>NC_054480.1:113299570-113899570 GCF_017639515.1 Carcharodon carcharias | reverse complement strand
GCAAGAGCGATTAAACTAACTTCCAAAAACAAAAATAGTTTTGCTGTTTGGAAACTGGAAAATTATTCCAGACAAGGGAACAGCTACATCAGGACTATACAGGAATACAGATGAGGCCTAGGAACAGGGATGGCAAAAATCAGAATTCAACAGGCCTCAGGATTTGAGATAAGCCTCTTAATGGAGCACATATTTTCACTTTTCATGTTTGAATTTCACCTTAAAAAATAGCTACCAAACCCCTGCGATTAAACCTCAGTATAATACTGCTGGTACACAACTCAAGCACAGGTGAAAATAAATGTTTCTCAGCTTACAAGAAAAACTTGTGTGAACAGCCTCTTTTTAAAAACTATGTCCAATTTCCTCTAAAAATAATGTAAAAACACACAAATGGATCATGAGAGGGAAACATAGAATTCCACTGAAGTAAAAATAGCATCCCCAAAAGTGACAAAAATTAGAATATAAAAAATTTGTACTTTCAAAACAGCATTGCCATTCAAACTATCTTTCTTTCAGCATGTTGAAGAAAAACCGGCTGCCCCACACATCAGTAGTAACTCTCTCTCTCTCTAACCCCTGGAAAAATTAAATTTGCATTAGCGTGAATACTAAAAATTAAAATTTAGATTCCTCTTAAGACAAACAGAAAACACATTACGACTGTTAACACTAAATTACACTGCAGATTTCACACCTAGATAAGAGATGTATAGTGTTTCCAGGTTTACGACAAGATGCAGCTTTAGCATTGGGATTGTTCCAATCCATTCACAAATTAGATTTTACATAAAAGGCAGAATCCGAAATGAGTGACCTAACTGGACAAATGTTCTGATTCAGGGGCAATTACGATAAACGTTATGGGAATACAACGAACGGTGCGTGGAAACACAAGACGAGAATCGGTGTTATTGATGAGAAAGCCGAAAGCTAGCATGCCCCTCCCATACAGTAGTAACGGTGCAGCCACAGGGCAGCAACGCCACCATTAAAACCGGAGGCAGCTGCAAGGTAGAGTGAGAAACCGGGCAGGTAGCTGCCACCTGTCTCCTTCCACACTGGTAACTGGGGTCTCTCCCTATGGTCAGGGAGGGAGTGCTGCTGCACTCAATCCCCGGGAGCGGGGTGGGGGAGTGAGAGAGAGGAGTTGCACCCTGTGAATTTCTGCACATCTGTTCGGCTGCTGCAGTCCCGAGGCCGTGGTTGCTGCCGCCATTTTACTGTGACCGAGGGTCCCACCGCTAATTCATTCCTTGCTAGCGGTGGGGGATATGGGGAGGAGGGGGGTGGATCACTGTTTAAAGAATAACATTGCTGGTGAGGGAAGGAGGTTTGTGTGACGGTGTGCCCAGTTTCTCGGTGTTAGACTTGCTCCCTCCATGGTGGACTGGCCCAGCCGGCAACCCCCGTCCCCCTCCTACCTGTACTGAGCGCCGCCATGCGCGAATCCATAGTAGTTACTCGCCGCCATCTTGGCGTCTTCGCCCAACCGGCCGGGCACTGCGTCACGTGACCGAGCGGGGGGGGGGGGGGGGGGGGAGAGAGAGAGAGAGAGTTGGGAGAGCGAAAATCAAAGAAGAACTTTATTAGCACCCCCGTCGCGACAAAGACACAACAACCACCGCAATAACTTTATTAACAGCCCCGCCGCAAACAAGGGAGCCACCTGACAAAGCTGCAGTGTTTCAGCGCATAGTATGTGATGCCCCAAAAAACACACTGCTCAATTGCAAAGCAAGGAACCAAATGCGGGGGAAAGGCAAATACAAGCGGAAGGCAATTTATTACACAACATTTTTTGATTGTTTATCTTCAAAATTGCAGCTCAGCCACAGTAACAGCAACTTTAATGACTGGTGAAGGGACGTTGTGGAACGAAGAGACTTTGGTCCACCTCAAGATATCGACTCAGGCAAAAAGGTTCTTCGAAAAAAACGAATAGAATTAATTTTAATTAGGGACCGGAAGTTCCCGCCCTCTCCCCCTCCTATTGGTTGACGCTTCTGTCAATCACAGTTTATTTCCGCTTGGAGCGGAAGGAGAGGAAAATTCCGCAGAAAGCGGCGGCTCCGGGGAACTGGGCGCGGGGCCGAGAGCGAGATACACACTCACCCGGTAAAAGCTCACCTAAGCTGCCCTCAGGCCCCAGTTACCGTGGATCCATCATCGGCTTGAGCCTGGAGCTCCGGGCCCCGAGCTGCTGATTGAAGGGGATGAGGCGGCGCTAAGGCCCGGGTGGGCGGGCGGAGATGGGGTAGGTGCCGGTGTCGGTGCCATCGGTACTCACCGTAAGCGAAGGAGACTATGGGACATATAGGAATCATTAGCTTCCCTGCGTCTGGACCGCGACCTTTCACCTCGCCGTTCCCCACGCTCCCGGTACACACACCGTTTGCGTGATGACGACACGACCGGCGGTGCGCATGCGCGCTACCGTGACCTGGAATTCATTCAAGGGAAAAAAGGAGCTACTTCAACCTCCCATCTGGTAGGGGGCGTTGTAGTACTGCATCCCAACAACATTCCCCCATGAAACGGACTTCAAGACTTTTAAACTCCAATGAAAGGTGCATTGAGGGGTTAAAAGGTAAAATAGGAATGCTGGCAACATCCCAAGAGAAGTTTAACCCTTAATGAAAAGGGACACTGAGGGGTTTAACTCCCATGAACCTAAAAGGTTTAATCCTCAACAAATGCATACTGTAATAGGAACAAAAGACCAAAAGAAATTTGACTCTTACTAGAAAGGTACACGTGGAGTTTAAACCTGAACAAATGCAAATGGTATTAACATCAGTGAGGCAGATGTACATGTACAGATAGATCTAAAATTCCAGGCCTATAGTATGTTGAACACCCCTGTCATAAAATACTGATTGCTTTTTTATTTTTATTGCTGGGGAAACAGTTATAGTTTGAAGTCAAGGTTAACAATACATTTGATAGGTGGACAGCTGCCATCAGTAACCTCATCTGAGGTGCCTTTCCTCCTATATGGGCCTGATCACTCAGCAGCATGCATTCCTTTTAACTAAGGGAAGTATCACAGCTGATCATGGTCCTGTTCTCACTAAACAGTCTCCACTTGCATGTACTTTTCCAGCAGGAATAAGCAAACCGTGGTTCAGAGCAATATATTTCCCATGTCCCCTGCAAAACTTCTCAGATTAACTTATGTTTAAACAGCCAACCTGGCTGGTGCAGCACAAATTTGCCAGCTATACAGCTTCAAACACTGCATTTACTGAGTAAACATTGGGGAATGTTCCTAGCACTATTCTATAATTAGTGAGCAAACACAATATCAATCAGAGTTTCTGATCACCTTTCCTGATGAGTTTACAAATACATGGTTGCAGTGAGACAGCTTACACAGCAAAGGAAATAGACACACAAACATTGGAGCAAAATGATAATGGAGGACCACTTAAAATATTTGACATAGAATTAGCAAAAACTGTTAATTTTGTGAAGTCGCATTAGGCTGATGGGATGAAACTATGTCTGCTGATCCCGTTACCCTGTCTGAGTGCAGCTTAAGCTCAACCCAAGAGTGTGCAACCTCAGCTTTGTACTTGATCATGAGTTGAGCTTCAAACCCAACACCCATCAGGATCACCTATTTCAACTTCTGAAATATTGCCCACCTTTTCCCCTACCTCACTGGCACTGCTGCTTAAACCCATTGCCACCTTTGTTGCCACTCAGCTGTCACTCAATATCCACCAGTGATTGCTCCTCACTGCATTTGTTCATCCTCTGTCTCAGTCCTGCTTCCTCCAGACAAACCCAGCGTGCACAGTCCAGGTTTCTAGCTCTGCTGTATCCATCGTTTCTCCCATTCTCTTTGCTCCATTGTCAGTAACAAGAGTCTAGCCATCTCACCTCATACTCTGGAACTCTCTTCCACAGTCCTTTGTTATATCTCTCCCTACCCTAAAGATATCTCCTTGAAAACTGCTCTTCAGCCTTGTCCTGAGCTCCCTCCCTTCTCCCACTCTATGAAAAAATTTGGGACATCTCAACATTAAAGGCCCCATGGAAATGCAATTTATTATAGCCACAAAACTACCACTATTTTCAGCCAATATCCAAAATTTTGCACCTTCTGCGTCTTGTCCTACTCACTCAGCACCTCTGTCTCTGTTGTTTCCTGTCTCCAACATTCCCTCATTCAAAATCATTGTACTCATTTACAGATCCTTCCATGGCCTTGCCCCACCTATCTTCTCCAGCCTGTGCCCTTACACTCCTCAGACCCTGTCTCCTTTACATCTACTGCTCCTGGTCTCTCTCAATTGATGGCAGAACATTCAGCAGCCCAGGCATGACCCTGTGGAATTCTCTCGCTCCAACCCCATTTTGCCACCTTCCTCCCCACCTTTAAAATCCTCCTCAAACCAATGTCCTTGTTATGATCTCAGTTTCTTCACTTGTCCACAACCAGACAGTATACCTCTTCTCAGTGAAGCATTTTGGCTAGAATTTTACACGCCTGCACTGGCGGGCTTTTAGGTAGTGGAGGAGCATGAAATTGAAGAGACGGGATTCCCTCTGGGTTCCCGCCCAACCTGACTGTGCAGCAATATTACGCTAGGCAGGGAAGCCCGCCCTTGTCGCAATTATTGGCCACTTAAGGACCGTTCCCCGCCCAGCCTCAAAAAAAGTCCAAAAATAAATGGACTTAGATCTCGGGCGGAAAGGAGGGGTGCCTCCATCAGAAGCCCCCTTCTGAATTCGAGCACGCCCCGCCCACCTTAAGGTCCGGTGGCCTCCAGACCTTCCTCTTACCCCCAGCCTCTCCCCTGAGACCCCAATCGCCCCTTCACGCTCACTCCTCACCCCACCACTGGGCAAGGTCTTCCCTGCCCTCCCCGCCCTCCCCGCCCTGGGACCCCTTGACCTTACTTTGGCCTTTGGTGCCAAGATTTAGTCTCAGGCATCCTCATGTAATTCCTCTTCAGCCTACTGCAGCTCTTGTTGCTACAGGGACAGGAGAGCTGACGGCCCATCAGAATGACCGGCAACTCTCTAAAGTGAGACTTCCACCTGAGTGAGGGATAGAAGTCCCACCTGCGGCCACTTAATGCTCATTCAAGTGTGATATGGCTGTGGGGCACTTGGAGTCAGCGGGAGCTTGGCCTAAATAGCCAAGTGGTTATGGTACTGGGTTTATAACCCCAAGATCAAGAGTTCAAATCTCACAATGGCAAACTATGAAACATGTAACTTCATCTGAAACAGTTGGAGTCAGCGGGGATATGCACAGGGAGTGAGAGCCTGCCATCTGAAAAATTCAAGCCTTTGGAAAATTTGGACATTAAAGCCTTGTAATACAGCGTTAGTCATCTATCTCGCTCAGAAAGGCTACGGCACAGTAATGTGAGGAGTGAGAGAAATCAAACCTTTAGCTCCGAGTGATAATGGTACTGAGCCACCCAAGTCTGAAGCAAGGTCAGGAAGGCCTGACTGACAGACAGGTTCTGAGCAGTCAAGGCTACCTGAACCCAGTGCCTGAGAGACAAGTGTACAGCAGGCAGAGCAGAGCTACCTGTGTATAATCCAGATCTTATGTCTGGTGGCAGGTTTACGGAACTGAGCTTACTGGCACTGAACAGGTAAAGGAACCTGATGAAAGTACATGTGGTTCTGTTGAAAGAGATAGGTTGAGAACTGTGCAGGATAGATGACTGAGGCAAGGACTAAGACATCTTTCTCCTGAACAAGTGGATTGCATTTAAAATCTTATCTGGAGTACAATCATCAGCCTAGGTTATGTGCCAGTGTGACGCACAGGTTTTATATTTGGGATTCTGATATAATCATACAGAAACAAATTAACGTTTGTTTAAAAATGTTTGTTTTTACATAGTTTTCTCCACTTTCCTCATTCTGGTGTTCAGTTTCACATGGACCCCCAGCTGTGCTCTGCCACCAACAACATAAATTCATGTAGCGCCTTTAACCTAGTAAAACATCCCAAGGGCATTCAATTAAAGCCTTTAATGTAAGAAACATCAATGATGAAAAATATATGCCAACAAGTCTCGATGGAATTTGGAGAAATAATTAATTGAAATAAAGGCAAAATGAGGATGCTGAAAATCTGAAACTAAAATAAAAAAAAAGCTGGAAAAACTCAGCAGGTTTGACAGCATCTGTGGAGAGAAAGACAGAGTTAAAGTTTTGAGTCCATATGACTTCTTCAGAGCTTTGAAGAAAGACATACCGACTCGAAACGTTAACTCTGTCATTCTCTCCACAAATGCTGCCAGACATAATTCATTGAAAGCCTGATTGAAAAGAGGGTTTGAGGAAGTTTTTAAATCAGAGAAAAGTAGGAAGGTAAAGGGTTAACAAGGGTGTTACAGGCAGTGGTGACATGATCAAAAGTAACTGGAGGGTGTAGGGAGATATACAGAAGGCCACAATCATGGGCAATAGTGGAGGTGGTTGTGGAAATGGGATAGGGAGGTCATGGAGGCAGTTGTAACTGAGGATTTTCAAGATGATGTACTCATGGAGGAAGAGGCTGTAGAGATAAATGAGGGCAAGAAAGATGCAGTTATTACTACCTTCACATTTGTATATAAGTTTAGCGTTTTGATTCTAATCTTAAATTTCTTCCATTAACAGCATCGTGGAAACACCAGACAGATCACCACCTTCTCAAGAGCCTTTAGGGATGGGCAATAAATGCTGGCCCTGTCAATGATGTGCACTAATTTTTTTTTTGCCTTTTCCTGGAGTGCTGAGCCCCTCCTGCTCTCCATGTCATCTCTCAGAATCGTATCCCAATGTAGTTATTAAACATATCCTCACCTTTGCAAATTAACTTGAAGCCCTCCTCCCCAAATTTCAATATTTCTATAGGCTTGATTTTTCTTCAGGGTTTGGGAAATGGATGTCAAGACTGGTTCTGGGTCCTAATCCTGCTGCCTGGAGGAAAGTAATCACAGACCCTGATTTTCACAGGGGCGGCTTCTTAATTGGCTATAGGGTGGGTTGGGTGACCAATTAGCGGCCACAGGGGCAGGAATGGAGGGGGGAGCTATGCGATTGAGGGCCTGATTTACAGACCATGGCAGACATTAATGTGGCTGCTGTTTGACTGTTTCAGCTGCAGTGGCAATCATGGAGCAGGAAAGGCAGAGGGCTGGGGCAGGGCAGCCCCTTAATTTCGCAGGTACAAATCTGGAGTTCCTCCTTGAGGCAGTGAGGGGGAGGACAGAGGTCCTCTTTCCAAAGGAGAAGGCCAAGCAGGCACAGATCAAGGTGGCTGACAATGAGCAGACGGAGGATGGTTAGGTGGGACTGGGTGCAGTGCAGTGCTGGAAAATGTACAATAACCTTATTTGCTCTGGTAAGGTGAATGTAACAGCAGATCTCTTGAGAGGCCTCTGGGTATGCACCCTCCAGCCTGAGGCCACATGCTGCTTCTGAACATGGGAGGAATGTGTTCCCAGGGCCCTTACCAATTCCTCAGCAAGACTCTGCATAGTGCTGCTGAGGATCTGACAGCACTGGGTACAAGCAAATTCCTACATCGATGAGCCTTTGGCATTGGCCATAGAGGCAGCAGTGCTCTTCCTCTCCTTTGCCCTTGCAAGAGCAAAGGGCACAGAGCAAAGAAGGATTTCCAACCTACACATTATCACTGCCATGGTGGAGGGAGCAGTGGAGATTGCCAGGGTGGCAGAGCATGAGAAATTCAGGGAAGGCAAGCTGGCATCCCTAGTGGAGAGAGCAAATAGAAACTGCAATGCATCAGTGAAGGTGGTGTGATGTACTTCAGCACATCCGACAGCATGCTAGTGCCTCAACTGCATTGGGAATCGTCAGTATTGCAGAGCCTTCGACTCTACAAGGCTTGTTCTCATGATCTTGTGACTCCCTTAGGTTCAAATATTCCTGGGATGGACGGATTCTTGTGCCTGAACCCTGGCAGAACAAGCACTTTTACATCTCACAAGTGTACCTACAACCAGCTCGGATACAGTCACCTTGGTGACTTCTTGCATGCTTAGATAGGGTGGCACTGTGATGAGCACATCAAGAGTAAGCAGTGGGAGGTGAGAGAGGCAGAGGCAGCTGTGCGCAGTCATCCTTGAAAAATGGAAGATAGACAGGAGAAGAGACAGTGGTGTCGTGGTCATGTCCCTGGACTAGTAATCCAGAGGCCCAGGGTCCATGTTTTCAAATCCCACCACGGCAGCTAGTGGAATTTAAATTCAATTAATAAAATCTGGAAAATAAAGCTAGTCTCAGCAATGGTGACAATCATCGATTGCTGTAAAATCCCATCTGGTTCACTAATGCCCTTCGGGGAAGTAAATCTGCTATTCTTACCTGGCCTGGCCTACATGTGATTCCAGGTCCACAGTAATTTTTTAAAAAATTCATTCATGGGATGTGGGCTTCACTGGCTGGGCCAGCATTTATTGTCCATCCCTAATTGTCCTTGAGAAGGTGGTGGTGAGCTGCCTTCTTGAACCGCTGCAGTCCATGTGGTGTAGGTACACCCACAGTGCTGTTAGGAAGGGAGTTCCAGGATTTTGACACAGCAACAGTGAAGAAATGGCAATATATTTCCAAATCAGGATGGTGAGTGACTTGAAGGCGAATCTCCAGGTAATAGTGTTGACTCTTATGTGGTTGACTCTTAACTACCCTCTGAAATGGCCTAGCAAGCCACTCAGTTCAAGGGCAATCAGGGATGGGCAACAAATGCTGAATCTCATGAAAGAATTAAAAAAAAAAGACAGCCATGCTTAGCTGGGGGTGGAGTGAAGGGCAGCGTAGCACCTTGGACTGTTGGAGGATGAAGGAGTGAAGGCAGTTACCAGGAAAATGAGTGCGCACATGCAGGAAGCTCTTGTGGTTGCAGACCAGCTGAACACGGAGGGAGTGGAAACCCTTCCTGTTGATGAATCTCACTGGGCAGTCACTTGGTGTCTTGATGGTTACATGGGGGCAATTGATGATGCCCTGCATTTGCGGGAATCTAGCAATGGAGGCAAAACCCACCAAGGTCTTCAGCTGATCTTAGAAAGGAGCCAGAGGGAAAGAGGTTTAAGGCTCCAATGACTTTCATGGCTACTGGCAGAATATGGCAAGCAGTGCTGCAAGTAGTGAAGTTTTCCACACAACCATCTGCCTGGATAGTCATTGTCTGGTGGCACTGGTTCTCCAAGATCTCCAGGAAACTCCATCTTCACTGGTACACCTATGCACAGACTATGGCCTTCATTGCATTCCTGCCCCTCATCTCTCTCCACTACTCATGTCGGGCTCTGACCTTCATACGAAGGATGTTGCTCCTCATTGCCACTGGACCCGAAATCTGAGAGTTGTACTCTTATTCCCAGATGCTGCTTTCCTGGTGGTCAGGTGGGCTCTCAATTGTGTGTGGATATCTTGTCACCTTCTCCTATGCACACCGCCCCCCCCCCCCCCCCCCCCCCCCCACCCCCCGCCTTGCCAAGAGGTTAACAGCCCTTTGCAATGCTCAAGCACATAATGAACACACCCCGTAACTTGTACACACATGTTAGCACCTGTGTGCCAATGGCTGAGTGCCACTTTATACCATTCTCCCTTTCATGGAACCCACTTAATTTCTTGGGGCAGCCTTGACTGGCTCCCCACAGTGTTGCTGCCTCCATGCATCTGGCCTTGCCCAGATCAGTGTACATTCCATTAGCATAATTGGAGATATTAGCAGGTCAGGCAGGTTCTCAGGACAGGCCTTCCCCCACCCTGATGAAATTCACCGGCGACAGGAAGGACAACGGGAACCAGCATGTCAGCCAGCGCTGCTATTTTCAGCACCCGCTTGCCTCAGTTCCTGTCCCCAGCAGGACCTAAAAATCCTGCCTTATACCTGTTGCCAGTTATGTCACGCATAAAGTGGTTTTGGCTTCTCATGATGGACTGTATTTCGAGGGTCAAATTGCCAAAAATCAAATGTAGACAAGCTGTGTCCAACTGTCTCCCCACTCAGCTTCAGTGTTACAAAGGGGAGCTCCACAATTCCTTGATGTTAGCTGGGATCTGGCTGTCCCTGTCATCATTTTGTTAAACCAGCATTCTGATGCTGGTAACATCTGTTCTCCCAGCTAACATTCAACACAGAACCAGCAGTATAACTTGGATGTGCTGGCTCCATGTCATTGTAAACTGGTACCATTCTCAAACAGCACAGTTTTCACTTTGGAGCCGAGATGGATTCTGAGAGGATCCCATATAGTTATCTGAAATTATCATATTTAGGTATTTTCCTCACTGTTGGCTAACACATTTCTATTGCTATATTCTAAAAATGATTCCAGCAATTATATAATCACCATTTTCTTTTGGGGAGCTAACTTTGGGAAGTTAAAGCAGGGAATCCAGGCAAATTTGCAAGGGGCCTTCAAAAGCTTGTCAGAAGCTTCCTGGGAGTGCATCATTTTTTGCAGAAGGTGCCAATATTTACAGAGTCTGTGGGAGTGTGTCATTCTTTGCAGGATGTACCATGTTTTGCAGAGGGTCCCTGGGAATGTGTCAGTCTTTGCAGAGGGTTCCTGGGAATGTGTCAATCTTTGCTGAGGGTCCCTGGGGAAGTGTCAGTATTTGCAGAGTGTCCCAGGGAATGTGTCAGTATTTGCAAAGGGTCCCTGGGAATGTGTCAGTATTTGCAGAGGGTCCCTGGGAATGTGTCAGTATTTGCAAGGGGTCCCTAGGAATGTGTTAGCATTTGCACGGGGAGGATACTGGTTTTGTCAACTCTTGCAGGGGATCCCTGGGAATATCAATATATGCAGGGCTCCTTGTGGCGTGTCAGTGTTTGCAAAAGGATCCCCACACACAACCGTTTTCAAACCTCCCGTATTAAAAACACATCTCAAAGTAGACATGCAGCCTCCGGATCCGCTATGAAGATCATGTGAGTGAAAGCACACTACTTGGTTTATAAAAGCCTTTTGTCACAATATGCAATAAATGATTTTTATCAAGTATTCTTTGAGAATCAAGTTGCCAAAATGGAACAGAGACAAGTAATTGTTATGTGGACAAGCTACATAATAAAAGACCCACATTTTCCTGGAATCTTTTACCAAATGATAATAGAAAGAATTAAATGAAATAGTGAGCACATGTTTTGCTTTCTAAACTGATAAGGTTGTAACTTTGAAACCATTATGTTGGAGAAAACATTGGCTGACAGAGCAGTAGCTGTTTTTTTTTTGGCACCTGGCCCTACTAGCAGCAGGGTTGTGGGAGGCTCCTAACAACAACTTGAATTTATTGAGGTTTTAGGGAGGAGAATTGCTCCCTGAACAGGCTGAGTGGATATGGCCCCCCTGATGAAAGCCCTTCTCCTCCTCCTTCCTCATCTAGTAGCTTTTCCTGCTCTGTTTTGCCTCTGCTCATTCACCCTGTCATGATATAGAACAAAGGAGATGTAAACTACCATGCCCAGGAGCAAGTGGTTTCTGTAGAATTCTTGAAGTCATAACAGACCCCTTTAGGACATGCCACACCGCTTCCTGCATACTTCAGCGACTTTAAAGAACACTGAAAACCACCAACCACTTCTAAAATCATAGCAGTAGAAATCAATCTGCAAATAACCTGGAAGTAGTTAATGATCTCTTTAAATAGCACTGGTGGGGATGAGGGTGCCCATCCTGCTGATAAACACTTGTTCAACTATACATGGTTAAGAAAGCTGGAGCAGCAAGCTCCAAAATGGCAATGTTGGCACACATTCAACATTACACCTTGATGGATCTGTCCACTCTGCATACTTCTGGTGGAACATATCTGTGCATAATTTTTTTTAAACTCATTCTCGGGATGTGGGCTTCGCTGTCTGGGCCAGCATTTATTGCCCTTTCCTAGCTGCCCTTGAGAAGGTGGTGGTGCTCTGCCTTCTTGAATCGCTGCAATCCATGTGGTGTAGGTACACCCACAGTGCTGTTAGGAAGGGAGTTCCAGAATTTTGACCCAGCGACAGTGAAGGAACAGCAATATATTTCCAAGTCAGGATGGTGAGTGACTTGAAGGGAAACTTCCAGGTGGTGGTGTTCCCATCGATCTCCTGCCCCTGTCCTTCTAGATGGTATTGGTCGTGGGTTTGGAAGGTGCTGTTGACGGAGCCTTGGTGAATTCCTGCATTGCATCTTGTAGATGGTACACACTGCTGCTACTGTGCGTCGGTGGTGGTGGGAGTGAATGTTTGTGGATGTGGTGCCAATCATACGGGCTGCTTTGAACTGGACGGTGTCAAATTTCTTGAGTGTTGTGGGAGCTGCACTCATCCAGGCAACTGGGGAGTATTCCATCACACTCCTGACTTGTGCCTTGTAGATGGTGGACAGGCTTTGGGGAGTCAGGAGGTGAGTTACTCGTCACCCGATTCCTAGCCTCTGACCTGCTTTGTAGCCACAGTATTTATATGGCTAGTCCAGTTCAGTTTCTGGAGAATGGTAACCCCCAGGATGTTGATAGTGGGGAATTCAGTGATGGTAATGCCATTGAACATCAAAGGGCGATGGTTGGATTCTTTCTTGTTGGAGATGGTCATTGCCTGACACTTGTGTGGCGCGAATGTTACTTGCCACTTGTCAGCATGTAAATGTCCTTACCAAATGATGTCCCGTGTGGCCAGCACCAGAAGTGCATGAGCACACCATCAAAGCCATTTTGGAAGCAAAGCAGCTCACGCAGTGCTGAAAGAACAGGCAGGATCCAAATTTTGAGGCCAGCATCTTCAGGAGAGGGAACTTTTTTTTACCCATAGACTAAGTGTAACAGCTCTTTATCAGGCCCATGAATAAGCGTCCTGCCCTTGTATATATTCTCTGCTGGTCCTCTGCCATTTTCATACTGTGCACATACTTGGCAAATCATTAAGTGAGTTCCACACGTTAGCAGGATATAAGCAGCAAGTGAATGTTTCCTTGCCCTGAAATCATGAAAGTGGAACAAGAAGCTCACTGTCTATGCAGCTCATTCAAACAAACATTTGTATCTTTATAATGAAACATCTGGAGGATCTACAATATTCAGAGAATACTGACCGAGCGCACAGGACAAATAAAAGACTGTTCGT
This sequence comes from Carcharodon carcharias, assembly GCF_017639515.1. Lineage (NCBI taxonomy): Eukaryota > Metazoa > Chordata > Chondrichthyes > Lamniformes > Lamnidae > Carcharodon > Carcharodon carcharias. The sequence goes on along the minus strand of NC_054480.1, from coordinate 113,886,465 downwards.
GTGTTTCACACAACCAGCCCTCCCCCATCCCTGCTCCCTGGCCCCCACAAACAATAAATGGATGAAAATAAAACAATCTTCTGCTTGTCCTTTGCTTCATATAAACACACAATCTTTTTGGTATCCCCTAGCCTAGTGAGGAGAAATAAATCAATAAGGTTTCCAATCATTAAAAATACAGGCTCAATCAGTCCATAATGACATTTAACTTGCATGTGAGTAAATTGTTGTAATGGCCTTTTATTATATCCTCCCCATGTCTCCATTTCCTTTTCTTTCATTCATCTATCTAATCTAACTTTGAATGTTGACATCGTTTTTATTTCAGTGACTAACCCTAGAAGTGAAATCCACAGCCTCACAACTTCCTGTGTGAAGAGATTTCTCCTGCTCACTGTTCTAAATCTCTTACATTTAATTATGCATCACTGGCCCTTTGTTCTAGACCCTGAACTACCGTAAACAGTCCTATTCAACCCCACCGAATTCTTTTGTTGTTTTAAACATTTCCACCATTATAATCTTGTATTTTTCAATTCAAACCCTAATATTTCAGGACTTCAGTCGATATCTAGTGGCTCTTGTAAGAAATACAGACATCCGGGGGAGGTCAGAATTGGTCCTGCTCTCCCACACTTGAATAATCTGTAGAAACTTATTGTCTGGGGGGGTCACAGATGGAGACACTTGGATCCTGAATAACAGCCAGTATCCCAGCAAGAGACAGCATCATCAGGGGAGGGAGGAGAAAATGAAAAACTTTTTTTTTAACTATAGGGTTAGTATAATAACCCTTTATCAGACACATGACACATCCTATCTGCACTCCTTTTTATACATTCTTTACTGGTCCTCTGCCGTTTTGATTCTATGCACACAAGACAACTCTGATATACATTGCACAAAGCTCTGACCTGACACCATGCATCCCTTTGGACTTTTTTGTCAGTCTGGCAGAGAGGAAATGTTTCAGTGAAGGAGAAAGGTGGGAGTTGCAAAGTGAGGAGTTGGAGAGGGAGAAGATAAAGCAGCATCGAATGGTGTACGGATAAAGAGGAGATGCAGTGCAGGTTGAACAATATGTTCTGATTTCTCCCTTCTTTTGGTGATTGGATGATGCTAGCAGATTTCATCACAGAGTGCCACCAATCAGAGTAAGGCTGCTGATTGCTGATGTGCCTGCCAACCTGGTAATTACCTCTGTACGCAGCACTGTTCCTGCCAGGAGTCTGCTGGCAAGGAAAAAAATTAAGTCTGTGATTGGCATTTGCACCCATAATGGTGATGAGAGCAGAGATATACCCAGCACAGAAAGATTCTATGTGAAGGTGGGCAAAGGATCAGCTATTTAAGCCGCTGCTTTCAGAATTAACAATTTAAATTGTCTACTTGAGGACGAACAGACGGAGGAATATGTCGGTGATGGACAAAAGGACCATTTCTTATTAAAATAACGAGCTATAAAGGATCAGAGACGGAATGTAAGTAGTCCTTTTCAAACCGTTTTGTTTTTGTTGTTATTTCAATGATGGTTAAATGATGTCTCATGATTTTATGTGCTTATACCGGATGGCTGTTTTTAATGTTTTTAATAAATATCGTTTATGACATCTGTTCAGCTGCTGAATTTTTTAGTGCCCTCCATCTTCGGGATTCTGATGGGGACCAGTGAAGCAGCGCTCCGCATGGAAAATGTTGAACTGAAGGAGGAATGGCAGGATGATGATTTTCCCAGGTTAGCTATCCTGATGCTCGCACATCTCCACATTTACATTAGTGCTGAGAGCCTATCAATTTTCAAGGGAGCAATCCTGCCCCGGCTGACAGCCGTTATGGACACAAAGCCCCGCTGAAGACATTTATGGCATTAACTCTTTCACTGCCTGCCTCACTGCCATGGTTCCAGATTCATTGCCTGATGTGATGTGCCTTTCTGGCTTCCTCTAATGCTTTCAATCTCAATTTTGTCCCAATCTTCCCTAAAGGAAGGCATCTGATCATGCTAGTGGGGGTGTGGAGAGGGGAGTTGTGGGGAGGAATCTGCTAATGTCCTGTATTCCCTGCTGGAAAGTGCATGCTAGTAAGCATAGTTGTTGGATGAACAAACATGGTTATAATGCTACCTGTGGCTGACTAGCCTACTGATTCTGACCAGGTGAGCTACTGTATGGTAGCCGTCACATATGGAGCTGGAGCCCAACAACCATCAACACCTTCAGGAGAGAGGCAAAAATCCATGAGGAAAAAAATTTTAATGACTCAAAGACAATGGAGCAGTGGATCCACAATCTAGTCCATCCATTTGTATCAATACATCTAAATTAATAACAATACCTACATTCCTATTATGCCTTTCATAGTCTCAAAGTGATTTATATGATATCAGCATTGAAGTATAGTGACTGATTTTGTGTAGACAAAACATAGTAACCAAGCAACTCTATCAATATCCCACAAACAGCAGTGAGAGAAAGGACCAGTTGTGGGAGGAATGTCGAGCTGGACAGCTCCTCCCTCTTCTTCAAATAGTGTCATGGGATCTGTGGTGTCTCCCAAAACTAAAGAACAGGCGGTTGTTAAATCTCAGTGTGACATCTTTAACATCGTGTTGTGAAGACTGTAAAAATGCATATGGGACCCTTGGTTTTATAAATAGAGGCATAGAATACAAAAACAAGGAAGTTATGCTAAATCCACATATCACTGGTAAACCATCATTGAGAGAGCTGTGTCTCAATTATGTGGAGAGACAAGAGATGCTGGGGTTGTTCTTCTTAGAACAGAGAAGGTTAAGAGGTGATTTATTAAAGGTGTTCAAAATCATAAAGGGATCTGATAGAGCAAATAAGGAGCTACTGTTGCAACTGGCTGGAGAGTCAGTATTAACAGAGGACACAATGGAGATAATTGTCAGAAAAAGAGAGGCAGTGAGAAGAAATTTGTTTATGCAGCAAGTTGTTATGATCTAGAATACTTTGCTAGAAAGGTCAGTGGATGCAGATTCAGTTGTAATTTTCAAAAAGGAATTGAATATTTACTTGGAAAAGAGAAGCTTGCAGGGCTGTGGGGAAACAGTTAGTCCCTACAAGTTCTGGATTATTCTATGAATTTATCTGAAGGATGGCATCCTCAACAATGCTCAGTGCCAGCTTAGGTTTGGTTCAAGTCCTGGAGTGAGGTTTGAACCCACAGCTTTCCCAACTCCAAGAAAAGAGTGCTATATTGAGCCAAGCAGACAAATATGTGTTAGACTAAGTACCATATTACAGAGAGGATTTTTTTTTACAGAATTTACTTCTGGCTGTTCAAAGTTCAGATCTTCAATTTCCTGCTTTGCCATGAAGTCTAATTTCAACTTCTGAAGAGTTCCTAGACAAAACAATACTAACTTAATAGCTAATAACTAACCTAATAGACAGTTAATGTTCTCGTGTGTACCCGAGGGAATTGGAAAAGGTATTTCAGAAACCCATTCCACAGAGTCACCTGGAGGCCAGAGCCTGCAAACACCATGATCATTGACAGCCAAACTGCAAAGGAAATATTGACAAAAAGGTGTGACTGAAAATTTTAAGGCAGGAAGTGCATACCCAATGCAAGATTTTTTTTGCACAAAATAGATACATTTAGCATTGCATGAAGTGAATGAGGTGCTTAGACATTGTATATAGTCACCAATGCAGGTGACCAAACAACTGCACTATTTGGTGCTGTTAGTGTGAGACGGGCTTGTTCAAAGTATAGAATTCCAGTATTCCCCAAGTGCAGGTCTCTCAGAATCCACACAGTAGTCAGGTAATAGTCAGGATTGTGCATTTTGACATAAACAGATTTTCCAGGGGATGCTATTCAGAGGCGGAGCTATCCCAGTTTTCAACTAACAAGTTGAAAGGGGCCATATTAAAATAGTAGTGCCTGGCCTTCACTTGACACTTGCCTAGAGGCATAACTGGAATCAGGAGATCCCTGAGCTAACAGTGAATGGGGAAACTGCACATGTAGACCTGTAGCTTAGCATGAATGTAAAAGGCAAAATACTGCAGATTCTAGAAAACTGAAATACAAACAGAAAATTCTGGAAATACTCAGGTTTCTCAACACCTTTGGTGAAAGAAAGAGTTAATGTTGAGATTTTACCAGTCCCCAGGTGGCAGGCTAAGAAATGGGGGAGGGTGTGGGGAAGGCCGGTAAAATGCCAGGGAGTGTTCCCAATGCATTTCGCCACCAGGCCACAGTCCCAGCGTTGGGAATGGCAGCGTCTTGTCCACCAAGGGCAGTCAATTTACATAACTGAGGGGCCATTTTCCTAGACCACTGACATTTTGCCAGCAGTAGTGTACCTCCATCCCCCTGCCACCCCCACCCTCAGCTGCTGCATAGAGACGCTGCCAGCTGCGTGGACGTGGCCTCCCATTGGCTTCCTGACAGTGGCCATCAGAGCCAGAGGCTTCATGGCTCAAGGAGGAGGACTCTGGTGACAATGGCCACATTTGCAGCCTTGGCACCACCGCTACAGTGGTTTCCCCACTGATTGCTTGGAGCTGCCTGTGTGCCCCTGCACTGGAACAAACTTTTTACCTCCCCCAAAAAAGATTGCTGTTGCAGTCCTGCTGTCCACCTCTGAGTTCACATATGCTCCTGACATTGGGCTCACCTCATGCCGGGAAAATCCCAACAAACATTTCAGGTTCATTCTGACGAAGGATCACAGACCTAAAAAGTTAACTCTTATGAGTAAGATTGGTAATTTTGTGCTCATTTTTCTGGAAGTGTGAAGATCGTGCCCCCCACCACCACTCCCCCCCACTAGTAATTGGATCAAAGTACAATTTATTTTGTGCAACATCTTTGTAACCAGAAGATGGGGGAGAGATTTTCATCCAATTAGTTTCAGCTTGATTCCAGTGAATTATGGAAAGCCAGCACTCACTTTCTGTGATTAAGTGTGAAGGATGGACCCTTGGGGGAGGGACCAGCCAGAGCCAAGGAGGATAAAACTGAGGGAAAAAAATGACCAAACAAGTAGCAAAGCCTGATGTTTGCAGATAGAACATATCCACAGACTGTCACAATAAACGTTTCCTCAGAATATCACAGCAAACACTCCCTCAGACCATCACAGCTAGCATCATCTTTCAGAAACTTAATTATATTTCACTATTAAGAGGATGTGCCCTGAGGGTCACCAAGGTCAGCAGATGGTTGTTCTATCTGTTTGAATGAAGTGGAAATATCAGCCACAGCGAGTCAATGACAGGAGATTGTGATCAGTACAGACCCCGACTGACATGGCAGCGTTTAAGATTTAATGTGTGAGCAGTACACTGTGTTCCCTCTAATCCACTTTCAGTTCCAAAAAGGCCTTTGCTGATTATATATAATTTAATACATGTAAGAAATATATATATCACCTAATTGAATTGGACTCTAATCCACATAACATGGGGTTTTTCCGCTCTTTGTGGCTCAACATCACACCAAACAGGGAACTTACCCACTCAGACATTGTTCGGAGCTTTCGGCGTCAGTGTGCTATTGGAATAAACTTAGAGCTGGATTATATAATGTGTGTGGAAATTGAAAAGACAGAACGTTCATTGTCAACAATACAAATAACATTCCTATCCATCCAAATTTTGTTCCCTCTTCTCCCGATTACCCTCATTTCAACTGTGATGTTCCTATTGTAGAATAGCTGCTACACTCACCACGTCTCATGCATGAAGAATAGTCATTTAAATAAGGAACCTGAGGGTGACTGTGGAACTTATACTGCAGCAAGGATTCAGCACCGTCAAGAGGGAAGAGAAACTGAAAGTACAGTAATTAATTGATTTCTTATCTAGAATTCAAGATGCTTTTATTTTTCCAACCTGATCCCTTCAGGGCTACAAGTGATTGAGGAGCAGGGGCAAACAGAATCAATCAGTGTGAAGAGACAGGTTTGAAATGCAGCCTGTGCAAGCAGACATAAAGCAATACAGTTCTGACTAGGTTAAATCCTTTGTTCCCATCAGCCAGAAGAGATGCTGATCCCTGTGGAGATGTTGGGCATGCTCAGTTCACATTCCACTCATTGGAACTGCTTAGCTTGTTCCATTTAATCTGTGTAGGGGGAGTGGAAGTGGGGGTGTCTGGAATATCCCTTACAAGGAAAAATACCCCAATCATGTGACAGTAACATTAAAATGGTGGCAGGACTATAATCCCCAGCTGTTTCTGCAGACACGTTTCTGACAGCAATAGATTATTTTCACATGATTTATTTACTTGCCTACTGATGAAAAAAAAATTCAGCAAGGTGAGATGCTATTTCTATTTGCGATATTCTGATTTGTTCCATTAAAATCAAATGTTAATATTCAGACAATCTAAAAATGTTTCTAAGCATTTTCTTGGCTTGTTTATTTGATATATCAAATTTTCCCTCTGTTAATGCTTGAGGTGTTTTGAACACTTGATTATATGACAGTGTTTAATTATTAGGCCAGTCTGACTGAGTCCAGTGCTATGCAGCACTGTTCACCAGCTGACTTCCATTTTGAATCCCGTTGTGCTGTCTCCCCTTGCAATGTTTAAATCTGGATTTCTCTGATGTGCTGCTGTTATTCCTGCTGCCCTTGTGTGCTTCAGGTGTATGGACCATTCTACACAGAGCCAAGGTCTGTGGGAGAGCCCCTGTACAGAGTGCCGCTGAATCTAAAGTCCTTGCCTCTGAGCAGTGTGATTAACGTTTCTGGGTTCCAGCTGGCATCTTTGGAAGTTTCATCGTTTTGGCTCTCTCCTTAGCTCAGTGGGTAAATGCACTCGCCAGAATTGGAATTAAGCCGCACAGACTGGGAAGGACCCAGATTTGATCTGCAGACATAGCTGCTCTCAGTCGAAGCAACATTTGGTGCATTACACTGGGGCCCAGAAAGGAAAGAGAAAAATATCAAGCCAGAATCCGTGTTCTCAATTGCTCTCCAGTAGCCCCTTTTGTAAAGTTTGCATGTGTAGTTGTTGAGTACAGACAGTGTCAGATTGGCTATGTTTACCCCTTTGCCTGAAGAGCCTACAAACACTCAGCACCTCAGAATCAGGCTAATTACATAATGTACAACATGGTCGAACTGCACATCAACACTTATTGCCTCGCTTACAAACAAAGAATTGTTACTTGGGTATGGTAACGGAGATGAGCTGGTACCTTTGGAATTGGTAGTCCGCAGGAACAGCATTGTTAGGACAAGTGGGGGAAGAGAACTGGGGACAGAAGAAATCAGTGGGGGTTAATTTGGAGGGTGTACATGACAGAAACACATCCCAAAGGAGACTGAACTATGAAAGAGTTGGAGGATACATGCCTCAATAACTATCGAAAGTACAGTAGCTTGAGTTAGCTCAAATACACTAGATTTAAGTTCAAAATAGCAAAGGAAGATAGTAGTAAGTAGTACAACACCTTGTCATGTCAACACTTCAAAATGCTTCACTCAGTGAATCGCTTCAAAGTTTTGTTGAATGCAGTGGCCATTTGGGACACAAACTGCAATGAGATGAAGTGAATCAATTTTTTTGCTGATGGAAGAATACTGACATGGGGAAAACCCTGTTCTTCTTTGAATAGCATGATGGAATCTTAATATCCACATGAGCCATCAGTAATAGTTTGAAAACTGAGATTGTTAATTTTATGAGTGTTAAAGAATATGGAGCCAAGGCAGGTGGATGGTCTACTCCTGTTCCCCTATTGCTAAAATAGGGAGAAAAGGTTTCAGTTTGTGGGAAGGTTGGGATACAAACCTGGAACATGGTCAAGGCCTAAGGTGCTGCCTTAAGATCACAGGACAAACTCAAGCCACTGACCATCCTACAGTTGAACTTCTGATCAAATATAATAAATTTATTTTTGCTCTGCAGACCAATACCAGAGGAACAAGGGATGGATGTTCTTGGAAGATTACCAGCTCTAGAAAATAGAACTTGTGAGACTTTTCTATCTTATTTTTTTCTTTTGTCAATTTTAGCTCTTCAGCATAAGAGTTGTTGGTGCTGGGAAATCGAACACTTGAACACTTGTCCAGTTCAGTCACCAACTGAGCAATATAGCACAGGTTACATAAAGGATAAAACTCCTTCTACAATGCTCCATTAAGCATTCCCAGAGCATGTTGAGCACATTTTAGATGCAGAATAATGTTCCCTTGATACTGTTCCAATAATGTGTCTCAACTCTAACCTCAGTGTGCCATTTTTCCCATTTCTCATACCAGCCATGCCATGACCTTTCTGAGTGAGAGTGCCCATTGGCGAATAGGGACAAGTCTGTGTTCTAGGAATTGGATTAAAACTCATGAACCCAGTTCACAATGGAGTCTTGTTGCAAATAGCTGGAGGAGACTTCATCCTTCCTGTCTTGGTTGGATCTGAACCCAAATTTTGGGGTAAAGGGATTTACTGCACCAGCTAAATGACTGATAGGAGATCCTTGTTGTCTCTCCATGTGCTAGATTTACACCCAGAGGTTAAAGAATACCCACTGGGTGATCAACCTCTGCTTCTGTTTAGGATATTTTGTGGTGAGTTTGCTCACTTTTGCTACTATAAAAAAAGATCAATAATAGCTATCCTCCTTCTGTCTGTTGGTTCCACTTCCTGTGGATATAGTAGTATAGTAGTTACTTACTGCAAAATTAATTCAGACAACAGGAGTTCAAGTGCCACCATGGCAATTTGAATTCAGTTTAAAAAGACCTGGAAATAAAGAATTTGGTATTAGTGACTTTGGTGTTTTAAAGCCTGTCTGGTTTCTTTAAAGTAGGAGACCTCCCTTCCTTACCCAGCCTGTTGTCCACCACTATAGTTGATTCTTAACAAGTTCTCTGAAGTGGCCTAGCAAGCCGCGCAGTTATATCAAACTGCTACCTAGTTCAAGTAGAAAGCCAAACGTTGCCTTCTGAAGGTAATAAACGTTGGCCTTGCTAGCAACACCTACAGCATGAAAATGAGTTAAAGAAATCGGCACAATCCAGTTGGATGCCTGGACGTGCCCAAGAAACTGTGCTGATACTGTCCAAATGTAAAGTCTTCTTACCATTAGAGGAAACTTTGATTCTTTCATAAAATGTCTAACTTAAGTTATAGAGGTTAAAACAGCATGATCCATAACTTTTGGGTCATCGAGGTCAAAGGACAGTTCCAGACTTGGGTTCAGAAGTCAAAGGGCAGTGCAATCCAATGACTATGCAAGCTAATTTTAGATTCTAATATATCATTGATAGTGTACATACTCAGCAACACTAGTAACTGTCTGTGTCTCTGTTTCTGGTCAGTGCCCCCTAACACACTGAATATCATTGGGAATCATCCAAAGCGTAAGACTCTTGTTGCCCCAGAAATTAACATCTCCCTGGATCAGAGCGAGGGCTCCATCTTGTCAGATGATTACCTGGATACACCTGACGACCTCGACATTAATGTAGATGATCTGGAGACTCCGGACGAGACAGACTCCCTGGAATATTTAGGAAATGGAAATGAGTTGGAATGGGAAGGTAATTCTGAAAAATGTATTTGGCTTTCAGTTTTCTCCCCTCTGACCCAGAAGGGGACTATTGCTAGACTGCCTCTTCCTCAGTTACAGGTTCCTCTGGGACCTCACCCAAGTGGCCATTCATTATAATATGAGCCAAGCCAGGTTTACAATGGTCAATAATGTCCAAGCTGATGAATTAAGAGGTACAGTGCCAGAGCATTGAGGCATCAACTGTAAGATTGGAGTTCATTTCCAATTTCTATCACGATTGGTGAAAAGAGAGCGAGTATTACCCATATTCACTGTGCTGCTTGGTTGTCCCTTCTGGTTGGTCAATATTGTTTATGACTGTGGAGCTTGCTCTGTAGTGGGCCATCTTTTCCTATTGGATATTCACTTCAGAATGAATAAAATGGGTTCCCTCTACAAAGAACAACACTGAGTATAACGGTTAATCTGCAAGGCTCCACTGCTGGCACAGAGCTCTCTGGACACAGGAGTGAGTAGCAGACTTTAAGATTACAGTCTCAATTTTCTGACCAGTGCTCATCGCTAACAAGGCTCCATGTTAGCAAGACAGCCTTGCAAACTGACCTCTGTCAAATAAATGTACAGATAATGTCTATGAAATGTGAACAGAGCTCACAAGCTGTGACATAGTACAACTGTCTCCTGTGGATATGGCAACTACCCATTTAGTATTGGTGCAAGTATTCAGTGTTGTCATTGTAAGTGTAATGGTGGGTGTATGAATCTTTTTTACTGTGTCCAGATGAACTGTGAAAACTATACAGTTTTGGATCCTTACCTTACAAACATGGAATGCGTCTGGAGAAAGCATTTTAAGCTGTACAACACTAGGATGGAGCATTGATGGCTACAAGTCTGTTATCTGAGAGAACAACTTGAGGGAATAATTTCAAATGATCACACAAGAATTAGAATGAACACTATTGAAGTTTGATTTTTCTTGAATTTTGAGATGACAGCGCTTATTAAATCCAACGCAGATGATCTTCACCATTCAGCATATTCTTTATGACACCATGATGCTCATGTTGAGTCCAATAACACATTATGTTATAACAACACTGTATCTGTTAGCAATCAAGTATGATGGAGTATGTGTGACAGCAAATAAGTGTGACATTTGCAGGAAGTGTGTGCCATATGCATGGCTTGTAAAATCTACCAATATCTTCCCATAAATCTGACATTCACACTTCCTGCCTCCACAGATTGACTTCCTGCAGCCATGTTTTTGTCACATTTTTGTGACAACTACTTCCCATTATAATTTTTTACATCCACATTTATAATGGGAATTGCCTCTGTAAACATATAACTTATGAGCTTAAATTCACTGAAAGTATTCAAAAGGGAGCAGGGCAAGTTCCTGAACATGGCAAACATATCCACATATCTATATGCTAGATGGCTTATTGGGTATTCTGTCTACCAGCATTTCTCAAATAATTTGAAAAGCAAGGGAACAAATTTCAACAGCTTAATTAGAAAGGTAAAAAGTTAGAAAATTTATGACAAGACAGAAGCCATTTAGCCCAATGTGTCTGTGTCAACTAAAAAATATAATCCAGTCTAATCCTACTTTCCAGCTCTTTGTCCATAGCAGTGTAGCGTACGACACTTCAAGTGTATATTCAAGTATTTTTTAAATGTGTTGAGGGCTTCTGCCTCTACCACCCTTTTAAGCTGTGAGTTCCAGAACCCACCCCTACACCCTTTGGTGTAAAAGTTCTCAACTCTCCCTTAATCCTTCTAAGAATTACTTTAATTCTGTGTCCGCTCGTTATTGACCTCTCTGCTAAGGGAAGTAAGTCCTTTCTATCCACCTTATTGAGGCCCCTCATAATTTTGTACACCCTAATTAAATGACTTCTCAGCCTCCTCTGTTCCAAAGAATTAAGCCCAGCCCATTCAAGCTTTCCTCATGGCTAAAATTCACCATTTTTGGCGATATTTTTATAAATCGCTCCGTATATCCCAACCCGCTTGCACCCTCCCTCCCCACCCGTTGATATAAAAAATATATTTAGTGCTATTCAAGAAAGTCATGGCTGAGTTATGTCTGTGTGGGATAGAGTAAGAATAAGCATGTGCCAAATGCATACATGTTGTATAGCCTTTGTTTTGTGTAAACTTCAGAATAATTATTAAAGTGAGAGAGATAGGGAGATAGAGGAGGAAGTGTGAGAGAGCACGGGCTGAACTTTCCTCCATTATTCCCATCCAAAACTGGGAGCCAGGAATTAATTGGACAAGAAGGTGTGCTATATGCCCTTTCCATGCCCACTGCATATGAATGACAAGGAGGCAGACCTGGTAAACTGCCCCATTTTTATCTCTGTCAACCCCAAGGAGGAAAGTGGTGAGCTATGTGTTAATGATTGTAAGTTGTCCAACTCTACATGGAGGGAGTAGGTCCATAATGGCCTCCTCTTCGTATATATGAGCCCCAGTTACCAAGCTCTGCAGGCTTTGGTCTTAGCTGGAGCTTAAATAAAATGTTGAAGTCCTCTTCGGGGCTGTTCTGCCCTCTTCAACATTCTCACTGTCTTTTCAGGTGTGGTAGCAACAGTCCCACTGTAGAATTCTCTACCACTGCAGTGGGCTCCCTTTTGTTGGGTGGGCTGGGAGTATATGGTACTATATCAAATGACCCCTAACTCAAGAAAATGGAGTCACAGCAGAGTCACAGCGGTTGCCTACAGCTACCTCACTAAAGAAAGGAGAATCCAGCCAAGGGTGTCTTTGTTTTCCAGTTTTCAAAAATATAAACATTCTAAAGCTGACAACTTGGCTTGGCTGAGTGAGGGAGGAAGAGGGATAAAAGAAGAATCAAAAGGGAGAACAGGGAGTCAAAAGAGGGCGGTTGAAAGGAAGAGAAAGTTGAGAAAGAATTTGGGATTGAGAGAAGTGGCAGTAACTTTAGGATTGAGAGAGAACAAGAGGGTTTAAGGAACATGGGTTTAGGAATCTGAGTAATTTGCTCTTGGTCCCTGTGGTTTAGCTGAGTCACAGAATAGGGATATAATACCAGTTATTGATTGGGGCCATTGCCTCATCTGTCTATGGATACATTACAGTGCATTTTTATGCATGTATTTGCCTTTTTTGCTTGTCACATCTACATGGTGTCTCATAGGTTGATTCAGTGCTTTGAAACTCTTCTCTCTTATCTCATTGGCATCACTCATTTAATATATACATAGATGGTTTTTAAAATGTCTGAAAATTGTAAAAACATTTTGTGTTTTTACTGATGACTCTCCAATGACTTAGTGGTACATTTTCTGTCCAATAGGGCACTGGGTTACATGGACCGATACTTGGCCTGTGCTGAGTTAGATGTTCTCAGCTGGACTGAGAGTATGCAGATGCTACAATTGGTGTCTATGGACAAGCAAATCACCCAGTGTTGCCACACCAGATGGCTCTTTTGCCTATTTTGCCTCCTATAACTCCTTTTGCAAAGCGCATGCAAATTGTCAGCTGGAGGCATAATTGGGCTCAACTACAATAATTCTGATGAAAGGTCATCTCACCCTTAAATGTTAACTCTGTTTCACTCCACAGATAAAGCCTGACTAGCTAAGTATTCCCAGCACTTTTTTTGTTTTTATTTCAGATTTCCAGCATCTGCAGTATTTTGCTTTTGGGCTCAGCTACAAGCTGCCCATACTTTCCACTGTCATTTCCCACTGTCCAGTTGGGTGAGATATCAAGCTCAATAGCCCAAGAAAAGTTTGTACTTTCAGGAAGGATGGGTGAAAAATTAGAGGAATAAAACCTTGATCTAATGGACTTGATCGTATCTTATTTGAAATGGGCCAATTAAGAACATTCACAAGGGGTCCACTACCTGTCTTCCAGATGATACTCCTGTTGCGAGTGCGAAAAACTCACCCAGTGCAAAAGGGGGCTCTTTTGAAGACTGTGCAGGTGAAGATGGGGAATCTACCAATGGGAGGCTGTGGAGGACAATCATCATCGGAGAGCAAGAACACAGGATTGACATGAAAATCATCAGGCCATATATGAGAGTGGTGACACATGGAGGTAGGGATGGTCAACCAGGCTAATGTTCTGCCAAAACAGGATTTGCAATTTTCAAAAAGGTGACAAGAGTTATTTTCCAATACCTCTTGGATAAATAAAGTTAGAAATTAGCTATTTAAAATGAACTTGTCAGATGGGTAACCTGGTGGCACACAGTAGTGCTCGGATGATTTGCACTATAACATGATGAACTGTGTAACTGAATGGATAAACTCCCACAATGAAAAATTGGAAGAAAGACTTTAGGAACATAACAAAACATAGAATGAGAAAAAACTATTCAGATCATCACTCATTCCATCCACAGCCTACATACAGTCTAACGTGAATTCTACAACACCCAGTTAATCTCCTTCCACAGTCAATGTACAATTTAACTCAACCCACTCCATTTAATTTCTTAGAATTGGTACAAATACTCCCTGGTTCCTAAAGATATTTAAGAAATCCATCAAGAATATTCATCTATCCTCATACCTTCATTATTCAGCCCTGGACTGTGCCCTCCACAGACATTTTCTTCCACTCTATTTCTCTCTCTCTCTCTCTCTTCTCTCTCTATCTATCTTTCTCTTTCTTCCTTCCTTCCACACCACCCTCCCATCCCCTATCCTCCCTGCTCCCGCAATTGTGACCAATGGAACATTTAATTACATTAATATCTACCTGTTCCTTTAACCTCCAGTCCCATACTCAACCAGGTATTTACCCAGTTCTTTTTAATTAGCTTTTAGTGAGGCTGCCTGCAACGTACTCCAAGGCTAAGCCATGAGAGGGAAATTATTTGTCCAGCTCTTTTGGAAAATTTTAAAACTGTGTCTTCTAGTCCTCTGCTCACAATGCCAGCCAAATAACTTACTTCCAACTCTGCCTCCCTTCATTCTAAAAACTCAGATCCCTCTCAGTAGTTGATCCAATGAAAACAGGCTTAGTTCTGCAAAGTTGCTGGCCTTTTGCAGCCAGTTGTGCCTATTGTAACTACAATATTCACAATACTTTAACTCCTACTGTTTGAAGCTTGTCATCATGCAGAAGTAAAATGGTTCTCTTCCTCATAGGTTATTACGGTGAAGGACTGAATGCGATCATTGTATTTGCTGCGTGTTACCTACCTGACAGCGGTTGTGCAGATTATACGTACATCATGGAAAACCTCTTCCTGTAAGTGCCCAATCCAGTTCTTATTCACCATCCCTTCCTGTTAGAGTCACTTGTTTCTGAATTACCTTCTAGTTGTCAAGGCTGGGAAGCAGTAAGAGTTCAGTCCTTTAATTCAGTTGTGCACCTTTTTAACGTTGATAAACAGAAGTGAAAGGTTAGGGTCCAAAATGCAGTACAACATTAAGGAGCGAAGATAAACTAAATCAAGATGAGACCAGGCTTGGTTTTCAGAAGCCTGTCAATGTAGAGTGAAGGGTATGGTAAGAGGCGTAAGGAGTTCAATAACTTTGAGACCCTGTAGAGTGAAGGGTATGGTAAGAGATGTAAGGAGTTCAATAACTTTGAGACCCTGTAGAGTGAAGGGTATGGTTAGAGATGTAAGGAGTTCCATAACTTTGAGACCCTGTAGAGTGAAGGGTATGGTAAGAGATGTAAGGAGTTCCATAACTTTGAGACCTTGGTAAAGAATAATCTAGAGTAGGAGACAGTAACAATTCCGGGAGAAGCAAGTGTGTGTAGGATGGAGTACTTGGAGTTTAGAATTGAACAAATGAGGAAAACTCATAATTGCACTGACCATAGTTGTATCAAAAGAATATAAAATTGTTATAATCCCCATGTAAGGTTACCACTGGAAAAGCCTGATCCCAAGTTGGAACCCAGCTTGATAGATCCTAACTTATTTGTTTATTTAGATATGTGGAGAGAGGCTACTGAACAGAGTCACCGGAGTCAACTAATGAACTTTTAACAAAAGCATAAAACAAGAAAAACAAGAAAGATGAAATATGTTACAATGCTCCTTCTCCTACACCTATACTTTTACAGATATATACAAATTTGTAACGATAATACAAGTTACAAAAGCTGTCTTTTACTCTAATGTCCACAATAAATATACAGTTTATGTAAACCTATGGCATACTGTGGTCAGACATTTCACACTCTGAAACCAAGTGACAGATGCCACCTTGACCAGATGCTATGGATCTTTCTTCAGCTTCCCCCAGACGCTTGTCACACCATGAGCCAATCAGTCTCAATGAACTCTGTCTTTCACACGAGGGTTTCCAATCTCCACTCTCTAAGAGCTCGTTTTGGAATCTTCTCCCAAACTGACGCTTTCTCTCAAATACCTTCCGCAAGGGTTCACTTCCAGGGTTTTAAACTTGCCTTTCGATGTTCCTCTCCCCTGGGTCTCCGCATGTATTCAAGCTTCCTTCCATGTACTGTCTCTCACCAACTCAGCTGTCAACAGTACACCACTGCTTCACATGCCCATAGCAAAGAGTTGCAGACCTTCAGTTCTCTCTTTGGACATTCTGGCCTCTTGCAAGCTGTTCTCGCTTTAAATCTGCTTTCTGCAGCTTTTGTCTCTTTAAATATGAAGCTTGGAGCCTCTCACTCTTAACTCCACTTAACAGGACCTTTTCCAGGTTCCTGTCCTTCCCTTTGACTAGAAGGTCTTCTTGGGACTTTCTCCTGTTCCACTCCCTGGATTTTAGAGTCTTTTCTTCAGCTTGGGACTGGCTATCTGCCCCTTTGCTCCAGTCTCTCCTGGCAGCTACTTTCAAAACCAACTGAACTCAAACAGCTTCCAAATCAAACTGCTGTCTCTAGTTTCTTCTGGGTGTGTCTGTGGGAGAGACCTGCCTCTCTGGACCCCTGTTGCTAGGCAACAGCCCAGTTTCTTTTGTTTGTTTAACTTAGCTTAGAGTCATAAAACTCTCATTAGAAATGCAGGCATCTTTTAAAGTGAAACTAAAACTCAATTTGACCTTTCTTGACACACAAATACAGAAATACAAATCAAACTTAAACTTTAAAGCTAAAACTCATTTCTAATACCCACAAATACAAATATAACTTACTTAAACTTCCTCTATTTCCTAACAAGTTTAAGACAAAAAGTGGATGCAGGAAACAAGGGAAGGATAGTATAAGTCAACTAGCTTTTCATAATGTTCCTGTTTCCCTGTACCTCATATTTATGGATTAGCTCAGAAACATGATTCCATACATAAATTTGAAATGTAGATTTCCTCTCTCCTGTCCAGTCAATGTTGAGTTTTGGATACATGCTGTTCGTCAGCTTTAAGATGCTGACTCCATCAATACATGGACTTTGCAGCAGGGTCACTGGATAGTCATCAGGAGCAGAAAGACGGGAAATATTTTTGCCACCCTCCCTATCACAAGCATTGGAGACATTTATTTTACTGTGATTCAGAACAAACCAGGGAACAACCTGGGGCTTTCAACACCAACAGCATGCAATTATATCGCACCTTTGCTAGAGGACAAATTGACACAAAGCTCTCCACAGAGCCATAATCAACAACATGGAGGTTGAGCCAAATGTGGCCACATGAAGAGTGACCAAAAATTCATTCGAAGAATTGGGTTTTAAGGAGAGTCTAAAGGAGATTAAGGTGGAGAGGCAAGGGAGTTTAAAAATATATATCCAGATTGTGGGGCCTAAATGGCTAAAGGCACAAGACCAGAGCCAGAAGATGGAAAGCTTTGTAGGAAACTGTATTAAATGTGAGGGTGAGAATTTTAAATTTGAGGCTTTGGGAACCAGGAGACCATGTAGGTCAGCAAGGATAGGGGTGATCAGTGAATGGGGCCTGGTGCAAGTCAGGATATGGGTAGCAAGGTTTTGGATGAGTTGAAGTCCATGGAGGGTAGACCAGGAGAGCTTTGGAATAGTCAAGTCTGAAGATGACAAAGGTGAGAGTTTTGACTGCAGGTGGGCTGGGGGAGGAGTAGACTCAGATGGTCCTTGTGAGTTAGAGAGTATGGGCTCAAAAGTTCTGCTTGTGGTTGGCTAGGATGATGAGGTTGTGAACTGTCGTTCAGACTGAGACCATTGCTAGGGAGAAAGAGGGAATTGGTGGCAAGAGCGCAGGGTTTATAGCAGGATTGAAGGTGATGACTTTAGTCTTCCCAATATTTAGCTAGACGAAATTGTGGTTTGTCCAAGATGGATGTTGAACAAATGGGCTTACAACTCAGGGGCAGGAGAGATGTTGAGAGAATTGGTGGAGGCAAAGAAACTTGATGCTGAAAGTATACATGTGGAATATGACCTCACACATGCAGATGACATCAACGAGGGACAGCATGTAGATCAGGAAGAGAAAGAACAAAGCACAGATTTGTGAGGGACTCCAAGGTAACAGTGCATGGGTGGGAAGAAAATACATTGCTGGAGATGTTCTGGCTATGATTGGGTAAGTCAAGCAAGGACAGAGGAGAGGCTTTGGAGGAGGATACTGTGTTTGACTGTCAAAGGCTGCAGAGAGAGCAAGAAGGATGGGGGTGGATAATACACCATGAATCCATTTGCAGAAAATGTCATTTATGACAATGGTGAAAGCCATCTCAGTGTTGTGTGGGGGCAGAATTCTCAATAGAGAAATTCAAATGGAGTTGGAGAAAAGATGGCACTAAATTGGGAGATGACATTATGTGCAAGTGAAGGGAGGTTGGAGAGGGAGTGGTAATTTGTAAGAACTAGGAGTGGGGTTATAATTAGTTTTAAAAAGGAGGTTGTCAGTACCTGAGGAGAGGAAACCTTTCTTTTAATATTATTTCATGATATGTGGGCATCACTGGAAAGGCCAGCATTTGCTGCCCATCCCTTAGTGCCCTTGAACTGAATGCCTTGCAAGGCCATTTCAGAGGGCAGTTAAGAATTAACCACATTGATGTGTGTCTGAAGTCACATGTAGGCCAGACTAGGTAAGGACAGCAGATTTTCTTCCCTAAAGGACATTAGTGATGGGTTTTTACAACAATCAATGATGATTGTCATGGTCACTATTACTGAAACTAGCTTTAATTCCAGATGTATTAATTAAATTTAAACTCCGCCAGATGCTATGTTGGGATTTGAACCTGTGTTGCCAGAGCATTAGCCTGAGCCTCTATTCCAGTGACATTACCACTGTGCCATGATTTCCCCATAAATACAGGAAGGAACTTGGGTGGTCAGCAGTTTAATGAGAATTGAGTCAAGGAAGCAGGGGGCGGGTGTCATGGATGAAATGAGCTTGGACAGGGCACAAGGGTAGATGGGAGAGAAACTGGAGAATGTCATGGCTTCAGGGCTAGAATGAAGAAAGCCTGTTGCAAGGTTTGGCTTGGTGGTCAAGAAGAATGTCAGAAGGCCGCAGAGGTAGCTGAACAAGTTCTTTGTTTGGCTCTGTATTTCTGTTGAGCCATCAGGAGATTCCTACTGTTTTAAGCTTGTTGCAAACAGATGACTCACTGCTGCAACTGTATTATGCAGGTTGAACATTAAACATTAATTCCAGTAATAATTACTACGGATCCCACTAACACGCTTATGGTTTCTCATCTTTTGTGATGAACATTTCCGATTGTAACTATACAGCTTTGCGAGGAGTGAGCAATAAGAGTGGAAAATGTGTCTTCAACATTCTGGACTTCAGAAGGGAGAGAAACCGGTGGTGCAGAGGGTGGGACATTGCCCTTTCTTCTAAGAGTTAAAATCCAGCCCAGGCAATTGGATAAGAATCTCTCGATTTCATCACTAATCGCTAATCTCATTCAGAGAGGCCACCCAATAGCTGATGATTGGGGTCTGAGATACGTGGCTGGACCAGGAGCTTTATTCTGTATCTGGATGTTGACACTGAGTCCTGAAGTCCATTCACCAGCACTAACATCATTCACTTAGATGAACACAAACATTGAAAAAAAGAGGCTAGGTGGGGTGATGCCAGCTACCTCTTGCTCATTATTGTGTATGTGAGAGAGAATAATTAGGACTTGAGTATGTTCCTTTGTGATCACCCCCCAACTCTCAGTCAAACAGCCTGGCATTAAGCACCATCTAGAATGACATATGAACAATTGATGCAGGAGAAAGCCGCCAGAGGACTGATGGCATCAGCGGAACCAGAAACTAACCAGAGAAAATAGAAAACAAAGGTAATTACTCCTATTCTGTCCATGTCGCTATGACCCAGTTGAATGTTGCAAGAGCGTAGAATTTGTGTAGAAGTTGATGATTTTAGGTTTCTCATTGTTTCGCTAGAGGAAATTGCGGTTCATGTTGTTGATGAATGTTGAACAAGTAGTCTTGACAACTCCAGGGCGGTAGAGATGTTGAGAGAATCGGTGGAGGGGAAGAAACTTGCTGATGACAACGTTTCTTTTATTCAGTCATGGGATGTGGATGTCGCTGGCTAGGCCACCATTTATGGCCCATCCCTAAATGCTTTTGAGAAGATGGTAATGAACTGCTTTCTTGAGCTGCAGTCCATATGGTATAGGTACACCCACAGTGCTGTTAGGGAGTGAGTTCCAGGATTTTGACTCAGCGACAGTGAAAGAATGGGGATATATTTCCAAGTCAGAATGGTGAGTGGCTTGGAGGGGATCTTCCAGGTGCTGATGTTCCCATCTGTCTGCTGCCCTAGATAGTAATAGTCATGGGTTTGGAAGGTGCTGTCCAAAGAGTTTTGGTGAGTTCCTGCAGTGCATCTTGTAAATGGTACACGCTGCTGCCACTGTGCATCATTGGTGGAGGGAGTGAATATTTGTGGATGGGGTACCAACCAAGAGGGCCTGGATGGTGTCAAACTTCTTGAGTGTCGTTGGAGCTGCACTCATCCAGGCAAGAGGTGAGTATTCCATCACACTCCTGACTTGTGCCTTGTAGATAGTGGACAGGCTTTGGGGAGTCAGGAAGTGAGTTACTCGCCGCAGGATTCCTAGCCTCTGAACTGTTCTTGTAGCCACAATATTTATATGGCTGGTCCAGTTCAGTCTCTGGTCAATGGTAACCCCCAGGATGCTGATGGTGAGGGATTCAGCCATGGTAATGCCATTGAATATCAAGGGATGACAATTAGATTGTCTCTTGTTGGAGATAGTCATTGCCCGGCACTTGCGTAATGTGAATGCGACCTGGCAGGTGTGATGCTTAACGTTTATGCTTTTTCTGTAAAAGGATATTTTAGTTAAAAACAAGTGTTATATAAAAAAACTGACAGTAGGGTGTGCTAAGTCCCGGATGTATTGCCCTCTGGTGTAGAATAAGAAATAAAGGAACCTTTTGGTTTTTTACATAGGAAGCTGGGGTTCAGAAGCAGATAGCTGTGTGTGTAGTCTTAATTGTTAAGAAGTGACGAACACTTCAAATGGCAATGAGGATGGGATCATCATTACTAGGGGTTTTGGAGGCTTTTGATCCAGCTACTATGGACTTTGTAGCTTATATCGAGCAAACGGAACAGTTTTTCATTGCGAATGAGCTTGAAGAGGAAAAGCAGGCCTCAATGTTACCTACAGTCATTGGAATGAAAAAAAATTCACTTTACTGAGAAATCTCATTGCTCCTGACAAGCCAGCAGATAAAAGCTTTAAAGAGCTCGTGGACATTTTGAAAAAGCACTTCAATCCCAGACCAGCAATTATTGCCGAGAGATTCAAGTTTCACCAAAGAGAACAGCATGAAAGTGAATCAGTCTCCCAGTTCCTAGTCGAGTTGAGAAAATTAGTGGAACATTGTGACTTTAAGGGCTACCTGGAAAAAGCATTGCATGGTCGCTTGGTTTGTGGACTAAGAAATGAAAGAATTCAGCGTAGATTGTTAGCAGAGCAAGAGTTGCCACTGAAGAAATCATTCGAGATTGTGCAAAGTATAGAAATAGCAGAAAAACAAGCTGGAGATTTGAAAGCGCATTCTAACAATGCCAAAGTTAAAATAGTAAAGTCAAGGTATACTCACTTCCAAACATGCTACCGCTGTAATGGAATAGGGCATAATTCAGAAGCCTGTAAGTGGAAAACCGCTGATTGTCGCTATTGTGGGAAAAAAGGACACATACAGCCTGCATGTAGATGAAAGGCTGATCGAAGTAAGGCCAAGAAAAGGACATCACGAGGAGTACACAGGCAAATTGTGCTTCAAAATAAACAGGCAGTTTAAAAAGACACATTACTTGGAAACAAAATACGTAAGTAATGCGAGTCCAGACAAGATAGAAAGTGAAACTAACAGCGACAATGAGGAGGAGTAATTGTATTGCATTCATTCTGATTTGAAACTAGATAAAGGTCTAAAAGTTGGCATTGCCTTAAATGGTAAAATGGTTGAAATGGAGGTTGATACGGAGCATCTGTTTCTATTGCCTCAGAGAAGGCATGGGAGAAAATGTTCAAGAAATGCCCATTAGACAAAAACCCTCCTCCAGCTCAGCACCTACACTGGTGAGCCTGTGAATATACTTGGAAAAATGTCCATTCAAGCTAAATATGGAGGTCAAATAGTAAGGTTGCCACATATTGTTGTGAAAGGGGATCATCCATCGCTTATGGGCAGGAGCTGGCGAAAAGAAATTTGACTGGACTGGAATAAAATAAATAAAGTGCATTGCAACCCCACGTTGCAGTCCTTGTTAGACAAGCATACTTATATCTTCAAAGAAGGTCTTTGAGTTATTAAAGACATTGAAGCCAAACTTGCTGTGAAGGCTGAAGCTCTTCCAAGGTTCTTCAAACCACTCAATGCAACAGAAAATTGAGCAGGAACTAGAATGACTTGAAAACTTTCAGATATTTGAGAAAGTTGATTATACAGAGTGGGCAGCTCCAATAGTCCCAGTAATGAAGGATGACGCATCTATCAGAACATGTGGTGACTATAAAATCACCATTAACTCTTTCCTGAAAGTGCATTAGTACCCGCTACCGAAAATTGAGGACCTGTTCGCTGCTCTGATTGGAGGTGAATTATTCACAAAGTTTGACCTATAGCAGGCATTTTTGCAAATGCAACTGAGTGAAGATTCCAGTAAGTTTACAATCATCAGCACACACAATGGTCTATATCAATACAAACAGCTACCATTCAGAAACACGTCATCACCAGACTTATTCCAGCAGGCCATGGACAAAATACTGCAGGGCCTCCTTGGTGTAATCTGCTTCCAAGACGACATGCTCATCACCGGGAAAAACCTCCCAACTCTTTTACAGGACCTTGGCAGGGTCCTGCGTAGACTGGAAAAATATGGCATCCACTGTAAGAAATCCAAATGCTCATTCCTGAAGCCCTCAGTGGAGTAACTGGGACATGTGATCGACGAAACTGGCCTCTCAACCTCACCCAGAAAGGTGGAGGCAGTGGTGAATGCAGCACAGTCCAAAAATGTTAAGGGGCTTCATTCGTTTTTGGGACTTGTGAATTACTACGGCAAGTTCATTTCCAGTTTGGCTACCAAGGCAGCACCACTGAATAATATGCTGAAGAACAATGCAAAATGAGATTGGTCACAAGCCTGTCAGGGAAGTTTCAAGGAACTCATTTCTGCTAAAGTCCTGGTACATTTCAATGAAAAGTTACCTGTGATGAATCTGGATGTGGTGTTGGACCTATCATCTGCTACACATTTCCTGATGGCAGTGAAAGGCCCATTGCATATGCCTCACTCACATTGTTCAAGGCAGAACAAAATTATGCTCAAATTGAGAAAGAAGCTCTTGGACTAATCTATTGAGTCAAGAAGTTCCACCAATATTTGTATGGGCGTAAATTCACATTAATTACAGACCACAAGCCTTTGACCTGGTTGTTTAGCCTCAAGTCACAACCCCCAACACCTGCTGCATGCCTACAAAGGTGGGCACTGATCTTATCTGCTTACCAGTATGAAATTACATTTACTCGACTGAGAATCGTGGAAATGCAGATGCACTTTCTAGACTTCTGTTACACCACAGCTCCACAATCCGAAGTGAAGTCACTGCTTTCAATGTGAACCAGATGGACGTGTTACCTGTTAAAGCGGATCAAATTCACTTGAAACACAGAGGGATGCTGTGCTCTCCAAAGTTTACTTGTACACACAGAAGGGTTGGTGTGTACCTCAAGAAGTGACTACTGAGCTTAAACCTTACTAGATGCGTAGATTTGAGTTGATTCCACAAGATGGTTGTTTGTTATGGGAAATCAGTTGTTAATCCTCCAAAATCCCAAACACAAGTGTTAGAAGAACTTCACCTCAGTCACATGGGAATTGTCAAAATGAAAGCATTAGCTCGTCTATATGTATGGTGGGCATACCTGGATAAAGATATCAAAGACATGGTCAGTGATTGCCTTCCACGCCAAGAAACGAAGTCCTCTCCTGCACCTGCCCTATTACATCCGCAGGCTTGGCCTGACCACCCTTGGCTGAGATTTCATGTGGACTTTGCTGGACCGCTTCTCGGACATATGTTCCTGACTGTGGTGGATGCCTGCATAAAGTGGCCTCATGTTATTCCCTTTAGGTCGACTACTTCAGCAAAGACCATTGATGCTCTCCGGATTGTGGTCACTGCTTTTGGATTGCTGGAGCGGATTGTGTCTGACAAATACACACAGTTCACATCATGTGAATTTCAAATATTCCTGAAAAACAATGGGATCAAGCAGATTCTTATCTTGCCTTACCTCCCATCCTCAAATGGTGAAGCAGAGCGCTTTGTCCAGACATTCAAAATGGCCAAGTTGAAAGGGAGGACGCAAAAAGATTGGAAGTTGAAGCTGAAGAACTTTTTTATGATGTATTGTAACATGCCACATTCAACAACAGGCATATCCCCTGCTGAGCTGATGTTGGGAAGACGACTGCATACTAGAATGGATTTGCTGTATTTGGATTTGAAAAGAAAGATTTGTTCATGGGATCTTAATCAGAAAAGGTCACATGAAACAAGTAAACCAGCTAGTGAGTTTAATCTGAATCAGTCCGTTTTGGTCCGAAATTACTGAGTGACATCAAAGTGGCTCCTGGGAAGAATCGTCAAGCGTCGAGGACCATAGATCCATGATGCTGAATCTTCCTGTGGAATCTGGAAGAGACACACTGACCAGATTAGAGAAGCCAAATTCAAGGAACCAAATTTCCAGGGATCTCTAGACACAGTGGAAGATTTCTGGGAAACATCTGCTCCAGTTGGTGAAACCTGAATTGATTCAACTGACAAACCTGTAGCACCTGTAGCTGAACAGAAACAAATGGAACAGCAGAACATTCCATTTCTAAGCAAACAAACTAAGATACTTAAGCCAACACTCCTCTCTAGACCAAAGCAAATCTGCAAACCACCTGATCGATTTGTTCCTGGCTAAAGAGGAGATGTGATGTTTGTGTTTAACATTTATGCTTTTTTGTAAAAGATCATATTTGTTAAAAACAAGTGTTATATAAAAAACCTGACAGTAGGGTGTGCTAAGTCCCAAATGTATTGCCCTCTGGTGTAGAATAAGGAATAAACGAACCTTCTGTTTTTTTTATATACAGGAAGCTCAGGTTCAGAAGCAGTTAGGTGTGTGTGTGTGTGTGTGTGTGTGTGTGTGTGTGTGTGTGTGTGTGTATTCTTAATTGTTAAGAAGTGACAAAACACTTCAGCAACCCAAGCCTGGATATTGTCCAGGTCTTGCTGCATTTGGACATGGACTGCTTCAGTTTCTGAGGAGTCTTGAATGGTGCTGAACATTGTGCAATCATCATTGAACATCCCCACTTCTGACCTTATGATGGAAAGAAGGTCATTGATGAAACAACTGAAGATGGTTGGGCCAAGGACACTACCTTGAGGAACTCCTGCGGTGATATCCTGGAACTGAGATGACTGACCTCCAACAACCACAACCATCTTCCTTTATACTAGGTATGACTCCAACAGCGGAGAGTTTTCCCCCGATTCCCATTGACTCCAGTTTTGCTAGAGCTCCTTGATGCCACACTCGGTCAAACGCTGCCTTGATGTCAAGGGCAGTCACTCTCACCTCACCTCAGGAGTTCAGCTGTTTTGTCCATGTTTGAACCAAGAGTGTAATGAGGTCAGGAGCTGAATGACCCTGACAGAACCCAGACTGGGCATCAGTGAGCAGGTTATTGCTAAGCAAGTGCCGCATGATAGCACTGTTGATGACCCCATCCATCACTTTAATAATGATGGAGAGTAGACTGATGGGGCAGTAATTGGCCGGGTTGGATTTGTTCTGCTTTTTGTGTACATGACATATCTGGGCAATTTTCCACACGCCTAACAATAGTGTCATGGACAGATGCACCTGTGGCAGGCAGGTTGGTGAGGATGAGGTCAAGTATGTTATTCCCTCTTGTTGTTTCTCTCACCACCTGCCGCAGTCCCAGTTTAGCAGCCAAGTCCTTTAGGACCCAGCCAGCTCTGTCAGTAGTGGTGCGACTGAGCCAATCTTGGTGATGGACATTAAAGTCCCCCACCAAGAAGAGTACATTCTACACCCTTACCACGCAGAGTGCTTCCCAAGTGGTGATCAACATGGAGGAGTATTGATTCATCTGCTGAGGCAGGGAGTGGGGAATGGAGGTGGAGAGAGGGGTGGTGGTGGTGTCGGTATGTGGTAATCAGCAGGAGGCTTCCTTGCACATGTTTCACCTGATGCCATGAGACTTCACGGGTTCCGGAGGTGGATGTAATGTGCTCCCAGGGCAACTCCCTGTGGAAGATGACCTCATAAGTGCTGTTTCTTTTTTTGTCTCTCAGGTACGTGATCAGCATCTTGGAGCTACTGGTTGCTGAAGACTACATGATCGTGTACCTGAATGGGGCCACTCCCCGCAGGAGGATGCCAGGCCTAGGCTGGCTGAAGAAGTGTTATCAGATGATAGACAGGAGGTAGGTGCAGAGAAACAGACTATTGTGGCAGTTTGATATCCTGCAGCGGAGTTAAGATCCTTCAGTTTATTACTGTTCTAAATACAGCTGAGTCCTGTAAAAAAAATCAGTTACTAAAGTACTGTCAGGTTGTAGACTGTCAGGTTATGGCTTGTCTCTCCTCCCTCCTATTTCATCCCCAAATGCTCCTTTCCTCTCACTTTACGAAGTTAATTTTCTTATTTACTTCCATGTAATCTTCAATTAATTTTGGCAGGACCAGTGTTCTCCAGTGACTGAATATGTCAAATTCAATTTTATTACATGAAATGTTGGGATGTTTATTATTTACGGTGATTAAATTTTGCAATTTGATTCATTTTCTGCGAAAGCTGCAAATCAAAACCTTGCTTGTTCAGAATTATCCAATTTTGTTTCTTCTGGGGATGTTCTTTAAATTTAGCCATGTGTGTTTACATTTAGCTGTTTGCATTTAAATGTTTATTTTGACATTTTTTTGCTGTATTTGAATTTAGCTCAGCCTGTTTAAATTCATCTGCTTGTGTTTTCCACATTGTCAGTGCTAACCTTTTCTAACAAAACGCTGGTGTACATAAACCGGGGCAGTGGGGTAGCAGGTTCTTGCACTTATTTTGAGGCTTTTCAATGCACCATTCAGATCACACTCGGAGAGCTGTCTAAAGTTCTGATCTCCACACTACAAAATGAGTGTGCAATCATTGAAGTAGCAGAGATGAACCTAGAACATTACATGTGGAACCAATTAGGGATAAAGCTATTTTAGATCTAGTATTGAGTAATGAGGCAGGATTTTCTTTTTTATACATTCATGGGATGCAAACACCGCTGGCTAGGCTAGCATTTATTGTCCATCCCTTATTGCTTTTCAGAAGGTAGTGAGTATCTTCTTGAACCGCTGCAGTCCATTTCATGTGGATACACCCATAGTGCTGTTAGGAAGGGAGTTCCAGGATTTTGATCCAGCAACAGAGAAGAAATGCCAATATAGTTCCAAATCAGGATGGTCTGTGACTTGGAAGGAAACTTGCAGGTGATGGTGTTCCCATGCAGCTGCTGCACTTGTAATTCTAGTTGATACAGGTTGTGAGTTTTGAATATGCTGTTGAATGATCCTTGATGAGTTGCTACATTGTAAATGGTACACACTGCTGCTGGTGTGCTGGTGGTGGGGGGAGTGAATGTTTATGGATGTGGATGGGACACTGATCAAGCTTTGTCCTGTGTGATGGCCAGCTTCTTGAGAGCTTTTGGAGCTGCACTCATTCAGGCAGGTAGAGTATTCCATCACACTCCTGACTTTTGCCTTGTTGATTGTGCACAGGCTTTGAGGAGTCAGAAGACGAGTTACTGTCTGCAGAATTCTCAGCCTGTGACCTGCTCTTGTAGCTACAGTATTTATGTGGCTGGTCTAGTTCAGTTTCCCCTCAATGGTAACCCCAGGATATTGATGGTGGGATATTCAGCAATGGTAATGCCATTGAATTTCAAGGAGAGGTGGTTAGGTTCTATCTTGTAGGAGATGGTCATTGCCTGGCACTTAGGTGGAGTAAATTATGTGCCATACATCAGCCCAAGCCTGAATATTGTCCAGATCTTGCTGCTTGAGGGCACAGATTGCTTCAGTATCCGAGGTGTTGCGAATGGTATTAAATACTGTGTTCTGATGTTGTTAGAGGAAAAGTCATCAATGAAACAGCTGAAGATAGTTGGTTCTAGGACACTGTCCTGAGGAACTGGTGTAATGATGTCCTGAGGCTGAAATATTGGCTACATCCTTTGAGCTAGGTATCGAGGGATCCCCTCTTGACTCATCCATTGTTGCTAACTTATCAAACTGCTTAGCCAACATTCAATACTGGATGAGCAGAAATTTCCTCCAATTAAGTATTCTGAATACCGAAACCATTGTTTTTGGTCCCCACTCCAAACTCCATTCCCTAACCACTGATTCCATCCCTCTCCCTGACAAAAATTTGAGATTAAACCAGTCTGTTCACAATCTTGGTGTCACATTTGACCCTAAGGTGAATTTCTGACCTCATATTTGTGCCATCACTAAGAGCCCCCCTATTTTCACCTTCATAACATCACCAGACTTTGACCCGTCTCAGCTCCTCTGCTGCTGAAACACTCATCAAGGACTTCGGTACCTCTAGGCTTAATTATTCCAACGCACTCCTGGCTGGTGTCCCACATTCTACCCTCCATGAACTTGAGGTCATCCAAAATTCTAGTGCCTGTTTCTTAACTCACCGCAAGTCCTGTTCTCCTCTCACCCGTGTGTTCGTTGACCTACATTGCCTCCCATTCAAGCAACCTCTTGATTTTAAAATTCTCTTCCTTGTTTTCAAATCCCTTAGTGGCCTTGACCCTCCCTACCTCTGTAACGCCCCCACTAAATGCACAAACCTGTGAGATATCTGCAGTCCTCCATTTCTGGCCTCTTGTGCATTCCCAATGATAATTGGTCCACCATTGGTGGCTATGCATTCAGTGGCCTAGGTGCCAATCTCTGGAATTCCCTCCCTACACCTCTCCACTTCCCTACCTCACTTTCCTCCTTTAAGATACTTCTTAAAATCCACCGGTTTAACCAAGCTTTTGATTATCTGACCTAATATCTCCTTATGTAGCTCGGTGTCATACTTTGTTTTATAATGCTCTGGTCAACCTGGTGAAGCTATAACACAGGACTGCTTGCGTGCCAAACATATATGCATACAAATTAGGAGCAGGAGTAGACCATTCAAGCGCTCGAGCTTGCTCTGCCATTTGATAAGATCATGGCTGATCTGATTGTGGCCTCAACACCACTTTCCTGTCTACTCCCTGTACTCTTTGATACCCCTGTCAATCAAAAATCTATCTAACTCGGCCTTTAAAATATTCAGTGACCCTGCCTCCACTGCTCTCTGGGGAAGAGACTTCCACAGACCAGCAACCCACTGAGAGAAAAAAACATTCTCAACATCTCCATCTTAAATGGGAGACCCCTTATTTTTAAACTGTGCCCCCTAGCTCTAGTCTCTCCCACAAGGGGAAACATCGTCTCAGCATGCACCCTGTCAATTGCCCTCAGAATTTTATATGTTTCAATAAGATAATTTCTCATTCTTTTAAACTCCAGTGGATACAAGCCCAACCTGCCCAACCTTTCTTCATAAGATAACCCCTTCATCCTAGGAGTCAGTTGAGTGAACCTTCTCTGATCTGCTTCTAATGCTATTATATCCTTTCTCAATTAAGCAGGCCGAAACTGTAGTGCACAAGATGTGGTCTCATCAATGCCACATACAATTGTAGCTAAACTTCCTTACTTTTATATTCAATATTAGCCCCGCTTCTCTGCCTATGGTAAATTTTTTGGGTAGGGTCTTTTTTGGGTGAGATAGCTTCCCCCTGATCTTCAATCATGGGGTGGTCATCAACACCTGGGCAGGTGGTCTGCATTTTAAGTGACTCCTCAGGGATATGCTCAGACATGACTGTCTCTGTGTCTACACAGAAACCACCATAACTGTCACCTGACTCCTCCGGAGTCAATTTTGTCAGGGCAAATTATCTATATTCTATTCTCCTTTTTAAAAAAGTGAAAATGTCCATCATCTTCATACGTTCACGGGCACATGATGCAAGTGTAGCATAGGGGTTTTTAGCTCATTTCTCTTTAATACCCCATCTTCTTGACATTTTTCATGTTTTCTGAATCTGCATTATAACTTTCAACTTTGTCTTGATCTTTATTTCACATGTTTTCCATGTCTGTTTTGATGCCAGCACGTAAACAGAGGATATTTTCATACTGTGGAAAGCAGCCCCTTCATGGGTGGAACTGATCCGATTTAAATTAACAAGACCAGAACTCTACGTTTGTTATTGTATCTGTAAAGGCCTTTCTTAAGCTCCCTCTGTCACACTTGCTGCAGTCACAAAAACACAGAGTTGTAATGAATTGTGCACATATTGTGTTAGCAAGTGTTGGTGATGGGTTTGTTTCCAGACTGAGTTACTTATCAAAAGCACAAAAACCAATTCACAAAAACTAGGACCCTCTGTGGCTCTATCGCAAGTTCATTCAAGCCAGTGGCATTTACAGCACAGTTTGGGACCAATTTCAGCTCACCTCCTCTTCATCTGTGACCTTAGCGGACTTGCTGCTCCATCTGCCCCTGGGCCTCCATTCATGGTCTGCCCAACTCTGGGATATGGCCTGAGCTGGCAGTCGACTCTGTTTCTTCTTCTTCATCTGCTCTCTGGTAGTTTGGCTCAATTGGTAGCTTCCTGTGTCAAAAGGCTGTGGGTCCATGCTTCCTCCAGGAAGAGAGCACATCATCTCAGCCGACACTTCAGTGCAATACTGAGGGAATGTGGTACTGTCAGAGATGCCATCTGTCACGTAGGGCCTAAAGCAAAGGCCCTATCTGTCTGTTCAGGTGAACATAAAATTACCCAATCCTATTTGAATACAGGCATCAAGTGTTCTTTATCTCCTAGGAAACATGCTTCATTCAGCTAACATCAATATAAAATCAAACACCAGAATTTTACGCTGGTTGTGTGGGCGCACACCTGACCCGACAGCGTGTGAAATCACATGAGATTTCGGGTTTGCGTCCTGATGTCATTGCGCACTTGTGCGATATTTCGCTTGACGTGTGTGTGCGGCGGGCAGAAGCTTGCCCACCAACAATTAAACAGCAGTTAAGCCTATTAAGGAAGCAACTGAGATCGATTTTACTTGGTCCGTCCACTTTTACAGTTGGCGGATAAGCCAATCAGTCAGGCGGCCTTTACGTTTTCATTGAAACCTCGGTCCAGGGCAGGATGAAATGTCCGGGGTAAAATACAGTAAGAAAAGATACCTGAGGACTGATGTTCTTTAAGTTCTGCTGTCAGGTGCTTGAATGTTTTGCATAGACCACAGTTTGGTTCATTATTTTCTTGTCATTTAACCTGTCCAGATCTGCAGCTCTCTGAGGCAGCTCCACAGCAGCTGCCTGCCTTCAGGGAGCTCGCTAGAAGCATCCACTCGCACCCTCACTCCTGTCAGCACTGGCCCTCTTCCCCTTGGCAGCATTGAGGCTTTCTCAGCACACATTTCACACTGGCTGGCTGTTAATTGGCCAGTCAGCGTGAAATTGCGTTTGGGGGCCGATTGCGGACAGAAGCACATTTCGGGTCTGCTTCCGGGCCCGCTGGTCATGTGCGCCCGACAAAAGTAAGATTCAGGCCAATGACTTAACAGTTAATCTGTGGGACCTTGCTGTGTATGAAAATTAGTTACTACAAAAATTTACGTACAAAAATTATGGAGTTGTTTAAGAGGCAGTTTGATGCTGTGATGTAAGGGGCAGCAGTTTTTATAGTAAGTAGATTGAACTGGATGGGCCAACTGGCCTCCCTTATCTCTATTTATTTGTGGTCTTTTGTGAAATTCAACTGCTGACCATAGATTTGCTGTTTCCTGCCTACAGGCTAAGGAAGAACCTGAAGTCGTTAATAATCGTTCACCCATCCTGGTTTATTAGGACTGTGCTGGCAATCTCCAGGCCATTCATTAGGTAACCACTTATAACTATGGTATATTCTACCTCTTGTGACTGTTTGACTGTATCTATATTAAGCTTACTATAAAATCCTCACATACACTGACACATTGACTCTGTCAGCAACTGGATAGAATACTGAACAACCAAGCCAAAGAGATCTGATCACAGCTTGGATCATAGTAGAGGCGTTGAGAGGTGGATTGGTGGTTGGTGGGTGGCTACAATTACCCCAGCGCTGTGGGAAAAGGATGAGAAAATCAGCCAGGATTCCTGCTCCTTGCTGCTATCTTTTGTCTTTCACTGGAAAGAGCAGGGTTAACTCAACACACAATATTAGTCTCAAGTTTATCATGAGCTTATAGTAATTCAGTTTTCTGACAGAAGAGTATGCTGCATAGGTGGGATTCAGTGGTAACTGAAGGTTAGTGCACTCACATTCAAAGTGACAGAGAGGGAATGGACATAGATGCTCATCCTATTTTTGCCTAGTAGATGATCTGCAGCCTGTTGAGCAGAAGTGAATGCTGGTGCCAAGGCTGCAGCATCTTCTATTGGGGTATGGGAGAGAGAATTTCAGAACTGTAAGGTCATCAGGGAGATTCAGGTTTCTGGTGCGGGTTGAGGGGAAAGTTCATCAGGGAGAGAAAGGCCAGAGGGCTGGGGGTCATCAGGCCTTGAGGAGGGGGTCATTGGGGGAGTCAAGAAGGGGGGATGTCATCAGGGAAGTTAAGCTTTTAGGGTCCCTGGTGCTTTCTGAAGCCACTAAAGTGGTACTTGCAGTGGTTATTTTGCTGCTCCCTTAGCTGCCATGATGTCAAGCCAGATGGACAAAACAAAAGGAAAAAACTGGAAAATGGCCCTTCTGAAGAAACAAAGAAGAAAGAGCACTCAGGTGTGGGCTGTGTCAGTATTCCAATGATTTTAGTCAGCTGTATTACCAACATCCTTCAGGGAGACACCAGGATGGCATCTGGGGCCAGAGGAATTGAGATATTGTAAAATTAAGATTGTGCAGTTTTGTTCCTGAAGTATATTGATAATCTCTGGGGTTAACTGTGTGAATGTTTCTTTAATTGACATGTTTCTGTCCTGCGTTTTTTATTCAGTTTCAAATTCATGAGTAAGATTCAGTATGCTCACAACCTCTCAGAACTGGAGCAGGTCATTCCCATGGAGCAAGTGCAGATCCCGGAGTGCGTTTTACAGTATGTATCAACACTGGTCGAGTCTGGGCCCAATGGTGCTCAGCAACATTCTCAGCCAGATGAACTTTAAAGACTTTTTACATTTGTTTCAAAAATCTCCTGAAGGTTCCTTCCAGAGGCTCACTCTTCAATGCATTGTCCAGCGTGACACCGAATTATTAAGACCAGAAGGTCCCATGTTCAACCCCTAGTCTCTGTTCAGTTAGGGGTAATCGCCTTGAGGAGCAGTAATGGTGCTCCATTCGTCTTCAGAGCTTGGACTGGGAGATGGGAAATCGGTCAAGGCTCGTAAAATGGCCTGGGAAGCTTTTGGATGGAGTGCCTATTGTCTTCCCCTCACTGTGTCGTTTTGCTAACAGCGAGAAAGGTGGCAGACAGCCTGTCCACCCAGATCCCAGCTTAACCACTTAAATGGCCAGTTGAGGGCCTCTTCCTGTTCCCACTGGCATTTTATCAGTGTCAGGTAGATCTTTGCCTTGTGTGGAGACCACCAGGTAAACAATGGTGATTTCCAAGTGGGCTCTGTGGGTGGGGTAAGTGCAGGGGCAGGCGGGGGGGGGGGGGCTTCTTTTTGGACTTACTTTGGTCCACGGAGGTGCATCATTGCAGCTATGGCTGTCCACATGGCATTGGCACTATCTGCCCTCAGCAAACCCCTCCCTGAGGTCTGCTTGACTAGCCCCAGATGCCCCTGCAGCTCCTCAGGATGGACACCATCTTTAATAGGCTGCTGCCCATAAAATGCGGCCCTGGGCCATGCCACCCACTAAAATGGGATTGCCGCCACCGCGCCCCCCCCCCCCCAAAAAACCCCACTTCTGGCCATGGCAGCAAAATCCCTGCCACTTTGGAAAAATCCTAGTCCAAATGGCTGTTCAGTGACTCCCTGCACTCTGGGATGTTGGTCAAGGATGGAATTATGATGCCCCTTTGATTGAATATCACTTTTGATACTCATACGTGGAAGTTCTAATGATCCCTGCTGGAAAGTGCCAGTGGGTGGACATTGGAGACAGACAGAATGAAACCCTTGCCTGTACTCATTGTCTGGACACACTTGTGAATAATAGCCTGCTGGACAAGGTACCGAAGGCTGTGAAAATCCTGTGCTACGGTGTTCCAAAAAGGGTCAGTGCCTTCAGGAGAAGGGGGAAGGGGTCTGACATTAAAAATTATTAAATTAACATTGTTATTCAATATAGTTTTATTTTATTTTTATTTTCTGCCAACACAATCTCTCTTAGAGCTGACAGTTAAGCCTGATTTATCGGTCCTGGATTGGGAGCACAGAGTTGGGACATTTCTGGGCTCCTTAAAACCTGACCCAGGAGAAAGTTCCCCACATACTTTCCATGCCAATCTATGCCCTCCGACCAACCCCATGGCCCTTTGTAGCCCATAGGCCAACCTCTGCCCTCCAACCACATTCCATTGTCCTTTATTGACCCTATGCTAACTTAGTGCCAACTCATGCCAAACCATGTCCATTGTCCTTTGCCCTTACACCAACCATGCTCACTCACCCAGTACCCACCATGGGCAGATCTCAGGGCCCATGCTGAGATGAATTCATATAGCGTTCTGAGTGTCTAATGCAGACTTTTTTTTTAAAACACTCATTCATATAAACCAATTCACTACATTTACATTCCTTCAACCACATAATCCCTTATAAGAACAAACATTTCATTCAAGTTCAAAATTCCTTATAAAGACAAGCATTGGAATTTATAGTTCCATTTCAAAGAGCCCAAAAGCACTTGGAGCTGTCATTCAGATTGTGAAATGAAAGGCATCTTATGTGATAATGGAAGATGTGAATCAGTCATGCAACGCTAAACCAGCAATGGTAACCCTTAACAGACAGAGTGAAATAGCAAGCAATGCTTCTTTCCTACAGATTTTTTGACATTTACAACACTTGATAGTTTTGACAGGTTCTCTTGACACTTTTGACAGTTCCAGTGTACATTCCTGTCCACTTTAAAGAATCCCAAAGGGCACCTTACCTCTCCCAAAGGTGTCCCGAGACCAGATCCAAAGGGGTACCCTACCTCTGCAAAGGACTCTGCAAAATTTAGACCTGTTCCTGCCAGGTCTAATCTGCACATATTGGGCAGAATTTTTAGGTCGGTGTGCGGGTGCACATCCGATCCACTCGAGTGTAAAATAGCATTTAATGATGTCGGAAGAGTGTCCTGATGTCACACTGTGCCCGTGGTGATATTTCGGTCAGCGGGCGAGCACAAAAGTCGGAAGCACGCCTGCCAACAATTAAGAGGGCAGTCAAGCACATTGAAATTCCAATTGTCCCTGATTTTTTTGTGGGCTGTCCAACCATACGGTTGGCAGCCAGGGGAATACGTCAGGCAGACTTTGCATTTTTGATGAAACCTCACCCAAGGGCGGGATGAGGTTTCCATTATTAAATTTTTAAAACATGTATGGACAGAATTTTCATCATGTATATGTTCAGGTGACTGACTCTGATGCATGGACATTTTTTTCCGGATTTTAAAATCTTTATTTCTTGGTTTTATATTCTT
The DNA here is from genome assembly GCF_017639515.1 of Carcharodon carcharias. NCBI lineage: Eukaryota > Metazoa > Chordata > Chondrichthyes > Lamniformes > Lamnidae > Carcharodon > Carcharodon carcharias. Next base: position 113,850,695 of record NC_054480.1, on the reverse strand, counting down.
CAGCTCCCTGAGGCAGCTCTCTGCCTTTCATTCTGCGCTCCCCCGCACTTGTGCTTATGTCAACACCTGCCCCCACCCCGGCAGCGCTGAGCATTTCAGCAAGCACTTCATGCTGACTGCCTGTTAATTGGCCAGCCACTGGTCGGGAGCCAATTGCGGACAGCAATCCGTTCCCCGGCCACTCCTGAGTCTGCCAATCATGCCCGCTCACCGACCTAAAAATCCTATCCATTGTGTTTCACACTCCTGGCTAACAAAGATCAGACATGGCTGGAGACAACTGCTGTTTTAAGTGGGCAGCTGCCTCTGCAAAATGCACATGTTCAAATCCTAACTTGGGCCCACTTACTTAATGGTAAGTGCCATGCTCAGCGTTGGGACTTCCATATTTCGTCCACTTCTGCCATTTTCACAATGATGGAGAGAGAGGCTCTCTGTTATTGCGAAAATCCAGGCCTTTGACTCTGTTGGTAGAACTGTCAGCTCTGTGTCAGAGGTTGTGTGAAAAAACCCCACTGCGGGATATGAATGTGATCAAAGGTGATACTTCATGTTAAGGGAGAGCTGCATTGTTGGAAGTGCATCTTTCAAAGGAGGCATTAAACAGCCTGTTCGACTGGTTTGGTTTGGCTGGACTTGGGATATGACAGCAGAATGGCTGTGTTACAGGATTAGCAATCCAGAAGATGGACTAATAATCCAGGCAAGTGAGTTCAAATGCCAATATGGCAGATTAAAAATTTGAATTCAGCTTTAAATACAAAGCTGTGTAAGTAAAAGTGACCATGACCTATTTAGTTCACTAATGTCCTTAATCAGTTCGGCCAATGTGAGTTTAGGTCAACATTAATATGCCTGAATCTTAACCTTCTGAAGGGGACTAACAAACCACCTCCTCATTGCAACTAGGGATGGGCAATAACTGACAGCCTTACCAGCAACATCCTGAGAATGATTTTAGAAAAAATGTTCTCTTTGTGTCCTTGCTTAACCAACACCTTCGAAAATAGATCAGTTTCAGTGATGCTTTTTGTGACCTTGCTATGCACCAATTAACTGCTGAATTTACCTGTATAACAAGTGACTGAACTTGAGAGTGGATTTTTTTGTGTGGTGATTTGGAAAGATTCAGAAATGTGATAAATCTCAGTCTTTAAATCTTCCAGATTTGAGGAAGAGAGAATCAAAGCAAGGAGACCCAGGTAAATTCTCTGGATTGCTTCTTTCATTGCCTCACCTTCAGTTGAATTAAAGAGTTATGTTTGTTTTACTTTCATCTGATGATGTGTTTTCTATTACCTCATAAGAATTTTTGGGAACAGATTAATAAGGTTAAGCCCAATAAGCTTGTCCCTTAACTAACCTGAACTCTACCCATCTATCTGCCTTTTCCCATACCTCACAATAGCATCTCCTACAGGATCATAGATAATTATCTCTTGAACCTTTTCACCCCTTTTCTGCTTGACTCCCATATTGTCCAATTGGTACTGAGTTTTTAAGCAACATTTTCATGGATTATCTGTCAGGTGGTTTGAAATAAAACTGTTTCTAAAAGGCCCACTTGTCCGAATATGTTCTCCTCCAATTTCCTCCCTTCCTTTCCTGACTCCAGCCAGGGGACAGATTCCACACCCACTAGCACTTTTCCAACACCTCACACGGCCACATTGAGAGGAGCCAAGACAGTGAGGGTCAACAGGCTTTTCAAATGTAATGGGGAAGTGCACCACAACTGAACCTGATCCTGACTTACACCTAAAGACCAAAATAACAGAGCCCACTGGGCAGTGGGCAAGGTGGGTAGGGAGACCCAATTGAATTTTGCCTCTCAATCTCAAGAGATACAATGGAATCGATTTTATTAAGTGTATTTTGTAGGGAGCAACATGGCCTTAGCAAATGAGCCAGAGTTACTGATGCAACAGATTCAGCAGTGACTGCCCTGTGCAGCAAGGCAGCCATTCTGTTTAATAACAAAATTCTTTGTATCTGTTTTCTTTTAACAGGACAGAGGAAGGTCAATCCGTGATTGAAAAAAGCAGGTGATTATCAAAAATAAAGGAAAAGTTTATAGATTTTTCACCCAGTCTCTGAGGAAACAATAAACTATCCTAAGTTTAATTTGAATGGAATTGGTGCAAAGCGAAGATAAAACTAGAGAATGTTGAAAGTGCCCAGCAAGCCAGTCAGTATCTGACAGAGAAAAATAACGTTAGATTTTAAATGGCATTTTTGTAGTTTGGCTGCATAGGAGCTAATGAAATTTTTCTTCTCGCTTAGGTCTGGAGCTGCAGCTGAAGAGCAGGAGTAAAGGTCCGTACTTTGTGGTTCTTAGAGTGGGCACAGTCACAATGGGCCAAATGGCCTCCTTTTCTCAGTATCATTCTAACGTGAACTGAGTATGAGGGAGCCAACGCAGAATATGTGGTTATATCTGGAAAAGTAACTTTTTGAAAATGTAAACTTATTCATATTTTTTATCACATCCCTTGTGCCCCGAACCTTCAGCCTCCCCATTAAAGTTAAATCCTTACACTAACAAAAACTATCCTGTCATTTTTTGGATCAGCCTGGAGAGTCCTGCTGTAAAGCTCTTAACTCAGACTCAATGCTGCTTATACCTCATATTGCCTCACCTCTGGATTCGATTTCCCCAATACTGCCCTTAAATTTTAACAATGCAGCAGCTATCCTGATGTGCACCAAGTCCTACTTGTCCCTCACCCTTGTCGTCACTGATTTTGTTGTCTCTCTCTGTCACCGCCGTATTGATTTTAAAATCCTCATCTTCAAATCCCTCCACAGCCTTACTGCATCCTATCTCTGCAAATTCCTCCTTGAGTTCTCCAGTCCTCTCACCTTTTGAGTACCCCCTCCTTTTACCCCACTACAATAGCGGGTTATTCAGAAGTCTTGGCCCTACTCTTTAAAACTTTCTCCTTAAACCCATCTACCTCACTCCTCTTCCTTTAATGACTTTATCAAAGCCCATCTATTTCATCAAGCTTTGTTTCACCTCTCCTAAACCTCCCATCATGGATTGGCACCCAATCCTTCATCTACTTTTGTTCCTTCCCGTTTAATGCACCTTCAGATGTTTTCTAGCCTAAGTTTGTTATATGAATTGTTATTAAGTGAGTTTTCCCAGATTTTAGAGTTTGTGAGAATTGATACAGATTTAATATTTTCTAACTCTTATTCTCAATTCAGCATTCTTCTATAAGTCACTTTAGTTTTTAATTATTTCAAGTCAGTATGAATTCTTGGCACTATCAAAGGATTCTGATGGTGCTGTGATGAGGTGCAATCCTGCAGTACTGAGTCTGACCAGCAAGGGTCACTTAATCACAAAGCAGTGCCTGTTTGCAAATGTTCTGAATTCCTGTACATTGGAATTGGTCACTGTTCTATGCATTCTGTATTTTCTTCTCCCCCCACCTAGATTGTTGTCCTGCTTCAGTGCCTCTCTCGCTGCTTCTTTCTTCTGGAGGCCACTGAGAGAAAGGTGGTGGGAAGTTCCCCTTTGATTTTCTCAACCAAGAAGCAGAGAAACTGTTCCCTTTCCTCATGGCTCTTGTAACTTGTGTCTTGGGGTGGGGTGGGGGAAAAACTCTGAGCTGTAACCCTGTAACCCCTTATCCACAGCCCTGCACCATTGTACACCTCTGATCAGAGTAACATCAGAAATGCACTCTATACAAATCTGAAAATCAAGACTTTCCTTACCTAATCTGCATGGTGCATTTGAGGGGAAGCTAGATAGGTACAAGATGGAGAAAGGAATGGAAGGATATATTGATAAAATGAGAGGAAGTAAGATGGGAAGAGTCTCATGTAGAGCATGGACACCAGCACAGATCATTTAGGCTAAATGGCCTGTGTCTGTACTCTAAGCTCTGTGTGATCAGATCAGCAGTTTCAAAAGTATGAAATTCAGGGTTGCATATTTAAATTACTTTTTAAAAACATTTTAAAATGCATTATCTTTTTTAAAACAAAGTTCTCCAGATTAAAAGTAAAATATTAAATCCTGAGCAAAGTACAAATTAAAGGGGACAATTTAAACTAAAGCCCCATAGTAATGCATGGCAAAAAGAATGGATACAGATTCCTATAAAAATCTTAGTGATCTTACTGTTCTATACCATCACCTCCACCCCCCCCACCAGCCCCCCCCCCCCCCCCCCCCCCCCCCCATGCCCATCACCACAATCTTCTGTCCTTGGCAGTGCCTCTTGTAGGGGTATAGGTCTCACTGATTCTGTCTGATCTCTGGTACCTCACCGATGTGACCATTCTTTACATATGAACTCAGACAATGAGTGGTGCCAGGACATTCCACTGTAGGGGCATCACGGCAGACACACTCCTGTCCCTACTCAACATCCACACCAATCCATTTTCTAACAGGAGTTACTGCATGGTGATAATGAACAGGAATGGCGGCTGATTGTTCCGGTGATCAGCTTGGGGAATAGCAAGAAAATTGAGGGTATGGGAAATGGGAACTAGTTAATTTTGGTCTCTCCATTGGGATCTTCTTTGTCTGTATAACAGTAAGTTTGCTATCAAGGCACCTGGGAAGCTGACAGTTCATACATGAAATATTGAAGGTTCAAACTTAAATGTAGGAATTCAATAAGGATCATTATAATATTAATAAGAATTTTGACCAAAGAATGATCTAAATAACTTTCTGTTTTAGGAAGTTAAGAAGCTTCACATAAAAGGCTGGAATTCAGAGAACACCCGGATGAAGATCGTGACAAGAAAGTTCTTTTGAAATAACGTGACTGAGGTTGATGGTTATAAAAACTTGACTTTCACTCTCTGCCACTGATTCCAGGATTCAGGCAGCAGGCACTGGGCCCCGAGTTCATATGAACTCAGTTGCCATTATTCAGGCCATTTTAATATGACATGGGGCTTCCAATGTCACAATGCTTCATGAAAAATATGTTGGATAAGGTCATAATTCTATTGCCAAAAGAGTACCCTTTGCATAGATATTGGGGAATCATTTAATATCTCCAGTTCCTCCCCTTAGTTCCTGAAGCACTGATATTGCTGCATTGTAGGTTCTATGGGTATGGGCCTCACTCCAGCACATGGCCATCCTTCATTAGCCAAGGCTTCAGGTATCAGCAGGATAATCTGCTGAGGTATCACACCCCAGGCGTGATTCTCTCCTCAGCCAGCACTCCATGCATCCACTTTACAATAGGGGTCACTGGATAAAAATCCCTCACTGGTTGAAGGCTATAAGGTTTCCAGGTGAAGTAAGCTCCCAAGCATCCTTCACCCACTTCCACTTTATTAAAAAGGATCTCCACCTTTAGCATTAATTCAGAGATTCCAAAGATAGCTGGTCTGGAAAGGTCATATTGCTAAATTAAGCTTTGGAGTTGAATAGGAACGTTTTACAGCATTTGACCCACAATTATCTGAGGTTGGCATCAGTGTACTGGTGGAACATTTGCTTCATTGAACATTATCACCCTGATAAGTATTAAATATAAAATGATTCAACTGTGGGGTGTCATAACCATCTAACAGTATGGAAATCTCAGAAGTTTTAGGATTCTGCTGTGGGACAAAGTAATGAAATTACAATCAATATAAAATGCTCCCCCTGGTGACTGAGTTCCTACATCTCTGGTATGACAAGGAATCTCTCAGATTCAACCCCTGCTGGCCTGCGCTAAATTAGCTGATTTCAGCCAAGATGGCAACGTAGGAGCACTACAGTTGGATATGTGGTGCTAATTAGGGGTGGGAAAGACAGTATCCGTAAGGTGTCCCGCTCCTGATCACAGTCCAGTGACCCCCACTGGCAGTGTCTGGGAAGTTAGGGTTAGAAAAGGGTCGAGCTTGACTGTGATGCCCTCAATGATCAAGGGCAAGGCGCTAAAGGATGGTCATTGCCCATGGAATCTGTTTACAGCAAGAGTCAGTGCTTTGAGAGGAAGGGGGAAGAATTAGATGGAAAACCAACAGAAATGCTGTTTCACTGGATCAGTAAGGTGAGAGAGAAAGGCAGGATTGCCTGGAGAAGAACCTACTATAGAGGCAGAGAGTGAGGGCTGACCGATCAGGATAAACACACACCTAACTGACAATCAGATTTGTCAAGTAAGTTGAAAAAATGCCCAATTGATGGGCCGGTTACTGCAAGTATTTTGTTTGTTTAATAATTCTAGTTGTAATCATCGTTCACAGTTTATATTTTGAATATATTTACATGTACAGTTTTAAAACATTTTTTGATTTAGTCTTTCATCCTCATTTTTCAGAATTGTCAACTTAAATTCTAGCTTGTCTAAAATGCTTGCTCCCTCAGCTGCAGTGTGAACAGCCCAGTGTGTAATTAACAGCTGCAAAAATTGTAAAACTTGCTGGAAGTATTTGTACCACGTTGTACCATCTTTAAGATGACACCATGATAATCTTTTGCCTATCGTCTCTACTGGAATTTTAGTGGAAAACTCTTTTATGAAACCTCCTTGAGATTCTTATTGATCATCTTACTGTCAAATTCTTTTATATCAGTGTTTTTTCAGTGTCTGTCAGTGGCTTTTCTTAGAAACACCTGTGATTTCCCCCAAATGGTGCAGTTCTGCTCTTGAGAAGAGGCAGAAGTCAAGAAAACGAGTGGTTTCATTAACTCTAATACAAAAGCAAAATACTGCAGATACTGGAAATCTTAAATGAAAAACACAGAAAATGCTGGAAATACGCAGCATAACTGGCAGCACCAATGGAGAAAGAAACAGAGTTAACATTTCAAGTTGATGACCTTTCATAAGAGCACCTAATAGCATCCTGTTCCCTTTGTCACTGGATAACAAGGAAGGAACAGTAATGAACCTAGTTCTGTTGATATTCCCCACTCTTTGAATGGAGCCCTTAAGGTCAATGGAATAGTGGTCTGCCCAGTACCACAGGCTGCAAATGGCTACTGGGGACACATTATAAATTCCAATCTTACGTTAATTTCAACAGACTGTTTAAAGATCTAAGTGAGTTGGATTAGGACCAGAGAGTCGATCAGGCCTCTGATACTTTGGAAATAGTAATTTTCTGCCTCTTCCCAGAACTTTTGTTCCTCAACAGTTTGATTGCTCCATGGGCAATTATTCAAGACCTAAATGACTGTGGGATTTTAACTAAGCTAAGATTCAAGATGTGCCTTCCCTAACCAAAGGGAATGAGGGGCTGTTGGGAGGCAGAGTTTTGTGAGCTTCCTTACTGAATGTGAAAAGATATTAAAATAGAACCAGTAGTTTTACTCTTCCTTCTACTAAAGGCCCTGCTATGCACTTGGCAAATGCCCACAGCAGCATGACTGAATCCAGCAGCTTGCTATGAGGGAGAATAGTATGTGTGGACCCCAGACTCATCACTTCACAGAGCAGTTTTGCGGCACTTCAGAGTGAGTTATTGGCTGGGGTTGTGGCCCTATTTACAAAGTTAGTGACACTGTTAATGTGAACTGGACATTTAACCAGTTGATGCCTAATGTTACAGCTATTCAATGTTCTCAATTGTTATAAAAATAAACAGCTGGCACAACTGCCATGCAGTCACTGTTAAGTTGGAGCCTTTCTTTTAGTAAAATCAGTTCTTATTGTCACCTCTGATGTCCCCCAGGATCTATCCTTGGACCTTCCCATTTCTCATCTTTATGCTACCTCTCGGCAACATCATCTGAAAACACGGTTAATTTTCACATGTAGCTGATGACATCCAGCTCTATCTCACCACCATCTCTCTCAATTCTTCAACTGTTGCTAAATTGTCAGACTGCTTGTCCTATATCTAGTACTGTAGGAGCAAAAAATATCTTCCAGTTAAATATTGGGAAGACTGAAACCATTGGTTTCCCCCACAAACTCCATACCCTAGCCACCAACTCCACCCCTCTCCCTCAAAACCACTTGAGCCTGAACTGCGCTGTTCCCAACTCGGGTGTCATACTTGACTTCAGTAAATTTCCAACCACATATCTGCTCCATCACTAAGACCATTAATTTCCACCTCTGTAAAACCACCCAACTCCACACCTGCCTCTTTCCTGCTGAAACAAACCCAGAGCAGAGCTGAAGCAGTTACGTGCAGAACGGCCCAGGAAGGTTTCTCTGACTGTTAAATCTCTGGTGACCAGCTCCTGGATGAATGGAGTGAATACAGGCTACAGCTAAATAGTTTAAAAATAGCTTATCTGCTGCTGAAACCCCCATCTGTACCCATTACCTCTGGACTTGACTATTCTAATGCACTCTTGGTTGGCCTTCCACATTCTATTCTCTGTAGTTTTGAGGTCATCCAAAACTCTGTTGTCTGTGTCCTAATTCATACCCAGTCCTGTTCAGCCATCACCTTTGTGCTAATTGGCCTACACTGGCTCCCATCTAAGCAACAACTTTAAAATTCTCATTCTAGTTTTCCAATCCCTTCATGGCCTCAACCCCATTCCCCCTTCTCTGTAATCTCCTCCAGCCCCAGGATCCTCCTTTAAGACTATCCTTAAAACCTCTTTGTCGAAGCTTTTGGTCATTAATCCTAATATCTCCTTGTGATTCGTGTCCAATTTTGCATTAAGATGTTCTTGTAAAGTGCTTTGGGGAATTTTATTAGGTTAAAGTGACTGTAAAAATACAAGATATTGTTCTTTACAAGGTTAATCCATGACGTGGCTTCAGTTAGGAGTTAATGACACCTAAATTTAGCTCACCAAACTCTTACAAATCAGTTTGGATTATATTCACATTTACCAATCTTTCATTGTGATTTGCATAAATTACTGGGTAAATGAATCAGCCCTTTCTCCTCAGTAATCAAAAGACAGAAAGTCCTGAACTATCAGCTATTTAATGTTAGAATCATAGTTAACAGCATAACTAATTAGTAAACAGGTTTAATTAACAAAATGAGGGTTTACAAAGTCATTTGGATATATCATTTCTGCTCTAAGTTGGATGATTAGTTCAAAAGAAATTAATTCTGTTCTCCCCAGACCTTTATTACTTTCTATTTGCCTTCCATTTTCAATTGTTTGCATTGCAAATTTGCATGTACTATTTCTCATGGTGGTGTTGGCATTTACATACAATGTAAATACTTTATTTCTCTCTCTTCCATATATTCCTGTTCAGTTATTGAAACATTTTCTATAACAATGTTATCTCCATAAACTTAATATGTGAAGTATAGAATTCCTGCTGAAACAAACCCAGAGCAGAGCTGAAGCAGTTACACGCAGAACGGCCCAGGAATGTTTCTCCGACTGTTAAATCTCTGGTGTCCAGCTCCTACAGGAGTGATGAATGGAGTAAATACAGGCTACATCTAAATAGTTTAAAAATTAAAGATAATTATGTATTAGAAGGTTTATTTGGTCTATCTTTAACATCTACTATAGCAAACTTATTAAATGCTTCCCCATGGTTTTTGCCTCTACGGTAGTGTCTGAAAGTGATGTTGAGTACGTATTGTGTGAAAAAGATATTAGTCCTAAAATGATCATTTGCTATTTTAAATCTGTGCTCCCCCTTTATACTTCTGTAACTTGAAGAAATAGGATCCAAGGTAAAGGCTCAATATAACAGCCTTTCATGTTGAGCTTCATTAAAAAAATTTAGTGCACATCATGGGGCTTTCTGCAGTCCACTCGGGATGTCACTTCTTTGAGCTAGTCAAGGTGACGGGTCAGGCAAGATTCTCCCATTCTGAATCCAGGCTGACTGCTGTTGCCTAGGTCATTGTTGTACAGATGATTGTCTCTTAATATTTGATCCCATCACTTTGCTTGGGATAGAAGGAAGATTAATGGATCTAAGATTGCCAGTGTCCGTGATCACTCTTTTGGAATATGGGTACCACATTGGCTGGCTTCCAATCTGCTAGTGCCTCCTTCCCCTACCTCCGGTTCCTATAGATTTCCTCATAATAATCAATGTTATCTCACAGATCTCCTCTGTGTTCTTGTGGATAAATATCACCTATCTCTGAGAATGTAATAATTTTGAGCTGTAATTTACACCCCAGTCTTTGATTTCACTTTGGTTTGGAGAAGGTTTGTTGCTGATCGCTTGCCTTGTGAATACTTGAAGAAAGTAATCACTCTCAATATTTGCTGTCTTATGTTTATCCTCAGTTTCAAGCTTGTTTGCAACCCTTGTGATTTTCATCCCCTCCCCAATCTCTCTTTTGCTGTTGAGATAATGAAGGGATGTTTTAGTCTTCTGTTTAGCCTCAGCTGCTTTCTAGGTCTCCCTCTGATCAACCTTTTAACATGTTTTTGTATTCACTTGTATTGATTCCAGTGAACTCCTTTCTCTTTCTCCCTGCAATTTCCCTTTGAATTGCACTTTTAATTTGTTTGGTAATCCATTTAGGGTCATTCATATTTAGTCCAAACTAAAGTTGTCCAAACTAAACTAGTTCAATCTTCAAATACAAATTAAATCAAAATTTAGTTAGAATGATTTAATAAAATTAATCACACATAGCTGTCAATCAACTCAGAGCAGGGCCTCTCTGCACAGACTGAAATCAAAAGAAACACATTACTGAACTCAACTCTAAACACAACTTCCTTTCCCCAGCCATCTCCCCTCTCCCTTGTTCCCTGGAAAGTGCTGACCATATGTATCCATAGGCAAAGCAGTCACCCAGAGAACTCACCCAAGTAGTTAGTCTTCACATACAAGCCTGCTTGGTCGTCAGGCTACTCCTCCCACGAGGGGTTTTCAGCTGAGAGGGGCCATGCACTTTTCAGCAGGGTCACAGGTTGGCAATCTGCGATCAGGAACCCCTTACCAATACTCTGAGATCACCAAACCCAGCACAGAGTAGGAATGGAGGGTGGAACCTTCCTGGTCTGTATAGTTCAGGCCACAACTGCTTTAGGCATCAAGAAACCACAGCCCCATGTTTCAAACGATACAAATTCTATAGCGAGGCAAGTGGGTGCACCTGGACTATAATAGCAAGGAAATCAAACCGATTCGAATTGCCAAGTTTGTTCTGGGTGTTAGCATGCTACTTCAGCCTCCTGAGGAGGCGTGTGGGGGAAATCAGGATTGTCAATTACTTTCCATCAACATCTCCTGGAAAATATATTTCTATGGACAATGAGTGAAAGCAGGGTTCAGACCAGTTTTGTGGCCTACAAAGCCTACATTAACATGAAAAATGGTCACTCTGATAGCAGAGGACACCTGGCACTCACTCACTGTATCCCAGTGAGAATCACCTCCGGTAGGGGACTAGAAAATAAAACTAGAGACACAAACTGCATAAGGTAAGGCACAGCCATACCTCTCACTGGAGTGAAGTCAAATCTGGAAGGAGAACAAGTATTTTTATTCAAACTCAACACAAAGCAGAAATAACTGGTTAACTATCTGAACTAATCTGACTTCACTCAGCTAATAGCCCCTCATCACAGCCTTTATGCACAGAATAGTCAATTTATTAAGCAACGGATTGGAGGCTTTTGTTGATAGACACAAGCTGCACATCAAAATCTAAAGTATAGAGAGGACAACTCTAGTACCCAGATAAGGATTTTAATGATGAGACATTTGAATATATAAAAACAACTCATTCTCCACCTTTTCCACAGGTAAAAGTATTGTACCCCTTTGTCTGCACCCTTATGACTAGGCACCTCTACCCTTTCACTCCTGTGACATGGCTCCAATATCCATTTAAATTGATAAAGGCTCCTCAGTCTGCTGGCCATGGAGGTCCCAGGATATATTTAAAAATAGGCTCATTCAGAGTCATGGGCCCACACCACAAAACTCCTCCAAAAGTGGTAATAATTGATAATCTAACTCCGAGGGGGGCAGTATTGGGCAATAAAAAAATGTCAAACTGATAATATTGGGGGACACATTTCTGGGTTTGGAGCTGGGCATGTAGCTCAGTCAACAGGTCAGCACACCCAAGCAGCTTTTTCTGACACAGGCTAGATAAAATGCTGGCGCGGGGTGGGAGCGGGGGCAGAGGAGTGCTGGGGGGGCAGATGGCTTGCCTCCCCCAAAGTTCACATGGAGCCAACCAGTTCCACACTGGACCGCTGTGCAACCATACCATGCTGCAGATGAGCTAAACAAAAGCAACGTGGGACTTCCGCCCCTCACTGGGGAAGAAGTCCCGCCCTCTGAAGCTGCCAGATAATTGGACTAGCTGGCAGCTCCATCAATCCTGGCAGCGCCAAAGGCACGTTACTGGCTGCTGCCGGGACTGCGAGAAGACGTGAGAGGGCCCAGGCATCCACAGAACCGGTAAGAATGGGGTCTTGGCAGAGATGGTTTCAGCAGGTCAGGGATGAAGACGGGAGGAGTGGTAGGTTAACGTTTAAGGCTGCAGGGGATTAGGAAGAAAGGAGAAGTGTTCGATCTTAGGTGGACTACCCCCCTCCAGTCGGCAAAGGGCAGCCCCCTGCCTTCCCGCCCTTTGAAATGTGCATAGAGGAAAAATGGACTGGCTACTCTCACCCTGCTTTCCGCACCAAATGTTTTATGACATGGGCGGTGTATTATCATTATTGATTACCTTTGAATTTGGTAACTCAAATTACCATTTGAATATGGCGGATGGGCTGCCCACCCCCCAGTGTTAGGGAGGTGAGCTCAGGGGTGGGTGGGAAGATGGTGGGGTGGGCACTCGCCCTACCAGAAACACACGCAGCAGGGACACATAAAAAGCAGCCCCATATAACCCTAGACAGAATCAAAGGGCTACTCAACTATGTGGTGCATCACAGTTGAGCTCAATCTTGTCTATAACTAACATTCATACAGACACACCCTCCAGCAGGAATCACTGAATAGTGATCAAGAGCTAAGGCCTTGCGTAGAAGATAATGCCTCATATTGCCACCTTGCTGCAGTACAATGGGATCCAGTTATCATTATTTACTTTTGGAGATCCCCAAAATGCTCACTATAATGGAATGATATCACAGCAATTACACAATGTAATACAGTAGATCCTGCTTGGCTGTTGTAATGAGCAGTTGCACTTCGCTGTACTCTTAAGAGCCTTGAGGTACCAAGGCAGACTTGGTTCATTTACACACACTGCATTAAACCCAGATCTCCTCCAGTTGTATAAGTAGTGACAGTTTAAGCAAACCTTTGCTAAAGTTCTAAAAGTCTTCAGGTACTGAAAGGCAGCAAAGGTTCAGTAGCTTGTCAGGGATTTAAAACAGATTGCTGGCCCATTGTTTAATCACACTGTTTTCAGTGCCCTTTGTGGTGTTTAAACCTTTTACGTTCCAGATGATTCTGCTTTACAACAGGTACACTTGTTTGCCTTGGCAGGTATTCTGGGAGCTTGGTGGTCCCAGGACTGGTCTGTGATCTCCTCTATTCTGACCCCTGCAGTTTAAGAGTAATCAAGCAGTTAGTGGTACAAGGTTTACTGTAAGCGTGCATTGTGAGAAGATGCAATACAAGTTTTAAGTGCTACAGCCTGCCAAGGTTTTCTGTCGTATGTACTGCTCGAGGCACTGAAGTGCAATGGGATCCACGTTTGTATCAAACTTGTTGGCAAACAGATGGTGTTGTTGAAGTATCCAGTTGAGATCTCCAGCCCCATAAACACAGACAGACCTTCGATGGGAACCAGTGCATAATGGATATGCTTTTCCTTCTGTTACATCACCTTCTAAGTATTCCCACTTAACCAGCTTGGCCACAGACCTCATATCACTTACATCATACTTGTGATGTGAAGGTTTGGAGCCAGGAACACCGGGCATCCTCTGTAGAGTGGCCCAGATGAACTCATCGGGGCTGTATGTGTCTTTTGACCACTCAATAAGTTGCTTTGCTTTTGGGTCTTTGAAGATGTACTCAACAAATTGTCGACTGACCACCATATAAGCACTGCCTGAGAATATTGAGGTCACAGTGGAGATTGGTTTCTTGGTCACATTCATATTTACCATTTTCCCATTGACTATTTTTAAACTATATTTCCAACGTACCTCTTTCCCCTCCATAACTACTTCAGTCTCTAAACTGTTGCCCCCTGCCAAATGCTCAAGCTGATGGACAATCTCCAAGTTGGTTTTAATGGGAAAGTCCATACCACACAGATTGATGAAGTACTTCCAGGTTAAATGCCTTGCCAACAGCTCCTCCATGCAGTTCAGGTCTGCCTGAACTCTGGACCAGGAGCCGTAAACAAGATTCTCCAATTTTCCTGCAATAAAAACATTTGGGAAACAAGATGCGATGCTGTGAACTGCCATTTTGAAATCAATGGATGATTTGTTGTCAATATGTACACAATAAATATTCTGGGGTGTGTAGATTGTCCTCAAGAGTCTTTCAAACTGGTCAGCTCTTTGATGAATGACTACAGAATAGGCAATTGGAACTTGCTCCTCTCGCTTACTGAGGGCAAATGCAATGTACTTTCTGCTCCTTATGAAATTCTCACAGTTTTGTGTGGCATTGGTATAATAGGAATCATTGGGAGTTACTGCCTTAGATTGCACCTTCAATAGTTGACTTCTCTTGATTTCGTTGACGTCCCCTTGAAAAATAGCTGTACAGTTTACATCGTAAAGAGATTCTAGAAATAACTCCAGCTCTGAACACTTTATGTTATGAGCACCAGATGTGGGAAACTTTCTTTTCCCCATAAAATGTTGGAACTTCACAAATAATTGATCTTCGTTGTTGGTTACAAGGTCCTTTTTGGCAACGAGGTTCAGTCCTAAAAGGATGATGCAAGTCACTACGAGAACTACAAAGTACCGTTGCAGAAACCGTTTACATTTTAATACCATCGTGAAACCGAAAACAAGCTTCTAATAACTTAAACGTCAACCTATGGAGCGATGATTTTGATTGATGATTCAATTCCTTTCTCAATGTGAACTGGGTTAAATGCAATGCATCATGGATAAAGTTATAGGTTTCATTTCTACGATGGGATTTCTTTATTTGTGCAAAGCTGAAACATAAAACAGACAATATTTTACAATGTTATAAGTGAACAGCACTTTACTTTTAAAAGAAAGAGTCAGTTGGATATTTAAGGTGAAAGAGAAGGCAGTCTACTGGTGTCTAACCAATACCTACCAAAATAACATTATAATGGTTTGTGGGACCTAGGTACAAAATGGCCACCACCTTTACCTACATAAGACAGTCATTTTAATTCAAAAGTTATTTATTGGATGTGAACTACTTTCAGGATGTAATAGGGTTCTATATAAATACAGACATTACTGTCTCCAAGAAGGTTTGCATTATCGTAGCCACTATTTTCACGTCACGGAGGGACTAACAGCATGAAACAGGCAGAGTCCTACCTGGTCCTTACTAACATTATGTTTAGGGGCCTGTCATGTCTGGGAGCTCTTTAATAATGTTTCCAATTTAACATTCACACCACAGCTGGTATGAGCACCCATAGGGTGTAGGACTGTGCACTCCAAACCTTAGACTCCACTCACATCAGAGCCTTTAAATTGAGAATTATACAGTGTCTCCAGTTTTCTGGTGATAAAAAACCACTCTGCATTGTTACAGAAACTGCAAAATAACTGACCTGTGATGCGAGAATCATGGGATAATATAAAGATCATGCAGAACGTTAACAGGTTATTGCTTACCCAAAAAATTACAGTAGAATAAAAACCATCTTATCTTTGCCAGTAAGGGTGCTTATCTAAAAGGTGGGGTTAATAGACAGCACAAGCTTTCATAGGTCTTACTTCAACAATTCAGCCAAATAAAATAGGAAGGTTTCAGGTTCAACATGCAGTGCGTTAAATTAGCCTTGTTTGCAAAGGCAATAAAGAAATTACTTTGGGGTATGGGGACATTTAATAATTTTTTCCTGCTTCGGATCCAATAATCCCTGCTGGGCACCAGGGCTGACATAGCTTATCCAATAAATCTATTGCCCACATAAGTTATGTTTTGTTTCTTCCTGCTTCTTTCACCCTCCGAGACTGTATTTGAAACCACAAGTCCCAGAGGTGGGCAATAGTGCCTAACTGACTCACCATCATATAGAGGAGGCTTTCTTTCACTCTGCCTTTCCTCAACTAACACCATCACAACAGCACCAAATTAGATAAGTGGCCAGTTACATGCAAAACTGGCTGTTGCATTTATGTTGAGTGCTAACTTTATCACTGTTTCTGCATTTCTAGAGGCTACATTATCTGGAGTGAAACCATAACAGGTTCCAGGTTTTAATAGACTCTAAATACTGGTCTGCTGACCTCGGAATCACAAAATGTCAAGTGTCTCGGATGATAAATATTTAGACAGCCTGAAAGCCAGGATTTTCCACTCCCGCTCGCCGAGGGCACCATGGAGGGCAGGAGCGGAAAATATTGTGAAAGGCCAAAAATCAGTTTTAGGACGGCATAAAATCAGGTTATGGTTGCACACTCCAGTCATCAGGAGCAAGCTGCATTTCCCACTGCCAAATGTCAGCAATGTCATTTTGATATTTGTTGCATGTCATTATAAGGTCTCCTTGCCTGAATTGTCCCTCCATACTGGATCATCTGGAAATGTTGGCGGGCAATTACAATGACAGGATATGAACCATGCGTGCTTGGTGACCTGCACTTTACTCCTCACTCCGAGATTAGTTTGCCTCCCTTGAATTGCACAAAGCTCGTGGGAATCAGCACCAGGCTTCATAGGCCTGTATCACAGGCCAGTTATTTTGTAATGAAGCTCGTAGGAATCAGCACCACTTCGCTTTCAGGGAGTTGTCACAGGCAAATCTCTACCTACTAGACCAGCAGTAAGGCAGAGGTGGCTTCTCATGGGCAACAGGTCCAGGTCTGTACTGGGGAAGGGGAGCAAGTGGTCTCACACAGGAGAAGGGGCTGCTGGGGTAGGCCTGCACTGGGGGGGGGGGGGGGGGGTTACGAGTAGAGAAGGTTGCACTCAGACACATGACTGGAAAGGAGAATGGGCATGGGTAAAGTCCACATTGGCCATGGACAAATCCACTTCAAATGGACATGCACCAGAAGCACAAAGGGATCAAGGAATACAGGGGGTGGATGGGGACATCTGTGAAAGGGGGGAAACTTGAACATGAAGCTCCTCCCGGACGATGGGAGGGGTTTCCATACTCACAGGGAGGGTCCACACTGGTCTAGCAATGAGAGTTCTGTACCACCATCTTCCAACCTGCGGCGATGGCACAGTACAAAGTTAAAATGAGGAGAAGCTCTGTTGCTGAGTGCTCATTGGGGGGGATTGGAGGGCAGCTGCATGCACTAGGGTTAGCGGGGAGGAGCGGGGTGGGGTGCTGATTATATTGGCAAACTGAACTGTGCATTCCCAAAATGAGGAGAGAGGCACAGCTGAGACATGTTAGGAACCTTTCAATGACAGTGCAGGGAATCAGCAAAGTCAAGCAATGATGCCCATTCATGCGAGACTAATCCCACAAAGTGGCACTAATCAATCAATCTCTTTGTTTTAACCCTTTGTTTGCAGCATGGAAATTCCCCAGAGTCATAATGAACTCCAGAGCAATTGGGCAAATGGACAAGCTCCAGAAGCTCTTTAGAAAGTTGGCTCATCGAGTCTGCGCCAGTCAAACAAGTACCTAACTATTCTAATTCCATTTTCCAGCACTAGGCCCATAGCCTTGTATTCCATGGCACTGCAAGTGCACATCCAAATACTTAAATGCTATGAGGGTTTCTGCCTTTACCACCCTTTCAGGCAGTGAGTTCCAGATTCCCATCACCGTCTGAGTGAAAAAATTCTTCCTTACATCCACCCTAAACCCCCTGCCCCTTACCTTAAATCTATGCCCCCTGGTTATTGATCCCTTCACCAAGGGGAAAAGTTCCTTTCTATCTACCCTATCTATGCACCTCATCATTTTAAACACCCCAATCATGTCCCCCCTCAATCTCCCCTGCTCCAGGGAAAATAATCCCAGTCTATCCAATCTCTCCTCATAACTAAAACTCTCCAGCCCAGGCAACGTTCTGGCAAATCTCCTCTGCACTCTCTCTAGTGCATTCACATCCTTCCTATAATGCGGATTCCAGGACTGCACGCAATACTGTAGCTATGGCCTAACCAGTGTTTTATACAGTTCCAGCATAACCTCCCTGCTCTTATATTCTATGCTTTGGCTAATAAAGGCAAGTATCGCATATGCCTTCTTAATCACCTTATCTAGCTGTCCCGCTACCTTAAGTCCATGGTGGACATGCACACCAAAGTCTCTCTGATCCTTGGTACTTCCCAGGGTCCTGCCATTCATCGTGTATTCCCGTGCCTTGTTTATCCTGCCCAAGTACATCACCTCACATTTATCCAGATTAAGTTCCATTTGCCACTGATCAGCCCATCTGACCAGCCCTCCTGTAATCTAATGCTATCCTCCTCATTATTTGCCACCCCAACAATTTTCGTGTCATTCACAAACTTACTGATCAACCCTCCTACATTCAAGTCTAAATCGTTTATAATATACCACAAACAGCAAGGGACCCAACATCGATTCCTGTGGAACCCCACTGTACACAGGCATCCAGTCACAAAAACACCCCTCGACCATCACCCTCTGCTTCCTGCCATTCAGCCAAATTGCCTTGGATCCCATGGGCTCTTTCCTTCTTTATCAGTCTCCCATGCGGGACCTTATCAAAAGCCTTGCTGAAGTCCAAGTAGACTACATCAAATGCATTGCCCTCATCTATACACCTGGCCACCTCTTCGAAAAATTCAATCAAATTGGTCACACATGACCTCCCCTTAACAAAACCAAGTTGACTGTCCTTGATTAATCCCTGCCTCTCAAAGTGTAGATTAATTCTGTCCCTCAGAATTGCTTCCAATAGTATTTCCACTACTGAGGTTAGACTGACTGGCCTGTGGTTCCCCGGTTTATCCATTCCTCCCTTCTTGAATAATGGTACCACATTGGCTGTCCTCCAGTCCTCTGGCACCTCTCTTGTGGTCAGAGAGGCATTGAAAATTATTGCCAGCACCCCTGCTATCTCCTCCCTTGCCTCACTCAATGGCCTGGGATACATTTCATCCGGGCCTGAAGATTTATCTACTTTTAAGCTGCCAGACCACTTAGAACCTCCTCCCTTTCTATGCTAATTTCTTTAATTATATCACAGGCCTTCTGCCTGATTTCTATACCCACATCGTCCCTCGCACTTGTGAACACTGATGCAAAGTATTCATTTAGAACCCTTCCTACGTCTTCCGGCTCCACACACAAATTACCGCCATGGTCCTTAATAGGCCCTACTCTTTCCCTAGTTATCCTCTTACTCTTAACATACTTGTAAAATAACTTTGGATTTTCCTTTATTTTACCTGCCAATGTTTTCTCATGCCCCCTTTTTGCTCTCTTAATTTCCTTTTTAAGCTCCCCCCTACACATTCTATGGGCACACTCTAGGGCTTCCACTGTTTTGAGCCCTCGGTATCTGCCATAGGCCTCCCCTTTTCTCTTTTTCCAATCCTGTATATCCCTCAACATCCAAGGTTCCCGGAATTTGTTGGTCCCACCCTTTATCTTGGCTGGAATATGTTGGCCCTGTACCCTCCCTAGTTAGTTCCTGAATGAGTCCCACTGCTCTGACGCAGATTTATCTAAAAGTAGCTGATCCCAGTCCACTCTGGCCAAATCATATCTGATCTTATTAAAATCGGCCTTCTCCCAATTTAGAACTCTGATTTCTGGCCCATCCTTGTCCTTTTCCATAACAGCCTTGAATCTAATGGAGTTATGATCACTAGCTGCAAAATGCTCCCCCACTGATAACTCTACCACTTGCCCAGCTTCATTCCCTAAAATTAAGTCCAGGACCAACCCCTCTCTTGTAGGACCTTCTACATGCTGGCTTAACAAGCTCTCCTGGATGCATTTTAAGAATTCCGCTCCCTCTAAACCTATCACACTATGACTAACCCAGTTAATGTTGGGGAAATTGAAATCCCTCACTATTACTACCTTATTATTTTTACACTTCTCTGAAATTTACCTACATATCTGCTCTTCTATTTCTCTCTGACTGTTTGGGGGCCTATAGTACACTCCCAGCAATGTGATTGTTACTTTTTTATTTTTCAGTTCTACCCATATGGCTTCATTTGAGGAGCCTTTTGAGATGGCATCCCTCATTACTGCGGTAATTGATTCCTTGATTAATATTGCAATACCCCCTCACCTTTTACCTCCTTCCCTGTCTCGCCTGAAGACCCTATATCCTGGAATGTTGAGCTGCCAATCCTGCCCCTCTCTCAACCATGTCTCTGTGACAGCAATGACATCATACTTCCATGTGTTAATTTGTGCCCTCAACTCATCTGCCGTATTCATCAGACTCCTTGCATTAAAATATCATCCAACCTTGCCTGGAGGTGCCTGGATCACAAAAGGGAGGATCAATACCCTCATGACCAAGGGCCCCCTCTGGACACAGGGGATGACGCTTACAGCCATGTCGTGCATAGGTGGCTCACAAGACCCAGGGTCTACAGAACTCGCATGTCTTATCTGCAGAAGAACAAGAACCCAGTGTCGTTGATGGCTCCGCATGTCCAGGGATCTGGTGACTCAGATTTGCCACATTCTGCAGGAACTAGCACCACGGGGACTGGGAGGGCATCTAATGCCTCTGGCTGCAGGAGTAACCATCGCACTGAACTCTCATGCCAGTGGCTCCTTCCAGGGCTCCACTGGGGCCATCTGTGGGATCTCTCAAGTGTCCACACACAAAAGCACTCGAGGTCTCAGATGCTTTTTTTTCCCCCAAGGCCTACAATTACGTCAACTTCAACAGAGATCAAGCAAGCCCTGAGTTATCCAGCTGCTGCTTTCCTCCCTGTGGGTGCTCAAAGGCCCCTGGCTGACTTCTTGAGAAGGGGCAGCTGGAGTGAGATCTAGCTGCACTGCCCCCCTCTCACGTAGCCACTGATGGATGCCCCCAATGGCTAGTGATAGGGTGCTACTCCTGCAGCAGCACAGGACCAATGTCCTGGAACAAGATCTCCATTGTGGCTGCCAACTTGCCAGGGTTGACCTCGGTGCATTGGCATGCCAGTGCTATCACCTCAGACTGAGGGTGGATGGACTCCTTCATCGTACTTTGCAGTCTGAGGAATGCAGCTGACATCCCTTCCTGATATTCCTTTGACTGCGGCTGCTGGTCCAGCAACTGATTTCAGACCGAGTCTTGAGGCTCATCATCCGCCTCAGGCTCAGCAGAATCATGGTCTTCAGCAGTCCTCTGAGTGCTGGTGACCTCGGCTGTCCCTGCCTCGGCCTGCTGTGGACCAAATTGTGCACTGTGCTCACCAGACTGTGACCCTGAGCCTGCTCTAGAGCTAGGTTCCAACGAAGTGTGTGTCTCTGCACTGGTGGAGGGTATGGGTGAGCGCTGGGAGGTTGACCTCTTCTGGACCATATTGGTACCAACCACCACTGCCACCGCCTCCCAAGCCAGATTGGTCACCTTGCTGGACTTCCTGCGGCCAGAGTCGGGGTAGAAGATATGGCAGCAGGACTCGACTGTGTCCAGCAGGCACTCCAGTGAGGCGTCACTGAATTTGGGGGCGACCATCTTCTTGGCTTTTGGAGCCATGTCTTCAGTGGAGCATTCCTGGACTGCCAACGTTGAGAAGGCTGTGCGGGACTGCACTTTAAATATGGTACCCAGCGTGAGGGAGTGGTGAGCTGATGGCTGGGTGAGCGAATTAGAGGCCGCCCTCCAGCGACCCGGCATGTTTCATGTGCATGTATAATTAATAAAACTGGGAGCTGATGATACAGTGCAAAAACCCACCATTGCAGCAGGTAGGTACAATGGTTTTCACGCCCACTTCTGCATTTAGTGCGAAGGGGGGAAATTCTTGCCCAAAGACTGGATCAAGATCATGAAATGATGTAATTAGAAAGATTGTGAAATTCTAATGCAAGCTAGTAGAGAGAGAAAGAAAGAACTTGTTGAGCTCAATTGACCACTACAGAATGCAGCAATCTTGGCTGTGAATTTATGTTCCAGTTTAACTTAAACGTACAAGTGTTTTCACTCCTGTTCCCAGAACTCTCATTTTTGGTCTATGGATGACTTTTATTACTAATTCATATCCTAACAGTATTATTCAATTCAGTGAATATTTGGAACTCCTGCTTTTGCATCAAGTTAAACAACAGATGCCACCAGCTACAAATGCCCAAGTCATGGCAATCCAACCCTCAAAGCCGAGGCACCTCATCCTATTAATAGATTCATTTGCTGTTTGTCCCAATCATACTTTGAGAGTCTGGAAGTTTGGAAAAGCTGTTCATGCCGTTAACCGATGAGTGGATAAATCCTATTTTAGAACATCTGTAGATTTTACACATGGTCCAGAGGCTCCATATCAAAAATGACCCATGAAGACAAAATGTTTGGGTCCCCACAAGTTAAACCAAGCATTTTGTGTAAAAATATTAATTTGTTGCATTTTAACATTATTCATTTTAATTTGCTTCTTTTTCCATAATGCACATGTGGCTCAATTACTGAATGTCAAAATTGCATTCCATTAAAAGCTATAAATCTACACCAGTTCACTGTTAATTGCATTTCTCAAAATGCTTGTTTTACTTCTTCAAGTCATTCTTAGTAGACCTTTTCTAACCATTGGTCATCTTACTGTTTTTTAGATCTTCTCACCTTCTGTGTTATTTTTGTAGCAGGTGATTTCACAGAGTTTGAGGTGATCCTTGGAATTTTCAGTAATCTCCATCTCACTTTCTCTTGTTGTCCAAAAATTCCAATGACAATCTGCACAATTCCTATCTTTATTCTTAGACTTGCTCTTAACCCTACATTACTTTCCACAACTGCACCAGTTGTTTTTTTTTTGCTGCCTTAGTCCTCTTCCATGACTGGCAGATGGTTCATTTCAACACATTTCAGTATGCCCATCCCAGTCTACCTCCTCAGCATGGCAATGTCCTCAGCCCTGGACTGGGATGGAAGGAAACAACTGTAAGTCACGCAGTCAAGATTTCAACTCCAGGTTGATCAGCCCGGCATCAGACTGAACTACAAAATCAACACCAGTGGTTTAGGTGCTCGAGACAGTGCCCTCTCCCAAAACCCATGAACCAAAGAGTTTCCCAATGAAGTCCAGAACACTCAGAAATTGGATCCTGGGACTGCAGATTGACCAGATGATATTGCCCTCCACCCTGCCCCCACCCACCACTCAAACCCCCCACTCTCTGAAAACAGATGCATGAATGTGAGACCCCCAATTGTGGCTTGGTGCTCAGTTGTATTTAGTGCTCACTTGAGCTTATCAAATACAATTTCTGGATGGTCTTACACTCCAATTTTCCTTCACCTTCCTTTCCAGAATCAGTTATTGTGCTACAATTTCACTGGTTGCCCTCCAAAACCAGTTTCTGTGTTGGAGTTAGTGAACCTAATCGCACCATGAAGGAGAGGAGGAGATAGGTGCTAAAGGCATGTGCACCTTCCAATTGACAGACAGCACTAGGTGAAGCTCAGCTAGATGTTTAAACCAGGTTGGGTTTAAAGAAAGAAAAGAAAAACTTGCATTTTTATAGCATCTTTCCTGACCTCAGGACACCCTAAGAGTTTTACTGCCAATGAAGTACTTTTGACGTGCAGTCAGTATGGTCATGGATAGTCAATTTATGCACAGCAAGCTCCCACAAAGTGTGGTAACGACCAGATAAGCTGCTGTTTCAGTGAAGTTGATCAGAGGACAGGATATTGACCAGGAGGACATCAGGGATATTGCTCTTACTCCTCTTCAAAGTTACACCATAGGGCCTTTCATATCCACTTTGAGAGTGTTTAATGTCTCACCCGAAATACAGCACCTCTGACAGTGCAGCACTCTGTCAGCACTGAACAGGAATGTCAGCCTAGTTTTCTGTGTTTCAGTCTTTAAACTGACAGACTTGAAGGCACAATCTTCTGATTCAGAGGCAAAAGTGCCACCAACTGAGCCACCACTGACACTTATTGTCCCCCAACAATTGTTATTTATCCTCCTTCGCAAGCTAAGAGGCACTGAAGTTAATTGTAGGACCCAACTGGCATCTTGGATGAGGGCAACTAACTCTGTCAAGACCAGGGATTAAACTCAAGTCAATCGTACACTGCATCTGCTGATTGAATCATCAAGCAAGCTCCCACATTTCAATATAATTTTTGCTTCAAGGTCACATTTTTCTAGGTCAAGTACTGAAACCTAATTAAACTTAAAAATAAACCAATTCACATCTAGCCATTTAAAATCAGTGTTGCCGTTAAAACATATTTATCCTTCAATTATGCACATATTTATGTTAATTTATTTTGAATACTTGAAAAAAATTCCAGAGAAACGGATATGTGGAGTTAAACTGGTAAAATAGTTTGTAGGCCATTAAAACCATTAACTTCCCCTCTGGCGATTGGAGTCTCTGTCGTTTCTTCTTGTTCCTTTCCCTCCACCCTACTGAAATATTTGCTGATGTTTTAGCTCTTGTGTTTTTGCAGTTTTCCCCCTCTCTCAATTATTGTCATTAATCATTAAATATATGGGATACAGAACTGAAGTGTTAACCCCTCATGATAACAAACCCCTATCGTATTCAGAACCAGAAGTTCATCTGCAACCTTTTAACGCATTGACTAAACTACAGTAGAAACCCTGATTTACATGCTGAGAAATACGAAACCAAATTCTCCCAATGGTTTTTAAAACAAGCCGTTCCCGGAATTTTGAAAATGTCAAACTATCTTTTTATTAGGATATTGCAAGTAGTCCTGATTTAAAGCAGTACTCACCACGTCTTCAAAAGCTACTATTACCATATCCGATCTAATTCCCCCTTCACATTGACCGGAGGCAGCAGAAAGCATTCAACACACCTGGTCAGATCCCGCCTTTCTAACAAACTCATTGGACCAACCAGCATCCCATCTTATCTTCTGATTGGCTAGCTGTGGTGTTAATCATGGATCCATTTCACCTGTCAGATCAATTGTAATTTTTAAAATAAACATTCAGCTACTATGTACGAGACTGGTGAATTCTATAGCCCAGTCTGATCACAGCTGTGCTTTGCTTCCGATATTTTTTCATGTTGATATTTTAGTGACTATATATTGAAAAGTTTGCACTATTCAGTGATTTATCTGAGCTTAAAACACATTAACCAGTTGCCGCACCCGTAGCCAAGCTGTTCCAATACAACGGCAACACTGGCATCTACCCAGCAACGTGGAAAATTGCCCACGTATGTCCTGCAAACAAAAAGCAGGACAAATCCAACCGGGCCAATTATCACTCCATCAGTCTACTCTCGATCATCAGTAAAGTAATGAAAGAGGTCATCAACAGTGCTATCAGGCGGCACTTGCTTAGCAATAACCTGCTCACTGATGCCCATTCTGGGTTCCGCCAGGGTTACTCAGCTTCTCACCTCATTACACTCTTGGTTCAAACATGGACAAAAGAGCTGAACTCCAGAGGTGAGGTGAGAGTGACTGCCCCTGACATCAAGACAACATTTGACTGAGTGTGGCACCAAGGAGCCCTAGCAAAACTGGAGTCAATGGGAATCAGGGGGAAAACTCTCTGCTGGTTGGAGTCATACCTAGCACAAAGGAAAATGATTGTGATTATTGGAGGACAGTCACCTCAGCTCCAGGACATCACTGCAGGAGTTCCTCAGGGTAGTGTCCTCAGCCCAACCATCTTCAGCTGCTTTATCAATGACCTTCCTTCCATCATAAGGTCAGAAGTGGGGCCGTTCGCTGATGACTGCACATTGTTCAGCACCATTCGCGGTCCATGTCCAAATGCAGCAAGATCTGGATGAGTGCAGCTCCAACAACACTCAAGAAGCTTGACACTGGCCAGGACAAAGAAGCCTGCTTGATTGGCACCACATCCACAAACATTCACTCCATCCACCACCGCCACACAGTAGCAGCAGTGTGTACCACCTACAAGATGGACTGCAGGAATTCACCAAGGCTCCTTCGACAGCACCTTCCAAACCCACGACCACTAGATGGGAACACCATTACCTGGAAGATCCCCTCCAAGTCACTCACCATCCTGACTTGGAAATATATCACCATTCCTTCACTGTCGCTGGGTCAAAACCTTGGCATTCCCTCCCTAACAGCTCTGTGGATGTACCTACACCACATGGACTGCAGCAGTTCAAGAAGGCCGCTCACCACCACCTTCTCAAGGGCAACTAGGGATGGGCAATAAATGCTGGCCCAGCCAATGAAGCCCACATCCCATAAATGAATAAAAAAAATTTAAAAACATATCATTTTTATGCAACAGGAGAGGTTAGGATTTGAAGTGCATTTCCTGATGGAATGGTTGATACAGATTCAATAGTAATCTTCAGGAGTGAATTAGATAAATACTTGAAAGGCCAAGGGATGGAATCTTGTTGATCGGGCATTGAGGGTCTCGCATGTCAGCTTGAAAACTGGCGAGAGCCTCTTTTCGGGATGGCCCGCTGTACCACAAGCCAATCAGGCAATGGCAAGGCCATGGGCAGGCCTTCCCCGAGAATCAAGACCCCGGGGCTGGAAGTCCTGTTTAGCTAGAGCTGCTGGCCAATGAAAGGGCAGCAGCTCTTGTGCTCAGCAGCACCACTGGGGTGGCTGTGACTGCTGCCAGAAGGACAGGGACTGGAGTCCCAGGATCACAAAGCAACCCAGGTCACAGGTAAGTGAAGTAATGTGACGGGTAGGGGGGTGGTTTCATGCGATGGGCGTTGCAGGGAGGGGAAGAATGGAGGGTCGAAAGCAAGCAGTGGGGGTGGCTGTCAGTGGGCCCTCCCACCTCCTGATGTCCAGTCCCTTGATCAGACACTGAGTGCCTTAGATCTAGCGACCCGTCCTCCCTCCCTCACCCCGCCCAAGGTGAAAAGCAGCTCACACAATTTCACCTGTCTGGCACGCTGCATGGCTTGGGCTTGCAGCTGGGTTAATACCAGCAGCAGCAGTATGAGCCCCTTAGATGGTATTAATTGCCCACCTAGGGGCCTCAATTGGCAGCAGGGCCAGATAGTCAACCACGGACCTTCCCACCCAGAACTTAGTTCTGCTGGAGGCGGAAAGGTGGTGGAGCCCACCTAATTACAAGCCCTTCCCGCCTCCAAGCTCGCCACCAGTGAGAACAGAAGATTTCACCCAAGGAGTGGCACTAACTGGATTGCTCTTTGAAAGAGCTGACACCGACTCAGTGGGCTGAATGGCCTCTTCTGTGTTGTGTTATTTATTGCTTCTTTAAATGTAACTACCAAAGCACCCTGTCTTGGGACCCAACAGAACAGCAACATGCACAAAATACTGTTTCAACTCATTACATGTTAATTATAACACAAAACAACAGCTGAGTGATGCATAATATATAGGAATGTAGGAACGTGAGTAGGTCATTCAGTCCCATGAGCCTCTCCTACCATTCAATAAGATCATGGCTGATCTGTATCTCAGCCCCAGTTATCCACCTTTGATCCATATCCCTTGATACTCTTACCTATCCAAAGTTGATCAATCACAGTTTATGAAATTTTCAATTGACTCAACATCCACAGCCTTCTGAGAGCAATTCACAGATTTCCATTACTCTTTGCATGAAAAATACTTCCTAATTTCACAATGGTTCACCTTGGGATGTGTGAGAGCCAAGTTTTTAATAACTGAGTTGTGTTAGAAAATTTATACTCTTGACTGATTAAAAAATGATCAAAAACATGATTACAGGCTTAGTCTGATAGGATGGACTGATTGGATGTCTTTCAATGATATGCCTTCCACTTTGCAGGAACGTGGGAGAGCAAGGAAGGATATACCAGGACAACAGTCCTAGGTTTTACAACTTGCTGATATTAACCATATGCTTCCCTGTCATGGCAGCAAGACAGAATTGGTAAGGGAGGGATGTATTACCGGTAAAAGACCATCAATAAACTCAGTTCAAAATATCTAAGAAGGGACTCAAAGATTCTGGAGTACTGTTATTTTCAAGTTGCTTCCACTTCCAAGTTGCTTCTGTGTAAATTTGTTTCTAGTGATGAAATTAATGAATACTCTTAGACTGAATTGTGCGGTATTACATTGTAGTGTTTTCCCAGCTAACAAAGAGGTATGCACAGAAGGCATCTCAATGAAAATAGTTTGGTAAAAGCTGATTGTTAATCCTAAGGCAAATTAACCTCTTGCACTCCATTCAAAGCCATAAGTTTTGAATCATAGAAGGAACAGTTCTGTGTGTGAAAAAAATCTTATGTTGTGAACGTGTGTTGGAAATAATCTCAGGTTATAACAGGGTCCACCCTCACTCCACCTAGCTCTGTGATGGTGACACAGGGTCACAGTCAAAAACAAACACTCATTGACTCAATGGACCACTGTAACATGTATGCTGTATGCTTCGAAAATCGTACATGACAAGGCTCCCTCATCAAATGCCAAATACAATTACATAAGTGAAGCCAGCAACACACACCTCAACTAGGTCAGCATCACCTGCTGTCAGGAATAACCTTTCAACCAAACTTATTTTCAAGGGAGAACTGTATTCTTCTGTTCTGTTAGAATCACATCTCACTTCCCATGCTCTCACTCCCAGCATTCTCTCTGATTTACAATACCCAATCCACGGTGGCAGTTGTGTAGCGTAGACCCGCAATCTGCTGGGAATTAGGGTCAAGAAAACAGTTTCACTTGAGTCGTTAGTGCCCATTAGGGAGGGCAGATTTTATCTCATCTCTTTTGGCTCCTCTTCAACAGGCCTTCAAGGTTCCAAAAGAAAAAATGGGGCAGGATTTTCGGGTTGTTGGGCGGGTGCAGTGGGCCGGCCTGGGAGCGGCTGGGAAAGGGCCTGCCACCTGCGATTGGCGCCCCCGACTGCGATTTCACACTGGCTGGCCAATTAACAGCCATCCAGTGTGAAAGGTACGCTGAAAGGCTCAGCGCTGCTGGGATGGGGGTGGGAGCAGGCAAAAGGGAGCGCGTAATGAAAGCTCTCTGAAGGCAGAGAGCTACCCCAGGGATCTGAAGAATATAAAACCATCAAATAAAGATTTATAAACGCAGGAAAAAGGGTCCACACATTGGGCTCACTCACCTAAACATATGCACTATAAAAACTCTGCCCAAACATTTTTCATTTTTTAAGTTTAATTATGGAAACCTCATCACGTCCTTGGATCAGGTTTCCTCAAAAATCCAAAGGCTGCCTGGCTGATTTGCCCTCCCGCCAATGGTAAGGTTGGGTGGGCAGCGAAAAATCTCTGTTAATTAATACTTTAATGGCCTTAATAGGCCACTTAATTGTCAGCAGGCGCACTGCCAACTTTCACGTGCACCCGCTGACCGAAATATCGCACAAATGCGTGATAACGTCAGGATGCTTGCCCAATGTCATTGCACGCTATTTTACGCCTGATCAGGTTGAGTACGCGCCCACCCATAGGACGCAAAATGTAGATATCCTGGGAATGATAATGGGAGGATCCATATTGATATAACAGCTTCTTCTGGAATTTCAAATGCCAAATAATCCAGGAGCTGACTGAATCTGGTGGAACATTTCAACTTTATATCGTAGATCACCGATCATTTTTACCAATATTCTTTGTTTTATATAAGCCTAGTAAAGACCAGTAAAGTGTATCTATCTGACTGGACATCACGGGTTCCCCCCACAGCGGATGTGATTCCATTCACTTCAGTGGGACTAGAAGATCCTGCCAGTGGGAGGGGCCAGAAAAACCCACACACGATGTGTTTGGTTTGATGTTCTGTTTCTGTGGATGACAGGCCTTTGATTAGTGGTGGCCAGAGCTATAATTCCAGAGACAGTTACAGGAAGATTAGTTTGTGGAGTTGAGTTTTACACAGTTAAAAGATCACTGCTGTAAACTATTAGCTTGTACATTTTTTTTGTTCATTCTCTCTTCTTTCCTGAATGGATTGACTCCTTACTGAGGATGAATCACAATAACTCCCCTACTGTCCTCCACCCAGGCATTTCACTAATCTAGCCTCCCTTGTCCCATCCAGAAGTGCTTCATTCAGCCAGCGTTTCCTGCCCTTCACATTCCTCTCAAACCCTATATTACACCAGCCAGCCTCCCCTGCTTCCATCCCTGATATTTCACCTTTTCAGCCTCCTCCCCTGCCTCTGGAGTACTTAAAGCAGCCTCATTCTTCAGTGCAGAACATAGCTTCAAAATTTGCAGATGGAAGTATTGGAAGGAGAATAGTGATAGACTTCAATGGCACATAGACAGGCTGCTGGAATGGGCAGACACCTTTTAAGTGAGTTGAGGGTTTCTGCCTCCACTACCCTTTCAAGCAGTGAGTTCTAGACTTCCACAACTCTCTGGGTGAAAATGTTTTTCCTCTTCTCCCCTCTAATCTCTCTACCAATCACTTTAAATCTATGTCTCCTTGTCACTGACCTCTCTACTAAAGTAAATAGGCCCTTCCTATCCACTCTATGCAGACCCCTCACAATTTTCTACATCTCAATAAAATCTCCCCTCAGCCTCCTCTGTTCCAAGGAGAACAACCCCAGCCTATCCAATCTTTCCTCATAGCTGCAGTTTTCCAGTCCTGACAACATCCTTGTAAATTTCCTTTGTGTCTTCGCTAGTGCAATTACACCCTTTCTGTAATGAGGTGACCAGAACTGCACACAGTTCTCAAGTTGTAGCCAACTAATATTTTATATAATTCCAGCATAACTGCCCTGCTCTTATTTTCAATGCTTCATTAATAAATGAAAGGATTCCATTTGCTTTCTTAATCACCTTATCAACCTGTCCTGCTACCTTCAGGGATCTGAGGACATTCACACCAAAGTCCCCCACTTCCTCTACACCTCTCAGTATCCTCTCATTTATTGTGTAATCCGTTGCCTTGTTTGAACTCCCCAAGTGCATTACCTCACACTTCTCTGGATTGAATTCCATTTGCCACTTTTCTGCCCACCTGACCACTCTATTGATATCTTCCCACAGTCAGCAGCAATCCTCCTCGCTATCAACCACGTGGTAAATTTTAGTGTCGTCTAAAAATTTCTTGATCATTTCCCCTACATTTACATCCAAATCATTAATACATACCACAAAAAGCAAGGGACTTAGTACTGAGCCCTGCAGAACCCCACTGGAAACAGCCTTCCAGTCACAAAAACATCCATCAACAATTACCCTTTGTTTCCTGCCACTGAGCCAATTTTGTATCCAGCTTGCTACATTCGCCTGGATCCCATGGGCTTTTATTTTTTTAGCTGGTCTGCCATGTGGGACCTTGTCAAAAGTCTTGCTAAAATCCATGTAGACCACAACAATCCTCCTTGTTACTTCCTCAAAAAAATTCAATCAATTTAGCCATACATGATCTTCCCTTAACAAATCCATGCTGACTGTCCTTGATTAATCTGTGCCTTTCTAAGTGACAGCTTATCCTGTCCCTCAGAATTGATTCCAATAATTTGCCCACTACCAAAGTCAGACTGACCAGCCTGTAATTATCTGGTCTATCCTTCGCTCCCTTTTTAAAAAACGGTACAATGAGGGCTCTGGACAGAGTAGATAGAAACGGTTCCTAATTGGCATAAGGGTCATGAAACAGAAGACACCAAATTAAGGTGATTGGCAAAAGATCCAACAGTGACATGAGGAAAAACCTTTTTACACAGTGAGTGGTTAGGATCTGCCTGACAGTGTGATGGAGACAGGTACAATTGTGCTTTTCAAAAGGCAATTAGAGATGGTCCTGAAGAGAAAACATTTGCAGGGCTATGTGGAAAGGGCAGGGGAGTGGGACTAGCTGAGTTGCCCTTGCAGAGACCTGGCATGGACACGACAGCCAAATGACCTCTTTCTGTGCGGTAATTGTTCTATGATTCTATACCTGTTGGACTGTTCTGCATTTGATTGTGGTTTGACATTGCCCTGTGCTGCTGGAGGTGCCCGATATTAATCTAATATCACCTGCTTGATTAAAATATCTCAAGGTTTTTATTGCAGAAATCAAAGTTAAATTGATAATCTTAAAATTAATTCTCAGTGAGATTATTCCTTTTTGCTTTCCTTCTAGTCTGTGATTTAATTTCTGCATTAATACTTGTAAAGTTTTTTCAACAGTTCCTTTCACTTACTCTCCCATCTCTACTGAAGGTGCCAACTCTGGCTAAGGTACAAGTTTTCCAGTCATTGATTCGATTCTGCATGGTCCCATGAGCTCTGACACATTGGAATACAGTTTCTTAAGAACTATCTCTTGCTGGGTTGTGTTCGCCCAAGGTGTTGATTCTTAATGAAGTACAGCTTCCTGTGCATTGACTCTTGGTGGGGTATCCTGACTGTAGCTTGCATGCAGTGCTGTAACTCTTACTGGTGGAGTTCCCTGGGTATTGATTTTTGCTGGGCACAGTTCCCCAGATATTGTGTCTTGCTATATTACACTTGCCCATAAGTTAACTCTAGCCTGATGATGCATATAGTTCCCCAGGCTTTGATTCTAACTGGGGTACCAGGTCAACTGACTGGGGCATTTTCCCGGATGCTGACTGTTTCCAGAGTATAGCTTCGATGAACCATTGCTGCTGTCCGTCATTAATAAGTGACTGATGGCTGTTTGAACATTAGAGATATCACAGCTAAGCCTGATTCTGTCCTTACCTAACATCCATACACACACTTAAGGCCACTGCATGCTCAGCTACCGAGATAATTTCAGGGCAGCAGTTGAAGCTTGAACATTCCTAGTCAGTACAATTCATTCCCACACAGAGTGGTGCACTTACCCATTAATCCCTCGGGTGAGCTAATCTTATTATTCTCCCCAAATTTCCCAGTTACAGCTTTCTTTGATCACTCTTTCACCTTCAGGCAATGGAGGGAAAATTGAAGTGGACTGACGTTAAAAAAAAATTAGAATAGGAATGCATTTTGGAGCTAAAGTTGGGGGAAGAGGGTGATTTTAATAAAGACCTGGGGTTCATTATAAATCTCAGCAATTCATTAAATTGTTCTCCATTGCCAAATCCTATAAGCTCTCAGCCAGGCCACTAGATAGAGCACTTTGTAACAGCAGAGGATTCAACAGAAAAGCATGTAATGGCAGACAGTCAGAAAGTGACATTGATAGAACTCAGAGCCATGGCTGTTGCCCAGATGAGCTTTGTTTGTGACTTCCAGTGTATAACGCAGTGATACCGTGGTACATTGTTATTGATGGACAGCCTAATCCTGTTGACCATATGTTTTTAATTCTAGTTCTCCAAGGGAGACTGAACACGGATAATGAAAGTTGGGAGAATCTCCAAGCTGTGTGATAGGAAATGAAAGTGACAGCAAGGAAAGAGGGAAATTAAACTAGTTTGTGGGATGGGATATCCAAACTGTGACCTGTGCAATCCTCAAACACAGGAAACTCAATCCTCTTTGTTCTTATATTCCTTATTTGTTTGTTTTATTTGCTATTTTTCAGCCTGAAGATTAAGATCTGTTTTTAATGTTGCCTCATTTGTGCGTAGATAGATTTTAAATCAGAAACTTAGGATACCACTGATATAAGTAGATCACAAAGACAGGATATCCCAGCTGGATTTAAAAAAAGGCAATTTGAAAAACTTTTTTGTAGAGGCAATAAGGAAAAATAAAATTCAAATGAATGAACATCCTCTGTTGTTTTGGAATTAACCAAATTCCCTATTGGCCTGGAAAGGTCAATAATTTAATTGGTAAGTGGTAATGGTATGTTTACCACCCAATGTGTTACTGAGCAGCATAGGGTCTAATTTCTGCCCTATACTAGGTGAAGGGTTGGACTCAATACCCAGATTGGGGAAAGGGATACAATCATCCTGGCTCCCTGTTCCTGGTCATGTTACAATGAATTCTACTGAAAAGTGCCCATCTGGTCATGTCAAGTGAGGACAGGTTCAGACTTGCCTGTGAAGCTCCCTCCTCAGCAGTCAAGTAGCCAGCTGATATTCAGCTGCCACTATAGTGAGGCAGAACATCAGCCTATCCCTTGCTTGCACTCCTGACTTTGGCCCTTTTCCTGAGAAAGGGTCTAATCCAATTGCTCAATCTATGATTAAACCAAAGTAGCCATTTAATTTTTTAAAACTTCTATTGCAGTTCATAGCAATGCTAAGGTTCAAATGACGGGAGGTACATAGTATGATATTATCTTGGCATTACGCCCAATAACAACTCTGGCATAAAATCCCAGACATGGCCTCAGGTTGGAGGCTGAATGATAACGCTCTGATTTTCCATTCCTACTTGTTATGTTTGAACAAATACAACTTGCCAGGAAAATCGGCCCTTATTGTCTGGGCTCACTTGTGAAGAATAGTCCCTTGGGTAAAATACCTAAAGGCAGCTTACACTCTGACCTACAGGAGTGGGGGGGATGGGTGGATGACGGGAGGGAAATTGGAGAAGAAATTTCCACGTCTCTCAATCATGGTACCTTCCAAGGAATCCGTGATGGAACAGGCTGACCCTTCCAAACTGCATAGTTTTAATCGGACACTGCTCCCTGTGAGAGATGTCTATAAACAAGTATTGTGTTTATGCGCTAATGGATTTTTCACATACTTGCTTTCTCTTTTGTTTCTAAATAAAGCTGGGCTCCTTTTATACACATATCAGTACACATATCCTTGTCTGTTGACTCTGGCAGCCTCAGTGAATTGGGCTCAAGGTTGCCAAGGTCCCACATATTTTCCCTCTTTCCTTTCTATTTCTGCCAATTTTCTCTTAGCCTTTTCTAAAGACAATGCCACTTCCTGAAGTACAAATTCCACAGATGCCAGCCATTCTTAGTGTGCCAGTCTTGCCATTGACGCCTGAATTTTCTATTGCCGGGTGCCTTTTGTTGCAACATAAATTGGGCATCCAGTCACTAAAATTGGGCAGGGGTTCCACTTGAAATCCATTCACCTTTGTCCCACCAAGCATCAATGATTGTGAAAGCACTAAATCTCAAAACAAGGAGACATTTCCTTTAATTATTAATTCTGAGGGGGTTTCTCATTGTTTCCTTGCTGGTTTCCATACACCATTGTGACCAGCTTTTCTAAATCATTTATTTTTGCCCCCAGCTCAATTATTGCTATCAGTGTGCTTTTCAAATGTGAGTCCCTCTTATCAGAGGTATTTGGAAGAAGAAGAGCTGTATGAGACATGCCAGGTGGTCAGGCTGAATGAAAAGATTCCCGATATTCACCCACCAGTACCCACATGCCTACATCTACCAACAGGAGTGCACACGCCACAACTTGGCAGATGATTAGTACATGGCAGGGTTCATCATCCTAAATAAATCTGGCACAACAGAGTCAATGCATGAGGACTGTATAAAGGATGGCATGCCAGGGCTTTGTGCAATAGTGTCGGACAGATCATAGTGAATTGGTGGCACATTCTACATCTTTCTCCAGTTCATATTTTTAAAAAAATTCTTCTTGGGATGTGAGCTTTGCTGGCAAGGCCTGCATTTATTCGGCCTCAACT
Organism: Carcharodon carcharias; assembly: GCF_017639515.1. Taxonomy (NCBI): domain Eukaryota; kingdom Metazoa; phylum Chordata; class Chondrichthyes; order Lamniformes; family Lamnidae; genus Carcharodon; species Carcharodon carcharias. The sequence continues at coordinate 113,815,106 of NC_054480.1, read as the reverse complement.
GGAGTACCGTGTTCTGGTCACCAGACTTGGGGAATGATTCACAAGAATAATTCAGGGATGAGGATGAATTGGGGTTGTTCTCCGTGAAGAAGAGGAGGTTTGGTAGAGGTGTTTAGAATCATGAGGGTTCTGGATAAAGAAGATAGGGAGAAACTGTTCCCATTGGCAGAAAGATCAAGAACCGGAAGACACTGATTTCAGATGACTGGCAAAAAAAGCAACAGCGACATGAAGAGAAACAGGAGACATGAGTAATGATCAGGATCTGGAAAGCACTGCCCGACAGTGTGGTAGAAAAATATTCAATGAGGCCTTCAAAGAGAATTTGATAATTATCTGAAAAGAAAAAAATTGCAAGGCTATGGGGAAAATGCCAGGAAGTGGAACTAAGTTGTTTTTGCAGACAGCAGGCATGGATGGGATGGGCCGAATGCCCCCTTCTGTCCTGAAACTATTCTATGATCTATTGCCCACTCCCAGTTTCCCTTGAGAAGCTGATGGTGAGCTGTCTTCTTGAACTTCTGCAGTCCCTGTGGTGAGCAGTGCAGCCAGGTGGGGAATTCCAGGATTTTGACCCAGCCAGAATTAATAGTTTATTCAAAAATCATTAATTTGCCACTGAGTAGGCAACATAGGAAGCCTTAGGCATATGGGAGTCTGACAAGGGCAGCAACTCAAAACTGTCACTCTGAAATCATTTTATTCCAGTCATTTTGAGTTCTTCTTTTACAATTCAAGTCAAGGCATGTACCCATTGTCGTTTAGAAGAACGAGAGGCAACCTTATTGAAACTTAAAAGATTCTAAGAGGGCTTGACAAGGAAGATGCTGAGAGGTCGTTTCCCCTTGTAGGAGAGTCTAGGACCAGAGGGCATAATCTCAGAATAAGGGGTCACCGAGTAGAGTCAGAGATGAGGGGGAATTTCTTCTCTGAGGGCTGTTAATCTGTGGAATTCTTTACCGCTGAGGGCTGTAGAGGCTGGGTTGTTAAGTGTATTCGAGGCTGAGATAGACAGATTTTTAATCAGTAAGGGAACCAAGGGCTATGGGAAAAAGGCAAGAAAGTGGAGTTGAGGGTCATCAGATCAGCATGATCTGATTGAATGGCGAAGCAGACTCAATGGGCCAAATGGCCTGCTTCTGCTCCCATGTCTTATCGTCTTATGGACATTGAAGGAACAGTGCTATAGTACCAAGTCAGGATGGTGTGGGTTTGGACGGAAACTTGCAGACAATGATTTTCCCATTTGTCTACTGCCCTTGCTCTTTTGGTGATAGAGGCTGAGGGTTTGGAAGGGGTGGTCAAAGTAGGCTAGGCGAGTTGCTGCGGTGCATATTGTACATGGTACACACTGCAGCCACTGTGAGCCAATCGTGGAGGCAGTGAATGTCTCAGGTGGTGGATGGACGCTGATGAAGCAGGCTGCTTTGTACTGGATGATGTTGAGCTTCTTGAGTGTTGTTGGAGCTATAGTTATGCAGGCAAGTGAAGATTCTTCCATCACTCTCTTGGACTTGTGCCTTGTAGATGGTGGACAGTCTTTGGGAATCAGGAGGTGAGTTATTCACTGCAGAATTCTTAGCCCCTGACTTGCTCTTTTAGCCAGAATATTTATATTGCTGGTCCAGTTAAATTTCTGGTCAGTGGTAACTCCCGGGATGTTGATGGTGGGGGACTCAGCGATGGTAAATCCATTGAATGTTAAGGGGAGAAGGATTCCCTCCTGTTGGAGATGGTCATTGCCTGGCACTTGTATGTTATAAATGTTACTTGCTACTTATCAGCCCATGGCTGAATGTTGACCAAGTCTTGCTACATACAGGCATAGACTACTTCAATATCTGTGCAGTTGCAAATCATACTGAACACTGTGAAATCAGTGAACATCCCCACTTCTGATCTGGTGTTGGAGTAAAGGTCATTGATGAGGCATAGCAAATAGGACTTAGGAGCAGGAGTAGGCCATTCGGCCCTTTGGCCCTTCGAGCCTGCTCCACCATTCGATAATACCATGGCTGATCCGATTGTGGTCTCAACTCCACCTTTCTGTCTGCCGCTCCATAACCCTTCACTCCCTTGCCTATCAAAAATCAGTTCAACTCAGTCTTAAAAATATTCAAGAATCCAGCCTCCACAGCTTTCTGGAGAACAGACTAATGACCCTCAGAAAAAAATTCTCATCATCTGTCTTAAAAGGCAGGCCTCTTATTTTTTAAACTGTGTCCACTAGTTCTAGTCTCCCCCAGAAACAAACATTCTCTCAGTATCCACACTATCATGTCCCCTCTGGATCTTATATGTTTCAATAAGAATCACCTCTCATTCTTCTAAACTCTCATGTGTATAGGCCCAACTGGTTCAACCATAAGATAAACCCTTCATCCCAGGAATGAGTTGAGTGAAGGTGATTGGGCCTAGGGCACTACCCTGAGGAAATCCTGCAGTCATGTCCTGCTGCTAAGATGATTGGCCTCCAGCAACCACAATTATTTTCCTTTGTGCAGTGGAGAGCTTTTCCCCTGATTCCCATTGATTTCAATTTTACTAGGGCTCCTTGATGCTTCACTTGGTCAGATGCTGTCCTGATGTCAAGGGCAGACATTTTCACCTCATCTAATTTCTATTGAAGTCCGCATCTAGAACTATGCAAGTGAACTGAAGTTGGAAGATTGTGTACAAATGCTCAATTCAATTAAATCTATCTAAATTACACCAAAAATAGAAATTTTGGCCCAGCTAGTGACAACAGGATATTCAACATCATAGCTAAGTTTCACCTTGTCTTCACCCACTACTACACACAGATACTTTCCAACAAGGGCATAGTAAATCAGGATTAGGAGCTCCAGCTGATTTTTCCTTACCTGACCCAGAACCCTAAAGCTAACTGAAGTACATTCACTGAAGTGCTAGCCGAGATTGACTAACTTAGTACAGATCAGGGATCAAACCCGGCAGTTTCCTGGTATGCATGGTTTAGGTACTGACTCACTGAAGCAACAAGGAAATGTAATTTTGCAGCAGATGTTTACCAGAATAATACTTGGACATCAAGGGTTAAGTTACAAGGAGAGATTACAGAAAATAGGGTTGCATCCCCTGTTTAAGAATAGGGGATGTTTTGATCCAAGTTTAAGATATTAAGGGGAACTTATAGAGAAGATAGAGGGAAACTACATCTGCTGGTTTCCGTGGAGTCCGTGACTAGAATTAAAATTAGATAAGAATTAGAATTAGATTGGAATTAAAATAAAATTAAAGCCAGATCTTTCAGGAGTGAAATAGAAAACATTTCTACACACAAGTAGAAGTTTGGAACTCTCTTCTGCAGATGGTAATTGATGCTAGATCAAATATAAAATGTAAGATTTTTGTTATTCAAAAGTATTAAGGGGTCATGGTGGATATATGGAGTTAGGTCATAGAATAGCCATGATCTGATTGAATGGTGGAACAAGCTCGAGGGGCTAAATGGCCTACATTTGTTCTTATGTTTCTGACTGGGCTCTGTGTAGATGCCTGAGGGAATACAGTTGTTGTGCTTATCTGGTTAGGTATGCTTAAAATCTGGTCTGTAGGGCCAACCAACTATTCAATAAGCCTTTTAAGACCTTAAGAATGACTCTGCTACATATCCAAGAACGATTTGACATTACAAAACACAAAAAATAAAGTATTTGTTTAATCTGCTGGAAAAATCTATTTCTCTTTCAGTCAATTTAGGAGGAAATATAACTTTTCCATGGGTAGGTGCACTGGTCATCCAGGAAGATCCCATGTTCAATCCCTTTTAATTAGCTGACTTCAGCTAGGACAGGAGTAGGGAGCAATTCAATTTGGTGAATTTTAACCCCAAAACTGGTCATTTGGGGTGGGGTGAGATTTAAAAGTTTTTAAAAATCTGAAACCCAACCCAAACCCACCTGCCAACTTCCAGGATTAACAAAGTCAGGGGACTGGGGATGAGCAGTCAGCGTGCTTCCAGGAGGGGGTTTGGCTACTTCAGTATTATCATATTGAACTTCTTTTACAAGTTTAACCCTGGCCAGTCCAGGTTCTCTATCCTTGAGAAATAAGGCAACTCAAGGGAAGTGAGAATAGGGAGAAGCTAAGTGACTTTATAGCACTGCTCATGGGCCAGGAGGTGAAGGAGTGCTAATCACAGCCCCCAAGCTACTTGCTTCTTTGGAATAAGAAGTTTCCCCCCCCCTCAACCTGAGCCCATGTCATCAGACCCCCCCTGCTGAGGATAGGGCCCATTCCAGAGTGGTTGATCACCCCTTCCCCCAGGTCAGGGATTAAATCCTTTTATGCTCCCACTAGCAGGTTACAGACTTCAGGCTCCTTACATGCAGTTCCACCCAACTGGAAGCCGTGTGTGTCAACCAAGCTGACTCCTGGGCGGTTAAAAAATGTGGTAAAACTCCAGAACCTGCAGAGAGACCTGAACTTTTGGGTTAGAATCATAGAAGGGATACAGCACAAAAGGAGGCCATTCAGCTCATTGTGTCAGTATAGGTACCAGCTCTCTGCAAGAGCAACTCAGCTAGTTCCACTCCCCACCCCCCTTTACCCCATAACCCTACAAATTTTTTTGTCTTCAAGTGATTATCCAATTCCCTTTTGAAAGCTGTGATTGAACCCGCCTCCATCACACTCCCAGGCAGTGCATTCCAGATTCTAACCACTCGTTGTGTGAAAATGCTTTTCCTCATGTCACCTCTGATTCTTTTACCAATCACCTTAAATTAATGTCCTCTGGTTCTCACCCCTTCCACCAATGGGAACCGTTTTGCCCTGTTTACTCTGTTCATACCCCTTGTAATTTTGAACACTGTCAAATCTCCTCTTAGCCTTGTCTTCTAGGAAGAACTGCCTCAGTTTTGCCAATCTATCCACATAACTGAAGTCTTTCATCTCTACAGTGAGTGGTTAGGTCTGGAATGCATTGCCTGGGAGGGATGGAGGCAGATTCAATCATGGCTTTCAAAAGGGAATTGGATAATTTTCTGAAGGCAAAAAAAATCATAGGGCTACAGGGAAAAGGCAGGGCAGTGGTACTAGTTGAGTTTTTCTTGGAGAGTTGGTACGCACACACAAGCTAAATGACCTCCTTCTGTGCTGTTATCATTGTATTCTAATTCCAAAGTCCGGGGTGGAAATTTCCGGCTCTGCCCACCACCTGGATTGGCCGGAGCTGCTGAAGTGAATGGGCTTATTTCTGTCTCACCGCTGGGTCCCAACATGGCGGGGCTGGAAAATCCGGGTCCAGGTCTCTCTGCAGATAAGCTTTATCTGTACCCTCTCCAATGCCTTCACATCCTTCCTAAAGTGTGGTGCCCAGAATTGGACATGATGGGCCAGATTTTTGCGGAATCATGGAGACTCTGTGGACCTTAAAAAATGACGGGTGGGTCCTGATTCCAAAATTCCCAACCCACGTTCCGAGCAGCCCCAATTTTCTTCGTGGTGTGGGAGAAAGATGCTTATAGTGAGCCTGCACCCTGCGCTCCCAACCTGGCTGGCTTCATTGCAGGGTAGGCAGCTCCTTGTCCCCTGCAATTTTTGTGGAATGGGGCCAGCTTCTCAAGGACTCATGTATCATTGCCTCTCAGAGTAGTCATGAATCATAGTCTGAATTTGGGAATCCTTTGAAAGATAAGTTCAAAGTTCTTACCCATTCCACTATGTCCCTTCCATGCTCACCACACACCCTCATGGCCCTTTATTGTCCTCTTGCCAACTCATGGCACTTCCATGATCATTCACTCAGTACACAGTCTGTATAGACACAATGAACACTATAGTAAGAATGGCATATGTGGAAGTGCTTAAAAATAGCACCCATTCATAACAAAAACAGAATTACCTGGAAAAACTCAGCAGGTCTGGCAGCATCGGCGGAGAAGAAAAGAGTTGAAGTTTCAAGTCTTCATGACCCTTCAACAGAACTCCGACAAGGTCATGAGGACTTGAAACGTCAACTCTTTTCTTCTCCACCGATGCTGCCAGACCTGCTGAGTTTTTCCAGGTAATTCTGTTTTTGTTTTGGATTTCCAGCATCTGCAGTTTTTTGTTTTTATCACCCATTCATAAGTTTCTTTAAAAGCAACTGCTGTTACTACAACCCCATAAATAGTGTCAATCAACCAGACCTTAAAAGTATCAATAACAGAAACTATAAGCACTTGCACCACTTCATCTTGTGTAAATAACCTTTGAGCCATTGACAAAACACTGGGCAGAATCATCCCAAATTCGCAATAAGTGCGGTAGCAGGCAGGAAAAAGGATGTTTTACCGGCAGATGCATTGGCAGCTTTTCACACTATATTGTCCCATTCCCACCTCATTAATAATGCATTCCTGGGAAACATGCTGTTTCGCTGGGGGTTGGCCTCTGATTTGCCCACCACTTCCTCACGCCGGGCGCCATATTTAAAATGCAGCTGCATGCACACTTCAGTGCTTCCAGCCCAGGACTGCTGCACAGAAGACATGGCCCTGAAAGGCAAGAAGGCTGCAGGCCTCCGATTCAGTGACTTGTCCTTGGAATGCCTTCTGGATGCGGTGGAGGTCCGCAGTGATGTCCTCTACCATCTGCTCTGGCCACAGGAGGGGCAGCAATATTACCAATCCGGTTTGGGAGGTGGTGGCAGTGGTGGTCAGTGCCAACGCTGCCCACAAAGGTCAGCCATCCGGTACAGAAAGAGGATGAACAATCTCATCCATGCTGCCAGAGTACGTCAACCATCCCATCACTCTAAACTCACACACTCACAAGCCCATCACATATTCACTCACATCTCACTCACTGCCAGCTCAAGGGATATCACTACTCACTCACACACAGCCTCACACCTCCATCTGGCCTCATCTCCTCTGGAGATCGCATCTTCAACCCTTCCATGGCTCCACTCTGCATCCTTTTAATTTGGCCTGTCATACGCCTCTTTCTCACATTCTCTCCATCTGTCTTTATGCAGGACAAGATTGCACACAATAAAAGGGAGCGGTCCCAGACCGGGGGTGGAGTGCTGGACATCAAGGTTCTCACTCCCTTCGAAGACTGTGTTAGAGCTGGCCGGAGAAAACATGAACCATTCCTGCGGCGATGGTGACAAGCATCCAAGTGAGGATCATGCACTAGATCAGCGCTCTGGTAACTCAACTATGAGTCCACTGTTCTGTGTATCACGGCAGCTGTGCACTAATAATCTCCACTTTCTCTCATTGGCACATCTGCCATGTTAGTCTCAGGCAACCTTGGTGCGGAGTCCAGCACTGACAGCACCTCAGATGAAGACCCCGAGGACAGCACCCTGCACCAGTATAGCAGTGCACAGTTCGCTGGGACCTATTATCTGGTGAGCACAGCACATAATCTGTTCCACAGCAGGTGGAGACAGGGACACCCGAGGTCGCTGGCATTGAGCACTATTGGGAGGCAAGGGATCTGCTGAGTGCGAGTCAGATGATGAGCCTCTGCACTCAGCCCTGAATCAGTTGTTGGAGCTGCAGCGACAATCATGGGAAGTCTGCTGCACTCCTTAGATTGCAAGACATGATGGAGGAGTCTGTCCGCCTTCAGTCTGAGGTGATTGCACTGTTAAGACAATGCATCCCGGTCAACACTGGTAGGATGGTGGCGCTATGGAGATCTTGGTCCAAGACATTGGAGATCAGACGATGCAGCAGTCTAGGACCATCACTGATGTCATAGTTGGACTCCAACGGTGCCAACGTGAGAGGGATGTGGGGCAGCTCAATCTCACTCCAGCTTCCCCCTCTCCTCAAAGAGTCAGCCAGGGGCCCTCGGGCACCCATAGGGAGGAGGATCAGCAGGTGCACATCTTGGGTCATCCGTCCAGGTGACTCCAGAAGTGTCCATCCCATCCGAATCCCCTCCTTTTGTGACCCCAGCAGCTGCACAGGCTGAGGAGGGTGCCATTCCAACACAGCAGGACCCTGAAAGCAGCTTGGGGCCCTCCAGGTCTCAGCCCTCCAGAGGACATCTGCCAAGGTCATCACGGGTGTAGGAGTCAGCAGACTGCCTTCACATCTGCTGTGGATGTTGGGAGAGCACCAAGACATATCAGCAGGGTTAGGAAGGTTAAGAAGATGTAGTTGCATAGCCTGAGCATGGGTGTTAATCACTTGTACATAATTTTCACTATTATAAATGAATTCCCATGAATGTCTCCTTGCCTATGGCTCCTTGTTCTGATGAGCAGTGTTTGTGTCACTCAGATGTAAAGCCTTCCTGCACAAGATAAAGGCAGGTGTCTCAGTTCAGGGCCTCTTCCCTGTGCTTTGTGCAACCTTCCCTGCACACTTATGATGCACCTTCACAGTCACTGGTCATATCAGTCAGGCCTGCACCTCAATGGGGTTTATCATTGCTGCCAGAACGTTCTGGGCCAGCGACACAAAGTTTTATTCTCAGCACCTTGAGGTGTGGCAGGCGCCCCCATCTCATTAGTATCTGTGCCCGGCGACAGTGCGGTCCTGAAGGGTTCAGCTCATGAAGGATGGCATGGAATCAGGAGAAGTTAAAGTTTCTCCACTGCATCTCTATAATATTACCCTGTTCACAGAATGCAAACAATCTGCCATCAGCCAGAAAGACATTCACAGGAGCTATGTGAGGATCTATGGAGTGTCCCCACTGCCTGTCATCATCATCCCCCTGGAATGTAGGGACAATGGGCATCTGCTGCGTCTCCACGACAGGAGCCTTATCACAGAGGGTATGTACGCTGCCAGCCAGACTGGAGTCAAACATTCACAGAAGCAATGTGAGGATTTATGATGTCTGCTCAATGCATGTTGTCATCATCCTGCATGAATCTAGCAGCTATGAGGGACTCCCGAGCACGCCTGCCTTGTCTGGCCAGTGCGTTGGCCTCTTCGCCATTATCCTTGCCATTGATGACCGCCTCACCCTCATCCCCCGATGTCCTCCTCAGTCAGCTCCTCTCCCCATTGCAACACCAGGTTGTGAAGGGCACAGCAGGTGATAATGATGCTGATACCCTCTGGGCTGTATTGCAAGGCTCCACCAGACCAGTCCAGGCACCGGAAGCTCATTGTCAACATTCTGTTGATTTGCTCCACCAAGATGCAAGTTGCAGCATGAGCCTCATTGTACCTTCTCTCTGCTGCACCGCGGCTACCGCATGGGTGTCAGTCATGCCATCTGTGGGTAGCCCTTGTCCCCAAGGAGCCAACCCTGCAGCCTCTGTGGATCCTGGAAGACATCAGGGATCTGAGACCGACTGAGAATGTAGGAGTCGTGGACATTCCCTGAAAACTGTGCACAGACATGATAGGATGTGTTTGTGGTGGTTGCACACCAGCTGAACATTCAGCAATGGAAGCCCTTGCAGTTGACATAGTTGACCGCCTGTTGCCACATAATCTGAGCATCATGTGAGTGCAGTCGATGGCACCCTGCACCTGTGGAAAACCCGAGATCTGTGCAAATCCCAGCATTCTTGCTTCTCTGATCCCCGACGAAATGCACAAAGTTGTGTGCCTTTGCAAATATTGCGCCCATGACCTCCTGGATACATCTGTGTGGAGGCTTGAGGTCACCTGTAGAGCCCTGAAAGAAGCCAATGGCATAAAAATTTGAATGCTGCAGTCACTTTCAGACCCCTGACAGTGGATGCCCTCCATGTTCCCGTGGCACCAAATCTTGTAGCAGGTAGCAGATATGACCAACCAGTTCTCTGGACATGTGCAGTCTTCAGCGACACTGGTCCTCAGGTATCTGCAGGAATGAAAGGTGGCGTCTATAGACCCTGGGTGTCACTAAGCCCTGACCAGCGACAGCTCACTGTGACTCTTCAGTGGCTTGCACAGGGGCCCCAGCTACCCCTTCTTCCAGAGGATGCTTCTCCTCCTTCTGCCCAGCCAGGTGCCTCAGTCACTCTCTTCTCCATCTCTGCTCCCTATTAAGCAATGCGACATATACTTAGGTCTCCAGACTCCATAATCCTGATGTACTCTTCCTGTAAGATGAAAGAAAGAGACGCATGGGTTAGAATGGGTGTGCTAAGAATCGGCAGGTCTGGCAGCATCGGCAGAGAAGAAAAGAGCTGACGTTTCGAGTCCTCATGACCCTTCGACAGAACTTGAGTTCGAGTCCAAGAAAGAGTTGAAATCTAAGCTGGTTTAAGGTGTGTGTGTGTGGGGGGGGGGGGGGGGGGGGGGGGAGAGAGAGAGAGAGAGAGAAGTGGAGGGGGGGTGTGGTTGTAGGGACAAACCCCCCCCACCCCCGCCTCCACTTCTCTCTCTCTCTCTCTCTCTCTCTCTCTCCGCCCCCCCCCACACACCTTAAACCAGCTTATATTTCAAAACAAAAACAGAATTACCTGGAAAAACTCAGCAGGTCTGGCAGCATCGGCGGAGAAGAAAAGAGTTGACGTTTCGAGTCCTCATGACTCTTCGACAGAACTTGCGTTCGAGTCCAAGAAAGAGTTGAAATATAAGCTGGTTTAAGGTGTGTGTGTGGGGGCCGGAGAGATAGAGAGACAAAGAGGTGGAGGGGGGGGTGGGGGTGTGTGGTTGTAGGGACAAACAAGCAGTGATAGAAGCAGATCATCAAAAGATGTCAACTCTTTCTTGGACTCGAACTCAAGTTCTGTTGAAGGGTCATGAGGACTTGAAACGTCAACTCTTTTCTTCTCCGCCGATGCTGCCAGACCTGCTGAGTTTTTCCAGGTAATTCTGTTTTTGTTTTGGATTTCCAGCATCCGCAGTTTTTTTGTTTTTATCTCTGTGCTAAGAATCGTTCTTGGTTAAGTCTGAAGGCCCTTTAATGCACTCCAGGGAGTGCTGGCCACAACTTAGATGGCCAGAGTTTAGTGAGCTACACAGCCGCCTGAAACCCCACCCACCTCCGCCCCACTTTACCTGACCAATTGGTGGCAGCTTCACCCACTGGACTGCATGCTGTGCTCTCAGCTCAGGTGCAGGCATTCCCCTAACCCGCGCTGCAAGGCTGCAAGGCTGCACTGTTAGCTTGAACCATGGGGGAAGACTAGTCTAAACCTGAATGATTACATTGCAAGGGGTTGTGAGAGCCTCCACCAGTGAATGTTCCATGGCCAGCTTTAGCAAGATTGTACAAAACTTGCCCAGTCGTCCAACCCTTCTGCAGTGCACTAAAATGCTCATTAGTTTGCAGTCTGTGCTCATGGGGTGAAATGCTGTGGAGCACTTAGTAGCAATTTCATGCATCTGCATTGCTTGAGTGGGCAGATAAGCTAGAGGCATGTCAATTGGCTGCGTCTGAACTGTCTCAGCTGTGGAGGAATGGTCACTTTATACAAGGTTTCCCTAATGCTTCCCACCCCCCACCACCAAGCATTACCATCAGACCAGGCTGCCTTGCCCCCCCTAACTTGCCTCAGACACAGTGCAGTCCTTGCCCAACCTCCCCCACAGCATGCTGCCTTGTCCCCATCAGACCCCCCTCACCTCAGCCCTAGTGCAGCCCTTGCCCCAGCACCACACTATCAGCTAGCCAGGAAAAAGCACTTGGCTGTGCCCTTGACTGAACACGTGGCACCTCAACCTTGAAGCCGAATGGGCGATGTTAGTGAACACTCAGCTCTGAACTCCCCTTGAAGTTCAGCTCGCCAGGTGCACGCCTTTAAAATGCTGTTGTGAAACATGTCGGCATGCCCAGATGATCCAGCATGGAGGGATGATTATGGTGAGCAGGGCTTATAATTTTTTTCAGATGTGTTGAAATGATGTTCCCGATATCCAGTGCCAGGAAACACAGCCCACCATTGATGGGCGGAGCAGGTGATTGCAACAACGTCATGAAACCGATTTTTGACCTTCCCTCCATATTGTCCGCTCGCACCTGCCATGACACCTGACTCCAATGAGGACAGAAAACTCCGCCCTGTAAATCCTGCTCTCTGCCAGAAATGCAGCAGAAACAGTTGTGCATATGCACTTGACAGACTCTGTGGGCACCGACGCATGTTCAGCTGTTCCTGACTCCAGCGGCAGGATGGAATTTTCCTATATCAGAATTACTATATGAAATCCGGTTTTATAAAGTTGTCCATTTACATAACTATCGAATGAATGCTTGTGCTGTGATTGGCAATTGAATTATTATTAAAAACAAAAATACCTGTAAAAACTCAGCAGGTCTGGCAGCATCTGCGGAGAGGAACACAGTTAACGTTTCGAGTCCGTATGACTCTTCAACAGAACTAAGTAAAAATAGAAGAGGGGTGAAATATAAGCTGGTTTAAGGGGGGTGGGGGGGGTGAGACAGGTAGAGCTGGATAGAGGGCCAGTGATAGATGGAGATAACCAAAAGATGTCACAGACAAAAGGACAAAGAGGTGTTGAAGGTGATATTATCTAAGGAATGTGCTAATTAAGGGTAGAAAGCAGGACAAGCAAGGTACAGATAGCGTTAGTACCTAGTATCTGTACCTTGCTTGTCCTGCTTTCTACCCTTAATTAGCACATTCCTTAGATAATATCATCACCTTCAACACCTCTTTGTCCTTTTGTCTGTGACATCTTTTGGCTATCTCCACCTATCATTGGCCCTCTATCCAGCTCTACCTGTCCCACGCCCCCCTTAAACCAACTTATATTTCACCTCTCTTCTTTTTTCACTTAGTTCTGTTGAAGAGCCATAAGGACTTGAAACGTTAATTGTGTTCCTCCCTGTAGATCCTGCCAGACCTGCTGAGTTTTATTTTTGTTTTGGATTTCCAGCATCTGCAGTTTTTTGCTTTTATCTTAGAGTTATCATTAAAGCTCTGCAATGATTTCAAGCTAGAGAAATGGCTGCATGTACAAGAGGGATTAAACCCTCCACACAGAAAACGAATTAACTTACCCCAATCCTTAATAAATCAGACCATGAAAATAAGCAAAATAAATAAGTTTATTTAAATGCTATTTTTCCCCCAGCCTTTTAAGGCTTTGTGCAGGGAACCCCTCCCAAGCCTGGTAGCTCAGTTAGATGATAGTCAGACATTTAATTCCAGGGACATTGTATCAAATCCTACACATGATAATACATTTCTTCAGTTTTTTATTCACTTTTACCAAAAAAAATTACAATCAATTCTCCATAGTACCTAAGTTCCTTGGAAGTTGGGAATCTCAATTACTGAAATTTCCCGCTTATATTTCATTCATTATTCCCTGAATCATCAAAAGCATATTTTAAAGTGGGAATAGTTGATAAATGACAGGTAAATTGGATACAAGAACTTGGTTGAGGGCTGCATAGCACTGTTCATCTGTCAAGCCAACTTGTTTATTTTAATGGAGAAGCTGACTTTGACACTGAGACTGACACCACATGTGCAGCAAATTGTCCTCCTAGTGTTGTGGCAAAAATAAACACAGCTGTGACAAAATAGATTTAAGAGAAAAAAAGCTTGTAAAGGTGTCAATGAAGAAATGTTTTCCTTTCTGTGTACCTGTTTCAACAAAGGGAAAGCTTTTATGAGAGTTTGGGCTCTCAGCCAAGCATGCCTAATGAGGGGGTGTGCACATGAGCGTTAGCCACACGAGGCTCCACTTTGAAGCTTTGTGGTCAAATAGGTGGCTAAAAGCATGTTCATACATAAAAAATAGCCACTTGGATAAGATACCAGAGGATCTCTGGACCCTTGTAACCCATATCCAGCAAACACTGGGGATTTCAGGAGAGGAGGAGAGACCTTAATAGTAGAGCATGTAATGAATTGCCATAATACTAAATATTTTAATTTTCCATTGTGTTTCCTGTCCTTCTCTCTGAAGTACAGTGACTGCAGCCCCTGGTCTATCATTCCACAGACACAGCCATGCAACTTCTCAGTCTTCATATTAGCTATGTGACCTGTGTGCCAGAAGATTTTTCTTCTATTTGAAGATGGGGTGCATCACAAACAGACCTAATCCCATCCTAACCCAATATAAACACACTTTTCAGCAGTGGTTATTTGGATTACAATAAAGAGCAGGAATCTCTGGATGATCTTCCCCTTCCTGGCACTTAGACCCTGTAACAAAATCTTGGTTGAGATTAGCACAGACCAGGAATCAAACCTGACATGTCTCAATGTTAACAAATTTTGGGTCTGCTTTAGATATTCTCTTGCAGTCACAGGTGCTGGCCACTCCTTTAATCACCCACATGCACTCCCATATCTTATATTCAGGAGTATGCTCAGACTCCTTAATATCTAATTTTACACAAGGGGGTAACAATAGGTTCCCTTGAAACCTGAATTAGATATTGCATGTGACCTCAAATGCTCTTCTCCAATATTCAGATAAGTGGACTGATTTATGCTGTAAAGACATGAGGCTGAATCCACAACCAAGTTCATTCATAAAAAGAAAGACTTATATTTATATAGCATCTTTCATGATGTTCTAAAGATGTTTCCACAAATTAAGAACTTCTGAAGTGCCGCCTTTGCTGTTTAGGTAACACGGTAATAAATTTGCACACAGCAAGGTCCCACAAGCAGCAATGAGAATGATAAATGGGGGCCAGGTCACTGGATAGAAGTCCCTTGCTCCCCTTCGAATAGTGTCATTGTTTATATCCACCTTGAGTGGGCAGAAGGAGCTTCAGTTCAACATTACTTCTGAAAGGCAGCACCTCCAACAGTCCAGCATTCCTTCAATATTGCACTGAAGTGTCAGCCTATATTTTGTACTCCAATCTCTGGACTGGAACTTGAACTCACATGCTTCCAATTCAGAGGAAGCATTACAATTGTTGGACTTTTGATTCTCGAGTGAACAGAAATATTTGTACTAACTCACAGCACACTATGACGACTCAATGTTACTCCTCATGGTAAGTGAAATAATGAAACATGTCATACTATTAGTAGGTTTGCTTAAGTTTTTCAAGTCAGTTTTATTGTTGAACTGAATCAGCTCTCCCTAGGCCTAATTTGTTGTCTCTTAAACAAAAGACTCTCCGTCCGCTATTTCCATTTCTAGATCCTTTACCAAACTGAACTGAGCATCCATTTTGTTAATTTGATACTGACCACAAGAGATTGGGGAGTTGAGGGGCTGTCAGTCCAACTTCTTTCCCATTCACCGATTTGCCAGTAGGTTTGTCAATAAAGCCTGGTACCACCTTCCTCCCAAGAGCAGCTTCTTGGCTGAGAAACCTGGATGCATCTGGCAGGTCAGGCAGCATCTGTGGAAAATGGAAGAAATGTTAACATTTCAGGTATAATCCTTTGCCAGAATTGGAAGATATTACAGGGGAACAGTTTATAAGTAGGAACAGAGCATGGATACACAAATGATAAAAAGGATGTAAAATGGTTAAATGGAGAATAGAAGATGGTTAAATAACAGAAGTGATTATAGCATTAGAACAAAGGGGGCATGGTGGGAAAAAGAGAAGACAAATAAATAACCCAGAAAAAGTGGGAATAGCTATAGCAGGATAGCTAGGTGGAGAAGGACACAGTCGATCAAGCTCCCATAGCTCAGGAGTCTTCTAGAAGAAAAAGATAGGTTGAACACGTGGATTACATTAGTGAATCCTTGGGGAATTCCCAGCTAAGAACAAACTCACCCCTTCTTCAATCCATGTAAGTACTGATGCACCCATCCTAGGTTACCAGCATCTGCTGTCAAAGAACACTATCTTGTTGCACAGTGGGTAGTGACCCTGCCTCTGAACCAGAGTCCCACCAGAGGACATGATGGCCGAGGAAGATGCCTTCATAATGTGGCCAAACAGGTCGAGTACCAACCTGCAAATTCTTTCAACACATGCCAATGGCAGGAAGTGAGAGTGGGAGAGATTCCTGGTCAGCCATGCGGTGAAGAGAAAGTTGGAGCCTCTACCATCACTATTCATAGCAGACTACAACATGCATGTAAAAATGTAAGTTGCCACAGCAACTTGGGACTTCCTGAGTAAACTGAAACTGCCAGAGAACATAGGAGTAAGATTAATGTCTGAACTTGTTAAAAGTCAAATTTGGTCCATATTTTGATGCAAAGTAATTGTGAGACGAATGGTGCTTGCTGTTGTTGATGTCCAAAGGATACAGCAACTTCATGGGAGAAGCAAATGCTCAATTAAACAGCAATTTCCAAAAGTTGCTGTCGGAGTTGCTTGTAATAGATTCCACATTTGTTACAGTAGTTAATTTTCAATGGCAGAGAGGCTGATTGGCAGTAAGTAACAATTATTATGTCATTCAAAGGCTACATACTCAGAAAATGACAAGACAGTTTTCTGTGGCAAGTTTAGTTCTCATCTGCTAGAAAAATACAGCAACTTTACAACATTCAATGCATGTCAGCGGGGATCCAGACAGCTAGGCCCAGTTTTCAAAAAGTTTTCAAAAATGAAATGGTGCAACTTGGAGATCAGTCTTTGTATGTTGCCATTTAACCATGCATCTGCCCTGCGGCTATACCATCTACCCATGAATAACAGTGAAATGTCATTAGCTTCACCATTATTTTGACAGCAAAATCTAAGCCAATGTTGGAGATTTTGAAAATGCCAAACTTAAATTTTTACTTTTTAACGTTTTCTTTCTCTCTCCAACCTTTCTTTCTTTCTTTCTATTTCTCTTTCTATACCTGATTTGATATTGAATTCACCCACTCTAATTCACATTTCCTTCAGGCCTTTTGTAGCATTCATTTCTCAATTCTTCAACCTGATTGGTTAAGACGACACCTTGTCGGTTGCCCTGTTCACTCAGGGTCCAAATGCCTGCTTTCCTAACTGCGAGCTAGCAGCTCGCACTTTCCGTAACTTAGTGGGCGAAAGCATTTTGAACTGGAGGATTCAGGGCATCTTTAACAATGGCAGAAGCTGTTTAATGTCCTGCTATAGAAAACTTGACCTAGTATTTATATGCCAAGCTGAAGTGCTGCACCTCGAGTTTCATGGCAGATACCTAATACTAGGCCCAAGTGAATAAAGGCACCTCAGCAATAATAGATGGGGAGGTTTGTAGCAAGTCCAGAAATAAAATATCGGTTCATTGTGCAAGGCGGCTTCAATACCTAACTCATTAACATATAAATTCCAACAAAATCAGGGGATACTGGAAAGATTCAGCAGGTTAACCGGCATCTGCAGAGAGAACAGACAAGTTGACATTGAGAGATTGGATCTCTTCATAAAGCAGGGATGGAATTCTTTTCTGTAAGAAAACTGCCAACAAATATCTGAGAGCTGATACTCAGTTACACACTGTCTGAACATGGACAACAGCGGTTCAAGAAGGCGGCTCACACAGCACCTTCTCAAGGATAGTTAAGGATGGGCAATAAATGCTGGTCTTGCTAAAAAAGGAGACATTTTTTGTCGAAGCTTTCCCTCTTGCTCTCATCAGGACAGTTTGCAAGAAAATGCCAATGTCAGGGGAAACAATATATTTATACTGTGTGAGAAGAGTGGCAAGTCCATTTTCCAACCAATCAGCAACCTCTTCTCATACAGTATAAATATGTTGTTTCCTCTGACATTTATATTTTCTTGCGAGTGTCCTGATGAGTACAAGATGAAAAGCTCCGACAAAAAATATTTCATTTTTCAGCAATACTCAAGTTCAGTACTACCAAATGACTAAATGCTGGTCTAGCTGCATGGAGGCTGCAGTAATGGTCCTGATAGTGTTACCTTCCTCTGGACAGCAAGTAAATGAAAGGAAAAGTCAATGGCCGTAATTTTATGATCCTGCCAGTGTGTGAATCGTAGTGGGCAGGACTGGAAAATTTGGGGTGAGGCCAAAAGTTGAAAATCTGCTGGCAGGAAAATAAGTTGTAATCTTCCCCTCAGCACTTTCATGGTGGGTTAATGACGGGTCACCTTCCAGCTGGTGATCATCAAGATTGTAATTTGCATGTCATGAATGCCCAGTAATGGGGGTTACAGACCAGAATCTTGCACCCCCGTGAAATCTTCGGCCCTGCTAGCGGGAAAAAAGACCATCCTGTTTTACATGCACTCAGTGCGGGAGATCTTTCACTTATCTGCCACTAGAGAATGTTTTAGCCATTCGCACTGCTCTTCTCCTGGGCACTGGCAGTATATCGTGCAGTAGATGGAATGCACATGAAGGAAAGGGGGGGATGAGCTTGGAAGAGACAAAGGAAGGGAAAGTTAGGAGGCAAGGTTCACAGGGGCGGGGTTTCGGCAAAGACCATTGCTGCAAGGTGCGTGGGGTCCGGGGAAGGAAAACTCTGCAGCAGTGTGGGTTTCTGGGAAAGGACGACTTTTCAAGGTGTGGGGGGTGGTGGGGGGAGGTCTGGTTGCCTTTTAAATGTGGCCATGGACATGATGACAGGGCGGCCAATTTCCTGCCCAACCCACGACGAGGTTCGACATGAACCTCAAGGTTGCATAATTAATTAGCTGAACATTGCGCGATTCAGTGGGTTTAACCACTGTGTGTCGGGAGTCCTTCTGACTTCCTGCACCTGCCATGGGACTTAGTCCCAGAGCAGAAGATTCCACCTGATATCTCTTGGCCAACACAACAGCTGAGAGCAGGAGACCGTCTATTGAGAATCACAGGTGAAAGAGAGGCTGTTCAAAATGTCCCCTGGTTTGTTAGTCTTGCTGAGACAAAGCAGAATTCATTTCAGTTTAAACTCTATAATAAGTGCCCTATTATCTTGATTAAAAACTAGGGTGACAGTGCAGTACTGAGGGAATTCAACACTATTAGAGGTACTGAATTTCAGCCGGGATATCAAACTGAGGTCCAATATCTGTACTCCCATCAAGCATGGGCCTCCAGTGGAAGCATGGTGGGGTGCAGTCAGTGAACTTATCTGTAATTCAAGTTATATTTATTGCAGAATTGAAAATACTTAGATTGATTAAAAGAATTGAGCAGTACCAACAATCAGACTATCCTATGCAAAAGAGACTTCACTGGCTTGCATTTTGTTGCTGTGAATCGAAGCTTCCAGGGACTGTAGGCCAAAGAGCCTCTTAATAGAAGGAACCTGTAGATTTACACACAAAAGGTAAGACCTTGAATTGGATTAAGGGAGAGTGTTTGGCTGATTCCTTGTTACTTCAAAAACCACTTGACCTGCACCAGCCTCAAGGTACAAAGCCCTTTACAATATACCCAGCCTCCTGATGCAGGAAATGCAGGCCCCGTGGGACTGCCATTGGCTTGAGGTTGCTGTGGTTGCCGTGGTGACAGAGGCATCTCAGTTGCACTATGATGACTCATCCTCGGCTTAAGTTTCTGGCAGCGTCAAGTGTTCTTATTCATGTGTGTCTGCGTCACAACCACACATGGAAAGAAAATACAAGACACAGTAATCGAGGGGACAGCTTGCATAGGATGCATACCACACTGATCTATTAAAAATAAACAGGGAAATCCTCCAGCATCTCAGTTTGAGAACGCACCATCCAATGTGGGGCTGATCCACACACAGAGGGTAATACAACAAAAATGAATACTGCAAAGATAATAATTCAGGTGGCTGGAATCTATGTTTTAAGGAGGGTATCGAAGTAAGAGCTGGAGAAGTGATAGATATAGGGAAGGAATTTCAGAGATTAGGATCTTGACAGCTGAAGACACAGCTGCTAATGGTGGAGGGAGGAAGTTGGTGGGGCATGGGGGGGGTGTAGATGAGAGGCCATGTCTGGAGGAACACAAACCGAAAAGGCCATATTCAATTTACCTCAGATCCCCTTGTCTAGGCAGGGCAGAAATCAGCCAAATTTTCACTCCCAATTGATATCCAGTGATCCAAATTCAGCCAATTCTCTCACTCCCAAATTTATTTATTTGTTCAGGGGATGTTGGCATCACTGGCTAGGCCAGCGTTTAAAGCCAGGTCACCATTGTGGGGGAGGGTATGGAAATCCCTCTACAGGCTGCCCTTTGGCTTCCTGGAGTACCGACTCCCCACCAGCGTGTCGTTGGGTGCACACCTCCAGGCAGTTCAACTGCACCCCATTACATCAGGAAACTGCATGTCGACTGGAAAATCTCAATGAGCCAAATTGGCTACCCACTTTAGTGGGGCGGGTAGTCCTTCTGAGATCTGAACCTGCCTTGGCAAAAATGGCCAACACTCAGAACAGGGTTGGGAAACCGGCTCGCTTCCTGGCGCCAAAATTTTCGGGCCCCGTCTGCCTCCGTTTCCAATCTTAGTAGGCTACAAGAATCAAAGCTGGTCTGTGGCCATTACCAGGCTGTATACTTTGAGTGTGAGCCACAAGGGCTTAAAATTATTCAATTTATTTTCTGCTATTCCTCTTGACACAAATGTATGATTTTGGTTAAGAAGCAAGTATTTTATCATTTGTATTTTAGCAAAACAGCTAATCTCTAAAGTCGTTGTAGTCATATTGTTAAGACATTTGTGAAAATGCTGACTGAACATTCAGCCCATTCCACCTAGGCCTCTAGGTTTTCATGTCATGTGCAGGCAGCCTGTTAATGACTAATCAGTGTTCCAGGGACAACCCCAGAATGAGCAGATGTGAGTCATTGCACATGATTAATTTGTGATCTATTTAAACAAGCTCTGATCCAGGAATGGGTCTTCAGCTGACTGTTCAGCAGCTGCCCAAATGGAGGGAATTTGGAATTGCTGAGAGCTTTTGTTTTCAATGCTTGAAAAAGTGTTCTCATTTATAAACTTGTCTTCATGTTGGCAATCCTTCTCACATTCCTAATGATAATGGTTATAAACAATCACACCAGGGTGATCAAAAGCAGCAAGCCAATACGAGAAGCTTGTTCTTTCCCTCCCTCGAATAGGGGGGCCGATGTTGGCTGGTCACCCCACCCCCTCCCCTTACATCGCTGAGATTTGTGGTCCCCAGCTGACATCACCAATGACAGGCTAAAAGGAATTGAACATAGAAGTTTCCTGGTCTTGTGCCCTATGATGGTGGGGCTTGAGGAAGTCAGGAGGTAAGTTACTTGCTGCAGAATTCCTGCTGCTGTAGCCACAACAGTTATGTAGCTGGTATATATGGTTAGGTTCATTTTTAAACAGGAGATTTGATGATAGTAATGCATTTTAATGTAAAGGGGAGGTGGTTAGACTCTCTCCCGTGTTGGAGGTGGTCATTGACTGGCACATGTATTACTTGCCACTTATCAGCCCAGGTCTGAATGTTGCCTGGGTCTTGTTGCATGTGGCCAAAGACTGCTTTATTAAATGAAGAGTTTTGAATGGAAGTGAACAGTCTGAACAATAATCTCCATTTCTGACCTTACGATGGAAGGAAGAACATTGCTGAAGCAGTTAAAAATGGTTGGGTCAACAACAACAGCTTGTGAAACTCCTGCAGTGATTGGGGCTGAGATGATTGATGACCAACAACAACCATCTTCCTTTGTGTAGTTCTCCTCCTGATTATCATTGACTTTTGGGACTCAAAGGGTATGGGGGTAGGAAAGAAAGTGGAGCTGAAGCCCCAGTCAGATCAGCCTTGAGGCACTGAATGGCCGTCTCCTGCTCCTAACTCCTACGTTTTCATGTATGTACGTACTGCTTGGTGCCATATTGGGCAGTGCTATTAGCTACTATGCCATCAGGAACTTGCCAGTTGGCCATAGAATTTCTTTTCTGTGGACCAGCTATTCTAACTGTTCCTGACATCAGTAACAAAATAGTTCATAAGCATTTCGTGTCACTACTGAGAAGGCCCTGCATAACTCAGTTGTGGTTTTAATTCTGTACCACCAGTATGTTCACTATTTTGCTGCTCCTACTGGACTTATTGACTGTAAAGCACTTTGGGGCATCCTGTGGTTGTGAAAGGTATTATACACATGTGAGTCTTTCCATTCTTTGCTCAGTAACATTTGACGTCATTGAATAAAATGGCACTTATCAGAATTTTGTACATGAAAAGACAAACCATGAACCAATACTCCCCATCCTTAAAAGTGTTTTTGTCACTTTCTGCAGTGCATAAAGCGACAGATCAAATTTAATCCAAGACTGAGCAGGATTGCACTGGGTAGTCCATGGGTCTTAATAGGTCTGTTAAGGACCCTTCTGATTATCAGCTGTTGGCCATCTGTTTTGCACCTAAAGAAGGAGATGCCAATTGAATACTGGGGGGAGTTGTGGAAACTTTGCCTAAGGGCCTGATGTAACTTAGACAGGCCTACAAATGAGTACAAGTCTGCCCACCTGAGAAGTCACCTAAATATGTCAATGAGTGTCCTATGCTGATTGTAGGACCCCCGCTTGAAATTTCCAAGTGCAACAAGCACGGTCTGCTTATTTGTACCAGATATTGACTGGATTAACCGATGTTCCTTAAAGGGATTTCAGGGGGTAGCTCAGGTGACTTGTAACTTTTTCTTTTGGTGGGACCAGGAGAATTAGAAGTGTTCCTCCTGAGCCCTCAAAAATTCCAGACCACTGCCAAGTTTGGGATTTCCTCCATCCCCCACCCCACCATTAGCACCATGCCCAACCTGCCAGTTGACTCATTGTGGAAGCTGGCTGATTTGCCTTCCCAGAACTGGCAAGGAGAAGCAGGGAGGGGGTCACAGCTGGCCAGCTGCTTGCCTGTGGTATGCTAATAATTTCAAGCCTCATAATTGGCTGGGGCCAGACGCTACTACGTGAGGGTGGGCAAAGTGACAGCTGTACTGAATTTGTGCCTACGTAGGGCTCAAAATCTCCCTGGCAAATACTTCCTGAAGTCAAGGAAAGTCAATAGATGGTCATCTTGGAACCATAGAAAAGTTATAGCACAGAAAAAGACTATTCAGCCCATTATGTCTGCGCGGCTGAAAAAGAGAAAATAAAAACCAACCGCCCTTTCTAATCCCACTTCCAGAACCTGGTCCAGAGCCTTGTAGGTTACAGCACTTCAGGTGCAGATCCAGATACCTTTTAAGAGTTGACAGTTTCTGCCTCCACCACCAAACCAGGCAGCAAATTTCAGACACCCACCACTCTCTGGGTAAAAAAGTTTTTCCTCTTGTCCCATCTAATCCTTCCACCAATCACCTTAAATCTGTGCCCCCTGGTAATTGACCTCTCCACTAGTAGAATCTTTCGTGTCCACTCTATCCAAGCCCCTCAATCTTGTACACCTCAATTAACTCACCCTTCAGCCTCCTCCTCTCTTCTAAGAGAAACAACATTAGCCTATCCAATCTATCCTCATAGTTGCAATTTTTAAGTCCTGGCAACATTCTTATAAATCTCTGTACTCTCTCCAGACCAATTATGTCATTCCTGTAATGTGACCGGAACTGTACGCAAAACTCCAGCAGTGGCCTAACCAGCATTTTATACCGTTCCAACATTACATCCTTGCTTTTGTATTGTATGCTTCCTCCAATAAAATATGCTTTCTTTACCACCTCATCCACTGTCCTGCCGCCATCAGGGACCCGTGGACATGCACTCCAAGGTCTCTACTTCCTCCACCCCTCGCAATATCCTCCTGTTTATTGTGTATTCTTTAGCTTGTTTGCCCTATCCAAATGCATTACCTTGCACTTCTCTGAATTTAATTCCATTTGCCACCTTTCTGCCCACTCAAACAAACCATTGATATCATCCTAGAGCTATCCTCTTCACTATCAACTACATGGCCAATTTTTGTGATGACCTGCAAATTTCCCAATCCTGCCTCCTACATTTAAGTCCAAATCATTAACATATACAACACAAAGCAAGGGACCCAACACTTAGTCCTTTGGAACACTGTTGGAAACTGCTTTTCATTCGCAAAAACACCAGTTGACCATTACCCTTTGTTTCCTGTCATTGAGTCAATTTTGGATCCAACTCACCAGATTCCCCTGTATCCAATGGGCTTTTACGACCAGTCTGTTATGTGGGACCTTGTCAAATGCCTTACTAAAATCCATGTAGACAACATCCACTGCACTACCCTCATCAATCCTCCTTGTTACTTCCTCAAAAAAAAATTGATAAGACAAGACCTTCCCCTAACAAACCCATGCTGACTATCCCTGCTTAATCACTTCCTTTCTAAGTAACAGTTTCATGATTTTCCGAGCACCAAAGTCAGACTAACCCCCGGTTTATAATTTATATGGCCTTTCCCCGCACCCTTTTTTAAATAATGGTAAAATGTTCACAGACCTCTAATCCTCTGGTACCTCATCTGCATCTCGTGAGGATTGGAAAATGATCCTCGGAGCATCTGCTATTTCCTCCCTGGCTTCCTTTAACAACCTTGGATACAACCCGTTTGGTCCTGGTGATTTATCTACCCTCCAGGATGACAGTCCCTTCCAGTACTTTCTATTTCATTATGCTTATTGTATCTAATATTTCACACTCCTCCTCTAAGTAGAATTTATGCATTAGCCCTCTCCTTTGCGAAGACCAGTAATCATTAAGAGCCCTGCCCACATCTTCTGCATCCATGCATAAGTTACCTTGTTCATCTCTGATAAGCCCTACCGTTTCCTTAGTTATCCTCTTGCTCTTAATGTACTGAAAACATCTTTACATCTTTGGGTTTTCCTTGATTTTACCTGCCAATGTTTTTTCATCTCCTCCCTTTGCTTTCCCAATTTCCTTTTTTACTTTAGCCCTGCACTTTCAGAATCTTAATGGCACAGAAGGAGGCCATTCAGCCCATTGTGTCTGCACTGGCTCTCCAAATGAGCATTGACCTAGTGCCATTGCCCTGCCTTTTCCCCCATACCCTTGCACCTTGATTCTAATCAAATGATCATTTAATGCCCTCTTTAATGCCTCGACTGAACCTGCCTCTGCTGCACTTCCAGGCAGTGCATTCCAGACCGAAGACACTCGTTGTATGAAGTGGTTTTTTCTCACCACACTTGCTTCTTTTGCAAGCCACTTTAAATCTGTGCCCTCTCATTCTTGATCCTTGTACGAGAGGGAACAGCTTCTCCCTACCTACTCTGACCAGCCCTGTCACAATTTTGAAAACTATCAAGTCTCCTCTGTGTTTTCCTTTCCAAGGAAAACAGTCCCAACTTCTCCAATCTATCCTCATAGCTGAGGTTTCTCATTCCTGGGACCATTTTTATAAACCTCTTCTGCACTCTCTCCAATGTGTTCACATCCTTCCTATAATATGGTGTCCAGACTGTACACTATATTCCGGCTGAGGTCTAATGAGGGTCATATATAAATTCAGCATAACCTCCCTGCTCTTGTACTCTATGCCTCTATTAATAAAGCCCATGATACTATATGCTTTATTAACAGCTCTCTGCACCTGTCCTGCCTCCTTCAATGATCTATGCACATATACACCAAAGTCTTTCTGCTCCTGCACCCCCTTAAATTCTGCCCCTTATTTTATATTGTCATCCATGTTCTTCCTACCAAAATGCATCACCTCCTACTTCTCTGCATTGAACTTTATCTGCCCACTCCACCAATTTGTCTATGACCTCTTGAAGTTCCACACCATCCTCCACAGTTCACAACACAATCTTCGTATCATCCGCAAACTTTGAAATTGTCCCTTGCACACCACGATCTAGATTATTAACATATATCAGGAAAAGCAAGGGCCCCAATACCAACCCCTGGGGAACTCGACTACAAACCTTCCTCCAGCCTGAAAAATGTACATTGACTATTACTCTCTGCTTCCTCTTTTTCAGCCAATTTTGTGTCCACATTGCTACTGTCTCTTTTATTCCATGAACAATAACTTTTCTCAAGTTGGTCAAGTGGCACTGTATCAAAAGCCTTTTAAAAGTCCATGTACACCGCATCAACGGCGTTACCCTCATTGACCTTTTCTGTTACCTCTTCAAAAATCTCCAAGTTAGTTGAACACGACTTCCCCTTTAGGAATCCATGCTGTCCATATCTTTCCAAGTGACTACTAATTCTATCTAGAATAATTGTTTCTAGGATCTTGCCCATCACTGAAGTTAAACTGACTGGTCTGTAATTGCTGGGCTTATCCTTACAACCTTTTTTGAACAAAGATGTAATGTTTGCAATTCTCAAGTCCTCTGGCATCTCCCCTGAGTTTAGGGAAGACTGAAAAATTATGGCCAGTGACCCTACAATTTCTACTCTCACTTCCTTCAATATTCTTGGATGCATCTCATCCAGTCCTGGTGCCTTGTCAACGTTAAGTACCAACAGCCTATTCAACACTTCCTCCTCCATCAATTTTGAACCCTTCTAGTGAGAGTTTCCTCATTTGTCATCATGGCCTGGGTAACATTTACCTCCTTGGTAAAGACGAATGTGAAGTATTCATTTAATACCTCAGCCATAGCACCTTTGTTCATGTGTAAATTCCCTTTTTGGTCCCTAATTGGGACTCCTTTTACCACTCCTTTACTATTTATATGCCTATAGAAGACTTTGGGACTTCCCTTTATGTTGGCCACCAGTCCTTTCTCATAATCCCTCTTTGCTTCTCCAATATGCTTCTTCACCTCCCCTCTGAACCTTCTGTATTCCTCCGGGTTCTCAATTGTATTTTCTACCCGACACCTGTCATAAGCGCACTTTTTCTTCTTTATCTTAATTTCAATCTCCTTTTCCATCCAGGGTGCTCTATATTTGTTTGCTCTGCCTTTCCCTTTCAATGGAACATACCTTGACTGTACTCGAACCATTTCTTTTTCTGAAGGTAGCCCATTGTTGAGCTACAGCTCTTCCTGCCAATCTTTCATTCCAGCCTATCTGGCCCAGCTCCGTTCTTGCTCCATCAAAGGTGACTCTTGTCTGGTTAATTATTTTTACTTTGGATTGCCTATTGTCCTTTTCCATTATCATCCTAAAATGTACAATACAATGATCACTGTCTCTTAATGTTCCCTCACTGACACTTGATCTACCTGGCCCATTTCATTTCCAAGAACCAGGTCCAAAAGTGCATCTTTTCTTGTTGGATGGACACATACTACTGTAGAAAATTCTCCTGAGCACAATCTAGGAACTTTTGCTCCTCTCTGTCCTTCACACTACCACTGTCCCAGTCTACATTCAGGTAATTAAAGTCCCCCAATATAAATACTCTATAATGCCTACATCTCTGTAATTTCCCTGCAGATTCGTTCTTCTACATCCTTCTCACTATTTGGCAGTCTATAGGCTACACTGAGCAATGTAATTGCCCCCTTTTTGTTCCTTAGCTCTAGCCAAATTGATTCTGTCCTTGAACCCTCTGCGACATTCTTTTTCTCCAGCACTGCAATGCTCTCCTTACCCAATATAGCCACCTCTCCTCCTTTCCTATCTCTTCTGAACACCTTGTACCTGGGAGTTTTTAACACCCAGTTCTGCCCTTCCTTGAGCCAGGTCTCTGTTATCACCACAACATCATATTTCCACATGGCAATCTGTGCCTGCAGTTCACCAATCTTATTTATTATACTCTGTACATTCACATGCATGCTTAGTAACCCTGATTTAGATTTTGTTACTTTCTCCCTTACCCCATTAACTTACTATTCTCTATACTAATGCTATTGGTTCGTCCCCAGTATTTTGTGCACCCTGGTTTTCCTCTAATATTTTTTCTTGGCTTCCACAGCCCTGCCGAATTAGTTTAAAGCCCTTTCAGCAGCACTAGCATTAGCAAAAAGCCCTGCAAAGAACTCAGTCCCAGCTTTGTTCAGGTCCTACCCGTCTGGCTTGTACAGGTGTTATCTCACCCACAGCCAGTCCCAGTGTCCCAGGAATCTAAAGCCCTCCCTCCTGCACCATCTTTCCAGCCACACATTCATCTGCCTTATCCTCCTATTTCTGTACTCACTGGCATGTAGAACTGGGAGCAATCGGGAGATTACTACATTAGAGGACCTGCTGGCTAATTTTCTCCCTATATTCTGATTGAAAGACCACATCCCCCTTCCTACTCAAGTTATTGGTCCCAGTGTGGACCACAACCTTTGGCTGATTACCCTCCCCCAGAAGAATGTCCTGCAGCTGCTCTGTGACATCCTTGATCCTGGCATAAGGGAGACAACCTACCATCCTGGAGTCATGTCTATGGCCACAGAAACACCTGTCTGTTCCCCTAACCAATGAATCCCCTCTCACTATATCTCTTCCTTTCTTCTTCCTCCCCCCTCCCCGGTATAGTCAAGCCACTGGTGGTGCCACAAAATTGGCTCTAACTGCACTTCTCTGAGGAACCAGCACCCTCACCAGCTTCCAAAGCAGAAAATCAATTTGTGAGCAGGACCCCAGGGGACTCCTGCACTACCTGCCAACTTCTCTTGGACTCCTGGTGGTCACCCATTCCCTCTCTGTCTCCAGACCCTTAAGCTGCAGTGTGACCACCTCTCTGAACGTGCTATCCACACAGCTCTCAGCCTCATAGATGCACCACAGTGACTCCAGCCACCACGCGAACTCTGAAACCAGGAGCTCAAGTTTCTGTAGCTGACAGCACTTCCTGCACATGTGGTCAACTAGGACACTGGTAGCATCCATGACTTCACACGTATTACAGGATACGCATTCCACTTGATTAAGCTGCCCTGCCTTAACTCTACTTCCCTTACGTTAACATTATTCTACTTTGGATTATTTATATTACTTTATTATATTGACCCTAAATTTCCCTTATTCCTGGTGCTTCAGTTAAAGCAAAGTATAGCAACTTTAAAAATGTTACACTTTTCTAATTTACTCATCAGTTCCAAGGTTGCCAGTCTTCTTTGAGGAAAGGTAGAAAAAGAAAGGACCACCTCCTCCTTTCTCACCAAACTCCAACTGCAGCGCTCTACTGCAGCCAAACACAGCACTCCAGTGCAGACAAAGTTACCACTATAAGACAGCTTACTCTCTGAACTTAGCCTCTGAAAACCTGATTAAGCCAGTTATCTAATTAACTAGTTGCAACCGCAAGCATGAGCCCTGTTTTAAGGCTGGACTAAACTCATCTTCTTCCAACCCTAACAGTAATTTAGCAATTAACTAAAAGTTGAAGAAAGACTTTACTTTAGATAGAATTTAACCCATAAACTCCCTCAGTCACCGATCACCAACTGGAGCTCTCTACTTGCAGCCAAACATAGCACTCCAAAGTAGACTTTCTATACTCCTCTGGGCTTTCTACAGTATTAAGTTTTTTTTTGTGATGTCATAAACTTTCTTTTCCTGTTTGATCTTACCCTGCATGCTTCTGGGTAACCAGGGCTCTAGATTTGGTAGTATTGCCCTTTTGTTTTGTGGGGATATGTCTACACTGTGCCTGTAGAATCTCGCTTTTGAATGCCTCCCACTGATTTTCCTTTAAGTAGCTGTATCCAGTCCAATTTTGCCAGACCACTTCTCAGTTTTGTAAAATTTGTCTTCCCCCAATTTAGGACTTTTACTCTTTTTTTCTTTTTAATTATTTATTTACGGGATGTGAGCACTGCTGGCTAGGCCAGCATTTACTGGCCATTCTTAATTGTCCTTGAGAAGGTGGCAGTGAGCTGCTGCCGTGAACCGCTGCAGATCCTGTGGTGTCAGTATACCTAGAGTGCTGTTGGGGAAGCAGTTCCAGGATTTTGACCCAGTGACAGCGAAAGAACAGGGATATATTTCTGAGTTGGGATGGTGAGTGGCTTGAAAGGGAACTTCCAGGTAGTTGTGTTCCTATGTATTTGCTGCCCTTGTCCTTATAGATATTGGCGGTCATGGACTTGTAAGGTGCTGCCGAAAGAGCCTTGGTGAGTTTCTGGAGTGCACCTTGTAAATGGTACACATTGCTGCCACTGTGCATCAGTGGTAGAGGGAGTGAATATTTGTGGATGGGGTGCTAATCAAGCAGGCTGTTATGTCCTGGATGTTGTCAAGCTTTTTGAGTGTTGTGGGAGCTGCACTCATCCGTCAGCAAGTGGAGAGTATTCCATCACACTCCTGACTTGTGCCTTGTAGATGGTGGACAGGCTTCGGGGAGTCAGGAGGTGAGTTACTCACCACAGGATTCCTAGCCTCTGACCTGCTCTTGTAGCCACAGTATTTATATGGCTAATCCAGTTCAGTCTTCTATCTTTGTCCTTTTCCATAATGATGCTAAATCTAACTGTATTATGGTCACTATCTCCAAAATGGTCACTCACTGCTAGTTCATCCATTTGCCCAGCTTCTTTTCCTAAGACTAAATCTAGAATTGCATCCTGTCTCGTTGGGCTTGTTACATGCTGGCTAAAATGGTTCTCTTGAATGCAGTTCAAGAATTGTGTCCTCTGTGCCTTTCACACTGTTCCTTTCCCAGTTGATTATAGAGTAGTTGAAGTCCCCAACTATGATTGCCCTATTTTTGCACTCAGAAATTTGCCACATATTTGCTCTTCTAACTCCCCCTCACTATTCTGAAGTCTATAGTACACTCCATGCAGTGTGCCTGCCCCTTTTTATTTCTGTGCTACACCCCTATGGCCTCATTTGATGAGTTCATTTAATATATCATTCCACCTCACAGCTGTAATTGATTCCTTAACCAATAATGCTACACCCCCACCTTTTTTATACCGCCCCATCCTGCCTAAAAACTCTATATCCATAGATGTTGAGTTGCCATTTTCCCCTCCTTTAAGCCAAATTTCCATTATAACAATGATATCATGTTGCCATGTGTCAATCTGTGCCCTTTGCTTATCAGCTTTATCTGCTACACTCATTGCATTTACATATGTACTATTTAATGCTGCCAAATCCCAAACACTTTTTTAAAATGAAAAACCAATTAGCAAGTGGGACTTCTGCACTGTCTGCCTGGTTCTCTTGGACTGCCTGGTGGTCACCCATTCCCTTTCTGCCTCCGTGCTCCTAACTGGAGCTCAAGTTTCTACAGCTGATGACGCTTGCTGCACATGTGGTCGTCTAGGTCACTAGTAGCTTCCATGACTCCCCACATACTACAGGATGTGCATTCTATTACTGCACAGTAATTATGTAATAAGTCCCAAAAATATATTCTGTCGAAGGGTCATGAGGACTCGAAACGTCAACCCTTTTCTCCGCCGATGCTGCCAGACCTGCTGAGTTTTTCCAGGTAATTCTGGTTTTGTTTCCCATGAATATATTGTTGATTGTGGGGGGGGGGGGGGGGGGGGTGGTGGCGGCGGCGGAGTTTTGCAATGTTCACTGTACCCTTCAATGTTCTTCCCTCTCTCTCTGGAGATGTTCTGATAGCTCACTAAATTAGGTCAAGTGTGAGTCTGGCCCAGTCAGATCACAAGCTCCGGTTATAGTTACAGGTTTATGCTGAGTTAAAGTGATGGCAAGCTATTTGATTTTGAGGGGCAGCCCTGCTGAGTCCAATTCTGTCCTCATCCCATCACAATGCTTTGAATTTTTGCCCAATCTAGCTGGTATCTGCTGGGTCTCATTGCAACACTTCTCCCAACACCTGACTAATTCAGCACCGGCAAGGATGAAACAAGGTTAATGTGACTTGGTACCAATTCAGACCTCAGTGCAACAAATTCATCCGTTTGTGAACAAATGAAAGTGAAAAAATGATAAGTGCAGCAGCAAGATGATGAATGTGTCTAGTTAAGAAAATACTGTCTGGAAGGATGGCCAGACTATACTCATAACAATCCAGTACTATGGCAGTACTTCGAACAGAGAAAGCACCGCAAAATTATTGTTGATCTACTAGGTTTTGATGAGAGAACAATCATTCCGAGAACACTTCACTTCAGCTTGATATTCTTCAAAGATTTCACCAAGGTCACTAGGGATAGCTAAATGTCGTGCAAAAGCCCAGCAATCCGTCTGGTGGCCAGGCATCACATGTTCTATCGCAGAAATTATTTCCAATTGTCTTACGTGTGCAGAGAACTGCCAAGGGTAAAAAGAACCATTATTATCTTCTACTTTTCCGTGAAGGCCGTGGGAGTGCCTGGGAATGGAATTACTTGATTTTAAAGGCAAGATATTCCATTGATTATTACTCAAGGTGGATTGAAGTGAAAGGATTGCACAGCATCATGGCAGAAGCAGTCATTCAATCACTAAGGAGAATTTGGGACATTGTGGTGTCAGATAGTGGTCCGCAATTTGCTAATGAATTATTCCAAATTTTTGCAAAGGAATGTGGATTCATTCACACAATTAGCTCACCTCATTATCATCAAGCAAATGGAGAAGCTGAGAGGGGTGTACGAACCATCAAAGACTTGATGATGAAGAAGAATGATGATCTAATTTAGCTCTTCTAAGTTACAGAACCTCACTGAACAAAAAGGTTTCTCACCATTAGAATTGTTGATGGGAAGGAGATTGAGAATATAGTTTCTGCTGCAGAGCTGGTAGTTAAAACCTAATATCATGGGGAAAGGAGAAAGAGGGGAAGAGCAATAGTGGTAAGACACTCGATAGTAAGGGGAACAGACAGGCGTTTCTGCGGCCGTAGACATGACTCCAGGATGGTATGTTGCCTCCCTGGTGCCAACCTTGCCAAACTCCCTTGTGCCTTAACTAGTCTATAATTTCTATGCCTTCCAGACTCACTTGCTCTTTCTAATTTTGGCTGCAGGTGTAAGGATGTCACTGACTGCAGGGCATTCTAAAGGGGGAGGGCAAACAGACAGATTGTGGTACATATTGGTACCAACAACGCATGTAGAAAGAGGGATAAGGTCCTACAAGCAGAATTTAGGGAGCTAGGAAACAGATTGAAAAACAGGACCTCAAAGGTAGTAATCTCTGGATTATTTCTGGTGCCATGTGCTAGTGAGTATAGAAATAGGAGGTTAGTCCAGATGAATGCATGGCTGGAGAGATGGTGTAGGAGGGAGGGCTTTACATTTCTGGGAATTTGGGACTGTTTCTGGGGGGTGGTGGGACCTGTACAAGGTGGACGGATTGCACCTAAACTGGAATGAGACCAACATCCTTGCGGGGAGGTTTGCCAGTGCTGTTGGGGAGGGTTTAAACTAACTTGGCAGGGGGATGGGATCCTGAGAGGAGGTTAAGCAGTGGGAGATGCACAGTCAAAATTAGAAGAGAGAGCAAGTGAGTCTGGAAGGCATAGAAATTATAGGCTAGTTAAGGCGCAAGGGAGTTTGGCAAGGTTGGATGGTATTTATTTTAATGCAAGGAGTCTGACGAATAAGGCAGATGAGTTGAGGCAACAAATTAAAACATGGAAGTATGATGTCATTGCTGTTTGAGAGAGGGGCAGGGTTGGTAGCTCAACATTCCAAGATATAGGGTCTTCAGGCGAGACAGGGAAGGAGGTAAAAAAGGAGGGGGTATCGCAATATTGATTAAGGAATCAATTACAGTAGTAAGGAGGGATGACATCTTAGAAGGCTCCTCAAATGAAGCCATATGAGTAGAATTGAAAAACAAAAAAAGAGCAATCATATTGCTGGGAGTGTATTAAAGGTCTCCAAACAGTCAGAGAGAAATAGAAGAGCAGATATGTAGGCAAATTTCAGAGAAGTGTAAAAATAATAGGGTAGTAATAGTGGGGGATTTCAAGTTCCCCAAAATTAACTGGATAGTCAAAGTGTGATAGGTTTAGAGGGAGCGTAATTCTTAAAATGCATCCAGGAGAGCTTTTTAAGCCAGTACGTAGAAGATCCTACAAGAGAGAGGATGGTCCTGGACTTCAATTTAGGGAATGAAGCCGGGCAAGTGGTAGAGTTATCAGTGAGGGAACATTTTGCAGATAGTGAACATAACTCCGTTAGATTCAAGGTTGTTATGGAAAAGGACAAGGATGGGCCAGAAATCAGAGTTCTAAATTGGGGGAAGGCTGATTTTTTTAAAAATAAGATCAGATATGATTTGGCCAGAGTGGACTGGGAGCAGCAACATTTAGTGTTCACAAGTGAGAGGGACAAAGTGGTTATGGAAATCAGACAGGAAGACTGTGATATAATTAAAGAAATTAGCATTGATGTTCTAAGTGGTCGGGCTGGCTTAAAAGTAGATAAATCTCCAGGCCTGGATAAATTTATCCCAGCACCTTGAATAAGGCAAGGGAGGAGATAGCCTGGCAATTTTTAATACCTCTCCGGCCACAGGACAGGTGCCAGAGGACTGGAGTAGCTAATGTGGTACCGTTATTCAAGAAGAGAGGAAGGGATAAACCAGGGAACTACGGGCCAGTCAGTCTAACCTCAGTGGTGGGGAAACTATTGGAAGCAATTCTGAGGAATAGAATTAATCTACACCTTGAGAGGCAGGGATTAATCAAGGACAGTCAACATAGTTTTGTTAAGGGAAGGTCATGTCTGACCAATTTGATTGAATTTTTCGAAGAGGTGACCAGGTGTGTAGATGAGGGCAATGCATTTAATATTGTCTACTTGGACTTCAGCAAGGCTTTTGATAATATCCCGCATGGGAGACTGATAAAGAAGGTAAGAGCCCATGGGATCCAAGGCAATTTGGCAAATTGGATCCAGAATTGGCTGAGTGGCAGGAAGCAGAGGGTGATGGCCAAGGGTTGCTTTTGTGATTGGATGCCTGTGTCCAGTCGGGTTCCACAGGGATCGGTGTTGGGTCCCTTGCTGTTTGTGGTGTATATAAACGATTTAGACTTGAATGCAGGAGGGTTGATCAGTAAATTCGTGGATGACAAGAAAATTGGTGGGGTGGTAAATAGTGAGGAGGATGGCATTAGATTACAGGAGGATATAGATGGGCTGGTCAGTGGCAAATGGAATTTAATCTGGATAGTGTGAGGTGATGCACTTGGGCAGGCCAAACAAGGCATGAAGGTAGGACCCTGGGAAGTACCAAGGATCAGAGGGACTTTGGTGTGCATGTCCACCGGTCCCTTAAGGTAGTGGGACAGGTAGATAAGGTGGTTAAGAAGGCATATGGGATACCTGCCTTTATTAGCTGAGGCTTAGAATATAAGAGCCGGGAGGTTATGCTGGAACTGTAAAATGCTGGTTAGGCCACAGCTAGAGTATTGCGTGCAGTTCTGGAATCCACATTATAGCAAGGATGTGAATGCACTAGAGAGAGTGCAGAGGAGATTTACCAGGATGTTGCCTGGGCTGGAGAGTTTTAATTATGAGGAGAGATTGGATAGACTGGGGTTATTTTCCCTGGAGCAAAGGAGATTGAGGGGGGACATGATTGAGGTGTATAAAATTGAGGAGCATAGATAGGGTAGACAGGAAGGAACTTTTCCCCTTGGTGGAGGGATCAGTAACCAGGGGGCATAGATTTAAGATAAGGGGCAGAAGGTTTAGAGGGGATGTGAAGAATTTTTTCACCCAGAAGGTGATGGGAATCTGGAGCTCACTGCCTGAAAGAGGCAGAAACCCTCATAGCATTTAAGTAGTATTTGAATGTGCACTTGTGATGCCATGGCATACAAGGCAATGGGCCTAGTGCTGGAAAATGGGATTAGAATAGTTAGGTACTTGTTTGACTGGTGCAGACTCGATGGGCTGAAGGGCCTTTTTCTGTGCTGTAGACCTCTATATGGAGAAACCACATTGCCTTAATATCCTTGGAAAGAAAGCCATTAGAAACTTGGGCTTATTACTCATATCCTGATGGAGATAAGGAACAAGAAACAAGAGAAAATTCTGTGGCCACCCAGGAGAAGAACAGTCAGTGACAGAAGGGAGAGTATTGAATAACCTCGACCTCAAAGAAATCAAAACAATGTCAGGGAGATTGGTCAAGGCATCTCGGAGACTAACCCTGTGAAGTCTGAGACCTTGGGAGGAGATGTAGGAGGATTAATATAATTGTGATAAAGATTTTGGGGGAGATGTGGAATAAAGGGTTAACATCAGAAGCACAATGATGATGATGTAACACCACATAATTGAGAAACCAAGATCTGGAAGGAGCAGAGGTTCTAATCTCGTGCAGAGGTTCCAATATGTGTATGAGAGCTGTCGATAGAGTAATGAACTTAACAAACTACAGTCTCAAGCAGCTTACTTTGGGAGAAAAGACAAACCTAAAATAACCCCATCTAGACCCTGAACATACAACAAAACACCCAGAGGCAGTTTTCCCTTCCTAACAACACTTATGCAGTTCCAGCCTGGGCCTCTGATGAAGAACAGCAACATAATCAGTGCAACAGCTGCCTTCTCTTCAACTGCATGCCTTTCCACATACAGAAGGGATGGAGACAACACTTCAGCTCAAAGGAGGTGATACCCCCCAGCACTGAGCATACAGGGAGAGAGAGGATCAGCTGTTGGGATATGACTTGGCAACAGTGCCTGCGTAGGCTCAAGCTTTCATAGCAAGTTATTGCTGACGTCTGGAACTCTACCTTCTTCCAGGGCCCAGGAAAAGGGGGTGCAGATGGTACCAAATGCTGGGGTGCAGGGGCTCGGGGGTCCAGGCTTGGTGTTTTGAACAGAGTTCTGAGCAACCAGAGCTTCAGACCTAAAAGAAGGGCCTAAAAAAATCAAATCATCAGGCTGAGAGTTCCGATCTTTTTAAAGCTGGTCTGTCAGTGTCAGGTCAGTTTCACTGAGCTTCTGCTCTGCTGCTTCTGACCTTTGGGTAGCTTTCTGGTTCCGACTTTTTTCATGAAGCCTGCCAGAAAACCACAAACTTGCCTGAAGGTCGGAAGCAGCAGCAACTGTCAAGAGACTGCTTTTGGTTGAAAATTGGCAAGTGAGATACCTCTAATTTTACAAGCAACTGGATGCACTGTTTTTTGGGGTGGAGGTTGGAAGGTGACGGGGTGGGGGGGTCTGCGATGTTGGAGGGGAGGTTGGAAAGAGAGGATGATATGGGGAGGGGAGATGTTGGAAGGGTGTGGGGTATAGGGGATGGGGCTGAGGTTGGAGGGGAGGGTTAAGAGCAGGAGGGTTTCAATGATGGAGTTTCTTATTCATTACATTTTCCACTTTAATTTTTCTCACATCTCAAACAACAATTAGGATTTTAAAAAAATACTATTTGCGCATTTATTTATTACAAATGTGATGCAACATCATATGGAACCTGTGGATAGGTTGTAAATTCAAAGTGTACAGCAGCGGTTTGATGCCAGAGAAGTCAGAAAGATAAGATTTTATTAGCTGCAGAGCTGAATTGTTTTGTAAATGTAGTGATTTCTTTGCAGCCACTTTCCTAACATCAGTTGATTACTTTTGTGATTAGTTATCCTTAGAGACTCAGCAACGGACTTTAACTTTCACCATTGCTACAGTAACTCTGCCTATTGCATGCAGGTGTAATAAAAGAAAAACAAAACCTACATTTATACAGTGCCTTTCATGATGTTCAAAATCACTTTACAGCCAATTAAGTACTTTTGATTTGTAGTCACTGGTATAATGTAGGCAATGATATCAAATGGCAGAGCAGGCTCAAGGGGCTGAATGCCCAGCTGTCAGATTAAATAGGAACGTATGTATTAGATGGATGAGATGAGCTAGGCTAGATGGTCTTTGTCATCCATAATTATCTTGCAAACATAGGGTGTTTATTTTGTTGCTCATGGAAGTTTATTATGACCAGGCCTTGTGGGATGAAATTGCCTGGACAGGAGTGCACAATGGGCTCAGTGAATCAGTAACCTGTTTTACACTGTACTTGATTCTCGAGTCATTTCCATTGACTTCAATCTTGTCCTTTTGTCTACTTACCTATTATTACATTATATCTTGGTGCTCTGAGTTTTTTGAGGTATTAAAATATTGTGATGAAGTTGTGTTGCATAGTGGATATTGAAAATATATTAGTGAGAAGCAGCAATTAGCAGAGTCTTCAAACTTGCTGATCAAGAAAACACAGATACAATTGTGAATCATTTGGTCTTTGTCCTCTGGCCTCTTAAAGGTTGTGCTGCACAGAGACACCTGATGGCTCCAACGCTTCTCAATGACAGTGAAGCCCTACGTTGTTCAATCACTTCCAATTTATTGCTCAGGAGTCATTAGATCTTTCTACCCTGTGAAATTACTGATTACATAGAATCCAATTACACCCCTTGTTTGAAATAATTAACCTACTTCAGATTACAAAGACTTCAATAAAACCTACCGAGATGTAATTAACACCCCACAACACTCTCCATCTTCCTTCTCATGGACTAGCTGCATTTCTATGTTGGCCAATAACTGGAGAGCACTGTACATCAGTGAGGCATTGCGTGGCCAATGTATGGTTTTTCTCTATCCTGTTTAAAGTGGCAGACTGAGTATACAGGCCTTTGGTGATGGCCAACATGTGGTCAGATGTCCGATTTGTTTGATGCTCCATGTGGTGGTCACTCTTTTCATGGAAGCAGACATCAGCGCAAAAGATTGAGATATCATCATCATACTCTTGTTTGAGACGGATGCCTTTAATATCTCTCCAAGGGTGCACAGGGTCTCTGGAAATGCTGACAGAAGCTCTAACGTTTTCTGATGCTGGTCCACAATTGCTCTCTTTATGAATGACCTCCAAGAACCAGTGCCTGCATCAAGCTGAGCAGAGCTTGGAATAACCTGAGCCTTCTGACAGGAGGAAGCTCCATTGCTGTCCCTGTCTCTAACACCTTTCCAGCTGACTTATGTGTGTCTCACAATGTGACCACCTAGTACTTGCCTTCAGTCACCTAGAATTCTTTCTCTAAACCCCTCTACCCCTTCTCCCCTCCTTTAACATCCAACTCCCTTGACTTAGCTTTTCTTTGGCGTAGCCTCTATTTTCCTCCTTTCTACAATTAAGCCACTAATGAAACACAACTTGTCCTTGTGTAATTAAAGTGAAATATGTAAATACAAAATTAGATTTATATAGCACCTTTCAATTTCTTTCACAGCCGATGAAGTATTTTGAAAAAAAGGCACTGTTGCAATGTAGTGAAGCACAGCAGCCAATTTGCAAACAGCAAGATCCTAGAATCATTGAGATAAATCTATTTGTGTGTTGAGGGATAAATATTGGTAAGAACAACAAAAGAATCCCCTTGGTCTTCAGAGTAATCATGGCAGACGTGACCTCGGCTTAACATCGCATTAGAAAGACAGCACCTCTGACAGTGCACACTCCTTCAGTACTGCACCAGAGCGTCAACCTCAATTACGTGCTCAAATCTCTGGACAGTGGAGACTGAATCCAATACCCTCTGGCTTAAACACGAAAATGCTACCACTGAGGTAAGGCTGATGTAAACACTCCGTCAACTGTTGAGTGCCAAGCTCCTAACAGAGTTCTGCCCCTTTGAGCTGCATTATAACCAGGACTGACACACACACACTTTCTCACCTGTTTCCTGCATTGCATTGCATCACGACACGTTCTCGTATCACGTGAAACTACTGCAGTCTGAAAATACATTTTACATCTGGCGAGAAAAGGTTTGGACTATAATAGAAGATTTAGCGCCGGAGAAACAGGAAAAAAGGGGGTATGAAACTTATATTATTTAGGGTGATGCAGCTCAAACATTACAGAATTTACTCTTTTAATTTTCTGATCAGGACACGGAGCAATGAGGAGATGGTTGGTGCAGAGGGGGGAGGGGGAGGGTCCCTGGAATCTACCTTATTACTGATTTAGGAAAGGAAAGATTCCAGACTATAATTGGTTTGAGGAAGGGATGAGTGATGCCAGACAGCTGCTGCGCAAGAGCGCCTGCTCGGAAGCTAAGCGTCGGATTGGCTGCTGACGTGGGACGGAAAGTATAATAAGGGCTGCAAGTGGCGCCTGATTTGTGAATGAAATAGTAGGAGCGAAAGTTACAAAAAGCTTCTGCTGCAGAAACCGGTAACTAGCTGGGAGCGGACTGTGTGGAAATGAAGTACATTATAGGTATCGGAGGGTAAGTATTGCAGGTAAAAAGCTTGTAAAAAAGATGTCCTCAGCAGTGCTGGCGGAGAAACGTTTCTAACTTTCGTTTTCAGTGAAAAATCTTGCGGCTAAAATGGGACGGCCTAGAGCAAAAATATTTGTGATAGTTATGGTCTGAGATTTTAACCGCGTTTTAAAAACTTTTTTAAAAAATAATAAAATTCTGCTTTGAGGATTTTGTAATTCTGCTTCTGACTTGTAGCTGGTGACTTCGTTGGCAGCTTAATGTCCTGTCAAGTTGACTTTGCAGCCTAATTTTGTAAATTTTAATTCGATTTTATTCGTTTCAAGGTTATTTTAGTTTTAAATTTTAGAATCTAATCGTGGCTCATATTTCTTGCTGAAATTTGCACAGTCCAGTTAAAACTGATTTTCCCGCTTCCTTCTAAAGAGTAACGATGAGGTACGTTGAGGGTTTATGTTTCTTTTTCCCCAAGAAATATTTTCTCTCCTCGTCGTCTTTACCCCATTAGACGCCTGTTGGAAGGGGTAACAACTTTTGGTATCGCGAGTTCGTCTTGTTTGAATTTTGATTCTCCCGCTCAAACTCCGATCCGAATGGCGCCAAACTCAAATCAGACCTCTGCTTGTAACAGTTGCACACTTCACTTTAAAATGTAACTATATTGCTATTTTGTATGGGCTTTTATTACATTTGAAATTGCTAATAAATTGTTCAAATATTGAGCTTGTTTTATTTTTGGCATACATGTCAATAAATGTGAGGTAGATTATTTTAAATAAAACCAAGTTGAGGTTTTCAAATTAAATGCCAGGATAATGAAGTCATTTAAACTTGGACGAAATCTACTAACGAGGAGTCTATCGCCGAACCAGAATTACATTTTCCCGCGAAAAAATTCACCCCATCTGCGTTCTCGTTATATATTTTGTTGATTACAGGATTTTTTTCCTTCTCAATATTAAATATTTTAATCTCTCTCCGTGTTGTTAAGTTCCCCTTAGCATCTGGCGCCCTTTTTTTGAAAATCGGACCTTGATCGATTGCGCAAGTTCATTGACTCGACCCATTCAAACCACTTTTATTAAAACTCCGCTCTTTTATGTCTAACTTTTCAGTGTGACAAATGGTGGGAAAACCACTCTGACGAATAGAATTCGCCTATCATTACCAAATTGCTGTGTAGTACATCAGGATGACTTTTTCAAGGTGAGAATATTTTTTTCTGTTGTGAACATAGTTTTAAAAGATCGAAACGTGAATTGCTTTTATTATAGTTGAGTAGGAGAAACTTATTGCCTAAAATCTTAACTAATATACGGAAGGAGTGAAATGTCCGGGGCGGAGTGCGTACACACCCAGGTCAAAAGTTTTAATTATAGGATATATTTAATATTTTGCTATCTAGCAGGCTAAAAATATACATGCTTGCAGTATATGAATTGTGTGACACTGGAGGAATTTGTCTGCATTTGAATTCTGATTCAACTACATGTTTTTCTAATCACCGTTTTGATATATGCCATCATTTGGCACTACCCTGTGACAATTCACTCAAAAGTACATCCTCAAGATTGGGACCTGATGGCTGATTTCCTAATACATTGGCCTTTGCAGTATCAAACCAACAGACCAAGGCACTAGTTTGACCCCTTGGCTGTACCACCTTATGTAAGCCAGGAAATGATGGGTGACTGTGATTGGCTATGAGGGTGGGGAGGGGAATGGTGGGTAGGGAAGAGGTGGTAAAAATAGCCATAGTTCCTACTCCTGATGGTTACCTGACCTTTGCTGATAAATGTGCCCAGTGAAGGCAGGTTATAATTGATGTTAAGAGCCTGCTAACACTGTCAATCCTCTTATGAGGAATGGCCACTGCTGTGGTACTGGAGAGCTGCTGCTGTCAGTGGAAGCAAGCATACTCCAGCAAGAGTTAGGCTTTTTTGAAAAATAGGCATAAGATTGATGTTTAATTCCCTTCTGTAATATATAAATGTGTTTGCAGCCATGTTTTTATGATCACTATATTTCAGCCGCCAGATCAAATAGAAGTTGGGGAAGATGGATTTAAACAATGGGATGGTAAGAATGGTTGTAGGCAGAGACTTTTTTCAACAATGATCTACGTTGACATTTACTTAACCTTGTGATAGTCCTTGCGGTAATCTGCTGGGTTCTTTTTTGACCTTCAGTGATCACAGCCCTCGACATGGAGGCGATGATGAGTACTGTCAACGCCTGGATTGACAACCCAGTAAAGTTTGCCCGATCGCATGGAGTGAACGTCACTCCAGTCTCCGATGAGCAGAGCGATCCAGAGAAAGGAGTTCACATATTGATAGTGGAAGGGTTCCTGTTGTATAACTACAGGTGCAGTTTTCTGGAACTCACTATTTCAGTTTGAGAAAGCAGGGTTTATAAAGTGCCTTGAGAAACTTTCATGATACCTCAGGAAGTTCAGTAAAACATAATGGAGGCTGTGAACCTTTTTTATTCTTTCAACTTAAACTGAATTGCCCACCAGTAGGATTTTGGAGTGAAAACTTACTGGAGAGCATGAGGACTAATAAACATCTTGGGGTGAAGTATAAGTGGTTACTGGTTTATCATAGCAACAATTTGAGGTGATTAAGTGTATTGTACAGAAACAATGTTACAGTATTTTGGTTTATAATTATGAAAAAGATTGTGTGCATTATCAATGCCCAAAATAAAACCAGTTACAATACTTGGCTTATGCAAAAATACTGAAAAATGATTAATTTGGACTTTCATGTGCATTGGAATTCCAAGTCCATTGCATAGTCTGTCTATGACCTTGGCTACAAACTTAAACTCCCTTCTCTAGTACCAGCAATTGGCATTTGATGAATTGTTTGTTTTTATTCAAGTTTTATTTACAGTTCCTGGTTTGACTCATCAGAAATCAACTCAAGGGTTCTGATGCTCAATCATGTTTAACTATTTAAAATGATTATCAGACAGTCTTGAGATTTGAAACTAACCCTGTCAACTTTCATTTAATAATTTGATTTTCTTTCTTTTCCAGGCCATTGGCTAAGATTTTCAATCGAAGCTATTTCTTATCCCTTCCATACGAAGAGTGCAAGAGTCGGAGGAGGTAAATATTGCTTGGTATTATGGCTGATGCTGAAATCCAGTCAGCTGTGTAAGCAAAACATACTGTTCCCTCTGCCTTGTGATACATGTTCAACAACAGTTTTTTTTTTCAGTACAAGGAATTATACAGTTCCTGATCCACCTGGTTTGTTTGATGGAC
The DNA here is from genome assembly GCF_017639515.1 of Carcharodon carcharias. NCBI lineage: Eukaryota > Metazoa > Chordata > Chondrichthyes > Lamniformes > Lamnidae > Carcharodon > Carcharodon carcharias. The sequence goes on along the minus strand of NC_054480.1, from coordinate 113,772,133 downwards.
ATGTGTGGCCAATGTACTTGAAACACAGGAAAGAGATGGAAGCCAACAATGTTGATGTTGGTAGGTGTCTTTATGCATACTGTACTAAAATGAATTGAGTTAACACTTCCCATTGAAGACAATAATTGTTTGCTGAATTGTGACAAAGGTATTTTGGAAGTTGGATATTAGCAGCGCTTGATACTGGAGGGAAATGCCCAGGACAGAAGTCTTGGGCAACTTGTGATCTGCAGCTGACTATTGTTCATTAAAAAAAATATATATAGCTTGAATTGGGGTGGGTGGTGGCAGCAGAAGAATTTGGATGGTGGAAAGGGTATCTGGACCTACCATCTACTAATTGGCTAGTTAGCAAACTTACTCCTGCCTGATCACCTTCCTTCAGGGCTGGGATAAAGGAACTCCAAGCTGCTCATGTCCTGCTATTCCTTCGGGAATTGCTCCAAGCAATTTTAAGACTACTGAGTCATGATTCTTGCTGGGTGGAAAGAACATAACTAACACTTGATCTTTTTTTTCTAGTGTATCTGAATGGTTTGAAGACCAAGCAGGAAATCTATCTACAAGTGTATGAAGAGATTCAAAATCAAGTCCTGAATTGTTCATAGGTAACTATAGAACAGGTTTTTGTTCAGATGTATTCTCTTTTGATTATTTCATCCATATTTAATTAATTTTGCTCCCTTCTCTTTCAGGGCCTGTGGTGGACCAAGGACTCGAGTGAAAAAACAAGTTTTAAGTTGTAAATAGTTGAATGTCCCTGCTTAAAAACATTTGCCTCATATAGATGCTCGGTTCCCATCACATTAGGTTCAGGTTTAATCTTACAATCTTATGTATATAGTTGGACATGTTTTAAATTATTTCCATCTGTCAGTAATGACAGTTCTTTTGATGTTTTGAGAGTCTAATGTTTTTTATTAACCTGGTCAGTTGTGTAACTTTTTACTTGATTCTGTACAGTTTTAATTAATTATGTAAACTGCCTGAGATATTGGCTATTCCACTATACTTGTCATGTTACTGTAACCTTATGCGTTTAGCCTATATGTTGACTTTTCTATTTTTCCATTTACACTCAATCTATCATTTAATGTTGCCATATTCCCTTTTGGTTTTGATGCATTGTCCACTTTGAATACTCTTCCAAGTGTCTTTAAGGGAAAGTGAGGCTGAACTCCCAATCTGGCCAAGAGACAAGATGTGACAATCTGGCATGACCAAAGTAGAATCAGTTGATTTTGAGAATCAAGAACAATTATGCCTTGAAGGGAAAATAATTTGCACTTGTACATTATCAGCAGCTTCATTTGTGCAATACGTGACCCATCCTCTTGTCATAAAACAAACCTAGGGGCTTCTTAGTTCTGATAGATTGCTGTAACTTTAGAAATTCCATTTGTGCATCTCCTGGAGCTTCTGGCATTACACATTGGAATGGGGGAAATCTCAAGCAAGGCAATAGAAGACTCCTATTTAATTGTTTGAAATTGGATGTTTTTAATGCTATTGTATCCATTTTTTAAAAATTGCTACATTCTAACCAGAGGGCTAAAGCTGAAAGTTTTGATGAGATTTGATGTAGGACTCAATTACTGTCTGTCTTATTTATATTTTACTATTAGCAAATGGAAGATTGGCTTAAGACTCATTGATAGTTAAAATTGTTTGTGAAGCAGACAAAGAAAACTAAATGAGTCTAGAATTTGAAGAGAAAAGAAATGGAAGGACAGACATACTCAGGTTTACCATTATCTGTTAAAAGGTTGCATTATGTAACTTCAATTGTTCATTTAATCCAAGGTCAAATTTAGAAATGCAGAACTGCATGAGCTGTTAAATGCCTCCTGAAATTTATAGAATGATTACATATACTGTGATTAGCTGCCAATGCCTGTAGAACTGTATAACAAATTCATTGTGAAGGTTAGATTATAACCTTTGGTTTAAGGGCAATTGGTAGAGACTCAAACATACCTAATTTAGCACTAAATTGTCAATTTTAGCTGAGACCCACCTCCCATCCGCACTATGGAGCCTTGAGAGAACCAGGACTTGCTGTGAACCCTCAATTCAGGAACGTGTAATGGTGGAGTTATTTGAAGCCCTATTTACTTCCTCTAGTGGCTTTCTACCTGATGTCCTATATTCAGCTCCTTCTACTTCAAACAAGCTCAAGCTTAGAGTTTTTTCAGTCAAACATCACCTTACCCATTCGTGATCAATTCCATTAGCTACCCTTCCCCAGCTAAATGACTCTGGATTCTATCCTTGACCTTAATTTTTCCCTAGATTCACCCCTGATGGAGCTGTGTTCCTTCAATCTCCACCATGAGCTATTTCTTGTTCTGATTTCCCTTTTATACCTGTTCTTTTGGAACCCCCCTCCTTGTTATTCAAAATTTTTTTTTTGTTTAACCCTGACTTTTCCTGCTCTCTTGCGTTCATGCACTTATGTAGAGAGAGAGAGGACCATAAATGCTTTGTGCTCAGGTTGTCTATATCCACTACTTCAATGCTGTGCTGTTAGAGGGTATTGTTTGTGTTAAAGTGAATGTAAACATTCATGAAGAAGGGCAATATTAATCACTCAACATCACAAAATAGCCATCTAATTTTCTATCACATTGTGGATTGTGAGAGCTTGAGTGTAAATTAGCTGCTGCATTTTCTACATTACCACAGTGACTCTTGCAAAAGTAAATGCACTGGGAGGTCCTGAGATTGTGAATGGTGCTATATAAATGTAATTATTTTTCGATTAGAAGCTACACCAAGTACCACCTTCCACTGTGTTCTAAGCATTTCATCTTAAGAGACCATTCAGTTGTCTGTCCTGTGTCTTGTAACTATAGCAAATTGCTTGCTCCTATTTTGAACTGTTTGGTGAAAGGGAGCAAAATAAAAGGAGCTGGTAATAAGCAACGCAGGCCTGGATCACAACCGCCAGGCTCAGTTTGTTATTACATGGATTTTTATTACTGCATTGGGCAAAGGATGACTGCTTCAACTGTAATGGAAGATTGGTAGGTAGCATGTCAGTAGGACCCTATGGACAGTAACCTGACATGCTAAAAGCTCTACATTCCTGAGATGCTCAGGATTGCTGACTGGCTGTAACTATTGGGAGCTTGACAAATTGTTTAACTGATACAGGCCAGCTGTGGGGCTCAGCAATGAATGTGGAGAATATGTCTATTATAAATATTTAGATATGTTTTATTAATGCAATTTTTTCCCCACTCCCCAGCTCCTCATGGTGGCTGGACATCAGTTATCAATAGTGGTTATAGTTCTAATCCAAATTCTGTAGTGCTATGTGATAATTAATGGGATTGAGAAACTAAACCTCACCAATAATTCCAGATTAGCCAAGGCAGCAGGATGTGAGTGCAAGGTCAGGACTGTGAAGGGCAAGTTTAAGATAGCTGCAAGAGTGTCTCTTTACGTAGGGTGTGAAATAACTAGAACAGCTCAGGAAGGGTTGCTGAGGCTAGGAATTGGGAGTCATTTATGGAACACGTGGATTGGGTAACTGGGTAGACAGTCAGGGTTGTAATTGGAAGGATGAGATTAGGTAGATTGAAGGGCTTTTCTTCATCTTGGTGGTTGGATAACACCATGGAAATTGATTCAGCAGCACAAAGCTGTTTGATCATCTGAAGAGGGGTGGTGTTGAGCACAATTCCTCTCAAAGCCTCATAATTAAGGAGAGGAAATATTAGGCTCCGTTCCTGCTCTTGATCGCCATTTTCTGGAAAGTCAATGGGGCAATTTCGACTGCAGCAATGTAAAATGGGTGATAGTGAATAATCTAACTTGTACTTCATTGGAGTTGGCTTAGCTATATATATATATATATATATATATATATATCAAATAGATTGATTCATGGTCAATCCTCAGGTATGGACTCAAATAAGGTATACGTAACCACCTAGTGTCTGGAAATCGGTCACCAGCAACGAGTCAGCACTTTCAGGAAAAAACTGGCAAAACAAGTGAATGGGAAGCAGTTTCCTGTGCTAGAGAATATGAAAATTATGAGTCTGGCAGTCATACGTGGACCAATGTCACTAATCTCAGAGACCACAGGGTGGCTGCAATGCAAAAGCCAGATTACCCATGGAACAGTGAAGAAGTTTAACACAACATAACCCATACTACCTAACTTGTTGGGACAGTTAGGATGATCTTCACAATGTATCTAACCCTTGATATATGACCTCGGACTGCTTCATACTGGCTTGAAAAGCAACAGACATGTCACTTTGCTGGGTGCAAAAACACCTAGATATAGGGAAAATCATCCATTTTATATGCTTGTTAAAAGAGGATGAATGTTGGTGAAAAATAATCCCTACCTCTCAGGATTGGGAGAGCTGCCTAAGCCTGTTGAGTTAGCAAAAGGGGTGCATCCATTAATTTCCATCAACGTTCTGGGGGGAAGGGGTGGTCACCATTAACTAGAAGCCTCATAGGACCAACCACATTAGAACTGGCTAAATAGGTCAGAGGCTGGGAATTGTGTGGCAAGTAGCTACCCTCCTGTCTTTCCACCAGCTACAAGGCACAAGTTGGGAGGGAGTTTGAGCACTCTCCATTTGCTGGGATGAGTGTAGCTCCAACAATATTCCAGGACAAGGGTAACAGGGACGTAGGAACACCATCATCTGCAAGGTTCCCTCCAACTTACATCATCCCAACTTGGAAATATATCACTGTTCCTTTATTGTCATTGGGCCTAAATCTTGGAATTCTCCCTAACAGCACTGTGAGTATACCTACACTACATAGACTGCAGCATTTCAAGAAGGTGATTCACCACCAACATTCCCAAGAGCAATTAGGGATGGGTAATAAATGCTAGTGATGCACACATCCCATGAATGAATTCTTGCCCCAGTGCTTGGGAAGGAAAGCCATTCAGGATCATGTTCCTGAATACTATCCAGTGATTCCTTGTGTGAGGAAATATTGGGCACATCTACAATTCCCTCCACATGCTGATAGCCACAGCCAAGGCTCATGCATGAAGGATGGCTGCTTGTTTGAGGAACCATGGAATTGTTCCCCAGCAGCCAGTTGTTTGGAGAGGAAAGAGAATCAATTGCTGCTGGAATTAGAACTTGAACCTAGATTTATCATAGATCCTGTCATCATGTTGAAGCTGTTACGGCTGAAGCTCAGGCCTCATGTATTATCAGAGAAGCCCATGATGGCAGATGTATCTTGAGGATTGTATTACACCAATGGAATTTAAAGGCTCCATATCATCTCCTAAAGAGCATTCAGACTTAGCTTTGCAATGCAAAACATGGTCAATTATTTTTACAAGGTCCATGACAACGTGCCTAGAAAAATAATTATATCAATAAACTCATTGACTGTTTTGGGATAGATCAGGGTGCTGAATGCACAGTAGGGGTGCTGATTTGTTGCCCCACTTTGTAAAGGAAGCATGTGATGGATACTCATCAGAAATTCTCAAAATCAGTTCCTGGCCTGTGCTAAGTGAGCTGATTACAGTTGGAGAAGCAACATAGTTTCTTTTCAAATGGTTGTCCAATTCTGTTTGAAATTATGTAGTCTCTGGTTCAATAGCTACTTGTGATAAAATAGTCTGACAATATTTCTTACAACTCAACCTTTATTTCTGTAGAGACTACACTGAGTGTTATTCCCTTGATAGCAAACCACTACCTGGTGGAAACAATGTTTCACTATATTCTTCATAGCAGCAGTCTCTGTACCTAAAAAAAATCTTTGTGCAAATTGTTTTGTGGAATTTTGACACAAAAGGGACTAAAGTGACCTGGTCTGTAAAGTGCTTTGGGGCACCTTAAATCATATATCAAATCAAAGAATTATACAGCACCAAAGGAGGCAATTCGGCCTACTGTGCCTCTGTTGGCTTGTTAGAACATAAGAAATAGGAACATGAGTAGACCATTCAGCCCCTCAAGCCTGCTCTGCCATTCAATAAGATCATGGCTGATAATCTTGTGTTTCGACTTCCACATTACCATCTAACACTGATAACCTTTGATTCATTCGCCTAACAAGAATCTATCTACCTCTGCCTTAAAAACATTCGATGACCCTACCTCCACCCATCTTCTGAGGCAGGGAATTCCAAAGTTGCATAACCCTTTGAGAGAAACAAATTCTCCTCATCTCTGTCATAAAAGGGATATTTATTTTTTGTTGTTCAAAGACCTTTTGCTGCACTCCCCACCCCCTTTCTCTGTAGTCCTGTATTATTTCATTTTTAAATACATATCCACTACCCTTTTGAAAATCACTATTGAATCTGTTTCTACTACCCTTTCATGCAATGCATTCCCAAATCGTAACAACTCACTGTGTTATAGCGCTTCTCATCTTCCTCCCCTGGCTTTTGTCAATTACCTTAAAGCTGTGTTCTCTGGTTACCAAACCTCCTAGTGGAAACAGGTTCTACCTACCTCTCAAAATCCCTCATATTTTTGAATACCTCTACTAAATCTCCCTATAACTTTGCTTTAAGAGACCTTCACTAGTCTCCTCATTTAACTGAATTCCCTCATCCCTAGTCCTATGCAAGTTTTTCCTTTTAAAGAAATAGATGTGTCCACCTCACTTCATCTGTCACAAATTGGATTATAAACAGAGAAAGTAAGACAATTTCCTACTTATCTTATGGTTCAACATGACTTAGTCTTCCTCCCTCCCCAAAGTCAGGAACTAAAGATTTACCAGCAGTCATCAATGTACAGAAACTTCCCTCAATAGTTAACTTCTGATGTATCTATTTAGATAATCTCACAGGAAGTACATAAACAGTGGACTTAAGTGGGCAGTCCAGTTAAACACAGTTCCATGTTAGCAATGAACAGCACAACCGTGCTATCACCCAAATGAGCATTTATGGGGGAATTGACTGGTTACTTTTGGTAAATTAATTCCAGCCATGCTGTGCAATAAGAGCTAACACTATGTGATTTTATACAACATTTAACTCACTGATTTCAAGCTTGTGCTGTGTCGCCCCTTTCCATTGTTCAGAGCAAAGCTGCACTGCTCAGGCAAACAAAGTAGTTTCTGCAGGAAAGGAATTATTTCAACTCTTCACCTAGTCACGGGACGGAGAGGTGTGGGATGGGGTGGTAGGGTTGCTGTTGGTGGTGTATGGTGATCAACAAACTGCAATTTCATACTTCATCTTTACTAAAGAAACTTCCAGTACAAGAACAGCCCACAAACTCAGAAGCCTGTCCTTTTTGATAGATCAAACCCACCTCCACCTGTATATATTTCCATCACCCCTTCTCTAGCCAGAAAGAAATCTCACTCACTGGATGCTATTTATAATATCCACTTCAATGCCTTTTCCTGATTTTATTATGCATTAGGTGAAAAATATTGCCCGGCTGTCCTTCTTACTCCTAGCCTCATTTTTAATCCTTGTTCCCCGGTTTTTAAAGCCTTTAGCAGAGGGAACAGTTTGCTTGGATCAACTTTCCACATATCAATCAAAATCACAATTAATATTTACATTTATATAATTGCTTCTCCTGTCAAAGGGCTCAAGGTTCTTCATTAAATGGGCAATGTCTGGAGGCAGCATATACTTGTTTAAAATTTCAATCAAATCACTTGAATTTGTTTTCTTTAGAAAAGAGTTTGAATTCCCTTGACCTTCTCTTATAAGTTAGATTCTTGGTACCCAAAGCTACCCTAGTTTTTGCCTCTATCCACTCAAGCCAATACTGCCCTTGTGTTTAATATGAAAGTGTTACAGAAATAAAACTTCAGAATATTTACTGATTTATTTTTGAGGATAGAAACTAAGCAAAAAGCAAAGGAAATATAGACTCAGATTCACAAACCACCTTAGTCACATCTTCCAAGAAACCTCAAAGTATCTGACATACAACAAATTACTGAAGTGCAATAACTTATTATGTAGAAAAACATGGTAGCCATTTTACACTTAGCACTGTCTCAAAAAAGCCATGAGATGCATGTCTAGTTAATCTGTTTTTGTGAATTTTGATTGAGGAAGGAATGGTGCCTAGGATTAGCTGGAAGAACTCTCTTGAAAATCTGCATCAAATTTACTGAAGAGGCAGACAAGTCCTGTAATGTCCCACCCAAAGGGCAGAAACTGACAAAGCAGTGCTCCCTCGGTAATGCACTGGAGCGTCAACCTAGGTTGTGATTACAACTTCCTGGATTGGGATTTAACAAGAGGTAGCGATGCTTCCAAATGAGCCAGCTGCAGATTTAAGATCTAAATGCAATCCTTTCCTACTGAGCTTACATTAGCTTTACTGAAATCCGCAACCATTTCGCAACAACATCATTGCAAGTGTAACCCTGAGCCCTCTGGAAAGGAATTGAGACAAATCTGCCTTCAGACCAGCTTGCATAGATGGTCCCTTGGTGCATTCTGGTCTGCTATCCCTCTGGTCAGTCACTCTGAACCTGGGCCCAATTCCAGTAACATGACTGGAGTCAACCAACAAGAGGCTGCTGCTTTGCAGGCTGCATCCAGCTGAGGTCCTCAAAGGCCTCACAAGAGGAGCAACCACAATGGCTGACTCAGCAACAAGCTACTGTGGAAATGGAACCCAAGGCAATAAAAATGACCATTAATGATTTTTGTGCTTTTAGTTCTGTACCAGGTAGTGTGTTTGCCAAATGATTCATCAGGAAAGTGGGTGCCCACATTAATCTATTGATGCGAAATGGCCCAAAGTTCAGTTAGAACAATTTACAACAAAGTGATGTGAGTAAGTGATTTTCAGTGTGTGGATCCTCACCCCATTCACTACTGTAATTGTAGTGTGACTCGACAACCACATGCACTGGATTATAAGCGAGTGGAGATATATTTACTCTTGACACAGGAAATATTAAGTGCATGAACAAAAATAGTACCATATCCACTTGATCCCAAGGTACTGTATAATCTATCTGCATATGCTAGAAATAAGTATTGGCAAAAAGACAACTTACTTAACTTCTTTGATCCAAAATAATATGTGAAGGTTATTCACAAAAATCAGATACTCTATCCGCAATCTGGAATCAGAATAAATTGGGATTATTTTTAAACAGCAGCATAATGTATCCACCAGATGTATGTGAGACATAGGACCCACCCAATTTTGGAGTCCCCTTTCTAAATGGACTACAAGGCCTGTTCTTTTTTAAAACAGAACTCCATTTGCACTCATGACAGTTATTGGTTCCTGGGCAACAAATAAAATGTCAGAACTCCAGCCACAGTCCCATCACCTACTCTGTCCCGACCCTTTTCCAGGCCCTTCTCTGCCCCACGCCGGCCGAGGTCCTGTTCTGCAAAAAGCCCGAGGTCCCAATGCATGACCAGGCCAGGAATATCTTTCCATTTTATGTAGAAGATAATATTTCTGTATTGAAATGACATCAATGGGATTGGGAAACAACGCTGCAGAACCCCCAGTGAAACCTTCATTGAACCCTTCCAATTCCCAATTCACAATTTTTTCAGGAGTGACGTCCTCACTGCTAAACAATCACTCTCACTCACAGTTTATGATGATAACATTTCAATAAACTTGCATTTACATAAAGACTTTCACAGCCTCAGAATATGTCTAAGTGCTCAATAGCTAATGAAGTACCTTTGAAAATATAGTCACGGTTATAATTTACGAACCATCCAGCCAACATGCTGTTCCACAAACAGCAATGGGATAAATGGCCAGACAGTTTGTTTTAGTGATGTTGGCTAAGTGGTAATTATTCACCAGAATACCGGGGAGAACTCTTCTGCTCTTCTCCAGATAGTGCTGTGTGATCATAAAACACCCATCTGAGATGGCAGATAAGTCCTTAGTTTAATGTCTCATCCAAAAAAAAACCACACAAAAAAAATCTGACAGTGCAACTCTCCATCAGTATTGCACAGAAGTGTCAGCTTGGATTATTTATAGTGGAACTTGAGCTCACAACTTCCTGACTCATAGCTACCACTGAACCAAGGCTACAACAAGTTTTGGAGTGAAGCCTTTATTTTCAGCATAATCTCATGGTGAGTGATGAAAGTTAGTGGATAACTGAAAATTCCAAATTTTGGTACAGCAATGCCCTTGGCATTGGAGCGAATAACACTCACACCTTTATTGTAGAAAAATATTTAATTGTTTGAAGGAAGACAGTCATTATGCAAATAATCACTTTATGGTGGATAATCAGGAAGGCTGATATTTGCAATATCCAACTTTGTGCTATATTTCACACCAAACATACTAAATGCAGACAGTGTAACAACAATAAAAATTCTGGTTGCCAATGTTGGTGATTTCCATTTGAGTATGGCTCCAAACCCTGCTCTCAGCCATTGAACCAATCAAAGGTAGTGTTCAAAAATGAAAACAATGACTCAACGAGCTGAAACATTAACTTTGCTTCTCTTGCTACAGATGCCGCCAGACCTGTTGTGTATTTCCAGCATTTTCTGTTTATCTTTCAGATTTTCAGCATGTGAAGAATTTTGCTTTTGTGTGAGGGTAACATTTGACTGCGAATGATAGAGGAGACAGAATGAGCCTGAGCTTGTGCTCCTGAACATTATGTGGTTAGGAAGTGCGTGTGGACAGACAGTGAACTAGGACAGGATCAGATTCATCCTTTGTACCATTCCAAGCATCAAAAAGCTTGCTTGAGGACACTTTGGTTTAAAAGCTGGAATTCCACCAATCTCTTGTAACTCCTGCAGGAGATTGACAGATGTTGTGAAAGGGTGTAAATGCCCATTTATATTGTTTCTCTGAGAGATCTATCAGGCTACTACTTGACTGGATGAGTGTAACTCCAATAACACTCAAGAAGCTCAACACCATCCAGGGGAAAGCAGTCCACTTGATTAACACCCCATCCATCACCTTAACATTCACTTCCTCCACCACCAGTGCACAATAGCAGCAGTGTGTACCAGCTACAAGATGCACTGCAGCAACTCACCAAGGCTCCTTCACCCTCCAAACCTGCAACCTCTACCACCTAGAATGACAAGGGCAGCAGATGCATGGGAACACCACCATTTGCAAGTTCCCTTCCAAGCCACACACCATCCTAACTTGGAACTATATTGCTGTTCCTTCACTGTCACTGGGCCAAAATCCTAGAACTCCCTCCCAAACAGTAGTATGGGTGTACTTACACCACATGTACTTCAGGGGTTCAAGAAGCTGGCTCCTGTGAGTTTCAGTGACCAAAACTGAACCTAATACTCCTGATGAGATTTGACCAAAGCTCTGTCAACTAAAGTATCAGTTATGCAAAAAATGAGTCCCTTCCTCATTTTTATATTCCAGCCACTTTGAGATGAAGTTAGTCCTTATGAAAGCAATAATTTTTATTTGTCTAGCACCTTTAACATAGAAAAATGACCAAGGTGTTTCACAAAAGCATAATCAAAGAAGTACTAAGATAAAGAAGGAGATATTAGAAGGGGTGACAAAATGTTGAGTCAAATAGGTGGGTGCAGCAGACGGTAAAGAAGGCAAATGTTTTGCTGGCCTTCATAGCAATAGGATTCGAGTACAGGAACAGGGATGTTTTGCTGCAATTATACAGGGCTTTGGTGAGACCACACCTGGAATATTGTGTGCAGTTTTGGTCTCCTTATCTGAGGCAGGGTGTTCTTGCTATAGAGGGAGTGCAGCAAAGGTTTACCAGACTGATTCCTGGGATGGCGGGACTGACATATGAGGAGAGATTGAGTCAGTTAGGATTATATTTGCTGGATTTCAGAAGAATGAAGGGGGATCTCATAGAAACCTATAAATTCTAACAGGACTAGACAGGGTAGATGCAGGAAGGATGTTCCCGATGGTGGGGGAGTCCAGAACCTGGGGTCACAGTCTGAGAATACAGGGACTGAGATGAGGAGAAATTTCTTCACCCAGAGAGTGGTGAGCCTGTGGAATTCGCTACCACAGAAAGTAGTTGAGGCCAAAACATTGTATGTTTTCAAGAAGTAGTTAGATATAGCTCTTGGGGCGAAAGGGATCAAAGGATATGGGGAGAAAGCGGGGCTATTGAGTTGGATAATCATTATGAATGACGGAGCAGGCTCGAAGGGCCGAATGGCCTACTCCTGCTCCTATTTTCTATGTTTCTATGTTTTCAGGAGGGTCTTGAAAGGGAATTGAGAAAGGGAATTCTGGAATTATAAGGTATAGTTTATAAGAACAGAGGGATCAAGGGTTGGGTATCTTTGAAGAGGGGCAATGACAACTGTTTTGTAAGGAAAAGAGGGAACTATTTGTAATATCAGTAGCTCCAGGAAGACTACACCTGTGACAATGCATTCCACCATTGTTTACATATAACCCAAGACAGTAGCCACCATTTTAATTGCCTGCACCTCTTGAGGATAGATGTGCAGGGGGTTAAAACATAGGCAGTGTGGTGGGAGTGGGTCTAATGTAAAAGAGGCCCAGGACCTATCCTCACCCAACATTCCCAGTTAAGTTTATTTGACATTCAAACCTGGTCATCTCCTTATTCTACATGTCAGCAGTGAATAGAAGTAGACCAGTGTGCTCTACTGTAAGTCTCAAAAGATAATGAAAAAGATTAGGAATATTGGTCGACTCAATTGTAAGATTAATCGGTAATATCATAGACAGATCCATCAAATCTGTGAACAAGTCCACAGTATGTGGCCGAGATCATAGTCATTAGCTTCCCTTGACTCATGAACACATATCAGACATTGTTGAATTCCAGTGACGAAGTGATATTTGAATGTGCTATGTACAAAGCAGAATGTTAAGCTGCCTTTACTGAGACCTATGACTCATGAGATCTGTGTGACCGATGGCCAGATATTCATTCATTCTTGTCTTATGGGAAGGCCACTGCCCACCCATCCCCACCTCCCCCTCCCCTGCAGGCATGGAGCTAGCTGATGGTTACAAGTTCCATAGAAAGCAGAATGCATAATAATAATCACAACCAGTGAGACTGGATTGCCAGATATATGTGATGAGTAAGCAGATTCATCTAATCCCAGTTTATCTATTCAGAAAACAATACAATTATTTTGGAATCAAATGATTCCAGGGCTTTTGCCTCTATGGCCTAACCTGAAGTGTACATCATGACTTAGAAATGGCAGTTTGTCATAGATTCATTACAGCACAGAAGACCATTTGACCTGTCGAGCCTATGCTGGCTCTCTGTATAGCAATCCAGTCAGTGCCATTTCACTGCTCTTTCCTTGTAGCCCTGCAAGTTTATTTTCCTCAAGTACCCATCCAATTTCCTTTTGAAATCATCGATCATCTCCACGTCCACGCCTACGTAAGCAGCAAGTTCCAGTTATTACCATTACTGAATAAAAATGTTCTTCCTCACTTTCTCCCTGCATCTCTTAAAACCATAAATCTCTGTCCCCTAGTCCCTGTATGATCAATTAATAGGAATAGCTTTTCTTTGTCCATCTTATCTAAACCTATCATAATCTTGTAAACCTCTATCAAATCTCCTCTCCTTTGCTCCAAGAAGAATGTGTACAGATTTGTATTCTTCCTGCAATAACCCCAAGAAGAGTCTGCAGATCAACTCTATCATTAATAGCACAATTTGGCCACCTGACAACAAACTGGTGACGAAGATAAAATAGGATTGAACAGAAGAAATCAAGCTAAAAGAAATCAGCACTATACCTCACCCAGTGATGGTAAGTAGCAAGCTCTGTTAGAATTGAAGAAGTTATCCCCTCTCAAAATGCCACAATTTGGGAGAATTGATCCTTTTGAGCAAGCCACAGACAATTGGTCTCAATATAAAGAACTCCTCGTTCTTTTTTCAAGCAAATGAGATTACAGGGGAAAAGAAGAGGTGAGCAATCCTCTTGAGTACTTGTGGGAGCAAAACCTATAGCTTGATTCTAAGTTTTACATCAACCAGTGCCTCAGATTCCAAGAATTTTGATGAATTGGTGGACCTCGCGAAGTGTCACTTTCAACCCAAACCTTTAGTCACGATGCAGAGGTTCAGGTTTAATTTGCAAAACAGAGCCCCCGGTGAGACAATTGTGTGCTACATGGCAAATTTGAAGCAGCTAACGGAACATTGTGAGTTTGGTATACTCTGAATGACAGGCTCGGAGATTGTTTAGTACGTGGTGTGAAAGAGGACACTATTCAGTATTGTCCGAAATGAATCTGGATTTCAAGAAGGCACTGGAGATAGCGCTGGCCATAGAAAGTGCAGTAAGAGATTCAAAAGCAATACAGGGTGTGCAAAATGGCGCTGTCCTCCACATTGTGTATGAAACATCAGCCGAAAGAGGTGTGAAAAAGCGAGACTCTGCTGAGAAGCGGGAAACAGCCCCTGCTAGCTGGAGAATTAAGAAAAATAATTTAGCAGTGAAATTGAAGAATAATTTTAATAGAGGTGGAAACAATCAATCTTTTAGCAATTGGCAGCTTAAAAAAATCAAATGCTACAATTGTCATAGAAATGGACGTATGATGAGGCAACGCAAGGAAAGATTCAAGCAGGCATGTAAACAAAAGAAGAAGCTCAATGAAATCTACAGTGTAGAAGAACCTGAAACAACAAATTCAGACATTTACTTGTTGTTTAATCTAAAAGTTGGAAAGACAGAACCAATATTTGTCACAGTGAAAGTAAATGGCAAACCTGTTAGAATGGAAGTGGACACGGGAACTTCCACTACAGTAATTGGGGAACATACCTTCAGACATTTGAATAATGATGAACATCAATTAAGTTTAGAAGAAACAGATACCAAGCTAAAAACATACATGGGTGAAGACATTCAAGTAAAAGGCATAAGCAGAGTAATTATCCAATATGGGAGCCAATCAGCAAAGCTACCCTTGATGGTGGTAGCAGGTGAAGGCCAAGTCTCCTGAGGCAAAATTCGCTCAAGGAGATTAAATTAGAATGAGCTGAAATTTTCTAGTTGAGAGCAAGTGGGCAGCCAGAGCTACTAAGAAAGTATGCCTCCATCTTCAAGGATGAACTGGGGAAAATCCAGGGCCTGCAGGCCAAGATTCATGTGGATCCAGAAGCAACCCCTCGCTTCATGAAGTCGAGACCGGTACCAAATGCCGTGCGAGAAAAAGTCGACATTGAACTGAGCAGGCTAGACAAACTGGGCATTATACAACCTGTTCCGTTCTCAGAATGGGAAGCACCCATAGTCCCCGTCATTAAACCCAGCCAAAGTGTCCAAATTTGTGGAGACTACAAACTGATGGCTAATAAAGTAGCTAAGCTAGACAGGCACCTCATTCCAAAAATCAAAGACCTGTATGCCAAGCTGGCAGGAGGAACGAAATACACAAACCTTGACATGAGTCATGCTTATCAATAACTAGAGTTGGACAATGCCTCCTGGGAACTTGTCACAATTAATACCCACAAAGGGTTGTACCAATATACATGATTGCCTTTCAGTGTCTCCTCCGCTTGTGCCATCTTTCAGAAACAATGGAACGCTTACTGCAGGGACTGCCCCAGATTGTAGTCTACTTAGACAATGTATTGGTGACAGGATTCACTGAAAAATAGCATTTCGCAAACTTAGAAGAAGTCTTAAAAAGTTTCTTGCAAGCTGGAGTGCATTAAAAAAAGTGCATGTTCCAAGCGAGAGAGGTAATCTATTTGTGTTACTGGGTAAGATCCACCTGGTTGAGGAGAAAGTGAGAGCTATAAGAGAGGTACCTGCGCCAAAGAACGCCTCAGAGCTCAAATTATTCTTACGAATGATCAACTATTATATGTGGTTCTTACCCAATTTGTCTACAGTTCTAGCCCTCCCCTGCATTCTCTACTCAAACAGAACCAATATTGGTCTTGGGAGGTGCCCCAGAAAGAAGCTTTCGTAAAGGTGAAACAATTGTTGCACTCGTCCAATTTATTAGTGCATTATAGTCAGACAAAAGAATTGGTGCTGAAATGTGACGCATCTCCCTAAGGAGTGGGAGCAGTGCTCTCTCATCGGATGGACGACGGCACAGAATGGCCAATAGGTTACATATCAAGAACACTCACCACAGTGAAAAATGGATACTCGCAGACAGCAAAAGAAAGCCTGTCTATCATCTTTGATGTCAAGAAATTTCACCAGTACGTACACAGCCACCATTTTACAATCATCTCAGACCACAAACCATTGCTAGGATTGTTTAGTGAGCACAAGGCTATACCACCCATAGCCTCAGCAAGACTACAACAATGAGCTTTAACTCTGGCAGCATATGAATATACTTTTGTTCATAAGCCTGGCAATCAAAGCGCAAATATCGATGCCCTTAGTCGTTTGCCTTTACAAGAAAATGATGAGCATGTCCCAGTTCTACAGGAACTTGTTTTACTGTTAAATTTCTTAGGTTCCTCACAGGATTCAACAGATCAGAGATTGCACAAGTTGGGACCCAGTCCTAACTCAGGTACGAGAACAAGTGCTACATGGTTGTTCGCAGGAGCCCGTATCTGACAAAATGAATCAGTACTTCATCAGAAGACATGAAATAACCAGCCAGGATGGCATCTTATTGTGTGGAGCACAAGTGATAGTTCCTCCAAAGGGAAGAGAGCCACTTTTAATTGAACTACACAGTGCACAGTACACAGGAATTTCCCGAATGAAGACCACAGCACACAACTATCTGGCCTGGGATGGATGGCGAAATAGAGAGTTTAGTAAAGCACTGGGTGCAATGTCAGTAACTGCAAAAGTTGCCAGTGACAGCTCCATTACACCCATGGGAGTGGCCAGGTAGACCCTGGGTGCGGTTACACATTGTTCCCAGGAAAGGTCCAACGTAATCAATGTTTCCAATCATTGTCGAAGCCCATTCAAAATGCTTGGACGTGTATAAAGTGAAGTTGCTGATGTCAGTGGCTACAATTGAGAAACTACGTCAGAGTTTTGCCATTCATCGACTACCAGAAGTAGTCATTTCCAATAACAGCACGGCATTTACGAGTGCTGAGTTTCAACTGTTCATCAGTCTCAACAGTGTCATTCGTGTGAAAACTGCACCGTACCACCCTTCCTCAAATGGACTGGCCAAAAGGGTGGTTCAAATGTTAAGACAGGCATGAGAAAGCTAACTGATGATTCCTTGGCAACCAAGATAGCACGCTTTTTCATTGCAGGACTACCCCTCACACAACTACAGATGTCACAGTTGCAGAGTTATTGTTAAACGCCATCTCAGGATGAGATTGAGCTTAATAATGCTGAATTTAGAGGGGAGGGTGGAAATGGGTCAGGGAAGCCAGAAAACTAGACATGATTGGTATAGTCATGGGAGGAAGTGGGAGAGCCGGTATACCTGAAAAACTTTGGGGAAGGACCAAAGTGGTTACTGGGTGAAATAAGTGTGGTGACTGGACCTCTATCTTACCACATCGAGGTGGAAGGCCAGATCATTTGTAAACATGTGGACCACTTAAAGAAGAGAGAGACAAATCACTCAGATTTGGTTCCACCAGAGATCATGACTGGGTCTGCGTTTCCTGTCGAGGATACTCAGCCCAGGACAGACATGTCTGATGTTTCTGTAAGGGCTGAGATACATAATTGCAAGCACCCACCGAAGCACCTGACGTTCAGGCAACTCTGGAAAAGGAGGATCCTGACAAAGAATCTAAAGTTGTGGAGCTGTGACATTCCACATGTACCAGGAAACCACTTGAAAGACTGAAAGACTGAACTTGTAAATTCCTTACCCAGTGTAAATATTATGTATCTTGAAAAATATGTATTTGTAAATATAATATGTATAGCTGGAGTTAAAGGGGGAGGAATGTGTTAATTACGGTTTTATTTAATGTGTAAAGTACTTTAAGAATAATACTTAGTAGGCAAGATCACATGACCTGTAGTAACCAATAGGAGAGTAGTGCAGTCTGCCTCAGGAGGAATGTATGATAGAGTTGGAGTTGAAAGCACACGTGTAATTGTTGCTGAGTATATTGTAAATAAACTTAATGTTTCCATCCAAGAAGTGTCTGCAGATCAACTCTATCATTAGCAGCACAACTCGGCCACCCTGCAACACCCTCCAAGAGCCTAAGGCTGTCCAAACCTCCAGGTGAGGTCTCACAGAGCCAGGAACTACCGTACTTGAGAGAAGTACCAACCTTAGTACAGCAGCACCAGCCTGCTCCACCTCCATGAGTGTGCTTGAGAGACTTGAATCCAGTCCATTTTGGTTGGAATCTGAGCCAACTAAAATAGTGATCTGGAATAGGAAACTCAGCTTTTGGAGGCATCATAAACAAATCTCACTTGCTATTCTGTTTAGAGCGTGGGGTCCTGGTCCAGCTTCTTACAGAATATTTCCGAGAAACAAAAACTTCTGGAGGGAATATTCATTTTTAGAATCCAAAGAGATTGAATATGATAGAGTGGAAAGAAACAGGGTCATACTCGCTTGTGTGCTCTCAGATCATATACTAACTGTGGGTGAGGGGGAGCAGTCATAGGGGCTGTGAACTTTGCATTGCTTCTAATCCTAGGTACTTAGACTCACTGTAGTCCTTTTGAAAGGAAAAAATAGTGTGGGACTGAGAAGAAACAGCCAAAACCTTTTCTCAGATTAAGTCATTCTTCAACCCATAAAAACTTAGTAGATGTTATAGCACATAATGAGGAAGCCAGGACTCAGATATACACAGCATATGCTAACTGAATTTTTCTGACTTTCCGGTGAGAATATTCTGCATACTGTCAGCTAAATGTTGTATTGCGAGAGCCAACAAGCAATGGTGACAATAGAAAGCCTTGCCATCTATCTTTTGGCCAGTCAGATTAATGAGAAAGCTTGGTGCTTATTGACATCTGACTGAACTTTTGGTACAACAACGAGACACATTTAGATCCTGTTACAGGGAACAATAATACACCTAGAACCTGTTATTGGGAATAATTATACACATCTGGAACCTGTTATTGGGAACAAGGATTCACACCTGGAAGCATGAAACATATTAGTGGAAGCAATGATACACATCTGGAACCAGTTATTGGGAACAACGATACACATCTGGAATCTGTTACTGGGAACAACAATGCCACCTGGAACCTATTATTGGGAACAGATTCACACCTGGAGCTTGTTATTAGGAACAATGATTCACATTTGGAACCTGTTATTGGGAACAATGAGATACACCTGGAACCTGTTATTGGGAAGAAGGAAGCACACCTACAATTTGTTACTCGTCACACTTGAAATCATAGATTGAGTTATTTGATGGACCTGAAACCTGTTCTTGTCATCAGTTGCAACTGGAACCTATCATGGAATCTCTGGGGCAAACTGGAATCTGTCATTAGCAACACAGAGTCACATCAAAATTCGTCAGTGGGAACTATGAGGTATATTTAAACTAGTCTTATGCAATAGTTAGAGACACCGAGAGTCTGTTCAAGATTACTCTGTAACAAAACTGGAATATAAACTTAAAGGGCATAGAGTTGGCAAATTAATTTCAGTATATATAAGTGTAAGGTGGTACATTTTGACAGGAAGAATAAGGAAGTCACATGCTGCTTTGAAAATAAGAATTTAAGTGGGGGTAGAGGAAAAATGGTATCTATGGATGTAGATACACAAATCACCAATAGTAACAATGCAGTTTATATAGGAGATATGACTATGCTTATTAATATACCCTTCTATTCCTTTCTTCCTCATGTGCTTAAGTAGCTTCCCCGTAAATGCATCTGTGCTATTTGACTTAATTATTCCTTATGGTAATGTGTTCTAATTTTTGTCACTCTTTGGGTATAGAGAATTCTGAATTCTCTTTGGTTTATTAGCGATTATCTCATAGTTATGGTTTTTATTTTTGGTTTCCCCCATAAGTGGAAAAAAATTCTCCACATTAAGATTATGGAAGGGTTGATAAGGTAAAGATCTCAATCAGGCCATCATCCAGCCTTCCTCTAAAGAAGAGAAACTCAGCCTATTCAATCTTTCCAGATATTTACAACCCTTTCAGTCTTTCTATAATTTTTGTGAATCTGGGTTCCACCTTCTCCAATATCTCTATATCCTTTTTATAATATGGAGACAGGACTATGTAACTGCTCCAAGCATGGTTTAACCAAGGTGCTAGACAAGTTTTGCACGCCTTTCCAATTTTTAAATTCTAGCCTTCTAGAAATTAAGTTTGGTGCTTAGTTTGTTTTTTCTGTATTTATTAACCAGTATTACTACTTTTAGTGATTTGTGTATCTGTACCTCTAGATTCCTTTGTTGCTCAACCCTATTTAGATTCTTGTAATCCCAGCAGTATGGGCCTCTTTATTGGTCTCTGTTGGGCAGTAGCTGTGCTACAATTGAGTTCAATGTCTTATGATCCCTTTTGGATAGTGCAGGTTTAAGTCATCAGGAATGCCCATGATGTCTGCTTGGTAAAATAGATTGAAACAGAGATCATGCATTAAAAAATGGCTCTTGGGCAAAATACCAGAACAACACCACCAAGGTGAAGCAACATGCTACTGTCTCCCAGCAACAGTCAGCACATTGAGTAGAAAAGGGAAGAAATGTTGTTTTTTTAAAAAAAAGTTTCTAAAGAATGAATTTTGCAGACCCTAGGTTTCTAATGATAGAATCCAAATAATTCTGGATTTTGATTTTGTCTTTGGAACATCAAATCCATTGAAAAAATGGTAAATATTAGGTCAGGAATTAGCTATTTGAGCATATAATTTCACTGAGGAATAATGTTAAATAAAGCTTATATAACACTTACCTAAATTGGAGAAAGCCTCAGATGTGCTGACTCTCCTGCTTAAAGTGCTGAAGTGCTTGGCTGCTGTGTTCCTGGGCCAGCTGAGGGCCCTCTTTAAGGAGGTATGGTGCCCTATTGTTCCTTGAAGGCCACTTTTTAAAAAGATGTTCTTTCTCCAATTTACACCCATGTTTTTAAGTCGCTGATACAGGTCCTGCGTCCTTTTGTTCCCCAGCATTTTAGAAACTTTGTGACTGGGTACTGAGGTCAAAGCTGTTATGATGCCAAAAAAGATTCATGTTTGTATTTGGTGTGCTTTTTAATTATACACTTTAGTTCGCTGCAACTTGGTGTTCCACGTGATTACTCTTTCGTCTCCATTTTCTGCCTTTTGCTACTTTCTGTGTAGTAAAATTATGCTCATTATGCAGGTGAAGTGATTTAGTCAGTAAACTTGAATCATTTTAATTCACTTTCAAAAGGATTGTTTAACTTACTGACGGGGATAAGCACAGATTAAGTAGGCTTGAATATTCCAAAACACCAGCTCAGTGGTAACTATGAAAACTGACCAATGCCTTTAACCTGCAATGCCACTCAATCCCGAGTGAGTTTAATGAAGCAGCACTGCTGGCAGTGAGGTTCGCTGAAGGTTACTTTTACCAGAAGCTCTGGAGGCAATGTGAATCACCTAAAGAGGTTACTTGTGCCAGTGACTCTGGGGGCAGAAATACCACTAGGGGAAGATATTAACACTGCAACCAGAGAAAGGGAGAGAGACAGAGGCAGAGAGAGCACCATCTTTTCTGGCAAAGCACTTAGACCACCTGTACAGGCCACTGTTTAATTTTTCTCAACTCTCCCTCTGCAGTTTTTTTCCCTAGCTGTTAGAGAAAGTAAACCAGCCAGAAAGTGAAATCACAATTTGCAACTATAGTTGATCCTTTTGGAATTGATAGTGGCTGTGCATCCATTTTCCAGCCACTGGGACTTCTGCAGAGCTAAACTGGCTGAATTCTCGGCTTCTTGTGGGGAGATCTCATAAAAACAAACAGGTTTTCCAAGTGGTAGCCCTTAGTGAATCTGGCAACTTTACTCTAGGGTCTGCAAGTTACTCGAGACCAACACATCACCCCACTGAAACAAATAACTTTTTAAACATCCATATGTACACAATTGTTTACCTTTCACCCTGATGTTGTGTGACAGGAGGAGGAAATTAAAGATCAGTTTGAACACAGTGCAACTTATAGTCTTCTGACCTACAGCTCATTGCTATTAAGTGCATTCAGAAGTTGGAGGAACGTTCTTGGAGAAGAGAAGAGAAGTAAATCTTTCACAATAAGGTTCTTATCAACATCATCTGCATCATAACATGAGTATTTATGTGTAAGGCTACAGAGTTTTGGTACAGACTTGTGGGGGTGTGGTATCCAGAAGAGGGTATCATATGTGAATTTGAAGCAATTTATGGGGTTGTGGTGGGGCGGGGGGGAAATAATAGCAAAACGCAGCCTGAAAAGCACACTACTACACTGCAATATAACATTTTACAATCTGACTTGACCAGCTGTTGTGTTTTTTTTTTAAGTAACATTCACAATTCTGAGGGCTTCCAGTGATTAGTTTCAGCCCACTTGTGAATTTATACCACTTTGCCACGTTCAACATTGGGATGAAGAACAAGAGCCCAACTGTCAGCAAAATGACTGCAGCAACAGAGTAAAAATAACTTGAAGGAAAAGCGATCAGTGCAGAATCATTTTGGAAATTCAACAGAGAGTTTGAGGCAGGGAGGGGGGGAGTAAGAATCCTTTAGTCATCGATTTGAGTGAAAGAGCCTTGAATCATAAGCTTTAAACTGGCAGAGAAAACAAAGCAGTAAAAGGAATTCCAGTTTCTGAGCACGATAGGAACTAAATTTATACTTTTCAGTATCGCTACTTTCAAAGTAGGATGCAGGTGTGTGAATTAATTATTAAAGTACTCATTTAGAGTATTTAAAAATTAATTTTGTTCAAAATAATTATGCCTCAATGACACCAGGTCTGCTCAATCAGTCAGAACCAAACAGTACTGTATATAATTTAGAATGAAAACTTTTCATTGACCTTTCTTTATTACAGGGGAATAAATTCCAATTCTTTCTGGGATTTCAGTTGCAAGTTTCTTGAAGAAGGTTGTTGAATAAAAACTGTTTACAAAATCAAGTTCGAGAAGTTTGACAGAAATGAAAGAATACACAGACTGAATGTCAAAGTATATTTGTAACAAACACACATTGTTTTAATGATCCTTTATTATAAAAGATCTGATTCTTCCCCAAACTATTTTTCATTATTGCTCACCTTTGATCTTGCTTTTTATTGAGACATGTTTATGAATTATTCATCTTGAAAAAAAATTAGACCAACCTCTATTACTTAAAAACTTGCCCGAAATCATGCAAAGAAAATCACTTTCACTTGTGTATAGGGCTGTAACTTTTCTGTGTCAGTTTCAGAAAATAAGTTAACTTCACGTCAAGAAAACTGTCGGTTTACTTACTTTTCTTTTGATTAGTGTTTGTATTTAGTATTCGATCTGTTGTAGAAATCTTGTGCTGTTTTAAAGTGAGCGTGTGATACAGTTATAGGCAGGACATTCACATGGGCAGTCTATTGATAGAAAGGGGATCTATCTCTGCCCATATATGGTTAGAACCTCAAGACTGGCACCAATTCAAGATATCTGAATCAGCTGCTCACTGCAGCATGGGCCACTCAAGGTCAGGGCTTTACAGTGGGGCTTTATTCATAGACATCAGAGTTTGCTCAACATATCTTTTTTGCCATTTTTGTGGTTAGGAGGAGAGTGGTGCCACAGAGAATTAGATATTGAAAGAAAAGACAAGGTTTATTGGGGGAAAATTGACTAAGGCCTGAAAAGAGCCTCAGTGATTGTGATTAACCCATGCTTATTCGTTGTGTGCAGGGGCCCAATTTTCTGTAAGGCTGGCACCACTTAAAGCCAACCTTCACTGAACTTCTTAAAAGTGAAGTGCATTCTGGCTGCAGCAGGTGGCTAATGTGGCTAGAAGGGCCTCTGAACAAAACAACAACTTGTAGATAGATGGCACATTTAACATAATAAAACATCCCAAGGCACTTCAGAGGAGTATTATAAAACAAAATATGATACTGAGACACATAAAGGGATATTAGGTCAGATGATCAAAAGCATCAAACGCTTGATCAAAAAAGTAGGCCTTAAGAAGTACCTGAAAGGAGGAAAATGAGGTAGAGAGGCAGAGCGGTACAGAGGAAATTCCAGAGCTTAGGGCATAGACAACTAAAGGCATGCCACCAATGGTGGAGCCATTAGAATTGGGGATGCTTAAGAAGCTAGAGTTAGAGGAGTGTAGAATCTCAGAAGGTTGTGTGGTTGGAGGAGGTTACAGGGATAGGGAGAGACGAGGCCGTGGAGGGCTTTGAAAACAAGGATGAAAATATTAAAATCAAGGACTGAATTTTACAGGTGGAGCTATTGCTCACTCCTCCAGAAGGAAAGTTGGTGCCGCTTTGACTGACACTCAACAAGGCAGCCTCGCAACAATAGAGCGCTGTGAGATGAAAGTGGGCCTTCCACCCCTCAGCGATTAGCAGCTCTCACAGACCCTGCCGTGTCAGAACTCAGTAGTGGGTGCTGCTGGGACTGCTAGTTGGTCCCGGGATGAAGAAGACATGGATTCCAGAGTGAGGTAATTCAGGGCTATTGAATGGGGAAGGATTGGGGAGCCCGGTGGGGGGTGGGCAGCCAGGCTGGGAGGAACAAAGAGGATTTTGGTAGGCACAAGGCATCTCCCGCACAAGGCATCTCCCCTTTCCTTCCTGCATTTAAGTGTTTGCTTAAAATAAATGGCCTACCCACTCTCATCCACCTGCCCATGTCAGCTGTTTTATGGCATGGGCAGTGTAATATTCAGTTTGGTAACAAGTTCAATTGTCTATTAATCATTTATTTAAAAATGGTGTGTGGGCAGCCGATTTGGGCGGCTGTCTGCCTACAATATTATGGGAACCGGGTTGGGGGTGAGCAGGAAGGCAGTGGGCTAGCCACCTGTCATATTTTACATGCTCTTCCCTACCAAAAACATGCCTGGCGGGTGGGGCCGTAAAATTCAGACCCAAGACTTTGCAATTGGAAGCCAATGTAGGCCAATGAGCACAGGGGTGATAGGTGAATAGGACTTGCTGCGAGTTAAGACACAGGCAGCAGAGTTTTAGATACCTCAGATTTACAGAGGGCCAATTGTTGGAGCCTGCACTGCATTGGAATAGTCAAGCCTAGAGGTAGCAAAGGCAAGAATGAGGGTTTCAGCAACAGATGAGCTGATGAAGGGGCAAAGTCAGATGAATCTATAGAGGTGGAAATAGGCAGTCTTAGTGGTGGCATGAATATGAGGTTGGAAACTCATCTCAGGGTCAAATGTGACACCAAAGTTGCGAATAGACTGGTTTAGTCTCAGACTGTTGCCAAGGTAAGGGATGAAGTCAGCAGTTAAGGTATGGAGCAGGGGCCAAAAAAGATGGCTTCAATCTTCCCATTATTTAACTGGAGGAAATATCTGCTCATTTAGTATGGGATTTCTGATAATTTAGCAACAGTGGAGTTGTCAACAGGGGTGGTGGTGAAATAGAGCTGCTCATCAGTGTACATTTGAAAACTAATGTTATGATTTCAGATAATGTCATTGAGGGGCAGCACAGATGAGAAATATAAGGGGGGCAAGAATAGATCCTGGAGGCCACCACAGGTAAAGATGTGGGAGCAGGAAGAAAAGTCACTGATTAAGCAGATAAGAATAGCTAAGGACAGAACAGTTCAAATGGTGCACTCACTTTCACAAACCTCAGCGCTACTGCAAGCCTCATGACCGCAACTCTCAGCTTGCACACTATATCATCTATTCAACTATGATGGACACATCATCCAAACGCATTTTGCCATGCTCTTTGACACACTTCCCTCTCTCTTGCAGGACAAGGTGACATACAATCAGAAGAAGCAACACTTAATTATGGGGGCACAGGCTTGGGTGCATGTCCTTACCCCCATGGAGGAGATTGTACTCACCATCATTGGAGCAGCCAGAACAGAGGCCATGGCTGAAACCATTGAAGATGACAGTATGTTCCTATCTAATCCATATTCTCACATCCCGCTTCCCTTCATCCACAATGTCATCTGATAGACAAGCTGGAGATGATGTAAGCATGCACCTCTTGCTTCCTCCCATTGCCCTCACTGCAAACATACCATCATGTCTTTCTTCTTTCAGATACCCAAGAGCTACAATCTGGAAAGCACTGGACAGGAACATGAACTGCAAGAGGAGCAGGGCATCACCACTCAATCTCACATTTGCAATTATCAGCTCAGATACTGGCACTGTGCAAACCTCAGAGGGTAGCATAGGGGCAGATCTGTATGTGGTAAGTCTGAAAATGACTTGTCTGCAACCAGGGCTGGGAAAAGGATAGCGTAGGTGTGAGCCCTGGAGAGGGCTAGGTCGCACAAGTGATCTGCTGCAGAGGACTCAAATGAGAACTTTGATGAGGCAGCCTGCAGAAAAAGATTTGAAAGACATGTGCACAGAAATGCTTTTTGCAGTGGCAGGCCTGCCAGATAGTTTGCTGTCACAGAACATGAAGGAGTCTGGCACCAACTTGGCAAGGGGCTTTGCATAGAGCTTGAAGTCCATTCTTCCCAGTGTGGAAATGGTGGTCAACTCCATGAGAACATTTGACCATGATGCAGTGGCTGATGGCCGATGGTTCAGCTTCCTTTGCAGCATAAACAGAAGCCATGCTGCAGTGGAAGTTCAGACTGAAGTCATACAATCACAGCTCATTATCAGGTAGGCCCAGACTGCTACTATCAAGCCAAGGATACTAGTCCTCAAACTGGCTCGCAGGTATCACAGCATTCCAGCAATCTGTCCTCCAATAGATTACGAGGAGTACTGAGGAACTGTCCCATGAGCATCTCTCAGGATCTTCCTCTCTCAGATGATAGCATTTGTCCTACCAGCCATGCCACTCTATCAATGCCCTTGGTGTTGCCTGTCAGTCAGCCAGCCCAGACCCTGTCAAGATAGTGCCACTTGAAGTTGTCCTTCCAGGCCCTGAACTGTTTGAGAGTGAATTCCAAGTCCATATTCAGTCTCCCCCACTGAAAGTCAGCAACCTTACTCCAGATTTGCTGCAGCCACTGATGTACCACTAAATAGGAACACCAGGCCAGGCAAAGATACTCGCAAGACGGGCACTAAGGAAATGCACAAGGGTGCTAAGTTGGCTTTTGTTTGGAATATTGGATAGTTTGTTGTTGAAGTTGGTTTGGAAAGGTTGTTTTGTGGTGGCTTTTATTTCAGTATCGTGCCAAGAGAATGCTGTGATGGCCAGTGACAGGGGAAAGGTAAGGTGTATGAATGTTATAGAATGGAGATTTCTGGTTGTGTTCACTGCTACTCTGGTTGAAAGGTGACGTGTTGGTTGCCTCCTCTCTTCTTCATATTCCTTCCCTTCCTCCTCCTCCTGCTCTGCTATATCCCTATTTTTAAGTGTTTTGTTAGGGGGTTTAGATAGGGTTTGGAGATTGGCTAGTCTCCCAAAAGTATGCTGCTCGAGTCAATAGTCTTTTTAACCACAACTGTTTACACATTTACACATTTGGACTTCCACATGAGGTTAGAGCTTTTGTTCTCTTCAAGATCTCTCTTACTTCTCAGTCATGTGATCTGACATTATTATTACATCAGCATCATGTGTGCTTCTGATGTTAACCTTTTACTCTACAGGCTGTGCGATGGAGAAATTGTGCAGGCCATGATAAATTGGGACTGATGCTCTGGTGAATACTGCAGGGCTCCTCCAGAGTAGCCCTTAGCCTGAGTACCCCAGTGGTTTGCTCCATGAGGTTTTGTGTTTTTTGCAATGGTTTTCATTATATGCATGCTGCAATATTCTTGATCTTGTTGTGCTAACACAGAATACTCACAGAGTTTGCTGAGGTAAGGAAAATGTTAACTTTATTGGAACACATCTTACTGTGAGCTACATCTCACCATGAGATTGTACATGAGTGCAAGATAATGAGATATTACATCACTTCCTGTGCTTCCTTAGCATTTCTCAGTTAGAATTTACTGCTTTTACACCATCTCTCCCCCAGTCTCTGATTCTTCCGAGTCTCTCTGACTTCAATTTCTTTTTGATAGACTCTGCTGGGCAGAAGAAGAATTTGTTAATGACTCAGGTTCATCAATCTGGTTATTATCTGGATCTCTTGATGAATGCAACATCTCTAGTCTGTTCAGTTTTGACTGCTTCAACTATGTAGGATGTTGTTTCTGTCTGTTCCATTTCACATACTGTTTTCAGCTTGAATGGTGTAAGACTGTGGATATGGTGACTGTTCAACCACTTGTCCATAACAAGCTTGGTCTTGGATCCAAACTGGCTCTCCTGATTGGTGATCTGGCAGGTTGCATGCTTTGTGATGTTTGTCATATTTCCACATCTGGTTGGAACGATACTCATCATCTTTCTCCCTCACCTTATCCAAGACATCAGCTTGTGCTTGCAGCATGAGTGCATGTGGGAGAGTGGGAAGTTGAGTCCTCAGTCTTCTTCCCATGAAGAGTTCACATGGTGCTAAATTATTTTGGAGTGGAGTTGAATGATAGCTCAGAAGTGCAACTTGGATGTCATCATTCTTCTTCAGCAGTGCTTCCACTGTACACACTCCTTTTTCAGCTTCACCATTGGCTTCAGGGTACCTTGGTGAATGGTAATATAGACAAATCCACAGAATGCAATGAACTCTTTCAAGTATTAATTGGCAAACTGTGGTCATTGTCTGAGATTACACGGTCTGGAATTCCATGTGCTGCAAATATCTCCTTCAGCAATGTAATCACTGCTTCAGAAGTGTGACCCTGCAGTTGCTTGATTTCTATCTATCTGGATTAGTAGTCTACTATGATTGAGAACATCTTGCCACCTATCAAAGGCTTTTCTTTTCGCTTATTCTGTACGAGCTTCTTGCTGTGACACAGCCTGGAAGTGCCCCTTCTTTCTGCAAAAATGGCATTTGGCCTCTTTGGTGTGACAATTTTCATTCCTGTGTTTTTTCCTGCCACACTTCCTGCCTCCCCTGCTTTTCTACAGCCACCTCTCTGCTTTTAAATTTAACATACTCCACTGAGTCAGCCATTTTTGGGATATGGTTCTCTCTGTCATCCCAAATCACTAATCGATTTTACTTCCTGACCTCAGTTTGTCTGCTCAGTTAAATTGCTTTTGTTAAGGTTCAATCATCCACTGACTACAAGTGGTCAGACATTGCTTCATCCTTGACTCCGAAAACAATCCTGTCCCTGATTAATTCACCTTTTAAGCTGCCACATTCACAGTTCTCTGCAAGTCTATACGGATCGTTGATAAATGCTTCAATAATTTCTCCTTGCATTGGGTACGCTTGTTAAATTTAGCACCCTTGACAATGGTATTCTTTTGCATATTGAAGTATACATCAAGTGCTTTCATTACTTCATCGTATGTAGCGTTTTCTTCATTAATCCCTTGCTTGACCAAGGTATCATCTGCACAGCCACCCAATACATCTACTGACCAGCTCATTTCGTGGCTTTGCCTGAGGCCCAATGCAGTGCAATAACTGGTAAATCTTGGCACCAGTTCAGCCATGCTTCTGCTTGGTTGAGACCGTGACCTGCTCAAAGCTTTTTGGTAATGGCAGAGACCATCCTTGTTCTTTCACTCGCTGCTACCATATAATATTCTTGGTCTTGCTATGCTAACACAGAATATTCACAGAGTCTGCTGAGGTAAGGAAAATGTTAAGTTTATGGAACACATTTAACTGTGAGCTACATCTCATCACAAGGTAGTATAAGAAAGAGCAAGATCATGAGACATTGCATCACTTCCTGAGATGATATATACTGTGTCTCGTTAGCATATTACACTGTGTCACACATGTGTGCAGTCAATGGTACCCTGCACAATGGGGTAGACCACTATCCTGATGAAGCCATTTGAACACGCTGCTTGCTTCTCTCTGATCAGAGCGAAGGCAATGAACTCCCTCCTCCTGACATAAACAGTGTGTCTGTCACCTCTGTAATGCATCTGTGGACAAAGTATTACGAGATGTTACAAATTTTACCTTCTTCACCTGCTAAATTCCTCATCCATAAAGCAGACATGCACATACATCTCCTGGCTTAGGATGAGGAAACAGAAATGCCCCTGGAAGACCAGGGCTGTATAAGGACATCTGCTGAGAACCCTCTCCCTCTCCTACTCTTCTCTCTATGCAGGCGCCACAACAAAAGGCTGAGATAAACATCAACCACTGAGTGTTCCACTTCCTAGGCAGTTGGTGTGCGACCATGTTCAGCACATCATGCAGATAAATGCCCAATATCATTGCAGCCTTTATTCTGTGCCAGTCCACTCTTCCCTCAGTATTTGAGCCACAGTCAAAATCAGAGGCTTCTGGGTGACAAGGGCTATTCCCTTAATACCTAGCTCAGGATTCTGCTGCACAATCTGTAGTATAAGGGATTAATTCGAACTGTGCAACTTGTCTTCTCTGTGCTGCCTCAGCTCATTTTTTCTTTCATGCTGCAGATCAGGGAGGGTAGTAACTATAGGGCCCATTTTAAAAACTTCATTTATGGGATGTGGGCTTCGCTGGCTAGGCCATGACAAAGAGCAAGTATTCTGACCAAAATGTTTGAAGTCAAAACCAAGACCTTCTCCACTCCCTGTCGACAACTAACTTTTCACAACTCTGCAAACCACCAAGCATTTTGAGAAACTCAGACAGAGCCAGTAGAAATTAATCAGCAACTAACTGAGAGTGCTTGATGATCCCTTTAAATAGTTCTTGTGAGGGGTCTTTCCTGCTGCTGAATGCATGTTCAGCTGTGCATGTATAAGAGACAGCAAGTTGGAGCAGCAATGTCGAAAATGGCAATGTGACGTCAAGTAAGTTTTATATACTGTCACGGCCTGCCTAGTCTGCATACTTCCAGCACATGCTCCCAATAGCACCCTACTGACTTTCCAAAAATGATGTCTGGCGTGCACCATGCCAGAAATGTGCATGCACAGCGTGGGTACCTATAGCATGGAAAATATGGGCCATCCAAACTGTAATTAAATCCACTGATTATTAAAGTAACTTTCTATATTTACTATTACCATCATCTGTACTATTGTCCTATCAATTTTAACTGAGTTTGGAAGCACATTAGAGAAGCGTGGTACATATTTCTTTATATCGAAAAGCCCAGGTAAGAGGATGAAGCCACACAGTTCAGGACACCCCAAGGTTCGAAAAGGGATGACTGAAGAAGAGAGAAATCAGGAAGCAGGGCTGGTGAACTAGGCAAACCAGGTGGTCACCTAGGGTGGCAGAAATTCGGGGGCAAAAAAGAACTGAACTTAAACTTGAGACTTTATGAGCAGTTCAGCACTTAACCCGAGTGCGCGGGCGTGGGGCACCATGCAGTTTCCTCCTGCCTCCGACCCTCCCTGTGCTGACAGACCCTCCCTCTGGCCAGCTGGCCTGGAACAGGCAACAGCCAACAGCAGCAGCAAGCATACACATTTCTTTCCTGGCACTGCCCAGCATCACCCCCACCACCACCACTTGCACATACTCAGAGCCTCCTGACTATAGTATAAAAGATGTTTGGACAAAGCAAGCATTAATGTTGAATTGGAGAACAGTGTCACCCACAATGTGATGTAGAGTCATGTGATGGTAGACTATGTGTAGAAGAGTCTGGAAGAATCAAGCATGGAGACAGCACCCATGAAGGGTGTACTTTGGAGATGTAGATAGTTTTGGGTTACCAATAAACAGTTTATGTCCAACCATACAAGTCTCCACATCTCTTAGTGAGACACCAAACAACCTTATAACAATGGCGAGTTCCCTTGGGTCATGGGGTGTGCACGTGCTTGCTCCATTCAAACATTTCCCCATTCTGCAATCCCATGAAAATCCTGTGACCCATATGTTTTGATACTTGACTTTGACTCAGCTGCTCACAGCCACCCTTCAGTCTCAGCTACCTTTTTCACTCAGTGTGTCTGTGTGTGCTGCAGTGTGTGGTATAGTGCCCCCTCCATGGACTGTTATCTGCCCTCTGACACCGTGCATGCTGCTTTAAAAGCCATCTTGCACTATTTGACTGAGTCTGACTGTCAGGCTGGGTTCTCAGTTGCTCGTGCCTCATGGCGGCCGCATATCAGCTACCCAATCAGCTACCCTCACGTCTTCAAGGTGCACACTCAGAATTGATTGGAAGCAAGTGACCAGGGAAGTCAATTCCTGGCATTTGGTCCTGAGGGCTAGGTAGCAGTGCTGCAAGAAGTCTAATGACCTTCCTCAGGTGGTGAGTGTCAGTGAATGTATCTTCAAATGACACCTCGTACTCACTGCACCACCGGCCTCCCAGGCTGTACATTTCAATACACCCCGATCACTCACCCAGCAACATCAGTCTCTGGCATTCAGGAATTTTGCATAACATCCAGATAATCCGCCTCACCCTCTTACACCTACTGATTCTGCCAGACATACACTCACCTCTTTCTGCCTCCACATACCTCCAGTTATTCAGCTATGGCAGGCACATCACCCAAACACTGTGTAACACAATCACTGACATTCTCTCTTGCAGGACAAGGTGGCACACAATAGAAGGGAGCAGAGCAAAGCTGGCAGGAGACAAGGACAACTGCATCTCCTGAACCTGACAAAGGGGATGGTTCTCTGCATCATTCTTCACATGTGACAGAGCCCGTGGCATCTGAAGTTACTGAGAACATGCTACTCCTTATGGCTCTTCTCAACTCTCAGCTCACCCTCATCCTGTTAGCTGGCATGATGAGTAAGCTGCAGATGGTGTGATCATATATTTCTTGCATCGACCCTCTTCTCTCACACCAATCTTCCCCTTCTGATTTTCAGTTTCCAGACACCCATGAACTGCTTCCTGTACAGCCACAGCAGCCCAGGAGGAGAAGAGCAGCAGCCCTGAGCTGATGAAGCCATGTGACTTGACCTGAAACATGGAGCCGGATTTTAGCAGCCTATGAAGATGGGCTGGAGGGTGAGAGTGCTAGCAAAATCATAGTGCAAAGTGTTGGGAGGGAAGACTAACGTCTACCCGCTGCTACAATTTACAGTACATGGGAACCTCAGTGGGGGGCTGCTCATCAGGTGGCCAAATTCAAGGGACTCTTACGAACATACCAATTAGGAGCATGAGTAGGCCACTAGACACCCCAAACCTGCTCCGCCATCCAATAAGATCATGGCTGATCTAATTTTAACCTCAACTCCACATTCCTGCCTACCCCCAATAATCTTTCACCTCCTTGCTTATCAAGAATCTATCCACCTTTGCCTTAAAAATATTCAAAGATTCTGCCTCCACCACCTTTTGAGGAAGAGAGTGCCAAAGACTCACGGACCTTTGAGAGAAAACATTTTTCCTCATTTCTGCCTTAACTGGGTGACCCCTTATTTTTAAACAGTGACCCTCGAGTTCTAGATTCTCCCACAAGAGAAACAATCCCTTCCACATCCACCTTCTCAAGACTTCTTAGGATCTTATATTTTTCAATCAAGTTGCCTCTTACTCTTCTAAACTCCAGCGGATACAAGACTAGTCTGTCCAGCCTTTCCTCATAAGACAGCTCACCCATTCCAGGTGTTAGTCAAGAAAACCTTCTCGGAACTTCTTCCAATGCATTTACATCCTTCCTTAAATAAGGAGACCAAAACTGTACACAATGCTCCAGATGTGATCTCGCCAATGATCTGTATAACTGAAGCATAATCTCTCTACTTTTGTTTCAATTTCCCCTCTCAATTACCATGTTTGTACCTCATTGGGACAATACTGTTTTCAATGACTTCCTTTCAGGCTATTTGTTAGGCAGAATCTTTCTCAAGCTCACACAGACTGAGTTACATGCACCGTACCAGATGGGTCCCTCACACACACCACTCATTACATCTTGCCAACCAGAAAATGACACATTTATGCCTACTCTCTGTTTCCTGTTAGCTAACCAATCTTCTATCCACGTCAATAAGTTACCCCCTACCTACATCATGAGCTTTTATTTTCCTCAATAACCTTCGATGTGGCATCTTATCAAATGCCTTCTGAAAATCTAAGCACAGCACATCCACTGGTTCCCCTTTATCCACAGCACTTGTTACTTCTTCAAAGGACTCCAATAAATCGGTTAAACATGATTTCCTTTTCACAAAAGCACATTGACTCTGCCTGATTACCTTGAATTTATCTAGGAGCGCTGTTGTAACGTCTTTAATATTAGCTTCTAAAATTTTCCCTATGACAGATGTTAAGCTAATTAGCCTATAGTTTCCTGCTTTCTGTCTCCCTCCATTTTTCAATAAAGAAATTACATTAGCTATTTTCCAACCTAATGGGCCCTTCCTCGAATCTGCTGAATTTTGGAAACATGAAATCAATGCATCAACTATCTCACTACCCACTTCTTTTAAGACCCTAGGATGAAATCCATCAAGACCTGGGGACTTGTCAACCTGCAGTCCCAACAATTTGCTAAGTACTACTTCGTTGGTGATTGTAATTTCGTTACGTTCCTCCCTCCCTCCCAATTCCTGATTTACGGTTATTTCTGGGACATTACTTGTATCCTCTATAATGAAGACCAATGCAAAATACCAGTTCAATTCATCTCCTTATTTTCCGTTATTAATTCCCCAGGCTCACTTTCTATTGGACAAATGCTCATTTTGTTAACTCTTCTTCTTTAGGTATCTGTAGAAACTCTTACTATCTGTCTTTATATTTCTTGCAAGCTTTCTCTTGTACTCTAATGTTTCCCTTCTTATTAATCTTTTAGTCATTATTTGCTGTTTTTCATATTCTGTCCAATCTTCTGACCTGCCACCCATTTTTGTACAATTATATGCTTTTTCTTAAAGTTTGACTTTTTAGTTAACCAAAGATGGTAGATTCTCCCCTTGGAATTTTTCTCCCTCATTGCAATGTACCAATTCTGTGTATTCTGAAATATCCCCTTAAATGTCTGTCGTTGCATCTCTTTTGACCATCTCTTAACCTAATTTTCCAGTTCACTTTTGCTAGATCTGCTTTCATGCCCTCATAATTGCCCTTATTTAAGATTAAAATATTAGTTTTAGACCAAAATCTACTCTCCCTCAAACTGAGTGTAAAATTCAATCATATTTTGTTCACTGCTACCTAGGGGCACCTTCACTATGAGGTCATTAGTTAATCCTGTCTCATTGATCAATACCAAGCCTAGTATAGCCTGCTCTCTGGTCGGTGCCAAAACATGCCATTCTAAGAAACTATCCCGAAAACATTCTATGAATTCTTCATCTAGGTTACCTTCGCCCATGTGATTTTTCTAGTCTACGTGCAGATTAAAATCCCCCATGATAATCGCTGTACCCTTTCTGACAAGCTCCCACTGTTTCTTCTTTGATACCCTGTCCTACCGTATGATTACTGTTAGGTGGCCTTTACACCACTCCCACAAGTGACTTCTTGCCTTATCATTCCTCATCTCTACCCAAGCTACCTCAAAATCCTGGTTCCTGAACTTAGGTCATCTCTCTCTATTATGCTAATATCATCTTTAATTAACAGAGCCACATCTCCTTCCTAGCTTCCTGTCCTCCCTAAATGTCACATAACCTTCAATATTCAGGTCCCAATCTATGTCATTCTGCAGCTATGTCTCTGTAATGGCTATTAGTGCAAATTGAGATATGCAAGTATAACCTATCAGTTCATCTGTTTTGATTTGAATGCTACGTGCATTCAGATATAGTGCCTTAAGTTTTGTCCTCCTATTATTTTTGTAATCTCTAGCCTTATCTTCTGATTTATATTTAGATTTATGCTCTCTGTCCCTTCCTATCCTAGTCTGTTTTTAATTTCCCACATCAATATCTTCCTCTCCTGCCTTGTCTCTACTTTTTGGTTCACCACATCTTCCCAAATTTGATCCCTTGCCCTCACTATTTGGTTAAAACCTTTTCTCTTTCCCTTGTTATGTGGCTTGTAAGAACAGTGGTCCCAGCATGGTTCAGGTGTAGACTGTCCCAACAGTACAGACCCCACTTTCCCCAGTATTGGTGCCAGTGCTCAAAGAACCAGAACCCACTTCTCCCACACCAGCATTTAAGTCACGCATTCATCTCTCTAATCTTATTTGCCTTATGTGAATTTGCACGTGGCTCAGGTAATAATTCAAAGATTGCTACTTTTGAGTTCTGTTTCTTAATTTGATGCCTAGTCCTTCATACTAACTATGCAGAACCCCTTTCCTAGTTCTACCTATGTCATTGGTACCTACATGGACCACGACAACTGAATCCTCCCCCTTCCACTCCAAGTTCCTCTCCAGCCCTGAGCAGCTGTCTCGATCCCTGGCACTGGGCAGGCAACATAGCCGTCTGGACTCTCACTCTTTGCTGCAGAGAAGAGTGTCAAACCACCCCCCCCCCCACCCCCCATTATACTGTCCCCTACTACCATTATAATCCTTTTTGCTCCTCCCACTTGAATGGCTTCCTGCACCATGGTGCCATGGCCCGTCTGCTCATTCACCTTGTAGACCTCGCTTTTGTCCACACAGGTTATGAGCACCTTAAACCTGTTTGACAATTGTCTGAGGCTCCTCCACTACTGTCTGCTCGGTCCCTTTACCTGCCTCACTCACGGTTGCATCCTCCTGTCCCTCACTGCTAACCAAAACAGATGACCTTTTTCTAAGAGGTGTGACTGTCTTCTGGAGCAAAGTGTCCAGGTACTTCTCTCCTTCCATTATGTTGCTCAGTGTCTGCAGTTCAGTTTCCAGATCAATAGTCCTGGTCTGGAATTCCTCCTGCTGCTTACACTTTTTGCAGACATGCTTGCAGACTCATGAATAAAATGCTGGTATTAGCAATATTAGGTACATGGAATCATATATCTCTCTTCAAAACAAAATTACTTGATGCTTGGTTTACATTGTAAAAATATGTTACGTTTGGCTCAAAGCTAGCCAGGTAATTCATCCCTCAGGAGACTGTACAATATACAGTGGCTCAGGGAACTGTTCTAGTAACAGGAATCACCACAGTGCCACCTGGAGGCCATATGCCATACTCACTGTCATATTTTTGAGCCTCAACATGAACACTGTCTTGCCTTAAATGTTGAATGACAGGCTGGGGCCCATAGTGCAGGGGACTAGCAAGATTCAAATGAGCAGATGTGATCAATCAGGGAATAGTGATTCGCTGTTAAGTGAATAATTTGTTTGAATTTAACTGGCTTGGCAAATCCTTACTTTTTCAGTCACAATCGTGTATTATGCCTGTCGCTGTGGCAGAGATTAAAGCTTAAAGTGATTACATTTAAAATACTGTCTAAGGGTTTCTGGGCATTTCTTTAATTTTATTCCCTGCAATGGTTCCCTTATCTCTTGAAGGCGTTGACTCCTGCAATCGTTCGGTTTGACAGGATATAGTCACCTGTGCTTCACTCAATTGGCCAACCTTTATGCATACATCTCTATGATGAATGCCAGCATATTGTATGACAGTGGAAGGAGGGAGAAAATTGCTTCATCTTGCCTTTACTGGATGTCCATAAGCACATGTAGGAGGAGGTCATTGGATAGCAATCGCTGTCATACCATCCGTGCTTCCTCTCGAGTGCCTTACGAGTTTCCGCCATATTCAAGTTGCACAAAGAATCTTTAACTTTCACACTGAGGAATTCAACAGTCACTTGTTAACCCCGCAAGGAATGAATTGGCATAGCATAGATGTGAGAAAGTCAGTAACACGTACACTCATCAACCACGGCATTCAATTCAAGATGATGGGCTTTGGAGAAGAAAGAGGTGGGAAATATAGGAGGAGCAATTTATATTCCCCAGCCTCTGTGGTGGATAGTCCCGGCATCTGCTTTACTAGCTCAGTAACATAACTATTATACTACTGTTCCCTTGGCCTGGAGAATAATCTAATTCCTGGAGACTCCAGGTAACCCAAGATTCCGAGAAGTTACCAATCTCAAGTAGAACTCACCTGAGTGCTTCGTCGCCAAAACGCTCCATGTTCTGAGGATTTGCAAACCGGTATTTCCTGATGTAATGACTGAACCACCCTTGCATCTCACTGTTTAAAGAGCATAAATTCAAATAAAATACATTGAATCATCAAAAAAAACAGTAAAAATCAAATTTCGATATTGTAAACCTCACAATTAGAGGTAAGGGGGTGGGTGGGGAGTACAGTTAGCTGTAGAAGAAGAAGAAATCTTAACAGAGCAAAGCAGAGCTCTCGCCTCAGAGTCAGAAAGTTGTGCATTCAGACCCTACTTCAGAGATTTGAGCAGATAATCCAGGCTGATACTCCAGTGTAGTACCGAGGGGGCACTTTACTGTCAGAGGTGGCATTCTTTAGATGAGATGTTAAAACGTGGCCTTGTCTGCCCTCTTAGGTGAATATAAAAGATCCCATGGCATTATTCTGGAGAAGAGCAGAACTGTTCTCCTTACTCCTGGTTGACATATATCCCTCAAACAACATAACAAAAAAAATTATCTGGTCATTTATCCTATGCTATTCATGGGATCTTGCTGTGCGCAAAATGGCTGCTGTGTTTCCTATGTTACAACTACGACTACACTTCAAAAGTACTTCACTGGCTCTAAATTGCTGCTGGGAGGTCATGAGGTTTTAAAAGGCTTTAATGAAAATTTTTGGTCTTTAATGAAAGGGAGGAGAAGTGAATCTCAAAGTAAAAAGTGAACCCCAAAAGGTGTTGTTAGCTTGATTACACAACACCCAGCATCAGAAATACCAACAGAGATATGGTCATCACTATTTATCCCCAGCAACAACAGGCAGGATAAGGAGGGATGTGGAACGGTTTGAAAGAGATAAATAAAGGGAGCTTCTTTATGGTGGGGATATTGGGACATCCAACTCTCCTGTGGTGCAGAGGTGGGGCACTTAATTGACATATTTAAATTCACAATGCACTTGGGTGCTGATTTAAAATTTATTATTGCTGTGTGCATTTCCCAGGGGATGGGAAACTCAGCAGTGAAAGGAAGATGGGAGCTGCTGGCTTCATAATATATGTGTCCATTTCATCACTCCTTTTGGCTAGGAGGAGCAGGGATACTTCCTCTGGCCCCTCAACGAAGCCTCCGGCTTCCCCAGCCCTGATTGGCAGCCACCCTACACACCAGCCCTCTTGATTACTGACCTCCCCCACAGCTCCGATTGCCGATCTTCACTCAGGCCTAACTGTCAATCAGCATAGGCCTGATTGCCGACCTCTCAGCCCCAATTGTGGCTCACTTCTTCTTTTGACTAATGATCTCTCCACTGCTAAACCCAATTTCAGGATATTTCACCATCCTGATCGTGAGCCTTTTCCTCTGTTCTGATCGTGG
Organism: Carcharodon carcharias; assembly: GCF_017639515.1. Taxonomy (NCBI): domain Eukaryota; kingdom Metazoa; phylum Chordata; class Chondrichthyes; order Lamniformes; family Lamnidae; genus Carcharodon; species Carcharodon carcharias. The sequence continues at coordinate 113,732,780 of NC_054480.1, read as the reverse complement.
GTTGTCTCTGCGCTCCTAATACCAGGATTCTTCCTTCCCTCCTAATTGCTTCGCTCCCCCTTCCAGATCACAGCCACATTTTCCTATTCATTCTTGGGATGTACATTGCTGGCAAGGCTAATATTTATTGCCCATCTCAGCTCCACAAGTGGTAGTAAGCTGCTTCCTTGAACTCCTGCAGCAATGTCCTGGGACTAAAATGATTGTGCCCCAAAAATCACAACCATCTTTCTTGGTGCTTGGTATGACTCCAATAAATGGGGAGATGTCTCCTGCTCTCCATTGACTTTAATACTAGAGCTCCTTGATACCATAATAATAAAAGCAAAAAACTGCGGAGGCTGGAAATCCAAAACAAAAACAAAAATACCTGGAAAAACTCAGCAGGTCTGGCAGCATCTGTGGAGACGAACACAGTTAACATTTTGAGTCCGAATAACCCTTCAACAGAACTAAGTAAAAATGTAAGCTTATATTTCACCTCTCTTCTATTTTTATTTAGTTCTGTTGAAGGGTCATTCGGACTCGAAATGTTAACTGTGTTCCTCTCCACAGATGCTGTCAGACCTGCTGAGTTTTTCCAGGTATTTTTGTTTCTGTTTTCTCCTTGATACCATGCTTGGTCAAATGCTGCGTTTATGTCTCTCACCTCATCTCTGGTATTTAGCTCTTTTGTCTATGTTTGGACCAAGGCTGTGATGAGGTCTGGAGCAAAGTGGCCCTGGTGAAACCCAAACTGAGGATTGGTGAACAGGTTGTTGGTGAGTAAGTGCCATTTGATAGCACTGTTAACGGTACCTTCCATCACTTTGCTCATCATTGTGAGAAGCAGGATGGGGTGTTAATTAGCTGGATCTCCCACCCCTTCTCTTGATTGTTGGCCCACGCCTCTGGCCCCGCTGTTGCTCTGGGCCCCTACCCCCCTTCAACACCAGCCCTGCGCCTCGGCCCCCCAACCCCACTCTTGGTCCTGGCACCCCCCAACCGAATCTTGCTCCTGGTCCCCGGCCCCCGGCCCTGGCCCCTACTCCGCTTCATTCTCAGTCACACCCCTTCCTTCTCTTGCTTTCACGTTTGCTCTCGATGTGAGAGAGTGAGTCAACCTACTGGCAGCAAATTCAGGGAGAAACCAGGATGAGATGCTTCACAGCATTTTTCAAATCTAAGTTTGTTATATGTCCGACAATGGCATACTGGAGAGAGAGGGTTTTGGGCTGGAACCCGGCCCACCGGCCGCCAGTTGGACAAGCCTGCTTTATACCTATGTATAAATATTCTCATGTGCCTACTCTTAATAAATGAACCCACAACATGTTTACCCAATCCCTTATGAGTGATTGGTGCGCTCTGTCTTGTACAGTAAATAAGCCCGAGGTATTATGTTATAATAACGTTACATTGTGATCAGTAATAAGACAGGTGGCAACAAGATTAACTACAGGTATGATACGGTGAACAGCCTAAGATCATGCTACATGGCATGAGAAGACCCTCAACATTTTGAACAGGCTGCAATGAAGTCGCAGCTTCAGAGGGTGTTGACAACGCAGCGTAGTGACTGTGGAGAAAATCTTTGGAGATGTAGTGATAAGCTGGTGCTCAAGTAAAGAGCTGATAAGCAGATGGATCCCTTATGGTGAGATTGCAGCACATAGCCTGTCAGGTCTGTGGGTGGAACAGCGTATCGAGAGGACCAACACTGGGTTAGCTCGGTTGGGAAAGGCAAGTGACCGGGGTTAGAACAATAGCAAGCAACAGAAAGTCTAGTTAAAAAAAACTGTCTTAAAATGGGGCCAGAGAAGGTTGTAATTAAAATGGGTGGCTTCGGGAGTTGCAGAACAATAAATAGAATAAAAAGCAAAGATGCCATTACTCCGTGGTGCGTTCCCACCACAACTCGTCTTCGTGGGCAGAGCTTCATAAAAGCATGAAAAAACAGCTACAGTGGCATTCATCTCAGGTAATGTAGAAGAAGGAAGGTCAAAGGGATCTTGATAGAATGTTCACAAAATTACTCAGTTTTAATTGGGCTACAGTTGACCTACTATCTGAATTCAAAATGTTTAAACAGCATACAGAGCTATGGTTTCTTGATTCGGATATATCTGAACCAGACAAGCAAGCCATAAAAAATCACCAAGCAATTGGAATGAAGGTCTACACAGGCTAAACACATCAGGATTAACAAAAGAAGAGCTAAAGGATCCCCAAAAGATATGGACTACATTGGAAGACCAGTTCAGATTCAGGTTAAACTTCTGTATTCATTGACTACAGTTCATGTCATTTCAACAACAGCCTACAGAATCCATAGGCCACTTCGTCAGCCAATGAAGAGAAAAGGGCTGTGACTGTGACCTTTTAAACATAGAGCTAGCAGACACAATTGTTGAGTTGGTGATCATATCTACTCCCATGGAACATTCCAGAACAATCTGCTAGGCAAGCCCAAAATGTACAGCATTGAAGAGGTACTCAATGACGTAAGTAAGTACGAAGCGATCCTCACAGATTGACAAAGCTTACAGGTCCTAAGTCAACCTCAATTGTTCATGCACTCACTAGAACATCCAAACCTAGCAAGGCATGTAGAAGGTGTGGTCTTCTGCAATCGCCAAGGAAATACTCAGCTTTTCATCAATTCTGCATGACATGTGGCAGAAAGGGCCATTGGCAGAGGCAGTGTGCTAGAGCAAAGGCTAATGCAGCTACAGAGCCATGCACTGATCCAAACAGACCATACACAATGGGTACCTTCAAGCAATAAGAATGACCATCCGGCATCCAGTCTGAAAAATATACATGAGGTGATTAACAAACCAGAAAATGAAGATGATGTGCACAACGAGACCAAGAGTGCTGAACAAAAGTTTCACACCATCAATCTCGTGGAAAACATAGATGCCATCACACTGTCTGAACTGTTTGTCAAGCTTCGAATTATCTGCCCTCAGAAAGTTGATAACTATTGTTATTGGCTAAGATTTGACACAGGGACAAATGCCAACATACCACCTCTACAAATTCTAAAAGACATGTATCTATGGACATAGAAGGCCATGACGAAAAGTACTGCTGTGAAACATTCAGCGTACAACAGTTCACTAATTCTATGTGCAGGATCCACAGTTCTGGAGTGCAAGTACAATCAATCCTTCTGGGTGTCACAGATGTTCTACATCATGGAGATGAAAGAACAGCAATTGCAGGTCTACCGACAAGTCATAGTCTAACATGAGTAACAATCCAAGGAATCAGTCAGACATCACAAGGCAGATCAGAAACCACTCCTATCATCTCAGTTCATGACCTCACATTGAAATACCCAGAACGTTTCGACAAAATTAGCAGTTTCAGGGGAGCTGCAATACTATATATGTAGGAGAATGCAAGTCCGTCAACTAATCCACCACGTAGGTGCACCATCCACATACAAGACAAATTGAGGGTTGAACTAAACAAAATGGTGAAAGATGACATAATTAGAAGAGTACAAGAACACAAAGATTGGTGCAGCTCAATTACATATGTCATAGAGAAGGACGGATCCATGACATTTAATTGCAGCTTTGAAACGCTGTCTTTATAGAATACCCATATTAGAATAGTTAAATCTAAGATTTGCAGGTGCAAAATTCTTCTGGAAGCTTGATGCCAAGCATGGTTACTTGTCAGTACATCTCAAGCTAAAGTCCCAAGAACTTAAAGAATACAAACAAACAAACATATGAATTAGGAGCAGGGGTAGGCCATTCAGCCCCTCAAGCCCGCCATTCAATAAGATCATGGCTGATCTGATTTTAACCTCAAATCCGCATTCCTGCCTACCTCCAATCCACTTTCACTTCCTTGATTATCAAGAATCTATCTACCTCTGCCTTAAAGATATCCAAAGATTCTGCCTCCACCATCTTTGGAGGAAGAGGGTTCCAAGGACTCACAAGAGGAAACATTTTTCCTCATTTCTGTCTTAACTGGGTGCCTCCTTATCTTTAAACAGTGACCCCTAGTTCTAGAATCTCCAACAAGAGGAACTATCCCTTCCACATCCACCCTCTCAAAACTCCTCAGGATCTTGTATGTTTCAATCAGTTGCCTCTTATTCTTCTAAAATCCAGTGGATACAAGCCTTCCTCATAAGACAACTCACCCATTCCAAGTATTAGTCTAGTAAACCTTCTCTGAACTGTTTCAAATGCATTTACATCCTTCCTTAAATAAGGAGACCAAAACTGTACACAGTACTCCAGATGTGGCCTCACCAATGCCCTGTATAACGGAAGCATAATCTCCCTACTTTTGTATTCAATTCTTCTTGCAATTACTGCATGTTGTACCTCATTGGGATAATACTGTTTTCAATGACTTCCTTTCAGGCTATCTGTTAGCCAGGATCTATTTCAAGCTCACATGGACTGCGTTACATGCACTGTACCAGGATGCATCTGTATCGCAGATGATACAGCTGTTATAGGAAGAACAAAGCAAGAACATGACCACTATCTGCACTTACTGATGCCAGCGGCATGTAATGAAGGACTGGTGTTCAACAGTCTGACATATGACATTAACATGATCAATTTCTGCAGTTCTGTTTATTCCAGTGCTACCATATGTCCTGATCCAAGTGATATAGAGGATATTAAGACCATGCCAACTCCTCAAGATAAGGACGATCTTTGAAGATGTCTAGCTTTCTCTAATTTCTTTTCTCCATACATTCCCAATTTTGCACAAAAAGTTAATCACTAAGGGGATTGTTGAGAAAGGATGCACCTTTCCTGTGGCACAAGGGCTATCAATACCTCATCGAAGCACTGAAACCGTCATTATTAGAATCATTAGCATTGTAATTTAACAATCCTAGGGAGGCAACTACCCTGGAGATAGATGCCTCATAGAAAGGTCTAGGAGCATGCATCCTATAAAAAGGCAAAACAATTGTATTTGTTTCAAAATCTCTGTCCGTAATGCAATGCAATTATTCTAAATCGAGTGGGAAACATTAGCTTTAGTGTTTGGAATCATGTGTTTTCATACTTATCTCTTTGGCAAAAGATTTTTTGTAGAGACTGACCACAAGCCACTGGAGAAGATTTGACGAAAACCATTGACCACTGCACCACCAGGATTGCAATGTCTCTTGATAAAGATTCAAGGTTTTATGACTGTGAGATTAGGTACAAGCTAGGTAACTTGATGATTAAATTGGATTCACTTAGCAGATTGCCTAACCTGGAGGACGTACCCTTAGATCTACAAGTTGGGTTGATTGGCATCGAACTTGAAGATGTCCACCAAATTGATCTGGTACAAATGCCAGCAGCTACAAGACCAAACAGTGAAAAATTCTACTCTACAGAAACTTTGGAAAAACATAATTGAAGGATGGCCTGATTCAATTCAGCATGACCACGAACAAGTGAGATCATTTTGGCATTATTGGGATGAGCTAGACATCTCACAGGGAGTCATTTTCAAAGGCAGGCAGGTCATCAGACCAGAATCCTTGCAAACTGATCTTCTTCAACAACTTCATCACCCACACATGGACATAGATTGGATGTGAAGACTCACAAGAGAGGCAGTCTATTGGTTGGATATGAATAATGATATTAAAGTTGGTGTCAAGAAGTATGAGGTATGTTAAGACCATGTGCCAAGTCAGCACAAAGCACCACTGATTTCACATGAAGTTTCTACCCATCCTTGGTCCCAAATTGCATCTGACTTCTTTTATGTCCATGGCACTGTCTTCATTGTCATTGTCAACTACTTTACTAACTACCCCATTATTTAACAACAGTACAATATGTCACACAAATGTTGTGCACATTCAAAGTGCTATTTTCTATTTATTTGGTGTGCGTAGTGGGATCATTATGGGTAATGGCCTGCAATTTATTGGTAAGCCACTTCAGGATATATGTGAGAACTGGAATATTGATCACACTACTTCTTCTCCTCATTACCCTAGATCTAATGGCCCAGCTGAATGAATGATTCACATGGTGAAATCCCTAATTCTCCAATGTAGACAGACCAAGCAAAGTCTATACATTGCAATGTTATATCTGAGTGTAGTACCTTTAAGTGCAACTATTTCATCACTGGCAGAGCTCATGTTTAGCAGACCAATGTGTACCAATTACCTGCTCTCACCCATTCTACCCTCTCAGAAACTAGAAAGCAACATTTAAAACCACCAGAGAAGATGACCAACATGCATGATAGAAATGCAGATAAATAGTTGAGCCAACAGGTTTACATCCAGGATCCCACAGAAGGTACATGGTAACCAGCCGAGGTAACAAGAATTTGTTCATAACCAAGGTCCTATGAAGTCATTACACACAAAGGCGCAACAGTGAGGCATTACCAAGGACAAATCAGATCCATTCCAACTCCTCAACCACCTTACAGTCCTATTACATCTAGGACAAGATCCCAAATGCAACCATGAACAATATCCAAGAATGACAATCCGACAGATCACTTTCAGCAATCAAAGAAACCTCCAGACTAGGTGACCATCACAAGATCTGAGCATACCTTTAAACTTTAGAGCCTCATAAATTCATCAGTTCTATGTATTTATGCCATGGTAACTAAACATGAACATGTATTGTAAATAGTTATACTTCTTTGGCAGGGGGAAAATATATTTAAAAAGAAAGGGGGATGTTGTAATATGCTTTTAAAGCAGGGGAGGTGTATCTTTTTCATATCATGGGACATTCACATATCAACAAAATCAGTCATGGGCCATACACAGATAAAAATCAAATTAATTTAGTTTTTTTGAGAGGGAATACAGAAAAGTTCAACTCACCCACTGTTTTAATATGATGGATGAATTTGAATATTATATTGGTAAATATTATTATAGTAATTCAGCTGACACTTTCGTCCAAAGCAAACTTGTAACTATGATGATAAATGCTATTTTGAAGGTGCTACTGTCATAGGTGTATATCTTTAGAAATCTTGCTGCAGCCGGCTGAAATTGAGCAATGGGTCATTTTGGCCCAAGGACCATAGGTTCCTCATACCTGCTTTAAGGGATATCAGCATGACACCACTGGAAGGGAAATGTGTCATGTGTCCACTCTTAGTTTCACTTTTGCTTAGCAGAGCACATACACAGCTTTGATGCCTTCAAGCTTTATTCCTATGTCTTACTGTTCTCATGTGCCTAGTCGAAATAAATGAACACACAATGTGTTCATCCAATCCCTTAAGGGCGATTGATGCCTTGTGTCTTGTACAGTAATTAAGCCCAAGGTATTATATTATTATAACATGACACGCTGGCCTCTTGAACCCGGCCCCCACTCACCTTGCCACCCCACCTTGTTGAGACCCCTGACCCAGGACTTATGTGGTCTCCTGGCGTGATGAGACTGCCTATAATCCCAGCAACGGTCATTGCTCCTGGTGGCACTGCTGGGACTACAGAGTTGCCGGCCTTCCAACTGGCTGGCAGCTTCTTTAGGTGGAACTTCCTCCCGAGATAGAGGCAGAAGTCTCACCTTAAAATGATTAATGCTGCTCCCAGGATTAAATTGCTGCAGGAGAAGGATCGTGGGCAGGCTCTTTTAGCTGGAGACCACTGTGCCCTGTAAAATTCAGTCCGATAACACTGTTTCTCTCTCCACAGATCCTGCCAGATCTGCTGTGTATTTCCAGCATTTTCTGTTTTTATATCTTTCCTCACAGCTAAAGTTATCCATTCCAGGTAATATCGCCCTACCCTCTCTTGAAATGAAGTTAAAAAATGTTGATTGAGGCTCTGATGTTATGTTCAGCAGGCTCAAGTCCTTAGACAATTTTCGACCTCACCCAGAGCCTCCTGCTGCCCTGCAAATATCAGGGCCATGGACTCGGATGCCAGTCAGGTTCTTAATTCCCTCCACATCAGCAGCACATGAAGAAAGGAAATGCTGTGTAGTCTGGGCAAGGTGAAAGGTACTGAGCTTCTCTCTTGCTTTTTGAAATTCCTATCTTCACAGAATCATAGAATCACAGGATGGTTTCAGTACAGAAGGAGACCATTTAGCCTGCCTGTGTTGGCCCTCTGAAAGAGCAATTCACCTGGTGTCATTTCCCGGCCTTCTCCCCATAGCCTTCCATCTTCTTTCTCAAATAATAATACAATTCCCTTTTGAATGTCTCAATTGAATTTGCCTCCACCACACTCAGGCAGTACCTTCCAGGTCCTAACCACTTGCTGCATGAAAAATTTCCCTTCATGTCTCCATTGCTTCTTTTGCCAATTACCTTAAATCTGTACCCTCTGCTTCTCGATCCTTCAACTAATGGGAACAGTTTCTCCCTATCTATTCTGTCCAGACCCCTCTATCAAATCTCCTCTCAACTTTCTCTTCTTCAAGGAAAACAGTCCTAACTTCTCTAATCTATCCATTTAACTGAAGTTCCTCATCATTCTCATGAATCTTGTCTGTATTCTCTCTAATGCCTACACATACTTCCTAAATTGTGGCGCTCAGAACTGGAAGCAATACTCCAGTTAAGGCTAAACCAGTGTTTTATACAAGTTTAACATAACCTCCTTGCTTTTGTGCTCTCTGTCCCTATTAGTAAAGCCTAGGGTGCTGTATGTTTTGTTATCTATTCTCTCAACCTTGAACATGGCACATTCAATGATTTATGCATATTTACACCCAAGTCCTTGCATCCCCTTTGGAATTGTGCCCATTATTTTATATTGTCTCACCATGTCTTATCTACCAAAATTAATCACTTGTCTTAAATTTCACCTGTCATTTGTCCAGCCATTCCACCAACCTCTCTCAAGTTCTAAATTATCCTCTTCACAGTTTAAAATACTTACAAGTTTCTATCGTCCGTAAATTTTGAAATTGTGTCCTATACATCAAGGTCTAGGTCATTTATATATATCAGGAAGAACAGGGGTCCTAACACTGACCACTGGGGAACTCCACTATAAATTTTCCTGCAGTCTGAAAAACATCGATTACGAACATACAAATTAGGAGCAGGAGTAGGCCACTTGGCCCCTTAAGCCTGCTCCGCCATTCAATGAGATCATGGCTGATCTGATTGTAACCTCAATCCCACATTCCTGCCAACCCCCAATAAACTTTCACCCCCTTTGTTAATCAAGAATCTATCTAGCTCTGCCTTAAAAATATTCACTCTGCTTCCACCACCTTTACAGGAAGAGAGTTCAAAAGACTCACTACCCTCTTAGAGAAAAAATTTATCCTCCTCTCTGTCTTAAATGAGTGACCCCTTATTTTTAAACTCATTTTAAATTCTCCTACAAGAGGAAACATCCTCTCCACATCCACCCTGTCAAGACCCCTCAGGATCTTAAAGGTTTCAAAAAGCTTGCCTCTTCCTTTTCTAAATTCCAATGGATACAAGCCAAATCTGTCCAATCTTTCCTCATAAGAGAACCAGCCCATTCCTTGTATTAGTCTAGAAAACCTTCTCTGAACTGCTTCTAATGCATTTATATATTTCTTTAAATAAGGAGACCAGTACGGTATACAATACTCCAGATGTGATCTCACCAGTGTCCTCTACAGCTGAAACATAACCTTCCTATTTTTGTAATCATTTCCCCTCACAATAAATGATAACATGCTATTAACTTTCCCAATTACTTACTGTATCTGCATAATAGACTTTTGTGATTCATGCACCAGGACACTCAGATCCCTCTGAATCTCAGAGTTCTGCAATCTGTCACCATTTAGATAATAAGCTTTTTTTATTCTTCTGCCAAAATGAACAATTTCACATTTGCCCATGTTATACTCCATTTGCCAGATCCTTGCCCAATCGTTTAACCTACCTATGTCACTTTGTAGTCTCCTTATGTCCATTTCACAATTTATTTTCCTACCTATCTTTGTGTCCTCAGCAACTTTAGCAACCATTCCTTCGGTCCCTTCATCCACGTCATTCAGATAAATTGTAAAAAGTTGAGGCCCCAACATTGATCCCTGCTGCACACCACTCATCACATCCTGCCAACCAGAAAATGACCCATTTTTGCCTATTCTCTGTTTCCTGTTAGCTAGCCAATCTTCTATCCATGTCAATAAGTTACCCCTTACACCATGAGATTTATTTTCCACAGTAACCTTTGATGTGGCCCTTTATCAAATCAAACCACTACTCCCTATTTCCTATCACTCAGCCAATTTTGTATCCATGTTGCTAATGTCTCTTTTATTCCATGAGCTCTAACTTTGCTCTCAAATCTATTGTGTGGCACTTTATCAATGCCTTTTGGAAGTCTATGAACACCACATTAACAGTATTACCCTCATCAACCATCTCTGCTACCTCATCAAAAAACTTCAGCAAGTTAGTTAAGCATGATTTTCCTTTAACAAATCCATGCTGGCTTTCATTAATTAACCCATATTTGCCCAATTGACTATTAATTCTGTCCAGAATTATCATTTCTGGAAGCTTCCCCAACATTGATATTAAACTGAGTGGCCCATAGTTGTATGAAGTAGATAACTTAGTCAGGGGCAGAGTAACCACCTGAACTAGTTTCGATGTGATAAATCTGCGCTCCTCTATAGCTGGTCTCTTGTGCATCCCCAATTTTAATCACTCTACCATTAGGGGCTGTGCCTTCAGTTGCTTCGGCCGGAAGCTCTGGAATTCACTTCCTACACTTTTCCACTTCTTGACCTCATTTTCCACCTTTAAAACACTTCTTAAAACATACCTCTTTGTTCAAGCTTTTGGTTCTGAACTAATATCTCCTTGAGTGGCTCAGTGTCATACTTTGTTTTCCAATACTCCTGTGAAGCACCTTGGGTTGTTTCGATACACTAAAGATGCTATATAACAAAAGAACAAAGAAAAGTACAGCACAGGAACAGGCCCTTTGGCCCTCCAAGCCTTCACCGATCAAATATAAGTTGTTGTATTTGTTGCTGAGAGGATTGGAGAAGAATTTTCTTTTCTCTGGGGCTGGGGTTTTATCTGTGTTTCCGTTTCTCCCAAGTGATCACATAGCTTCCAGGTGGATTGTATATATTGTGATACACAAAGCATCATACCTGTGCAGGACAAATTGGATGAACCAATACAAGCATACACTGTCATCAGAAACTCTGATTGATTATTCTCCTCTCCCTCTTCCAATTATAGAAATCTGACTGTCATCCCGATAGAGATTGACTAATGCAATAGAGATTTGGGATCAAATCTGGGATGTTCTGCACTGAGTTGTGGTTGAGTATCACAATGGTGATACAGATAATCAACAGAGCCACTGTGGCAATTGCTGCACAACTGCGAATAAACTGAATGAGACAGAATCTAATACTTCTAGGCATGCTGACTTATGGTGAATGAATTAATCAAATTCTGTTTTTATTACATAGGATTAAAGGATTTCCTGATGTTTTAGGAGTTTTTTTCCAGGATTCCATCTCTTGTCTTGTGAAAAGCACAAGGCAGTGAGCCCGGAACCAGCTTAACCTCATTCACGTCCTATTCCTTCACCACTTTCCCTTTGTGATACTTGACTGCTTTTGTCTATTTTTATAAGGAGAGAGGGTGAAATTGTGTGTACCTCTCAATACTGATGCTCTGAGGCAATGAAAGATGCTATATAAATGCAAGTCTATTTTTAAACATCTGCCCCAAAGCCTGCCTTAGAGTTCCTACTTCACTATATGGCCACAACCCAGGCCGCAGTGGCAGACAGTCAACGATTCTTTAATGCTTTTGCACATGCCTGGTAAAACCACAATCTGTCAGCTTGTGATGAATTCCATTTACCTTTGTCTGATAAAATATAAAGGGCAGACTCAGGACAGGATCCTAGCATTTTCTTACCAGTGGCCAGTGTATTTTGCACTCTCCATTTATCAGTCTGCTTCTGGAGTGTGCTTTCTGTATGTCAAGCACTAACCTACAATCTGAAGTTCTATGTTCACTAGGAATATTCCATGACTGCAGGCTTCTTCATGATTTGTGGGTTTTTTGTTTCGTAAGTTTCATTTTGGTTTAGATTTCTGGCCCAATCCCCCACCAATTTTTCCATTCTTGCTCTCTTGTTGCTATGGTGCAGGTCCACAGCTTCCATCCGCCTTATAATGCATCACTTAATCGTTACAAATGGCATCACTTCCAGATCAGATGTTATCCTCATATGATGTCTCCACACACATGGCCAACACACAAAATTGTCAACAGGTTAAGAGGACAGTATTCAGGAGTGAGAATCCTGGCCGATTTTTCTCCTCGCAAAACCATAACCTAATTGACATTCCAGCTGAGATGAGTTAACTCAGTACTGATTAGGGACTGAAGCAGGGCTCCTTCTGATCTGTTTGACTCAGTACCAGGCTAGACAATATATTTACTCACTAAGTCTTCAGAAGTGCTTATATTATGCCTTTCACTCAAATGAAAAGAAGTAATTTTCTCAAATGGAGCTTCACCCAGAAACACATTAAGGGACATGGTCTGTCATTTTCAATGGGTAAGACTCCACGAGTGCAATTTTGTAAGATAACCACAAAAATACCTTAATGGGCAGAAAATCATGTGATAATTGCCCCTGAATTCCGGATGAGCCCTTTTTGGATAAAATGTCATGTTAGCAGCATCAATTTGTAAAAAATACCCCAATAATCTTTCATGATGAAATAAAACACACTGGGCAGAATTTTGAGGTCGTCGGGCAGGCAGGCCTGGGAGTGGCTGCGAAATGGACCGCTGCCTGCGGTCAGGCCCTGAATGCGATTTTACGCTGGCGGACAAATTAAGCCCAGCGTGAAACATGGCTCTGCACTGGCCGGGAAGGGCCGAGTGGGTGGGGGGGGAGCCTGTCGGTTGCCGGGTCAAATGGCGACCCGGTGGCCGGTTTAAAAATAGCCCAGGCAGCCCTTGGAAGGCTGCCATAGAGGACATCTCCTGTACGCTCATAATGGAGTCGAGTGTGGCTAGACACGGCAGGCGGGAAGGCAGGTCAGGGTGGACACTCGGCTCCTCACTTTTCTGATGAATGCCTCGCCGTCCTCCTCGAGGAGGCTGCCAGGAGGGACACCCTTGTCCCAAGGATGGGAGTAGGAGACCACCACACCTCACCAAGAGGACATGGGAGGAGGTGGCAGCAACGGTGAGCACCCATGGCGTGGTGCAGCGCACCTGGGTCCAGTGCCGGAAGCGCTTCAATGACCTGCTGTGCTCAGGAAGGTGAGTACCATGTTGGCATGGGTTAGTGTGCAGGTGTGTTAAGGTGTGGCTGTCCCCCTGTGGACCTCAGGGGTGCTAGAGTCTGAGTGCCAAATGTCAATGATGCTGGAGCTGGCCAAGGGGGTGAGGCCTGGTTGTTTGGACTGAGTGCCTTGCGACTTGAGGCCCATGACTTGGATGTGCCCTGCCAGGTGCTCCTCAGCTGGGATGTACAGAATGGACCAATCAATGCTCCTCTGTTGTTTCAGGAGAAGATGGCCCACAACAATATTGAAAGGTCGCGGACCAGCAGAGGCCTCACTAGCCTCCTAACCCTTTCCAGACATGAGCAAGATGGCCTGGAGCTCGAGAGCTGGCGAGCTCTTCATGCAACCGGGCGTGAAGAGGTGGGGGTGCCAGACAAAGGTAAGAGTGCAGTGCAAAGAGGTGACACTTTCAGTTTGTGCAGCCATTCTAGTGTAGTCTCTTAACTGATGTGAGCCTCGAACCTGGAGTCCCTATTGATCATTGGAAAACAAGGGCACCATGATGTATATTTCCTTGGTTTCACCAGGGTACCTGGCATGCAGTGACAGTGTGATGACTTTAACTGATTACATGACCTTTTAGGTTTGCCAGCAGGCCTGCGCGCTATGGACCCCGAAAGGCCACCCCTGACACCGGAGGACCACCGGGCTTCAGCTACACCTGAGCCACACCCGCTTTCTGAAGCAGGCACCAGCGCAGATACCAGCACCTCGGCAGGCATTAGATCAGCGGGTAAAACGTCAGTGCACATTGGTGAGGGCGCTTCACACTTGCTTCACAGGTAGCGGCAGGGAGTGCCGAGGGCGCTGGCAGTCGGAGCACTGCTAGAGACCAGGACGATGCTCAGTCGAAAGCTGATGATGAGCCTCTGGAGCTGCCCATTAGGTGGCAGATGCTGGATGTCCAGCGAGATGTGTGGGAGGATCTGGTGGAGATCCATGAGGGCATGCGTGCCATGGTTTCCATGATGGACGAGTCCACCTGCATTGACCGTCATGGGCAAGCGCATTGCCTCTTCCATTGAGAGAGTGGCGACTCTCAAGGAGTGGCAGGAACAGAATCAAGGGTTCCTGGGGTTGTGCTCGGACCTGCAAGACTTCACACAAGCACTGACCTTGGGTGGTCAGTGTCCATTTGGGAGATGGATGAGGCACCCAGTATCCCAACTAAGTGCCTGTCCATCTCAGGTGAGCAGGTAGGTCCAGAGCGACCTCACATTGGTGCACAAGCTGTTTTTCTTCTTTGCGGGCTCCTCTCAAGGCGCTCCGGATGATGGCAGCAGCTCCTCTGCCAGTGACCGTAGCATCTAATGAGGCTGTGCTGACTGGGGAGATGCCAGCCGTGGCACTGGCCGCTCCCTCCCAGGCGGGGCCAGCGCAGGCTCCACTGGCCAGAGGACGACCACCAAAGTAATCAAGGCCAACAAGACAGAGGGTCAGCAGGCTGCCTTCTGCCTCCAATGCCGGTGCCACCAAGGAGGTAGTGGGTAGCAGCAAGATATAGCACAAGAGGGATAGGTCACGTTGATTTTATGTTCATTTATGTTTACTTTATGTATACTGGTCTGGGGCTGAAGACCATAAATGTTTATGTAAATATTATTGAACTGTCAGGATGAAATAAATTGTGTTTTTATCGTCATGGCCTGAGTATGTTTCACCTTTTTATTTCATTGGTGCGGGGAACACCAGTATGTAATGTTGGACATAGGTGGCTCTGAACTTTATTGCACAGGCACTAAGTATTCTTTGTGTTCAAACGAAAGGGTCCTTTCAGACAACCGGGATGGAGGTGGCAGCCCTGGCATGTGGCTGAAGCTGATCTTTGGTAGCCTTGCTGAAGGAGCGTTGAATCAAGGTGACCCTGGTGTCCCAGTCTCCCTGCAGATTACCGAGGTCTGTCTCCATGCCCTTAGCATTCTCCTCACCATGCTCCTCTTCTGACTCACTACTCTGACTCATCATCTGTGGCCTGTGCAACTGTGTCAAGGTCCTCTTCCTCCAGTGAGTCCTTCCTTGGCAGTGCCAGATTGTGGAGAGTGCCACATGCAATCAAAATCAGTGACACCCGCTCTGGGAGGTATTGTAGTGCTTTCCCTGAATGGTCCAGCCACCAGAAGCGCATCTTGAGAAGACCTATGGTCCTCTTTACCAGCACCCTTGTAGAGGCATGACTCATATTGTAACGCTTCTCTGCCTCTGTTCTTGGGTGGTGGAGAGGCATCATGAACCACCTCTTGAACGGATAGCTCTTGTTACCCAGCATCTATCTATTCAATCGGGCGGGAGCACTGGGAGTGTCTCAGGATGTAAGCATCTTGGGAGCTGCCAGGGTACCTTGCACAGACTTGCAGAATCTGCACCCTGTGGTCACACACTATCTGCACGTTCATGGAATGGAATCCTTTCCTGTTGATGGAGGCACCCGGCTGACCCGCTGGCGCCTTGATGGCCACATGTGTGCAGTCGATTGCACCCTGGATGTGGGGGAAGTCAGCAATCGCTGCAAAATCTCTGGCTTGCTCAGCCTGGCTGGCCTCGCCCGTAAGGTAAAGAATTAAAATCAGTACCTGCCTGAACAGAGCTTCTGTCACTAGCTTGATGCAACTTTAGACAGCTGATTGGGAGACTCCACAAAGATCCCCCACTGATCCCTGGAAAGAGCTGGAGGCATAGAAATTGAGGGCCACTGTGACCTTCAGAGTCACTGGCATGAAGTTTCCACCCACACAGTTGGAGGTGATCTCAGGCCCAATCATATGACAAATGGAGGTCACTGTCTCCCTGGAGAGGTGGAGCCTCCTTTGGCATTGCACCTGAAGCATACTGAGGTAGCTGCATTGCTGCCTGTAAACCCTGGCAGCAGGATAGTGGCATCTTCTGCAGCCCCTTCCACATTGGGCCTCTTGCTGGCCCCGTGCCTCTTGTGCCTGCGTCTCTCCTACCACAGATCCCTCCTCTTGAAGCTGCATTGGGACACCTGGCCTCTTCTGCCCCTCTCTTCCTCCCTGACATTATCACACACTATTTTACGCCCGATTGGGTCAGGCGTGTGCCTGCCCACGGGATGTAAAATTCTTATTTGTTTAAGTCACAATCTGTGCAGCAGGTAAGTAGGAACAGGGAGCACAGTAGAAACTATTTAGTCAAGACTTCTCAACGGAAAGTGATGTGCTCGATTTATTAACAGGAGTTCAGTAGAAGGCTTCAGTTGAAATATCCTTGTACTGAGATTCAGCTGTTCTATTGCAGTGACATACTAAAACAACTGCAGAGACTATAACCTCAGACCGTCTTACCCATACACAGAGCCAAGACATAGCAAACAATTAATACCAACAGTCTGCAGCAGTCACTTGCCGGATGGGATGGCATTTGGCTATTGTATTAAGCCAATGAGTCAGTCCTTAAAAATGTGTCAGTGAAACCAATTCCTGGCAGGTCCTCCCTACTAAGTAGAAGTCTTGCTTATTCACAATCTAATTCGGTGACTTCTACTGTATTATAATGATTGCTTTAACAAACTAAATAACAGAAGGGATCCAGTTATTAGAAGTTTAAATGGGCACAGCATCCAAATCATCTTTACATCACTGATTCTTGCCTTCGTATATAGGAAAGCTAACCACAAAAGCAATCGCATATGCTGTGTACAGCTCCTTTGAAGTGGCTTGGAACTTTTTACTACATTAAATTTAAGTTGTTGCTGCAACTGGCACATACCTGTTGGCATGATTGTGCTGGATATGTTGAGGCTGAATCTCATGAACCAGTCAGTAAAGGAACATAGTGGTTCTGTTAGCCCAGGTAAAGTATATTCTTTATAGATCCAAGGTTATTATGGCCTTTTGACAATGAGGAGCAGTTTAATATCACTCAGGCAGTTTTGCATTATGGTGAGTGACCAAAGACCACCTCGAGGAGGTAATGATACACACACACATTCACATGTGTAAACAAGCTCACATCAGCATGTGTACAAACGCATACATTTACACGCATAAGCATTAACACACGAGCACAGAAATACATTCACTCGCACATTCACACACAAACATTCGCACGCACATTCACTTATACACATCCATTGCACACACTCAGAGATTCACATGCATATGCACATTCATATACATACACATATAAATGAAATTATATCAAATGAAAGGGGCTCAAATTGAAATGACTTATGGATACTGGGCCACAATGAAGTTTTAATTTATGCCAGCTCCAGATGGGTAAAGGTAGTGTCTAGTAGCGTACTAAACCATTAAAGAGCAGAATACTAGGTCTATACTGAGATAACCTTGCTGACACAGTCTTTAATATTTTCCGCTACTCCGGGCATGGCTGAAATCAGCCAACAGCATAGGTCAGGGGTCAAAGCTGCAACTTCCCTGACCTCCCATACTGGGTGAGTGCACTTACCCATGAAGCTGTAGGAGTGGGGAGTATCCCTGAACTATATGGTCTCTTCTAACTCCACTTATGCATTCTCCATGCTTATCTTGTCCAAGAAACCTACCTCCTGCTCCCTCAACTCAATTCCCACTAAACTGCTGACAACTGAACTTCCCTTCCTGGTCCCCAAGTTAGATATTGTTAATGGTTCTGTCTCGTCTATGCCCCATGGTTATTGGCGTCTCTGCTAATGTAAATAGGTGATTCCTATCCACTCTATCTAGGCCATTCTGGGGCACAGTTATAAAATTAGGGGTCGCCCTTTTAGGACGAGATGAGGAGAAATTTTTTCTCTCGGGGGTTGTGCGACTTTGGAACTCTGTGCCTCAGAAGGTGATGGAGGCAGAGTCATTGAATATTTTTAAGGCAGTGGTAGATACATTCTTGTTAGGCAAGGGAATTAGACGGGAATGTGGAAATTGAAACACAAGAAGATTAGCCAAGATCTTGAATGGTGAGGCAGGCTTGAGGGGCCGAATGATCTACTCCTATTCCTATTTCTTATGTTCACTCATAATGTTATACACCTCAATTAAATCTCCCCTCAGCCTCCTCTATTCCAAAGAAAACAACTCCAGCCTATCCCATCTTTCCTCATAACTAAAATTCTCCATTCCTGGCAACATACTCAAATCTATAGTGATTACATCCTTCCTGTAATGCGGTGACCAGAACTTTATGCAGTACTCTAGCTGTAGTCTAACTAGTCTGTTATAGAGTTCTAGCATAACTTCTCTGTTCTTATACTGTAAAGGAAAGTATCCCAGATGCCTTCCTGACCACCTTATTTACTTGTCCTGCTACCTTAAGGGATCTGTGAACATATATTCCAAGGTCTCTGCATTCCTCTATATTTCTCAGAATCCTTCAATTTATTATTATTGTGTTTTATGCCTTGGAGATATGCAGATTTGACATACCAGTTTCTATGTCTAAACAGGAGCTTTTTAAAAAGGTTCCTTTTTAAATGCACAAGGCATGGAGCATAGTTAACGGACATACATAATCAAACACTGAACAATTGAACACAACAATTTTATATTATTTTTTTCTTGTTTGTCCTCCCTAATGCATTACCTCAAACACCTCCAGATTGAATTCTATTTGCCACTTTTCTACCCACCTGACAAGTCCCTTGATATCTTCCTGCAGTCTACAACTTTTTTCCTCACTATCAACCACACAGCTAATCTTCATATTATCTGCAAACCTCTTAATAATCCCTCTTTGATTTAGGACTAAATCATCCATAATTACCACAAACAACAAGGGACCCAGTAACGGGCTTTGTGGAACCCCACAGGAAAGAACTTTCCAATCACAAAAACACCCATCAACCATAACCCTTTGCTTCCTGACACTGAGACAATTTTGGACCCAGTTTATCACTTTCTCTTGAATCCCATGAGCTTTTAATTTTCTATTAGTCTGCCATGTGGGACCTTGTCAAAAGCCTCCTTGCTGAAATTCATGTAGACTGCAGCAAACACATTGCCCTCTTTGTTACTGCTTCAAGAAAATACATTCAGCTCAGTCAGACAAATCCATGCACACTGTCCATGATTAATGCTTGCTTCTCTAAATTATGGTGTATACTAGTTCTCAGAATTTCTTCCAGTAATTTGCCCACCACTGAAGTTTGGCTGACTGGCTTGAATTACCTGGGCTACCCATCCTCCTCTTTCTTAAAACAAGTTACAATGTTAGCAATCCTCTTGTCCTCTGGCACCATGTCTATAATCAGAGAGATTGAAAAATGATGGACCAAACTTCCTTTCTTTCTTTCCTTGCTTCCCTTAGCAGCCTGGGATACATCTCATCTGGGCTTGGTGACTTATCTACTTTCAAGGATGCTAAACATCTTAATATTTCTTCCCTCACGATGTTTATCCCATCTAATATTTTCACACTCCTCCTCCTTAATAATAATATTTGTTTGTCCCTCTATTTTGTGAAAACGGATGCAAAGTATTCATTAGGAACCATGTCCACGTCTTCTGCCTCCACACACAAGTTTAATGTCTTCCTGCATTTTGTCACATTCTTCCTCTGTATCAACTATAGCTCCCAATTTGGAATCATCAAATTTTGAAATTATGCCTCTGATTCCAGAGTCCAAATCATTTATGTAAACAGTGACCAATGGTAGTCCCAGCACCAGTTCTTGTGGAACAACATTCCTCACCCTTTGCCATTTCGAGTAACGATCTTTAACACTTAATATTGTTGTAGCGAGCTTGTCCTCTGACTCCACATGTTCTGACTTAATCATGATTCTACTATGCACCACTTTTGCAGAAATCCAAATATATTACAGCTACTGCATTATGCTTACCTATCCTTTCTGTTACTTCTTCAAGAAATTCAGTATGGTTGGCCAAGCATGGTCTTCCCTTCTAGAATCCATGGTGCCTACTCTTGATTATATTTTGCTTCTGAGTACTTTTTGATTACATCTTTGATAAGGAATCCTAAACCTTTCTTGCCCGCAATGTTGAGTGAACTGATCTCTAAACCTTTCTATCTCCCTATTTACATATTGAGTAATACAGTATCGTTTTATAATCCTGTAGCATCCTACATCACTACTTGCTCCCATTGCAAGAACTGAATCCTTCATTTCTCTGAAGACTCCCTTGTCCTGGTTTTAATCAGCAACCTTTGAGGTTTTAACATTTGTGGAATTCCAGAAAGTTCTTCTTACATTGCTAGCAGTGCAAACACAGATGAGATTTCCAAGTTCCTGTCTAAACAAAAGAACAATTTGAAGCCCTTCCTCACTTGTTGCATTAAACGGAGGTTGGGATTGGACACCTGCTGGTTCAGCAACAGGAACGTGTGATCCTCCACTGAACCTGAGGCCCCTGTGGTTTACTTTTGAGTTGCCCATTTCAGATTTAGTGTCCAATTTTGAAATGCTTGCGACTTTTGGCAGTAGTTAGTTCGTAGAACAACAAACAAACCTGCTTGTGTCAGAGATCAGCCTTCTGAGTCTGGGAAGAAATTACCATGCTACTGTTAAGTGATAGTGTGTGTCTGGGAAGGACGGGTGGGTGGGAATCTTTAAAAAGCTGTGTGTGCCTTTGTCAGCAGTAAGATGATCCATGCAATATCTAAACTTATCCTTCATTGATCAACAAACTAATCAAGTTTGGAATGTCTCCCATTGCCCATTACATCAACATTTGTTTATTTTCCTGAATTCTGCTCTCCCTTCAACCCCTCGGCAAGGGGGACTATTCCATGGTTGCTGGTGACCCTCCCTTTCACAAGTGTTCATTTCTTCATGTGGGAATGTAGGCAATGAGTGTTGGCAGATTATTCAACTGAAGAGCCATCGCGGCTGAACGCAATCCTGCCCTCACTTTGCATCCACACATGTCCATGTTCCAGCATAGAGAATCACTGGGCATTAATAGAGCCTAAAGCTCTATTCCCTGGCTAGAGTGTGGAGCAGAATAATGCCAATGTTGGGGGTCAATCCCCATACCGTCTGTGGTGGTTCATGTAGGGTCTGCCTCTTTACCTTGCTCTCAGTCAGCCAAAGGCTGAACTGGCACATTGGAGGCGATGGTGAATTTTGTCATCTGTCTGCCTTTATTGAGAGGAGGCTTTCAACACACAGAAAATGAGACACATTTTTCAGGATCTTGCCATTGATCTTAATGGACACTCAGGCCAGGATTTTCTGTGCCCGTGGGTGTCGGGTGTTTTCAGTGGCGTAAGTGGACAATATGGCGAGAAGGCCAAAAATCAGTTTCATGACGTCGTGAATCCAATTTGCGATTGTCTGCTCAGCCTGTCGATGGCAGGCCGCATTCCCTGTCATCCAATGTCGGGAATCTCGTTGTAATACATCAGCATATCATGTGATGTGGAATGGTGCCCCTCAAGCAATATAGCCATTGTCCCTCTCTAATGGAGAGAAATGTCTATGTTCCTTCATGGATTATAACTTATTACAATTACAGCCGAGAATTACTGCACCCAATTGTCTTTATCTTCTTAGGCAGTCCCTTAGGATCGAGGATGACTTGCTTTTACTCTGGCTCGATGGATTCTCAGATGGCTGATACTGTGCAAACTGCAGACCCTGTCACGTGGGGGGCAGGTAATACTTGAAGGATTGAGTAGGTGAGTTGTTTGGAAGTTTATGCGCTCCCTCCGACAGCTCAACTTCGCCACTGTGTGTTACTGAGGAAGTCTACTGATATGTTCAGCGCTCTCCTGAATTAGCCTGCCCCATTTTGGTCGGTCACAAGCCAAGGACTCCCATGAGTCAGCGGGGATGTTTGACCTCTTAAGGGATGCTTTGAGGACATCGCTAGAATGTTTCTGCTGTCCTCCTGGGAGTCTCGTGCTGCAAGTGTGTTCCGAGTACAGCAGTTGCTTCGCAAGTCTGGTGTCAGGCATACAAACGACATGCCCTGTCTAGCGGAGTTGGTTTTGAGTAATTAGCACCTCAATGCTGGGCAAGTTAGCTTTGGAGAGGATGCTGCTGTGGGATCACCTTTCTTGCCACTCGATTTGGAAGATCTTACGAAAACACCAACGTTTTCCAGTGTTTTGAGGTGTCTGCTGTAGATTGTCCAAGTCCCCAAAGCTTTAGGAGCTTGGGGATCACTGTTGCCCCATAAACCATGATCTTTGTATTGGATTTGAGATCCTGGTCCTTAAATTCTCTGTTCCTCAGTTGGCCAAAGGCAGAACTGGCACACTGGAGGAGGTGATGAATTTTTCTCGTCTGTCTGCCTTTTCAAAACACAGGTTTTCAAAACACAGAAAGTTATCCACATTTTTCAGGATCTTGCCATTGATCTTAATTGACACTCAGGCCAGGATTTTCCATCGCCACTGGCATCGGGCATTTGCAGTCATGTGAGAAGGCCAAAAATCAATTTCATGACATCGTGAATCCAGTTTGCGATCGTCTGCTCAGCCTGTTGATGGCAGGCTGCGTCCCATGCCATCTGATGTTGGGAACTTCATTGTAATACATCAGTACATCATTATAAGTCCAGCCCACTGGACTCATCCATCCCCGCTGGATCGTCGGCTCACGTCGCTGGGTAAACACGCTGGTGCAGAACACGTCTTGACAAATTTGATATGCAGAAGTCGGGACTTACCACCAGGGCCTTGCTCACATTGTGGACATCCAAGGAGCAGAAGATGCTGGAGCCCAACAGCAACAGGATCGGGAGGAACATCCATGGCATGCTGGGTGGATTCTCATGGACATGGCTCTGCTGCAAGGCAGCTCATGGAAGCTGGAAAGTCACCATTGATGCTCACAATGGATGATGGTCGAGGGAGTGGAAGAGGAAGGTGTAGGATCAACTTGGAGAGGAAGAGGTGTTGGGGGGTGAGGTTGGGAAGAGGAGAATGAAAGTGTCAGGGGGTGATGAGTTGGGAGGGGGGCAATGAAGGTTTCGGGAAGGGTGAGATTGAGTGGGTGGTGAAGATGTTAGGAGGAGGTTAGGTTAGGAGAGGAAGAATGAAAGTGTTGGGGGGTTATGTTGGGCGGGGGTTGTGGGGAGGTTTTAGTGATATGCTGATGTATTACAATGAGGTTCCCGACATCAGATGGCAGGGAACACAGCCTGCCATTGACAGGCTGAACGGACAATCGTAAACTGGATTCATGACGTCATGAAACTGATTTTTGGCCTTCTCACGTGACCGAAATCGCCCGATGCCAGTGGACATGGAAAATCCCGGCCTGAGTGTCAATTAAGTTCAATGGCAAAATCCTGAAAAATGTGCATCATTTTCTGTGTTTTGAAAGCCTCCTCTCGACAGACAGACGATAAAATTCATCATCGCCTCCAATGTGCCAGTTCAGCCTTTGGCCGACTGAAGAAAAGAGAGGGGGAGGAGTGGGTAATGAGGGAGAAGATGAAAACTGGGGAGGTATGTGTAAGAGGGATGGAAGGTGTAAGGGAAGGAGTTTGGGGGGGTAAGGAGTGTGGAGAGGGCAGGGAGTTCAGGGGAACTAAAGGAGTGCGGAGAGGGTAGGTAGTAAGGGTGGAGGAAAAAGTAAGGATGGAGGAAGGATCATAAAGCGGGAAGGAGTAAAGCTGGAGGAAGAAGCGAGGTTGTCCAAGGGAGTCAGCAAAGGGGAAGGAGTAAGGCTGGAGGAAGAAGTGAGGCTGGAGGGAGTGAAAAGGCTGGAGGAAAGGGCCAGGAAGGGGGAAGGACTAAGGGTAGTGGAAGAAGTAAAGGTCTATGAGTGAGTCAGGAAGGGAGAGGGTCTACGCAGGGGATGGTGGGGGTGGGGAGGAGGGGGTGTTGTTCAGGGGTGGGGGATGGGAGGGCTAAGTGGGGGGGAAGATATTCTTGGGGGAGGGAATGGTCCAGAGGGGATAAGGAGTTCCGGGGGGGGGGGGGGGGGGGGGGGTGCGGTAAGGAGTCCTGAGGGGGAAGTGGTCTGGGGGGGGAAGGGGTTCTGTGGAGTAAGAGGTCCACTGGGGGAGGTGTCCGGGTGAACATGCAAGGGAGGGGTCTGTTGGGTCCATGGCTGCCTCCTGGGGAGTGAACTGAGGGTGGGCATGGTATAAAGAATGTTGAGGACAACTGAGGGCAGAATGAGGCTGTAGGGTGGGAGGGTGAGGGTTCAATGGTAGCGGTAGAAGGGATGGCAAGGGTGGTTGGTAGGGACTTGGAGGCAAACCTGGACCCTGGGGGTGGGAAGGAGGAGGTTGGAGAGGTGATTTTGGATGGGGTGGGATTTTTGGGAAGGAAGAGAACATGTACGTTCACCTGGACATCCCTGAAGGAAAAGGGTTGTGGCTGGTAGGTCATGGAGGGGAATTGGAAGGAGATGGCGGGGGAGGGGGGGGTGGTCAACTGTGATGGGGGAAAGGAAATGGTGACTGGGATAGGGGAAAAGATGGGGGAACACACGAAAAACCGAATCCAGACCATGCTGTCCAAATCGCAAGTGAAATGACAGTCGTGGTGGGCGAGATCTAGTGCTGTATGGGAGTGTGATCATTGAGTAGTTGGAGGTCAGCTCAGATGGACAACTAAAAGCGAATCCCAGCAGGCAGCATTCAAAATGCTCAGGACGTTGAGGTGAGTATGGTACGTGAAGGATTCGCCCCCAGAATCACTTGTTGGCCAGCTGCTCCCTCTGTGGTGACAGAGGACGACGTTGAAGGGCTCACAGGCAAAGGGGACTTGGAAGGAGAGTTCAGCCTCTGAGATTCCTGATTGGATGATCCAGGGGCATCCAGCTGCTGCTCCTCCTTCCTTCAGGTTCCCAGGGGCCCCAGCTTGACTCCTTGAGGGGAAGAAGCAGCTGGAGGGACATCGAGATGCCCCATTTCCCTCTCGCATTTCCACTGCGGGAACTCACCCATGGCTCCTGCGATGGAGTGCAGGTCTGCACACGTCTCCACGTTCTGCTGGACCAGTGTCTCCATGGTGTCCACCATCCTCCCCATGGAGACCTCCAAATGGGCACATGTGGGCATCACTTCATCAGAGAGCAGGCAGACACACTCCTCCGACTCACGTGCCATTCTGCTGAGGGCTTCCAACAGCTCTGCACGATGTTCCCACACCTTCTGCTGACTCTCCAGGATGAATTGAAGAACAAATCTAGAGGCTCGTCATCTGACTCGGACCTCACAGATGCCTGATCCCCAGCAGTCCTCCAAGAGCTAGGGAGCTTACACAAACCTGCCTCCTGCTGCTGCGGACATGTAGTGACCACCAGATTGTGAACCTGAGCCTGCTCTACGTATTGGTTCCACTGAGGTATGTGTCTCTGTGTTGGTGGAGGGGGTGGGTAAGCACTGTGATAGGTCTTCTGGGCTGCTTATTTCCAGCTCTTCAATGGAGGAAGTGTCTTCTTGGCTGGAGTTCAGGACACGGATGAAGCTGAGAGAATGATTGGCTGAGGGTATCGGTCACTTGTCAGAGCTCCCTGTGAACCAAAGTAGAGATAGTTAATGCATGAAGCAGGGTCAAAAGCAGGAGACAGAGCACTCACATTTGCGTTAAGAGAGGGATGATGTGGTGCAGAATCCTCATGTGGGTGTTCACCTCCGACTTCACCATCACCACCGGCACCGTCCACATCCTCACCAGTTAGTGCGATGGCACACTCCTCAAAGTGAGTGAGGGGCCTAATATGGGCCACTCCACCCCTGGTCTGGGGCCTCTCCATGCTTATGTGAGCCAGCTTCTCCTGCATGAAAGCAGATGGAGAGAATGTGAGCAGGACACATGGCACTGCATGGAATGTTTGTGTGGCGAGGGGAGCCATGGACAGGATGAGGATGCGAGCTTGAGAGGGTGTGGGCCTGATGGAGATGTGAGGGTGTGTGTGAGGGTTAGTGGTGTTGTCCCTTGAGGTGTGAGATCCCTGTGGATGTGTGATGGGTTTGTGAGTGTGTGAGTTGAGAGTGATGAGAAGTGTGAATTACCCTGGCAGAACAGAGACCATTCATACTGTAGTGGGGGTGGCTGTCATTTTTTGCAGGGCATTGGTGCTAATCACCACTGCCACCACCTCCCAAGCTGGATTAGTGAGGTTGCTGCCCATCCTGCGGCCAAAGCCGGGATAGAGGACATCATGGTGAGCCTCCACTGCATCCAAAAGCTGCTTGAGGGATGTGTCATTGAACCTGGAGGCTGCAGTCTCTTTGCCTTTCAGGGCCATGTCTTCTTTGCAGCAGTCGTGGGCTGGAAGCACTAAGAGGTGTGCGCGTGGCTGGACTTTAAATATTGCACCTGGCATGATGAAGTGGCAAGTTGATGGCAAGGCGAGTGAATGAGAGCCCGCCCACCATGCAAACGGCATGTTTCCCAGGAATGCATAATTTGGTATGGTTTGGTATGATACGGCGTGAAAGCCGCCATTGTGGCTAGCCGGTAAAACGTCATTTTACCTGTCCGCTACTGCACTTAGTACAAATCTGGGACGATTCTACCCTCAGTGTTGAGTAAGGTCTGTAATGGTGTTGCTGCTATGGCTGACAGCTGTGGGAGGCAGGCTGTTGCCCACAATTGTATGGTGGTCTTGGTGGTGCCCTCCTAATTTGCTGCCTCTAGTAAAATGCTGCCCAAGAGTCCAGCCAGCCATCAGAAGAAGTCTACTCTCTCTTTCGGTCCCCGCAACGGCACTTCTTCCCTGCTTGAAAGGTTCAGGCTGTGCTTTCAAAAGCTTGGCCAACATGCATAATTTCCTTGGCGATTTGAGAACGTGTGACTTGAAGTGCTATAAGCCAAGTTCAAAGTTACAGCGACTGAAGTTTAAAAAAAATGCTGAAGGGTAGGAAACAATGAGTATTCATTGGAGAAGTTATTGTTTAATTTGTGATAAGTTCTGCTTGAGGTGCTCAGCACTTTGTGCTGGGAACACTATTTAGATTGTTCACATCAATTACCTGGGGCAGAATTTTATGCCTCGCCGGCGGGAGTGCGCTGGACCCGATTGGGCGTAAAATAGTGCGAGGAGACGTTGGGCAAGGGTCCCGACTTCATCCCGCACACGTGCAATCTTTAGGTCAGCGGGCGCATGTGGGTGTTGGACCCATGCCCGCCATCAATGAAAAGGCCACTTAAGGCCATTAAAAACCCAACTGATCCCGATTCTATGTTCTGCCTATGATTTTGCACTCGTCGCATGGGCAAAATGAGCAGACAGGTAGCCCACATTTTGCAAAACCTCACCTAAGGGCAGGAAAAAGGTCAGCAGCATTGCCAGTGTGAGTAGTGAGGATCTTAGGAGATAGTGTGCTGCTGGTTGCTTATTTGAGCATGACAGCTTCATCTCAGTTCTGACCTTCATTCTTAACATTTCTAGGCTTCATTTCAGGACTCATTGTTGTCTTTCAAGGCCCCCGGAGGATTTTGAACATGTGGACCCTTCCAGGTATTAGACAGCTTTCTTTTACCCTGGTAATGGGGATTGTCCTCTCCGCTGGAGGTACCTCCTCTGAGAAGGGGGAGATGGGCAGAAGGGAGAGGAGACCAGGTTTCCCACTGCAGCTTCCAGGGGAGAGGCCTGTGGGAGGAGAGGCACAGGATCAGCAGGTAGTTCAAGATGGAAATGGTCGTAGAAGATGCCACTACTCTGCTGCCAGTATTTGCAGGCAGTGATGCGACTACCTCAACATATCCAAGGTGCAATGCCGAAGGAGGGTCCGCCTCACTAGGGAGACTGTGACCTCCATTTGTCATATGATTGGCCCTGAGATCACCTCCAAATGTGTGGATGGAAACTCCATGCCAGTGGCTCTGAAGGTCACAATGGCCCTCAACTCCTATGCTTCTGGTTCTTTTCAGGTGTCAGTGGGGGATCTTTGCTAAGCATCCCAATCAGCTGTCCACAGTTGTGTCAAGCTTGTGACAGAAGCTCTGTTCAGGTGGGTAATAATATTTATTCATTTCTGTATGGACGAGACTAGCCAGGCTGAGCAAGCCAGAGGGTTTGCAGTGATTGCTGGGCTCCATCGCATTCAGGGTGCAATCAATTGTGCACATGTGGCCATCAAGGTGCCAGTGGGTCAGCTGGGTGCCTTCGTCAACAGGAAGGGATTCCACTCGATGAACATCCAGATAGTGTGTGACCACAGGGCGCAGATTCTGCAAGTCTGTGCATGGTACCCTGGCAGCTCCCATGGCGCAGGAGCAGCTGAAGCCCGGCGGTCCCCTGGCATCATGGGTGCCTCTTCTCCTGCGAACAAGTGCCTGCTGGTGAATCAACGACATGTCATTAGTTCAAGTCATCACACTGTCACTGTGCAAGCCAGGCACCTTGGTGAGACAATGGAGATCTGCATCATGGTGCCATCATCTTTCAATGATCAATGTGGACTCCAGTTTTGAGGCTCCCATTAATGAAGAGGCTACACAAGAATGTTTGCACCATCCAAAACTCTCACCTCTGTGCACTGCACTCTTACCTTCGTCTGACACCCCAGCATCTCTGCGACTGACTGACTGAGATGTGTGGTGACTCTCCAGCTCCAAGGCGTCCTGCTCAAATCTCATCAGGATTAGCAGGTTTGGGGGCCTCCACCTGACTATGACCTCTCAATGTTGTAATGGCTCATCTTCTCCTGAAAGGACAGAGGAGGATCCATTAGTCCACTCTCTACCTGCAGTGCCATTGGAGCTTGGCCAACCCCACCTGAGGAACACCTTGCAGGGCACATCCAAGTCGTGGCCCTTGAGCCACAAGGCACTCAGTTCAAGCAGCCACGGCTACCTCCTTGGCCAGCTCCGGCATCGGAGGGGGAGGACCAGTCCTTAACACTTCAATCACTGATCCATGCCAACACAGTACTCAACCTTCCTGTGTGCAGCAGGTCATTGAACATTTTGTGGCACTGCACCCATGTGTGCTGCACAACATTATGGCTGCTGACCTTGGCTGCCACCTCCTCCCAAGCTTTTTTTGTCAGGTGCGGTGGCCTTTTCCTTCCATCTCTGGGGACGAGGGTGTCCCTCCTGGCAGCCACCTCCTCTAATAGCACCGCAAGGCCTTCGTCCCAAAACCACCCGACCTGCCCAACCGCCTGGCGTCTCCAGCCACTGTTGAGGCCATAGTTGTGGTCTCCCGAACCCAGAATATATGTTCTTCCTTGGAAAGTAGCCCTAAAGTAGCTGCCTATGCTGTTTTTAAACCACCCACTGGGTGGACCCAGCGCCCGATAGGCCCCCATCCCGGCCCTGCCCTTCCCGACCATTGAGAAGACATGTTTCATGCTGGTTGGGCCTTAATTGGCCAGGCAGAGTGAAATTGCAGTCTTGGGCTGATCACATACACCTGCCAAGGGTAGAACTCAGGCCCTGGATTCAGAGACTCAATGCAAAATGGTCGTATTTTCAGGTGATACTAAATGATGAGGGGAAATGGATTTGTAGAAGTAAGCCCATAAATTACAGAATGAGTTATGTTATGACCACAGCCAGTCTCAATTGCTGTATTCTGACACTGAGAAGAAGATGTACCGATCCCAGCAATAAGAGATCCAGTAACACTTTTGGGATTTTAAAAATTAAAAGTAGAAGTTTTATTAACAAAAATAAAAGAAAACTTAAGCACTCAAGATTACAGTTACAGCATTAAGGTTAGTCTTACAAGACATTCCCCAGAATTCACTACTTGGTCAAACCCACAAGTAAACAGCTTCCAGGAACACTCTCTTATAGATGTTAAATATAACAAAAATTCAGTAATATTACACAAGGCAAACTGCTGGAGCTTCAATAAAGGTGTATCACATGACATTTACCCTCTTCCACTCCAAGATGGAATTCACTTCAGAATAAAACTGTTTTCTGCAGCCCAAGGCTTTTCTGGCTTGACTGGAGGGGTGGTTCAAATTGTATCCTCTCCCAGCACACAGCTTCAGTTATCTCAATAACTGAAATAGCTCCAGCTATCTCCAACCATCTCTAGCTCTCTCTCCAGCTCAACAGCTATCCATAGTAACTCTAATATACCTTTTTATCATTTCATCTTTATTCTATTGTTCCCCCACCCCTTTGAAACTCAAATCCTTCCAAATATAAGATCTTTCATGTTTCCAACTTGTCTTTGCTTTTGGGTCAATAAAATATCATATTCTCATGACTTGTTTAACTATGAACTATTGCAAGATGTAAACATGTTCCTTGGTATCTCTGATTCCCCTTTGATATTCAAACAAACTCTCAACTTATCCAAAAATGCAGATGTAAGATGTAACCTATTTACTTGTACCTCAACTTAACACCTCTATCCTTCTCATGTTTCCAAACCCCGAGACAACCTGACTGCTATCAAACTCTTAGATAAAAACAAAAAACTGCGATGCTGGAAATCCAAAACAAAAACAGAATTACCTGGAAAAAGTCAGCAGGTCTGGCAGCATCGGCGGAGAAGAAAAGTGTTGATGTTTCGAGTCCTCATGACCCTTCAACAGAACTGAGTGAATCTTAGGAAAGGGGTGAAATATAAGCTGGTTTAAGGTGGGGGTGGGGGGTAGAGAGAAGTGGGGTGAGTGGGGGTGGTGTGGTTGTAGGGACAAGCAAGCAGTGATAGGAGCAGATAATCAAAAGATGTCACAGACAAAAGAACAAAAGAACACAGAGGCGTTGAAGGTGGTGATATTATCTAAACGAATGTGCGAATTAAAAATGGATAGTAGGGCACTCAAGGTACAGCTCTAGTGAGGGTGGGGTGGAAAGGCTAGCAGGGCATAAGAGATTTAAAAATAATGGAAATAGGTGGGAAAAGAAAAATCTGTATAAATTATTGGAAAAAACAAAAGGAAGGGGGAAGAAACAGAAAGGGGGTGGGGATGGAGGAGGGAGTTCAAGATCTAAAGTTGTTGAATTCAATATTCAGTCCAGATAGCTGTAAAGTGCCTAGACGGAGGATGAGGTGCTGTTCCTCCAGTTTGCGTTGGGCTTCACTGGAACAATGCAGCAAGCCAAGGACAGACATGTGGGCAAGAGAGCAGGGTGGAGTGTTAAAATGGCAAGCGACAGGGAGGTTTGGGTCATTCTTGCGGACAGACCGCAGGTGTTCTGCAAAGCGGTCGCCCAGTTTACATTTGGTCTCTCCAATGTAGAGGAGACCGCATTGGGAGCAACAAATGCAGTAGACTAAGTTGGGGGAAACGCAAGTGAAATGCTGCTTCACTTGAAAGGAGTGTTTGGGTCCTTGGACGGTGAGGAGAGAGGAAGTGAAGGGGCAGGTGTTGCATCTTTTGCGTGGGCATGGGGAAGTGCCATAGGTAGGGATTGAGGAGTAGGGGGTGATGGACGAGTGGACCAGGGTGTCCCGGAGGGAACGATCCCTACGGAATGCTGCCAGGGGGGTGAAGGGAAGATGTGTTTGGTGGTGGCATCATGCTGGAGTTGGCGGAAATGGCGGAGGATGATCCTTTGAATGCAGAGGCTGGTGGGGTGATAAGTGAGGACAAGGGGGATCCTAGCATGTTTCTGGGAGGGAGGAGAAGGCGTGAGGGTGGATGTGTGGGAGATGGGCCGGACATGGTTGAGGGCCCTGTCAATGACCGTGGGTGGAAAACCTCAGTCAAGGAAGAAGGAGGACATGTCAGAGGAACTGTTTTTGAAGGTAGCATCATCAGAACAGATGTGACGGAGGTGAAGGAACTGAGAGAATGGAATGGATTCCTTACAGGGAGCGGGGTATGAGGAGCTGTAGTCGAGGTAGCTGTGGGAGTTGGTAGGTTTGTAATGGATATTGATGGACAGTCTATCACCAGAGATTGAGACAGAGAGGTCAAGGAAGGGAAGGGAAGTGTCAGAGATGGACCATGTGAAAATGATGGAGGGGTGGAGATTGGAAGCAAAATTAATAAATTTTTCCAAGTCCCGATGAGAGCATGAAGCAGCACCGAAGTAATCATCGATTAACCGGAGAAAGAGTTGTGGATGGGGGCCGGAGTAGGACGGGAACAAGGAATGTTTCACATACCCCATAAAGAGGCAGGCATAGCTGGGGCCCATGTGGGTACACCTTTTATTTGGAGGAAGTGAGAGGAGTTGAAGGAGAAATTGTTCAGTGTGAGAACAAGTTCAGCCAGAAGGAGAAGAGTAGTGGTGGATGGGGATTGTTTGGGCCTCTGTTCGAGGAAGAAGCTAAGGGCCCTCAGACCATCCTGGTGGGGGATGGAGGTGTAGAGGGATTGGACGTCCATGGTGAAGAGGAAGCGGTTGGGGCCAGGAAACTGGAAATTATTGATGCGACGTAAGGTGTCAGCGGAATCACGGATGTAGGTGGGAAGGGACTGGACAAGGGGAGAGAGAAGGGAGTCAAAATAACGAGAAATGAGTTCCGTGGGGCAGGAGCAAGCTGACACGATCGGTCTACTGGGACAGTTCTGTTTGTGGATTTTGGGTAGGACGTAGAAGCGGGCCGTCCGAGGTTGGGCGACTATCAGGTTGGAAGCTGTGGGAGGAAGATCTCCAGAGGAGATGAGGTCAGTGACAGTCCTGGAAACAATGGCTTGATGTTCAGTGGTGGGGTCATGGTCCAGGGAGCGGTAGGAGGAAGTGTCTGCGAGTTGACGCTCAGCCTCCGCAAGGTAGAGGTCAGTGCGCCAGACAACAACAGCACCACCCTTGTCAGCGGGTTTGATGACAATGTTGGGGTTGGACCTGAGAGAATGGAATGCAGTAAGTTCAGAGAGAGACAGATTAGAATGGGTGAGAGGAGCAGAGAAATTGAGATGACTAATGTCACACCGACAGTTCTCAATAAAAAGATCAAGAGAAGGTAAGAATCCAGAGGGAGGGGTCCAGGTGGAGGGAGAATATTGGAGGTGGGTAACAGGATCCGTTGAATGGGGAGAGGACTCCTGCCCAAAGAAGTGAGCACGGAGACGAAGACGGCGGAAGAAGAGTTCAGCATTGTGCCGAGCCCGAAATTCATTGAGATGAGGGCGTAATGGTATGAAACTGAGTCATTTGCTGAGCACTGAACGTTCAGTGTTGGAGAGGGGAAGGTCAGGGGGTATAGTGAATACAAGGCCGGGGCTGGGATTGGAAGATGGGGTGGAGATGGAGGGACAGGCAGGGGTGGAGGGTCCTAGATAGGTGTTGGTGTCGATGAGTTGTTGGAGCTTGCGTTCCTTAGCACTTGGGAGAAAGAGAAAAAGTTTCTTGTTGAGGCGTCGGATGAGCCGAAGAATAAAATGAAACTTGGGGCACGTGCAGCTTTGAAAAAGGGTACGGCGGTGCTGCTGGAGGGAGAGGTCGAGTGTGTTCATATGGTGGCACCTGGTACTGAGTGTGGATCTCAGAATGTGACAGGAATAGCAGTCCAAGAAATGTTTTATATCCTGGAGATACCTGTAATCCTGGGTGGGTTTGAAACAAGAGGGATGGAATTTCAGTTGAAATCCACGTGGGGTAAGTCAGAGATGGAGACAGTCACTGAGAAAGGAGATATGGCGTGAAAGCGGGTTTTAGTAAACACCTTATCAAACACCAGGAGAGAAATGGAAAGCAATGAAGGTGAGCAAGGCAAAAGAGAGTAACGGAAATTTTGTCGCAGAGAGGAACAGAACTTCTTCAAGGTAGGCATTCCTTGAAGAGGAGTGGCAGTCAATTAAACAAAGAGATAAAAACAAAAAACTGCTGGAAATCCAAAACAAAAACAGAATTACCTGGAAAAACTGAGCAGGTCTGGCAGCATCGGCGGAGAAGAAAAGAGTTGACGTTTCGAGTCCTCATGACCCTTCAACAAAACTGAGTGAATCTTAGGAAAGGGGTGAAATATAGCTGGTTTAAGGTGGGAGGTTGGGGCTGGGGGGGGGGGGGGGGGAGAGGGGTGGGGGGGGGGGGGGGGTGATGGGAGAGAAGTGGGGGGGTGGTGGTGTGGTTGTAGGGACAAGCAAGCAGTGATAGGAACAGATAATCAAAAGATGTCACAGACAAAAGAACAAAAGAACACAGAGGCGTTGAAGGTGGTGATATTATCTAAACTATCAAACTCTTGTCCAGCTTAATTAAATCACAAACACACACACACACACAGATACCCAGCCTTCTTTACAGAATAACACAATAGTCCCCAAAATATTTTTAAAAATCCATTCTCACAGTTAGATAAAATATATGCCTACATAGGCAGACCAATTTTAGATGTAACTTAATGAAGAAAATATCAAGTATTGTGCATAGGAAGATAAATGGGAAACGCATGTATTCCATAAATAGTGTTGAAATGGTTAAGGATGAAGCTGAGGATACTGAGTAGATTCAGCACTCTGAACTCAGTCCAATCAACAAAAGATGTTCAACTACATAACCAAAATAATGGAAGACAAAACAGAAGAAGTTGTGGTCAAACTGTATTGTGCTCTGGACAAATCACACTTTGAGCATTGTATCTTGTTCTAATCACCAAGATGCAAGAGAGACATTCCAGAGCTGAAAAGCTGATTCCTAGTGTCAATGTTCTCAATTCTGTGGAAAGAAACTGGAAAAGATCCTTCAGAAAGGTGATCTTGCAGAGATTAATGCAATAGATAAGGAATATGCTCAATTTATTTATCAAATAGTGAGAGTGGGACAAGTGGATATAGATTCAAATTAGGAAAAGGTACATGTGTGAGTGATGTCAGGGGATTTTCCTTTACACAAAAAAGGAAATAAAATTATGGGTGACCTAAAATTACAGGAAGAATAGTGGAGGAAGTGAAATCTCTTAAGAATTGATTGGATTAACTGGGGACTTTAGAATCTTTCTGGATGGGTGAAGTAAGATGTGCTGAATGGCCTTCCTCACCTAAAATTATTTTGTGAACTTGTGATGTTGTATTGTTACTCAGTTAGATTTTTGTTCTGTGCCTTGATTCTGGGAAAGGCACATAATGGAGTAATTGGACACCTGCCTGTCCCTATGATTCCGCACGTCATCCAACAATCATGGCAGCTGCCAAGTAAATGTCAGACAATTAGTTCAATTAATAATCCTATTTTCTTAAGGCCATTTTAAATTGTCTATTGAATGATGTCTTGTAATAGTACTCATTTGACTGCAGGATAAAGAAGGAGCGGGCTATAGCATTGAATACCAGATCATTCAAAATCTCGCCACCAGTTAAGCTGCAAAAGAAAAGATTGGAGATAGATAAAATGCTAGGTCTGCTGAAGGTCACATGTGAAGTGGAGCTGGCTGTGAACATCTCTCAGTTTGTATTATTAGTACCTGTTATCAATGCAAAGGCATAGTACACTATAAGGACTGAAATTATACAGTGTAGGAATGTACCATGTTCAGTCTCTGCTCTATCTTTAATTAGTTGATCCCTATCAGCAGCATTAGGAGAGATATAATTGGCCACAGTGTTCCTGAGTTAGAGAAGGAAGGATTTCCAAGGTTACTCCTGATGGTTATGGAGTAAGCCCTGTTGAAATGCTAGCTGAGAATAGGGTACAACTGGACTGCAATACCCCTCCATGGTCAAATACTGTAGTGACACTTATTGGCTGTCTTATATGCAATGAATGGCCATTTGAATGAGATGCTGGCTACTCATAGGACTGTATCCAAGTGAGGGAGTTAATATCTGCAATATGGAAAGGGAGAAACTGAAAGAAAAAGAAATGGACTGAAATTCAAGAAATCCCAAAATATAAGAAACATTCAATTATTTTCAGCATGGGAGACACAACTTGAGGTTGACTGTTCGACAACATTTGCCAAGAAAATAGAATTGGTAAAACTAATTGTGAAATGTAAACTTCTCAATTTAAATTCAACTTCACAACCAGTTCCAAAGGTTCTCTGCTTCTCTCCAGAATGTACTGCATTATGCTCAGGTCCAGTGTGGTGGGCTGTGGTCAACTTCTGCTATCTTTGAAGGCCATGTTAAAATAGAACAATTGGAACTGTGTTCTTCATGTGTGCAAGGGCCTGACCTCCATTTGACAACATCTACAGTAGGAAACATGAGTCTACTGTGTGAGGGAATTGCACCCATATCCGATCCGTCCAGTTGTGACATTGCTGAAGGTAACTTTTAAGCAAACTTTGGCTGGAATTGTGGTCCTCAGTGCACAGTGAGTGAATAATATAGATTTAGAATATAGAATACAAGAAGCATTTGGCTCAGTCAAGGAAGAAAGGTTGAGAGGTTGAAAGGTTGAACAGGGAAAATCAAATTGATTTGTCTTCATACTATAAGGGGCATTACAGTTAGCAGCTTTGTTTATTTTGTATTAAAGTTCATTGAGTCAAAAATTCATTTAGTTGGATTGTATGGTGCTGTGACTCTACCCTTCCACCTCTTGTTCCATATTCCTGGAAAGAACTGAGCCAAGATAAACCATAACCACTGAACAGCAGCCAAATCTAATTGTTCTAAATTTACTGCATCTTCAATATCAAATGTTCCTGTACACAGGGGCCTTGGTCCTTTGGGACCAGAGTCATTTAAATTAATTATTTGTTATCCCCATTGGGAATCTGCAAAGATTGCTGGTCAAGAAATGCAGGACAATGCTTCCTCTTAACATTAATGAAGAAATAACATCAGGATATTTCTTAATGAAAAAATAACTGTAAACTTTTCAAAATTATCTGTTTGGCACCACAATTTAGCTTTGATACAATTTTGTCTCATGCCTCTTGGAGAGCATTGGTTGTTGCTGGAGGTATGTTTCCACAGCCACCCTCGTAACCCCTAATGGTGTTTCCCTGTCTGGAACAGCAAGGGAATTCTGGAGAATACAATAGTTTTTTTTATCTCTAGAGGGCAGAAATATTTGTCATTGGAAGTGAAATAATTTGAAAATAATTCAGCATAGAGCAATGCCCTTTAACAGTATTGCACATCTCCACAATGGATTTACTTGCAGTGTTAGTCATCCCTGGATATGCTCACCCAGTGTTAGTAATCATTGGATTTGCTCTCACTGTTAGTGGTCCCTGATTTGATCTCTCAGTTTTAGTAGTCCCTGGATTTGCTCTTGCACTGTTAGTAGTCACTGGATTTGCTCTCTCAGTATTAGCAGTCCCTGGATTTGTTCTCAGTGTTAGGGGAGGCAGTGACATAGTGGTATTGTCATTCATTAGTTTTACAGAGACCCCCAGGGTAATGGTCTGGGGACCTGGGTTCAAATCCTGCCATAGCAGATAGTGAAATTTGAATTAAATAAAAATCTGGAATAAAGTCTGATGATGACCATGAAACCATTGATGATTGTTGCAAGAATCCTATATGTGACTCCAAACTGACAGCAATGTGGTTGACTCTGAAATGCCCTCTGAACAAGGGCAATTAGGGATGGGCAATAAATGCTGGCCTAGCCAGCGACACCTACATCCGATGAATGAATTTTTAAAAAGTAGTCTCTGGGTTTGCTCGCACAGTGTTAATGATCTCTGGATTTACTTGCACAGTGTTAGTGATCCCTGGATTTACTCACAGTATTAGTAGTCACTGGATTTTCTCTCAGTGTTAGTAGTCCCTGGTTTTGCACGCAGTGTTAATAATCCCTGGATTTGGTCTGAGAGAGGAAGTTTGCTGTCACTATCTATTCATTCTGGTCCCTTTCAACCAGTTTTTGTCTTTTACAGCCTTCATGTTTTGCTCCTTTTAATGGCAAAGGGGTGAATCTGGAACTCTCCTCATCTATATCCTTTCTGCTTTTCCATTTTTCTACTCCACGCTTTCTATTATAACATTTATCTTGCAGATATGCAGAGTAGTTGACACCCTGCAGCTGCTGCCCACTGGGTGAAGGCAGCTGACAAAGGGGTTTGAGTTGGCTGTTCAAACCCCAACAAAAATGCACAAGCAGGTGGAGGGGAGGGAGGAGAATTGAGTGATCTGTGAGGGCAAGGTTTGTCTACCCAGCACACGGAGGCTGCCAAAGGCCTCAGAGCTTCAGGCTAGATTCAGGCTTTGGATTGGCTAAGCAATCTGAATCAGGCTGTCAACTTTTCAGGGGCAACTTTTCAGTCTGCCTTTGTGGGTCGGCTCAAACTATTCCACAATGTGGGGACCATGTGTTTGTCTGACACCTCCGCATCCTCCCCCCCCAACTTTAATATCTCAACCCATCAGGCCAGGGTTCAAAATAATCAATAGACATTCTTATTTCATTTGTCCCCTCAATCTGCTACCGTCCTAACCAGCAATAACATTACAGCCACCAAAGGGCAGCTTCCTCTTCACATTCACTTGCTCTGGTTGGTGCTGTAATTTTGGGGTTTAGGTCTAGTTCAGATCATTTGAATGAATCAATTAATTAATGAAAGTCCTTTCTTTTCATAATCCTCTGTAATTTCTCTCTGACTTTACGGTAGCGGGCAAATAAAATTACATCTAATTTCATTTAGTCCAGTTATTGGGCTTTAAATCATCTGTTTAATTAACTGTCTATATAGTAGAGGTAGTTTTCTCATTTTAAAAAAAATTCCAAATATCTCAAACATTGCAGGATTCTTTCACACTGATGAGAGAGCTTGTTGAAGGCTGCAACATTGATGCATTATCTCAAGATTGCTTCCAGAAATAGCAGCTACCTTAAGTTAATCAGGCCCTAAATGGCAATGCATTGAAATCCACAAATAAACTGAATATCTGTAAAGAGCAACACCTCTTAATTCTATGACATGTTTGTCCAATGGTGCATGTTCAGGAAGGCTTTTTAAGAACTCCTTCAGGCTGTTGGCAAAACACAAGAGCTCATCATTCACTTACTTCTAGTTTCCAACTTTTCTCAGCACAGTATTCTCTCAACACTGCATTGGGGGTTATGCGTCTTCTAGTCACATGAACTCACTAAATCAAAACTTTTTTCATAAATACATAGATTTAATTGAATAACTACTTTTATACAGAAAAAAGAACTGTTACAGGAGTCTGTGGAATGTTTATAACATGGGGAGGGGGGGGGGGGCGGTGGATTCAGAAGCAAAAAGGTTGAGAATGTCTGCATTGGGCCATTGTGGGAGCCTGAAGGTGAAATTAATGGGCAATTAAGCAATTACATCTGCTCCACGCGCCTTTGGAAAGTGTTTTCTAGCCAGAAAAAAGAAGCTTCATGTACTAATTCCTGGGTGAATGGGAATAAATTTGTTATCCCACCACTGGAGAACAATATGATCAGCAGGAACCCAGGGCTGGCACTGGACCAGGTAGAGTGCAGAACATTTAACCCATCAAATGACAGGTAAAGCAATGAACTTTTACAAAGAATGTTTGTTGCCTGATATTAGGAATAGCTTTAAGTAAGCACACTGTACAGGATATCTATGGCCTGAATTTATCTTTGATAACAGAGAGTCAGTAGATTTCCTATGATAACAGGAGCGTTAGGCCAGGTAACTTTTTAAAATTCATTCACTCATGGCATGTGAGTGTCTCTGCCTGGGCCAACGCTTATTGCCCATCTCTAGTTGCCCTTGAGAAGGTGGTGGTGAGTTGCCTTCTTGAACCGCTGCAGTCCATGTGGTGCAGGCATACCCACAGTGCTGTTAGGGAGGGAGTTCCAGGATTTTGACCCAGCGACAGTGAAGGAATGTATTATTTTGCTTTAAGGAATAGCTGTGAATAACGATGCATGTCCCTTAAAGGACAAGGTCCAATTGCTGTAACATCCTGAGACCATTAGTGAGGAATTGCTGAGCAATGCCACAGGAGAGCCATGAGTATGGTGATTCGGCTTCGGATTGAAAGGAGTTTCGTTGCATTGTCAGTAAGGATAAGAATTTTCAAACACAGCCAAGCTCATTTTACTTTATTGTAACACTTTTTCAACAAACTCAAAGCTGGGCAAGCCATGTTGGAAACGATTTGCCGCGATTTTACAGAAAGGGGTGCATTAACCGCTGGAAGCTAAATTTGAGAGGTGAGTTTACAGGAAAGGAAGCGCGAAGGTGCACTGGCTCATTTTAACCGAGAGGGCGATAGTTGCTAAAATAGTTTTGTGTTGAAAGGGTTAAAATATCTGAGCTCATCAACCATGAGCAAACTTGAGGCAAGATACACAAACTTTTTTTTCACTTGTCTGTCCTCGCCTCTGCTCTGAAGGTGACTTGCTCTAACGGGGAGATCAGGGTTACTTTTGATTTTTTTTTTAGTTGCCTGACAGCGAAACAGAAAGTCAACAGTATGAGAGAATTCCTTACGATTTGTTTCTATTTCCTTTCGATTCGTGGGACAAGTGATGTAGTAGTTGGGCAGGAGGAACCGAACGGGCTGTGGAGGCAGATGATCCGATGGGAAAATAACGGGCACGTATACAGCTTACTGAACAGCGGCACGGCTTACCGCCCAGCCGCCCACCACAGCAGGGCGGAGAAACAGAGTGTCTACCTGAGCAGTGATGGGGAAAGCAGACAGGGAGCCAGCGGCAGGTCTGCCCGCCATCCTGGCCCCTTTGGGACCCGCCAATCCCGTGGACCCGGGAGGACGGCGGCAACCGGGCAGCTCCCCCTCGGTGTCAATCTGACCCGGAGGATCCCCCGGGTTCGCAGCCCGCTTACCGAGGGAGGGAATCCCCCCAGCCGGGGCAGCGGCCCCCTCGCACCCGAGGGCAACCCCGGCGCTGGTGTGTCCCCCGGCGGCGGCTTTAGCCCCAGATCCCCGGGGCCGGAGGAGCCAGCCGCCGGCAGTTCGGCTGAAATGCAGGGGGACGACCCGCGGAATCCCTTCAAGAACCGGAACAGCGTGTTTTACAACGTCTACTCCTCATCCTCACGCTCAGCCCAGCCCGTGGTCCGCAGGAGAATTATTGGGCATGGGACCAGGTACTTCCAAAACGGTAAGTCTACCTCATACTGATTTGGGGGAGGGGGAGGGGTGGGGTGGGGGGGGGGGGGGTGGTCTGTGTTAAAGTACATTTTGTGCAAGAGATGGACAAGATCAATGCTCGTGCCCCGTATCCAACCTCCTTCCCAATTTTTTTTTCCATCTCTATGGCTGGGCAGCCCTCACGACTTTGGTAGTTTAATTAATTGTTTTGTGTATTGAGAACTGAACAGAAGCGAGAAAGCTCCTCTCCCAATCTCTACAGTTCAGGGAGGGCCGATGTTTTCCTTTTTCAACATCAGTAGGAGGAGGACAAGATCAAATCCCAAGGGAATTCCACTGAAGAGGAGGAGGAGGAGGTTTATGAATCCCATTGCTTTGTGCACTGAATCCTACTGGAGTAAAACTCCAGGCGCGACTTTCCCTTTAGTATGTTTCCCAAGGAGTGTGAGACCGACAGTGAGTGTTGGCCGAAACAAAAACAAAAATAGCTGGAAAAACTCAGCAGGTCTGACAGCATCTGCGGAGAAGAAGACAGTTAACGTTTCGAGTCCCTATGACTCTTCATCAGAACTAAAGAAAAACACTGTTGGCCGGTTCAGCAACCTGGTTTTCAATGGACAGAGAAATTGGACAGGAGATCTAACAGGTTGCCAATTCACAGTGAAAAATACCCAGTGAGTGCTGGTGGTTTCTG
Source organism: Carcharodon carcharias (assembly GCF_017639515.1). Taxonomy (NCBI): domain Eukaryota; kingdom Metazoa; phylum Chordata; class Chondrichthyes; order Lamniformes; family Lamnidae; genus Carcharodon; species Carcharodon carcharias. The sequence goes on along the minus strand of NC_054480.1, from coordinate 113,691,132 downwards.
ATTAACAATCAAGTCTTGGCTGTCTTTTTTTTCCTCTGACACCATTTTTAGTGCTCTAAATTTCACCCTGGCTGAGAATAGCTCCCTCAGCACCGAGCGGGAATTAAACCTTTCCTGGTCTGTATAGCTTGGGCACCACACCAGAAAATACTTCTGTAATTGAGTAACTGAGCCAATAAGCAGTAGTGTTCTGAGATGAGCACTTACTGTTTTGTGAAATACAACGTGTCAGGAAAGATTCCGTAGTTTTCATGTGATGTAAAACTCATCTCCAGCTCACTCTTGTAGGCAATTACATTTGTGTGTGCGTGTGTTTTATGCTAGTGAACCGAATTAAGGAGAGTTTAGTAAGTTATCTAGTCCCTCCATCACTTTGATTTGAACTCTTTCCTAGAATCAACATAAGTGTGTTATTTCTGAAATAAAAACAGGAAGTGCTGGAAATATTCAACGGGTCAATCAACAGCAGTAGACAGAGAAAAACAGAGTTAACGTTGCCCATTGGTCAGAACACTTGTTATTTAGAAGAAGTCATACGGACTCGAAACATTAAATGTTTTTTCTCTCCATAGATGGTGTTAGACCTGCTGAGTTTTTACAGCATTTTCTGTTTTTGTTTCACCTGTTATTTCTGTTTGCTCATACCTCAAGTATTGAGCTGATCATAATCCATTGCGGCGATGGGAGGAATGGACCCTCTGGTGTGATACTGAACCACACAATGAGCACGGTTCCAGATTCAATCCTTAGTAATGCTGTTAGTTGCAGTGGGAGCCCGAGGGCAACAAGCGACCTCAAAATATGTTGGCCAGAAAGTAAATCAAACTGGGGGTTTCTGCTCTCAATCGCTGTCCGATTTCATTACCTGGAGCTGTGCCCAAATACCGATGAGGGCTGGGTTCTGAATTGGGTGTGGACGCTGCAAAGTTTAAACTGACAACCTACACAGATTCACATCTGAGGAATAGTCACATTTGAAACTGCCCTGCAACATGAGAAAATCCCTTCAGGAGGAAATCAGAGGGAAGTTTGGAGGGGGGAAAATAAAGTTTTGAGTCAGTATCATTGGTGAGTGAAAAATCCATGTCTCAATATATTCAAAGGATTGAGTGCATAATTATCAAAGGATATTGCTGGGCTATTTTGAACCATTGGTACTGTTTATGACTTCATGTATACCTGGCACAGGAAAGACTGTTGCTTTCTTCCCTTCTGTTAGCTCACTGGGCCGATTTTCCTTTAAGTTTTGTTAGGAACTAGAGTTAATTTATGTAAGTTATAGGTGTATTTGTGTGTGTTAGGAATAAGCTACAGCTTTAAGTTTAAGTTTTAGCTTTAAGTTTAATTTATATGTTTTATTTGTGGGTTAAAAGAGTGAACCCTGTGTCTAGTTTCATTTAAAGATTTACTTTGGGAAAATGTTGCCTTTATGTCTATGGGTTTGTTTGTATACCTGCATTTTAATCATCTTTTATGACTATTGAAGTGGTTTAGGGAAGTTAAAACAAAGTAGGGAACACTGTGCTGTTGCCTGGCAACAGGGGACACAGAGACAGAGAGAAACAGAAAAGCAGTTTGAGCTCAGCTGGTAGGACCATTCCATAGAAACTGCCAGAGCAGGCAGGAAGGGAGTTGCATGGAGCAACTCCCAAAATAAAAGCAGAAATTCCCAAAATCACGGATTGGAGACAGGAAAAGGTCCCAAGATGTCAGCTAAGTCAAGCAACAGGGACAGGGAATCGGGAACAGGGTCCTGTTCAGTGAAGTTAAAGTAAGGAGCAGAGGAAAAGGCTTTGAATTAAAGAGAGAAAGCTGTGCGGAGCAGAATCAAGGCAAAGTGTGCTTGAGAGAAGCCTGAAGACCTGAGAAGGCAACCAAAATTTGTGACTCCTTACAATGTGCATGTGAAGCAGTGGTGTTCTGTTGGCACAGCTGAGTATCTGAGAAAGAGTGCATGGAAGGTGACGCTTAAATGCACATGGCGATCCAGGAGAGAGGAACACCTGAAGGAGAGATCGAATCCCTGGCGGTGGACCCTCATGGGAGGCTGCCGAGGGAAAGCATTGTTTGGGAGAAGATTCCAAAATGAGTTCTTCAAAAATGGAAATAGAAACCCTCGTGTGAAAGCGGAGTTCAGTGAGACTGAACGTACGAACAAGAATCAGGAATAGGCCATTAATAAGATCATGGCTGATCTGATAGTAACCTCAAATTTGCATCCCGACTACTCCCTTAACCTATAATCTTGCTTACCAAGAATCTATCCACTTCTGCCTTAAAAATAGTCATTGACTCTGCTTCCACCACCTTTTCAGGAAGAGAGTTCCAAAGACTCAGGACCCTCTGAGAGTGTTATGACATGGCAGATGGTGTGTGCCAGGTGGACCAAATCCACAAGGGAAACTTGGTCACGCTATCACAACAGTTTTGCAATTTGTATTTATTACGAGATGTATGCACTAAATTCAGAAGTAATAAATCTACCAAGACCTTTAGAGGTTTTAAAAATTAAATTAAAATGTTTATTAACAAAATATAAAAGATTTAAAGCATATATATGACTACAATTACTTACTAATATAATAACTCCTAAAATTCCTAGTTAACCTGACCCCCAGTTACACCCCCTTTAAGGCAATGGTCCAAAATAGATTTTAGATTTAAAACAGAACCAGAAAATTAACACAATACCCACTTGAATTCCAAATGGCTTTTCCCCAACTTCAGTTTCATTATATAGCAGACATATGCACAAATGCTGAAGGTTTCATAAGGCTATTTCACGCACTCCTGTTAGATTTTACATGGCCTTCTGACAAATAGCCTTTCATTCTCCTTTTACATATGTCTTTCTCTTTTTAATATGTAAATTCTATTGTTCCATATGTCTAGGAAACTGTATCTTCCTCAGAACATAAAAACTTTCATGTTACCAATTTTGCCAGTAACCTTTGTGAAATTCAAACACATTTCTTAGCCTTGCTTATCTGGCTAGATGTAAACAGACTAAAATCCTTTGAAATCCAAATTTCTTCACTTACCAAAAATGCAAATTCCCTTCACACCTTACGTGGTAAGCCAGCATTCATGTTTATTCATTATCATGTCAAGCACCTAGTTTCTTTTGATTATTTCAAACTTGCAGTCTACTTGACTCCAAATGTAATTAAATCACACACAGACTCAACTATACTTATCCCCATAAACCTACTTTACAATAAACCACAATAATACAATGAAAAAAAATCTTAGTCTCATGACAAGAGAAAAAAATTTGCCTCATCTCTATTTCAAATGGGCAACCCTTTATTTTCAAACAGTGACCCCTAGTTCTGTCAAGTCCCCTCGAACCTTTTATATTTCGATCAAGTTTCCTCTTACTCTTCTAAACTCCAGAGGATACAAGCCTAGCCTGACCAGCCTTTCCTCATAAGACAACCTACCCCTTCAAGGTATTAGTCTGGTAAGCCTTCACTGAACTGCTTCCAAAGCAGTTACATCCTTCCTTAAATAAGGTGACCAACATGGTTGGCTCATAGTGTGACACATGTCTGGGAGAGTTGATGAGGGATCCATAGCATTTATTTGGGATGGCATCTGTCACTTGGTTTCATGGTATGGTGTGTCTGACCATAGGTCGCCTATTGGTTTACATAGACTCTGTACTTACTGTGAACATTAGAGTATAAGGCAGACTTTGTAACTTGTGTTATCCTTACCAATCTGTATATATCTATAAAGGTATAGTTGTGGGTGAAGGAGTATTATAGAAAGGTTAATCTTTTCTCGCTTAATAATTGTTTCATTCTTTTGTTAAAAACTCATCAGCTGACTCCTGTGACTCTGTTCAGTAGCACCCTCCACCTTTCTAAACAAAGAATAAAAGTTAGGGTCTATTAAGCCAGGTTCCACCCTGGGATCTGACTTGTCCAATAGTAACATCAGCTGGGATCGTAACAGCTTCTTCTAGTCCATAAGAACCAGCTCCTTCTCCCTCAAATCTCTTTCCAAGAAACTGCTGACCGCCCAACTTCCCTTCCTGGTTCCCATGTTGGCTGATTAACTCTGCTACTGAAGGAGGGCAGAGATAATATTTTCACTTCTGTTTGTTAGTCTGTCTGTAAACAAAATATCCCAAAAAATAATGAATGGATTGCAATGAAAATTGGTACACGGATAGGGTATGGCTCAAGGTAGAATTGTTTTTAGTAAAGATGCAGGTCTGAATCCAGATCCTGCAAATTTTTTTTGTACAAGATCCATTAATATTGGGAATTAGGGTGAACTGACTACTTTTAAAATGTTGTGGGTTGCCTTATTTAGGATGTTGTCAATTGTCTCAGCTGCAGTGGCGATATTTGACACAACTGTCAAAAAATGTAAGCAGAGTTTTCAGAGCAGATTGTTGGGTGTGGATTGGTCTGAAGCCTCCTCAGTGAGATAGAAGCTCTTAATAAATGATTTCTTTTTTCAGTAGTTACAGAACATCAACCAGGCAGTGAAAAGCCTCAAGGAAGAATTTGGTAATTGTAATAGTGTTGAGTTAACACAGCATGGTGGGGGTATGCACTTTACTGAGTTCCCCTCTGTACTTGTATTGTTAATAGTTCTCTCTCCTCAGCTACTGTCCTCAATCCTTCAAGTCTGTTGTCATCGCCTCTTTACTCAAAAATCCTTCATCTCCATCCTTGAAAACTACCACCGCATTTCCAGCCTTCTTTTCATCACCAAAGATCTTAAATGTGCTGTCACCTGTGAAATCTGTGCCCATCTTTCTTGGAATTTCATGTTTAAATTGTCCAGTCAGGTTTCAGCTCCTGCCTCAGTACCAAATGACATTCTTTGTGACTGTGATCATGGTAAACTATCCCTCCTCGTCCTTTATAACCTGTCTGCACCATTGTCCTCCAATGCCTCTCCACCATTGTCTAGCTGGGTGAGATTGAAATCGCCTGGTTCTATTCTTATCTAAACAGTTGTAGCCGGATAAGTATTTGCAATGCCTTCTCTTCCCACTCTCGCACCACTACCTCTGGTATTCCCCAAGAATCTATCCTTGCCCTCCTCCTATTTCTCATCTACATGCTGCCCCTTGGTGACATCTGAAAACACAGCCACCCATCTCTATTTTACCAGCTTCTCTCTTGAACCTTCCATTGTCCCTAAATTGTTTGACTGCTGATCCAATATCCAGTACTGGATGAACAGGAATTTCCTCGAATTAATTGGGAAGAATAAAGCCATTATTTTAGGTCCCTGCTACAAACCTCATTCTCTAGCCACCTACTCTATCCCTTTCCCTGGCAAATCTCTGAGGCTGAACCAGTTTGTTTGCAATGTTGATGTTGTATTTGACCAGTAGATAAGATATGTACCACACGCCCATGTCATCAGTAAGACTACGTACTTTCACCGCTGTAACATTGCCTGACTCCAATCCTGCCTCAACTCATTTGCTGCTGAGACCCTCATCCATGCCTTTATTATCTCTGGACTTGAAAATCCCAATTAACTCATGACTGGCCTCCCATCTCTTATCCTGCATAAGCTTAAGGTCATTACAAATTCTGCTTCCCTTATCCTAACCTGCACCAAATCTCACCCTGTGTTGCTGACCTATACTGGCTCATGGTTGAGCTATGCCTTGATTTTAAAATTCTCAACTCTGTTTTCCAATCTCCTCATGACCTTGCCCCTTGCAATTTTTGAAATCTGCTCTGAGATACCTGATCTCCTCTAATTCTGTCCCCTTTCACATCCATGATTTTAATTGTTCCCCCATTTGTGGGCATGCCTTCAGCTAGTGAGGCCCTGTGCTCTGGAATTCATTTCCTCTCCATCCCTCTGTCTCTCCTCTTCTATGATACTCCTTAAATTGACCTCTTTGAGTCATCTTTTAGTCATCTTCCCGAATATCTTATGTGGCTCGGTGTCAAATTTTGTTTGATAACACTCTGGTGATATGTCTTGGAATGTTTTACTATGTTAAAGGTGCTATAAAAATACAAGTTGTTATGTTATGTTAAGTAGAATGGACTCTTTTCTCTATGGAGTTAATGTTTTGAGTCCATATGACTCTTCTTCAGAGTTAACTCTGTCTTTCTCTCCAAGGATGCTGTCAGACCTGCTGAGTTTCTCCAGCATTTTTTGTTTTTGTTTCAGATTTCCAGCATCCGCAGTATTTTGCCTTTATTTTTTTCTCTATGAAATAGATTATGCTGGAGATAGACCAAACCAACTTACACATAACATTGAGATAAAAGCAAAATACTGCAGTTGCTAGAAATTTGAAACAATAACAGAAAATGCTGGAAAATCTCAGCAGGTCTGGCAGCATCTGAGTGAAGAAGAGTTATACAGACTTGAAAAATCAACTCTGTTTCTCTCCACAGATGCTGTCAGACCTGCTGAGTTTTTCCCGCATTTTCTGTTTTTGTTACATATAACATTATTGACTGCACTTGCCACTGGTGTTGGGTCAGGATAACAACTTACTTGTATCAGGAGCATATCCACATGGACTTCACTCCGAATATTTTACAAGTTTATAAATAATTTAAGAATAACACACAGCCAATTATTCTTGTGAGCAGATTATTACTGAGTACAGTCAGCTCCACCACTGACAGCCCCAACTCTGCTAACATAGTGTATGATAACAGTCTGAACGAATCATAGTCATAAAGCACAGAGGAAGGAATTTCACAACCAGTGAATTAGCCAATTTGCATAAAACAAGATCCTACAACCAACACAAAATACGAATGACAAGTGAATCTGTATTTTTGGTTCTGTTGGGTTAAGAGGAATATGAACCAGGAGGTTCAAAGAACTCCCTGATAATCTTCAAACAATGCCTTGGGTTAACATGGATAATGTCCCACATAGGAAGTTTTTTTTATTGTAGGCTTTGTAACAATTGTCTCTAAGTACAATTGTAATAGTTTTAGACCAGAAAGTCAATTGTTTCTCAGTGGTGTATTTGGGAATTGCTCAACTGGAAACTGAAAGAAAAACTGGGCACTAAAACTATAATTCTTGGCTAGTTGTCGATTTCTCCATTCATCTCAGTATCCCATGATACAGAAGTATTAGCTGTTAAGATTTGGACAACTTTTAAAAATCAACAAAACCAAACTTCTGAAGTTGAGCCATACTGCCTACCACCTACCCCTCTCCTATCCTGCCTCCATTTGGCTTGGAATTAGACATAAAATGACATCCCTACATCCCAGAAACATCTGTTTGAAAATGAGAGGCACAGGAAATGTGTATTTTTATCTACAGTTTAACTGAGAAACTGAGGAACTCACATCAGCTATTGGTCTTGCCTTTCAATGGTTCTGTAGCCATAAGTTCCAGCTGTCTGTGAGATTTATAAAAACCTAATTATCTTAAATTACTGCTGATTACTAAACCTCAATGCAAATATACTTAATTTCCTTTCCAGGGCTTCCTGACTTGATTCCTGATCCGTATTACATTCAAGCTTCCATGTATATCCAAAGGGTGCATATGTACGCACTGAGATGTGCAGCTGAGGAGAACTGTCTCTCAAGGTATAACCCACCAATTATGTTGATGAACCAATAGATCTAGAGATTTAAATGACAACCGGACACCTCAGATAAAACTCTTAATTCAGTTTCAATTAGGAGAGTTTGCTGCTTCCCAAAAATTGAGCTCAGACATTTTATCTGAATTTATAGTTTAAATGTAGTTCAGATTTATATAATATTCTGTTAGTATTGTACATAAGGATATAATGCAATATAATTTTAAAATTTAAACCATTTTCATTTCTCTCACAAATATATTCTGTAATTTGCATGTTCTTATGCAAGAATATATACATTTCTTTCTATAATTTCCTACTGATATCATGGGTCCATTGTGACATTGGGGATGGAGGTTAAAGGGTACATTGGTTATTACTCATGAAAGTAGATGTATAAAAAGAAAACTTGTCTGTTAATTGCAATATAATTTCTTGAGAGGGGATGAGTTTTAGATTTCTTCGACATAAATGTAAGTTTGCCTTTCACCTGTAAGCATTTTCTTACTAAATTGAAGATTGCACATACCCTTTAGCCTCCACAGCTTACTGTGCTGAATATTCTATATATAATCTGCGTGAGAAGCCCATTGAACATTATTGTCAGGGAGATGAATGAATTATTGTTATTTTTCAGATATTAATTGAAGGAAGTCTCTTCATGGAAAGATCAACTGATGATTGTTGGAACAGAAAGAGCCCGTTAGGCCTTTTTTGTCTGTCCTTCTCGACCCTCCACTAACTCACCTTCTTGCGATAACCCTTCTCCTTCTAGAAATGTACATAACTGCCTTATGACCATTTTATGCTGTGTGGAAATGGTCAGTGTGCTGGGTACTGTAATTGGGCTAGTTGTATTGCTGCAATGCAAATCAAACACAGGCAAAATAAAAATGTCATAAATGTCTAAAATCAGAAACTAAGAGTTCATCTGCCAGCAGGACCCTGGAAACTTCTCTCTTCTTGAGTTGATCAGGTTTTTCTTTTACCCAATACACCATGACACTAAAGCCTAATGTGACAATGAAACACACATTACTAGTCTTGTAATAAACCTACTGGGATAGATCTTGACTTTGCATGACGATGCAAAACAGGTGACGTGGTTTAGCAGTCCATTTTCCATCTCCCCCAATCAGTTGCTGACTCATTGTCAGCCATTTTACATTATTGTGCAAAGTCAAAACCTAACCATTGACCTTCATTGCTGAAATCTGAAATGTTAAATAAATGCTAAACACTAATACAAGTATAATTTTAAAAATTGGATACATCTGCACCCCATGTCTTCCTTTGTGCTCTTTCAATATAATTGTGCCCCCTCCCTTCTCTCATTATTACATTAACCATTATGTTTTTCTTGAAGTAAGTGACTTCTAAAAACTTGACTCCCTTCGTTTCCGTAGCCTGATTTAATTTCCTCTCTTTCCTCCTGTACCTGGAGAGGGAAACGACTGAATGAACAGTCATACCAGGCTCCAGTCTCACCTACCAGCTTCAAAAAGGCATTGGAGGATGCACAGGAACAAGAGATGTGGCCCAGGAAGCGACAAAAAAAAAGAGAAACAATATAGGCTGGCATGCCAAGAACATGAGAAGGTCTGGCTGTGTAGCAGCTGTTTCACTTAAAGATTGGCAGTTGTGGGTAAGGGTGTGTGGCTGGCATTAAGTCTGCATAGTTGGGATTTTGTTTTGGCAGCAACCAACACGGCTGAGTATTAAGGACTAAGATGAATAGCAAGTACTTGCCCGATGGCCAAACCAAATGTATGTTTTCTCTTCCAAAATCCCGCTAAAGACAATGAAAGATGTTGAGCCATCCAGCACTGAACACAAAATAAAGTGTGTTAGAGCTGTGTTGAAGCAATGCTATTTTTTTTAATGAAAACATGCCTCATCCCTATCATTGACTTTGAGCTATAAAATACACTTCCTTCTGTTGTTATCTCCCTTAAACTTTGCTGGGTTACAGGACCAGTCTCTTATTTAAATATGTGTGAACCTAGATCGTGAGCGTCAGCCAGTTATTCAGCTGCACGGGGATCACAGCTGAGCTCGATCCTGCCCTCACTTGACATCCCAGAAAGGCACATTTTGCCAAAGTTTAGGAATGGGCTGCCTTAACTCATTCATTCCCACCCCAACCCAGTAATGTTGGAGCATTGCCACTCTGACCAAATTCAATTGATAGCAGAAATTAGGGGTTAAAGTTGGGGCCTTTCTGTTATGTTTGGTTGAGTCACTTTTTTGCTGGCAGCTATTAACATAGGCTACGTGAAATGGTTTAGGCAAAAAAAACTTAAAATTCCTTTGCTAGTTTTCTTTATGCCAGCACTAGCATTCCAGTAAAAGGAAGTATGGAAAAGGAGTCAGGGGAGGGGGATTACATAGCTCCTTGTTAAGGTATACTAGCAGCATATACATAATTTGCCAAGGTTTCTCTCTACATCGAGTTAGTTAGGTCTCTTTCTGTGTCGTATCTTCCATGGAAGTGGCATTTTTTGAGGCAAACTCAATCACATAACAGTACAGCAGTGGTGCCTGGCCCTTTAAGAAAAAATGTGTTTTTTAAACTTAAACAGAAAAGTGTGGTGACATTTCATTCAGTGCCACAGGTTACATAATTGAAATAATTCAGTGGAATGTAATGATGACCTGGCAACAGTAAGAGAAGAAAAACATGGTATGATGAAGAACATACAATTTATAAAAATTAATATCCTTCATATGTGAGACTTGGCCCAATTAGGTTAAAGTGATCCAAATCTATTGAAGTAGGAAGTAGCAGACAGTCCTCAATAGCCAGCTTCACTTGTGATACTGTCTGAAATGAAACAGTCCTAAAATATTTGCCCTAGAGAAACAAAATTACTAATTTGTCCTGCCTCACCTGCTCCAACAGTTTACTTTGCTGTTGAGAAGTCTGGCTGAATGGCCAAACCCCACAGCATGAGATTTCACCAACCTTAAAAAGATTAGGAGATAAAATGTGAGCCGAGTAGGGTTGGTTTGATGCTGCCAAGTTTTGTTTTAAAAGCCTGTAGATTGTGAAGAAAACTTGCATTTATATAGCATTTTTTTACAACCGGAGGACGTTCCCAAAGAACATCACAGCCAGTGAAATACGTCTAGTCAGTTAATGCAGAGCAAGGAACCACAGACAACAATGAGATTAATGACCAATTGAACTGCTTCAGTCGTATTGATTGAAAGATAATTTGTTATCCTAAACACAGGGAGAATTCCCCCACTCTTCAAATGGAGATCTTTATGTCTACCTCAGAGAGCAAATAAGGTCTTGATTTAAAATTTCAAACAAAAGAAGGCACATCCACTAACGCAGCACTTCCTCCATATTGCACTGAAATGTCTAGCCTGGGTTATGTACTAAAGTCCTGGAGTGTTTTTTTTATTCATTCACTTGTCTCTAGGCCTTGTGTCATAATCTCTATTGATGTGGTGTGTTAGCATATCCTGGATTCACTGCTGATCCCAGTCTTTCAGTCCAGTGAGAAGTAATGAACGAATATTATGGGAGGAAGTGTTTTTATAGCACCCACAAAGCACATAAAAAGGACCTATTATGGCTAACTGAGCCATAATAATTTTTTTCCATTCCTGAGGAACAGGATCGAGTAGCTCAAACCAGGGCATCCACGAGCCACAATGGGCCATGGGCAGAAATAGAATGGTATTCAACCACAATCTGTAATTTTGTGGCCTGGCATATCTCTCACTCTGCCATTATCATCAAGCCAGGGGATCAACCCTGGTTCAATGAGGAGTGCAAGAGAGCTCGTCAGGAACAGCACCAGGGATACCTAAAAGTGAAGAGCTACAATACAGGACAACAAGCATGCCAAACAGTAGAAGCAACATGCATTATTTCAGAGCAAAGCAACCCACAACCAACAAATCAGGTAAAAGCTCTGCAACCCTGCCATATCTAGTTGTGAATGGTGGTGGACAATTAAACAAGTAGGAGGAGAAGGCTCCACAAAAATCTCCAACCTAAATGATTCAGAAGCCCAGCACATTGGTGTAGTACAAGGCTGAAACATTTGCAACCATTTGCAGCCAGAATCGTCGAGAGAATAATTCATCTCAGCCTCCACCTGAGGTCCCAGCATCACTGATGCCAGTCTTCAACCAATTCGATTCACTCCACATGATATCAAAAAAACTATTTATGGCACTGGATACAGAAAAGGGTATGGTTCTTGACAACATCCCAACCATAGTACTGAAGATTTGTAGTCCAGAACTAACTGTGCCTCTAGCCAAATTATTCCAGTACAGCCACATCAAATCGATCTATCCGACAATGAGGAAAATTGCCCAGCTATTGTCCAGTCCACAATAAACAAAACAAATCCAATCTGGCCAATTGCCACCCCATCAGCTTGCTCTCAATCATCAGCGAAGTGATGGAGGTTATCAGACACCATTATATCTATCAAGTGACACTAACTTAGCAATAAACTCACAGATGCTTGGTTTGGCTTCCATCAGGGCCAAGCAGCTATAGACACCATTACAGCCTTAGTTCAAACGTGGACAAAAGAGCCAAATTCCAGAGGCAAGGAGAGAGTGACTGCCCTTGACATCAAGGCAGCATTTGATCGGGTGTGACATCAAGGAGCCCTAGCAAAATTGAAGTCAATCGGAATCAGGGAAAACTCTTCACTGGTTGGAGTTATATCTATCGCAAAATTTAAGTTGGTTGTGATTGTTAGAAGTCTATCATCTCAGCCTCAGGACATCGCTGCTGGAGTTCCTCAGGGCAGTGTCCCAGACCCAACCATCTTCTGCTGCTTCATTGATGACCTTCCATCCAGCATAAGGTCAGAAGTGGGATATTTGTTGATGACTGCACAAAGTTCAGTAATATTCTCAGCTTCTTAGATAGTGAAGCAGTGTATGCCCGCATGCGACAAGACCTGGACAACATTCCGGCTTTGACTGATGAGTGGCAAATAACACACAAGTGCCAGGCAATGACAGGAGAGAGTCTAAACACTTCTCCTTGATGTTCAATGGCATTAACATCGCAGAATCCCCCACCACCAACGTTCTGACCAGAAATCCAACTGGAGCAGCTATATAAATACTGCGGCTACAAGAGCAGTTCAGGGGTTGGGAATTTTTTGACAAGTAACTCATCTTCCGACTCCCAAAAGCTTATCCACCATCTACATGGTACAAGTTAGGAGTATGACCGAATGCTCTCTACCTGCCTGCATGAGAGCAACTCCAACAATCCTCAAGAAGCTCAACACCATCCAGGACAAAGCAGCCCACTTGATTCACATCCTCCCACCCCTCCACCATGTAAACATTCAATTCCTCCACCGCTGATGTACATTGACAGCAGTGTTTACCATTTACCAGATGCACTGCCACAACCTACAAAGCCTCCTTCGACAGCACCTTCCAAAGCCTGTGAGTGACCTCTACCATCTAGAAAGACGAGAGTAAAGATGCATGGGAACACCGTCACCTGCAAGTTCCCCTCCAAGCCACACACCACCCTGACATGGAACTATATCACGATTCCTCCCCTGTTCCCGGGTCAAAACTCTGGAACTTCCTTCCTTCAGCATGTGGATGTACCTACACCACATGGATTGCAATGGTTCAAGAGTTGCTTCACCACCATCTTCTCAAGGGCAGTTATGGATGGGCAACAAATGTGAGCCTTAGCAGCGATGTTCACACCCCATGAGTTTTTTTTAAAAAGTGTCTAGTTTCTACATAGGAAATATCAAGAATGATATTGCAGGTATGATGGTTTGCCCCATCCAATGATATTGTGCATGGCAGACAGTCTTTAACCAGAACTTAAGTTTGATTGTGGGCCTCAGCAAAATGTTGGCGAAAAGCATTGCTGTAAACATACCAACTACAAGTAAATTTGCCTTCTGAGTGTACTTCCACTAATACTCTCTGCTTCTTCTACTGCACCTTATAACCACTGTTCCCTGGCTATAGTGCCATCTCCAGTCACGGTTGCTGTCTCATCATGTGCTTGGCAATAGCTACTCTTGTTGTATTTACCTCTCTTCACAATTGGCAGCCCATCATTAAGCTTTGGCTCAATATTGGGGAAGATGATGATACCTGCTATGTAATCCTGTGGTAACAGGTTGAAAATTATCATCACTTTTCTATTTAAGGTTAAAAACTAACCTAGATTTTTCCTTTAAAAGAAACAAGTGAGCTTTTCAAGACAGAAACTTTTTTTTGGTTGCTCCGGAAATTAGTTCTGTTTTGGTACCACAAATCCACCCTGAAAGTGAGCAAAACATGTTATTGCCCAAAAACAACAGTGAGTTTTTTTTTACTGTTTTTGTTTGTGTTCACATCAAGGTGTGAGATATGTTAGTGCTGAGGAATTGAATATTTATCCAAATGAGGCAGTTTGTAACAGCTGCTAACACTTCCAAATCAAATACAGTATGGGTTAGCTACAGAGTAAAGCTCCCTCCATGCTGCCCCATCAAGCACTCTCAGCACAGGTACAGTTTAAGTTAGATGCAGAGTAAAACTCCCTTTAGATTGCCTCAACAAGCACTCCCAGATGAAGTACAGCACAGACTGACAGCACAGTAAAGCTCCAGTTTCTTTGGTAGAGCGCTAAATAGTGGATCTAGAAATATTCTTTAAATGCTAATATAGTGCATGGTAAAGCTTGTATGTCTACTATTTTTTAGTTGTATTGTGACGTTGCCTTATGACGTTGTAGCCATTTCCAGCCCTGAATTCAGTGACAGCACTGTAGCCTGTGAGACGTTGCTGCTACATGCAGTAGAGCTGAGACTCACCTAAGAAAGTAGTGGCCTCTGGAGGAAGCAATGTCACAGAAACTGCTGGGAGCCATTTTCTCTGCCCTGAGGCTGATTTGAGTTCCTCAGAGCACCTAGCACATGGTCTGTATGGATCTTCCCCATGCAGCCATGAAGAAGTGGCAGAACATAAAGCTTTCAAACAACTTCACATAACTTAAATTGCGTAATGTTCAGGTTCTTATCTCACTGTAAATATTCATTGGCGGGTTCACCAATCAAATGATTTTATATCAGATAATCCAATTTTCACATGGTCATTTTCAACTTCACCCCATTAGGTCCAGTGGGATGAAAATCTGGCAGATTCCACAATGGGCGAGGGATCCACTTTGCCAGGTCACTTTCAGAGTTTTGAATTTGAAAATTACCCTCAGTATGTCCTGCAATTTCTGAACAGTCTGAATACCAAATTGCAATGTCCAGTATTTCATCCACTTTGCTGTCTCATGATGTGGAGAAGGTCGTTCTTCAGGTTTTCAATTCACTCTCATTAGCAAAGGTGAAAAATCAAACCACAAAATCCCTCCCTGCCCTGTTTTGCCTGCCTGCATTTGGATGCCTTAAATATACTGTACATTCTTGGTTCTTGTACAACTCTTGTCATTTCAGCTAAGTATAATAACATTGGAAGAGTGGTGCTTTTCAAATACTTGGCTCAAAACCATCCGACTCATATAACCATTGTTTTTTGGGAAATAATTCTGTGTTTAAAGCATGTCTGTCTTTTTGCTTTAGGTCTGCCTATAGTCCTAGAACAAGTGACCTCAGCATTAGGGTGCTTCTACGGTTTCCTCAAAGAGTCAAAAATCAAGGGACAGCTGACTTCCTCCCAAACAGGCCACGCCATACCTGGGAATGGCATAGTTGTCACCAGTAAGTACAACAAATGTGAGTTTGCTTCCAGGCAGGAAATTAATCGCCAGTGTGTTTGAAACATGTCTATTTCATCCTTTGTTATGTTTGAGTTTGTGGGTAAAGTAAGTCCTCTGGACCAGTGGTTATTGCATTAACTTATCAAGAGTCATTGCCAAGCAGGATTGTGCTTACAGCATACAGTCAAAATAAGATGCAACATATTATACTGTGGAAAGTTGAACTTCATCCATCAGTCTCATATTTCTTGCTCTGAAACGTGTTGCTCTGAGCAATTGGAAAGTGGCATTTCATAATAGAAAGCACTGTTGGGGCTACAGTTCAACAGTGCCTTATACTTCTACTGATGTTGGATAGCTTTGCTTCATTAAAGCATTCCTTTGCTTTACCATAGTGGAATGGAGAGGACAGCGGACAGGGCTAAGTCCCAGCTTTGTCAACATCCCATGCCAAACTTTAAGTCCAGAGCTATATGAAATAGCAAATCTGTTGAAGGGCATGGGTGAATGGCCCAGGCTGTAATCATAAATACCGCTACTTAAGTCAGGAATCTCATCCTCTTAAGCTGTACATACACACATCCTTTTCAGGAAGGCTTCAAGTTTCTGCAACATGGTAAACATTTCATTCTCTGTAATTCATCTTGCACATTTTTCTTCAGTTGGGCAGTTGCACCTTGGATTCATTTTATGACAATATCTAATGATGCCCTTATAATTACCCTGCAAAGGTTGGGATCAAGCGGGGTCAGTGCACGTACCTCAGTGTCACATAAAATATACGCATTGCTTCCTGATCTAGGCTTTTTGATTACTTATGATTGAATAAATCACTTTTTATTTTTATTGCCTTGTTTGCTGGTGTTTTACCCGTACTTGGAGTTTTCACTTCACAGTTTTATCCATGCTCCTGTGAAAGCCCCAGACCAGTGGTGGTCTTGTTCATGACCTGTTCTATTTCTCTTCTTCCAGTCTCAGTGGTGTAAGCAGTCTCAGTACTGTAAGCAGGAGAGCAGGATAGCAGTGATCTTCTCAAAGTAGTAGTGATGCCACAAATTGTCCAACAAAGGATGCATTATGTTCACTTGGGTCAGTCTCTCTGTCAGTTCTTCCTCTGTCCTTGGTGAATCATTGTGCAACTGCAAGAGATTACAGCTAAACAGTTCAGCCAGGGTCAAACAAAGCTCATTCACTGAGATCAAATACTCTGCAATTTCAAAGAGGTTCTGCCCAGGAGTTTTGGCATTCTCATATTAAAACACTTAGGAAGAAAAACGATTCTTCATACATTACAAATATTTAAGCATTGAGTTCTGAGAATGAGCAGCAGTGTTTGTGCGAGCAGCATTGCCAAGGTAGTGCTGAGAGTTGACAGGCCTTTTTTCTCAGAGAACTGAAAAATGCAAAGTTTTGGGTAGATTTCAGTCTTGAGTTTGTCCCAGCACATACAGGGATACATGTGTGTATTTGTGCTCTTAAAAAGTGAGTGACTATGCAATATTCTCACTAGTATCACTAGAGTACATATTTGTTAAATGGTAAGAAAAGTCTTTAATACAAAGTTGTCTCCCTATCTTCATGGAAAAAAAAGTGTGCTTGTTCATATGTTTCTTGGCCAGAATTTTGAGGTCGGCGGGTAAGCACGTTCGGTGGGACCGGGAGTGGCCGGGAAATGATCCGGAATGCTGCTGACCCTTTTCATACTCCTGGATGAGGTTTTTGAAATTGTCAGCTGGCTGCCTGCCCATTTTGCCTGTGCGATGAGCGCAAAATCGCACGGGCATCAAAAAATCAGCATCAATTGACTTTTTAATGGCCTCTAAATTAATGGCGGGCTCCGGCACCCACATGAGCTCACCGAGCAAAATATCGCGTGAGTTCAAGATGATGTCGGGATGCTCACCCGATGTCATCACGCACTACTTCACTTTCGAGCATGTTCGGGCGGCGCCTGCACGGTGAGTGAAAAATTCTGCCCCTCCTGCTTTTAAAATTTAATTCATTTCCACCATTTTGAAGCTCATATCTTCCAGGGCTGCTCCAGTGGCAACATTGATAGGGAGAGGTCACTAATACTGATAGAGATTGGTCACCTGTGTTCTGGAGCAGCTTCATTTATTGGATTGGAATTGCACATTCATATTGGTCTACAAGCTGATCCAAAGCTGTTTAGCCCTGGGCCCTGGGAAACTTTTAATGTGCCCTTTGAGGTCACTAGAGACCTCTGGTTGTGTTGTAAGAGCCATGAGCTTTGCATGTCTTGAATAAACCCAGTGCAAATTAAACACGCTCTCATTTCATGTACTCTTATTAACATCAACTATTCTGCAGTCAGTTAGAACAAATATCAAATACATAGCAAGCTCCTTCATATTGCTTTAACCGGAGCCTTGTAAAAGCAACTCTACTGCACAAGTGTCAGGCTCCATTATCCAAGTTGGCCATCCTGTGGTTTATTTGAGTATAATTGTTAATTTGTTACCAATTTGTGTTGGATTAAGAGTACTTTATGGCCTTGTGCCATCAGAAGTTGCGTTGAAACTGGTCAAAGTGTTTCCTTTCTATACTTTTTTTCAACTCCACACTTGGGTACTATTCCATGGTCAATAGAAGCTCCAGCATCAGATTCATATGATCATTGAATGTGAATATTTTTAGCAGGATATGCACCCATAATGGTCACTTCAGCAAAGTCCAAGTAAGCCCAAACTTGAAACTCAAGTAGTCACATTTTTCAATATTAGTCATTGGACAGGGATCAGGAGCAGGAATCTTGGTTAATTTGTTTTCTTTCCCTATCTCCGGAACATTGAAGCTAATTGTGGTGTCCTGACCTCTATCCCAGCTCTCAGCTAACTTGTAACAGATCCAATTTTGAAATTCCTGATCTGCTTGGCACAGTTTCACAATTGTACCCATCTAATCAGTTATCATGGAGCATTTATTTCTAGATACTAACACATTTTCTATGAATTTCTTTTACTTCAGGCACTATCACAGTATGGATCAGTTTAGCCATTACGATCTGTTACAGGCCACCACACAGAGGAAAGTAGCTGAAGGACACAAAGCTAGCTTTTGTCTAGAAGATACTGTGTGTGACCCTGGCTTCCAAAGGAGATACGCATGCACAGCACATACTCAGGTATGAGGATTTATATATTGACATCAATATTTGGCAGTGTGGGTTTGGACGTGCACCAGTCTTTAGAAATGTATTGCTGTCAGGTGGGTTAAAACCAACCATCTTGCATGTTGAGCCTCATGTCATAATAGAAAGAAGCGATATGGTACCACAGAGGACTCTCATGCAGCAACAGCATGTCCCCCCCACTCTCAAAGAACAATGGCCCCATTCAAATCTTCCTTTATGGGAGGTCTAGATCAACTTGCATTTTGATTCTTGGGTTTTCAAAATCCATTCCAGACAAGTCAACCATGCAGGCTTCCACGACCCAGGCTCCATGTGCACAGTTAGCATTTTCAGATCCTTGTCTGTGTAAAGAATATTAGTGTCACTCCAGGCTTTTCCTCTTGGTACCTCTGGGCTCCTCCCTTTGTACATTTCCAGGCTCTGATCTTCTGCTGTTGTTGCAGATGTTGAATATAACTGAGAGAATTCATCCCCTAAATAGGCAGCAGCTTTTAATCTGCTGAAGCAGAAGCCGCAGGAGTCAGGCGCTGGGAGCAGTATTGAAGGATTAGAGGGGAGAGAGGAGCCGGGAGTGGCAGTGGGGAGATTGGATGTGGAGTAGTGTTTGTGACTGGCTGAGGGGTTTGGGAGATGAGGAGAGGGACAACATAAACTGAGGGAGAAGAGTATCTCCATGACACTGTGATAATTGTATAAGCAACAATTTACTAATCGGGTTTAATAACCAAGAGAACCAATATATATCCACAGTGACATTCAATTCCTCTACAAAAGTAAGATCATTGGCAAAAAAAAGGAGATAAAGATACTTTTTTATACACCAAGTTGTTATACGATCTGGGATGCACTGCCTGAAAGGGTGGTGGAATCTACACTGCATGTCTGACATGTTGGGTATACCTGCAAAATAATTTACAACAAGCCACGTCTTGCTGCTCTCTTGGTATAATTACATGTTATAGGCCTATGTATGGACTGTGTACTGTCAATATTCTTCTGGGGAGGCAGTGTGGAGGTGGGGAGATTACTGATCAGCTTTTGCTGGGTTTACAGGTTGACATGTATGGGTCCCATTTCCAAATAGAGCATCTGTAACCTTCTCATGTTTCATTTGTCAAAGCTCTGAGGTCCATTGTGTGTCATTTGTATGTACGCATATTGTTCACTTTCAAACCCCTCCCATATACTCATGTCCATCAATTTATTCTCCTGATTTCTTGAAGTTATTGCCTCCACCTGGGATTTACTGTTGTTTCTTAAGTGCTGTGGCATTTCACCAAATTCACCACTCTTCTTACATGAGCATGACCAGTGAGTGTCAACAAGATATTTGACTGTGGAGGGCACTGCCGCTAAATTTGACTCTGTTCCTACCCAATATGTGTGCAGACAGATGCAGACCTACACACTTTCAAAGCAGAGGTCACTGTTAGATGGTAATCGGGATCCCAAAGAAAAAAGTTTTTTTTTCTTCTCTGCCTCTCCATTTCCCTTGCCCCCTCAGCACCCATACTACTATTTGCCAATGGTCAAGTTGAAACCTCAGACTTTCTGCCTTATAAAATATAAAGATTAGCATATTTCAGAACTGTTAAGTTTATAACTGATTAAATTTCCACACTTTTTTCCAATAGGGATTAGGTCCTGGTTGTTACGATACATACAATGCAGATATTGACTGCCAGTGGATTGATATAACAGACGTCGTTCCCGGCAACTATGTATTGAAGGTAATCCTTTCTGGAACTGGAACTACTTCACAAAAATGGGTTACAAGCAAAAGCTTGTCTGGCAACTAATCTTCCTCTCACCTACAACTGAAAATCCTTTTTCTGTGTCTCTCACTTTCTCCCTCTCTCTTTGTCTGTCTACCTCTTAGTTTATTTATACAATTGCAGTCAGTAGTCCTGTGTTAAATTCCAGAAAGTCTGCTGATGAAGGATAGAACAAGAGCCAACCCTTCTACACTTTTGTTGGCTTTATTTACACAGATACACATTATAAACATGCGCCTCCTAGCTCAATCACCAGTTTCAGTCTGTTCCTATTTAAAGAAGCACAAGAGAATCCCCAATTAATGCCCACCACCTGTACACATGCAATCACAATTAAATACAACTAATACAGCAAACTTCTCTTTGTTCCTCCTCACCTTTAATTCCTCTTCTTCAATTATCCTATCCTAAAATATACTTCTTTCTCTGCATTGTCATTGCATTTAAATCAAGATTCATTTTGAAAAGTTTATTTGTTCATGGGATGTGGGCGTCACTGGCTAGGCCAGCATTTATTGACCATTTCTAATTTCCCTTGAGAAAGTGGTGGTAGGCTGCCTTCTTGAACCGCTGCAGGCCCTGTGATGTAGGGAATCAGTTCCAGGATTTTGACCCAGTGACAGTGAAGGAATGATGATATAGTTCAAGTCAGGATGGCATGTGACTTGGAGGGGAACTTGCAAGTTCCCAAGAGTCTGTTGACCTTGTTCTTCGAGGTGGTTGAGGTTGCGGGTTTAGAAGGTGCTCTTAAAGGAGCCTTGGGGCCTGTTTCTTGTGATGATACCCACTGCTGCCATTGTGCTTCAGCAGTGGAGGAATGTATGTTTAAGGTGGTGGATGTAGTGCCAATCAAGTGGACTGCTTTGTCCTGACTGGTATCAAGCTTCTTGAGTGTCATTGGAGCTGCACTCATCTAGGCAAGTGCGGAGTATTCCATCACACTCCTGACTTATGCCTTGTAGATGGTGGACAGGCTTTGGTGAGTTAGGAGGTGAGTTACTCGCTGCAGAATTCCCAGCTTATAACCTGTTTTTGTAGCCACAGCCACTGGCTGGTTCAGTTTGGTTTCTGGTCAATGGTAACCTCCAGGATGTTGATAGAGGGCCTTTCAGTGATGGTAATGCCACTGAATGTCAAGGGAGATGCTTAGGTTCTCTCTTGTTGAAGATGGTCATTGCCTGGCACTTGCGTGGCACAAATGTTACTTTCCACTTATCAGTCCAAACCTTAATGCTGTCCAGATCTTACAGCATATGGAGACTGATTACTTCCGTATCTGCGGACGTACAAATGGTGCTGAACACTGTGCAATCATCAGCAAACATCCCCAATTCTGATGTTATGATGGAGGGAAGGTTGTTGATGAGGCAGCTGAAGATGGTTGGACATAGGACATTATCCTGAGGAACTCTTGCAGTGTTGTCCTGGGACTGAGATGATAGGCCACCAAAAATCGCAGCCATCTTCCTTTGTGCTAGATATGACTCCAACCCAGTGAACAGCTCTCCCTGTGATTCCCATTGATTTCGGTTTTGCTAGGGCTCCTTGATGCCACACTAAGTCAAATGCTGCCTTGAGGGCAGTCACTCTCATCTTACCTTTTGAGCTCAGCTGTTTTTTCCATGTTTGGACCAAGACTGTAATAAGGTCAGGAGCTGGGTGGCCCTGGCGGAATTCAAACTGAGTGTGAGTGAACAGGTTAGTGATGAATAAGTGCCACTTGATTTTGTACCATCATTGCACCATCTGTTACTCAACTAGTTCATTCTCTGGATCTCAAAATAGTGAAACACTTCATCTCCCATTTTTCTGTTATTCCTACAATCTCTAGGCTTTCAAAGTACATGGTTAATGCCATCTAATCACAACCTTCCAATTTATCATATCTTCTCTTTAGAACCTGGGGATTACAATAAGAAAGTGTTTAAAACACTTGTGTTTATTAATCTGGATGACCTAATGGACAATGGATGGTTTATACTTCTTCTATCTTCAGTTGAATTGGCTGCAAAATTAGGCTTTGAAGCAAGGCTGTTAAAAATCATATGCAGCTGCTCATGCTTCCAAAATGGATGGAGAATGCAAGGAAAAAATAAACTGCATCTAAGATTTAAATTTAGGAAAAATATTGTAATAGAGAAAAAGTGTAATGTTAATAAGAGCAGTGAAAACGAAGAAAGGAAAGACAGTATAGTACAGAGTATTTGTTAATATTCAACCCTTTATTACTTATTGTTGCTTCCTTTTAAATATTAAGGTAAAATTGCGCTTGGTGTTTATTAATAGTTTGTAATTTTCCAATAAAATATGATCTATCCTAATGTTTTAGGATCTTCACTGTAACATTTGTGTTTGCTTCAGTATGAACTAGAAATGAAAAATCTGGTCAGGCCAGGAAGACTGTAGTTTCCCTGGACCTACTAGCAATTTAATGATTAAACTGTTGTAGAGATTTGGTAAACGTGCATGCATTTTTGAAATATACATATGCATCCCTGAGCAGACAGTGTATTTTGAGAACTAGGGAAAGAAAATCCCTAAAAAGAATGATTAACCTAATTTCATTTTAGTCTTGTCAGTACTGCAGCTTCAGTTTGAATTATGAGAGAAGGTTTGAGGAAGGTGGATGTGTGCACTGGGGGAAATGGTTTGTGATTTACAGAGGTGTAATATTCCTTTTCTTAGATTTTGACATGTCTCAATTTGGGAGGGTGGAGATAATAGCAGGCCAGAGGGATTATTTGCCCTTTTCTGCTCCCTATTGTTCCATTCCCTTTTGTGTGCTGGCACCGACACTCTTTGGCATCTTCTTCTCTTTGCTGTTATCATATGCCTTCAGGTCATCTACAGAAGATGCCTACTTACATGCCAGAACTGACAAAAAGCTGTTCAACCTTGCTCACCTGAGATCCAAACCAAAGGTGTGCCAAGTATTCACCAGACATGTGCTCTGATGATGCCGCACTAACATTCCATACTGATGAATACCTTCAGTGACAAGTGGACAGATTCTCTCACACCTGTAAAGAGTTTGTTTTGACCATCAGCATCAGGAAGACAAATGTCATGGTCCAGGATGTTGCCATACTGCCATTATCAGAATTGACAATGTGACATTAGAGATTGCTGATAGCTTCACATACCAAGGCTCTAAAAAAATCAGCACACACAGGCTCTGAAGTCACCAGCAACCTGTCACTTGAAGCTGAAATCAACATGCGCATTGCAAAAACCGCAGCTGTTATGTCCAAGCTGAAGGCAAGCAACTCGGATCTCAAACCAATGTCCTCAACTTAAATAACGGTAATTACAAGGGTATGAAGAAAGAGTTGTCTAAAGCCTGCTGGGCAAATAGACTAAGGGGAAGGTCAGTGGATGAGCAGTGGCAGACATTTAAGCAGATATTTCATAACGCTCAGCAAAAATTTATCCTGGTCAAAAAGAAGGACTCGATGAAAAGGATGAACCACTCATGGTTAACACAGGTGGTCAAGAAGAGTATCCAATCAAAAACTAAGGCATACAAAGCAGCGAAAACTAGTGGAAAGGCCAGAAGATTGAGAATTTTTTAGGAACCAGCAGCGTATGACTAAAAAGCTAATAAAGTGGGAGAAAATTGATTGTGAAAGTAAATTGGCAAGAAATATAAAAAGAAACAGCAAGAGCTTCTGTGGATATATAAAAAGAGAGTAGCTAAAGTGAGCGTGGGACCCTTGGAGGATGCGACTGGAGAATTGATAATGGGGAACAGGGAAATGGCAGATAATTTAAATCAATATTTTGCATCGGTCTTCATAGTGGAGGACACTATAAACATTCCAAAGACATCAGATAAGCAAAGAGCTAAGGGGAGGAAAGATCTTGTAACAGTCTCTATCATGAGGGACAAAGTATTTGAGAAACTAATGAGACTAAAGGCAGACAAGTTGCCAGGACCTGATGGCCTGCATCCAAGGGTGTTAAAGGAAGTGGCTGCAGAGATAGTGGAGGCATTGGTCGAAATATTCCAGAGCTCACTGGACTCCGGAGGGTCCCAGTGGATTAGAAAACTGCTAATGTGACGCCCCTGTTCAAGAAGGGAGGGAGACAAAAAGAAGGAAACTGTAGGCCAGTCAGCCTAACATCTGTCATTGGGAGAATGCAAGAGTCCATTATTTAGGAAGAAATAGCAGGACATTTAGAAAAACTTAACGCAATCAAACAGAGTCAACATGGTTTTGTGAAAGGGAAATCATGTTTGACAAATTTGCTAGAGTTCTATGAGGATATAACAAGCAGAGTTGATAAAGGGGAACCGGTAGATGTAGTGGATTTGAATTTCCAGAAGGCATCCGATAAGGTGCCACATAAAAGTTTATTGCACAAGATAAGAGCTCACAGTATTGGGGGTAATGTATTAGCATGGTTTGAGGATTGGTTAACACACAGAAGACAGGGAGTCAGGATTAATGGGTCTTTTTCAGGTTCGAAACACGTAACTAGTGGAGTGCCACAAGGATCAGTCCTAGAGCCTCAGTTATTTACTATCTATATTAATGACTTGGAGGAGAGAGCAGAGTGTAATGTATCCAAATTTGCTGACGATACAAGAATAGGTGGGAGGGCATGTTGTGATGAGGACATAAGGAATCTGCAAGGGGATATAGATAGGTTGAGTGAGTGGGCAAAAACTTGGCAGATGGAGTTTAATGTAAGAAAGTGTGAGGTCATGCACTTTGGTAGGAAAAATCAAAAAGCAGACTATTATTTAAATAGAGAGAGACTCCAAAAAAGGGCAGCACAGAGGGATCTTGGTGTTCTTGTGCATGAAACACAAAAAGTTAGCAAGCAGGTGCAGCAAGTAATTAAGAAGGCAAATGGAATTTTCGGATCTCTCTGTTGCCTTGTTCACCTTCATTGCTTTCCATTTCTCTCCTAGTCTTTGACAAGGTGTTTACTAAAACCCGCTTTCACAGCCATATCTCCTTTCTCAGTGACTGTCTCCGTCTCCGACTTACCCCACGTGGATTTCAACTGAAATTCCACCCCTCATGTTTCGAACCCACCCAGGATTACAGGTATCTCCGGGACATAAAACGTTTCTCGGACTGCTGTTCCCGTCACATTCTGAAATCCACTCTCAGTGCCATGCGCCGCCATATGAACACACTCGACCTCTCCCTCCAGCAGCACCGCCGTACCCTTTTTCAAAGCTGCGCGTGCCCCCAGTTTCATTTTATCCTTCGGCTCATCCGACGCCTCAACAAGAAACTTTTTCTCTTTCTCTCAAGTGCTAAGGAACGCAAGCTCCAACAACTCATCGACACCAACACCCATCTAGGACCCTCCACCCCTGCCTGTCCCTCCGTCCCCACCCTTTCTTCCAGTCCCAACCCCAGCCGTGTATTCACTATACCCCCTGACCTTCCCCTCTCCGATGCTGAACGTTCAGTGTTCAGCAAAGGACTTAGTTTCATACCCTTACGCCCTCACCTCAATGAATTTCGGGCTCGGCATGATACTGAACTCTTCTTCCGCTGTCTTCGTCTCTGGGCTCACTTCTTTGGGCAGGAGTCCTCTCCCAGTTCAACGGATCCTTTTACCCATCTTCAATATTCTCCCTCCACCTGGACCCCTCCCTCTGGATTCTTACCTTCTCTCGATCTTTTCATTGAGAACTGTCGGCGCGACATTAGTCGTCTCAATTTCTCTGCTCCTCTCACCCATTCTAACCTGTCTCTCTCTGAACATACTGCACTCCATTCTCTCAGGTCCAACCCTGACATTGTCATCAAACCCGCTGACAAGGGTGGTGCTGTTGTTGTCTGGCGCACTGACCTCTACCACGCGGAGGCTGAGCGTCAACTCGCAGACACTTCCTCCTACCTCTCCCTGGACCATGACCCCACCACTGAACATCAAGCCTCTGTTTCCAGGACTGTCAGTGACCTCATCTCCTCTGGGGATCTCCCTCCCACAGCTTCCAACCTGATAGTCGCCCAACCTCGGACGGCCCGCTTCTATCTCCTACCCAAAATCCACAAACAGAACTGCCCCGGTAGACCGATCGTCTCAGCTTGCTCCTGCCCCACAGAACTCATTTCTCGTTATCTTGACTCCCTTCTCTCTCCCCTTGTCCAGTCCCTTCCCACCTACATCCGTGATTCCTCTGACACCTTATGTCACATCAACAATTTCCAGTTCCCTGGCCCCTACCGCTTCCTCTTCACCATGGACGTCCAATCCCTCTACACCTCCATCCCCCACCAGGATGGTCTGAGGGCTCTTAGCTTCTTCCTCGAACAGAGGCCCGAACAATCCCCATCCACCACTACTCTCCTCCGTCTGGCTGAACTTGTTCTCACGCTGAACAATTTCTCCTTCAACTCCTCTCACTTCCTCCAAATAAAAGGTGTGGCTATGGGTACCCGCATGGGCCCCAGCTATGCCTGTCTCTTTATGGGGTATGTGGAACATTCCTTGTTGCAGTCCTACTCCGGCCCCCTTCCACAACTCTTTCTCCGGTACATCAATGATTATTTCGGTGCCGCTTCATGCTCTCGTCAGGACTTGGAAAAATTTATTAATTTTGCTTCCAATCTCCACCCCTCCATCATTTTCACGTGGTCCATCTCTGACACTTCCCTTCCCTTCCTTGACCTCTCTGTCTCAATCTCTGGTGATAGACTGTCCACCAGTATCCATTACAAACCCACCGACTCCCACAGCTATCTCGACTACAGCTCCTCACACCCCACTTCCTGTAAGGACTCCATCCCATTCTCTCAGTTCCTTCGCCTCCGTCGCATCTGTTCCGATGATGCTACATTCAAAAACAGTTCCTCTGACATGTCCTCCTTCTTCCTTAACCGAGGTTTTCCACCCACGGTCGTTGACAGGGCCCTCAACCGTGTCCGGCCCATCTCCCGCGCATCCGCCCTCACTCCTTCTCCTCCCTCCCAGAAACATGATAGGGTCCCCCTTGTCCTCACTTATCACCCCACCAGCCTCCGCATTCAAAGGATCATCCTCCGCCATTTCCGCCAACTCCAGCATGATGCCACTACCAAACACATCTTCCCTTCACCCCCCTTATTGGCATTCCGTAGGGATCGCTCCCTCCGGGACACCCTGGTCCACTCCTCCATCACCCCCTACTCCTCAACCCCCTCCTATGGCACAACCCCATGCCCACGCAAAAGATGCAACACCTGCCCCTTCACTTCCTCTCTCCTCACCGTCCAAGGACCCAAACACTCCTTTCAAGTGAAGCAGCATTTCACTTGCATTTCCCCCAACTTAGTCTACTGCATTCGTTGCTCCCAATGTGGTCTCCTCTACATTGGAGAGACCAAACGTAAACTGGGCGACCGCTTTGCAGAACACCTGCGGTCTGTCCGCAAGAATGACCCAAACCTCCCTGTCGCTTGCCATTTTAACACTCCACCCTGCTCTCTTGCCCACATGTCTGTCCTTGGCTTGCTGCATTGTTCCAGTGAAGCCCAACGCAAACTGGAGGAACAACACCTCATCTTCCGACTAGGGACTTTACAGCCTTCCGGACTGAATATTGAATTCAACAACTTTAGGTCGTGAGCTCCCTCCCCCATCCCCACCCCCTTTCTGTTTCCCCCTTCTTTTTTTTTTCCCAATAAATTATAAAGATTTTCCTTTTCCCACCTATTTCCATTATATAAAAAAAAATAAAAAAAACCCACTAGAGCTATACCTTGAGTGCCCTACCATCCATTCTTAATTAGCACATTCGTTTAGATAATATCACCAACTTTAACTTTAACACCTATGTGTTCTATTGTACTATTGTCATTGACATCTTTTGATGATCTGCTTCTATCACTGCTTGTTTGTCCCTACAACCACACCAACCCCCTCCATCTCTCTGTCTCTCTATCTCTCCGCCCCCCACACACACACCTTAAACCAGCTTATATTTCAGCTCTTTCCTGGACTCGAACTCAAGTTCTGTCGAAGGGTCATGAGGACTCGAAACGTCAACTCTTTTCTTCTCCGCCGATGCTGCCAGACCTGCTGAGTTTTTCCAGGTAATTCTGTTTTTGTTTTGGAATTTTGGCCTGTATTACTAGGGGGTTGGGAAGTCTTGTTACAACTGTACAGGGTGTTGGTGAGGTCGCACCTAGAATACTGTGTACAGTTTTGGTCCCCATAGTTAAGAAAGGATAAACAGGCATTGGAGCCAGTTCAAAAGAGATTCACTAGGCTGATTCCTGGGATGAAGGGGTTGACTTACCAAGAACGGCTAAACAGATTAGGCCTTTATTCATTAGAGTATAGAAGAATAAGGGGTGATCTTGTTGAAACGTACAAGATTCTGAGGGGGCTTGACACTAATGTTTCCATTAGTGAGGGAATCTTGAACTAGGGGACGCAGTTGCAGAATAAGGGGGCACTCACTTAAAACTGAGATGCGAAGGAATTTCTTCTCTCAGAAGGTAGTGAATGTCTGGAATTCCCCACCTCAGAGAGTTGTGGAGGCTAGATCACTGAAAGTATTTAAAGAGGAGGTAGATAGATTTATGTAATATCGGGGAGTTGAGGGCTATGAAGAGCTGGCACGAAAGAGGAGTTGAGGCCTGGGGCAGATCAGCCATGATCCTATTGAATGGTGGAGCAGGCTTATGGGGCCGAATGGCCTACTCCTACTCCTATTTCTTTTGTTCTTATGAGAGTGTGGAACAACAGCAACCTGATTGAGAACTTCAAACTACAAGTCTACCAAGCCTCTGTCCTCAGCGCGTTCCTCTACAGCGGTGAGACTTGGACAGCATATGCTAGGCAGGAGAAAAGGCTGAACAATTTCCACAGGAAAAACAATAGCTGAACAATGGGCTACCTTCAAAGAAGAGAGTGTTCAGGTATAGTCAAGGTATATTCCTTGAAGGGGAAAGGTAGGGCAAACAAACCCAGAGCTTCTTGGATGACAAAAGAAATAGACATTAAGATGAAGAAGAAAGAGCATGTTTATAACAGAAGTCAGGTAGATGATACAATGGGGAACCAGACTGAATATAGAAGGTTCAGGGGAAATGAAAAAGCCAATAAAAGAAACACAGAGGAAGTATGAAAAGAGACTGGTAGAGAGCATAAATAGGAATCTCAAAGTGTTCTACAGCATACAAATAGTAAAAAAGGTGGTAAAAGGAAGGGGAATGCTGATTAGGGACCAAAAAGGGAATTTACTCATCATGGCAGGGGGAGTAGCTGTGATATTAAATGAATACTTTGCATTTGTCTTTACCAAGGAAGAAGATGCTACTTAGGCCATGTTTAAAGAGGAGGTCATTAATACACCTAGAAAGATTTAAAATTGATAAGGTCATGGTCTGGCAGATATTTGGTCAGGACTTGGTCAGTGTGGTGCTACTGAGCCACACTTGGTGCTGGAGATTGAAGTTCCCCACACAGAGTACATTCTGTACCTGCTACCCTCAGTGGTTCCTCCAAATGGTCTTCAACATGGAGAAGTACTGATTCATCAGTTGAAGGAGGGTGCCAGGTGGTAATCAGCAGGAGGTTTCCCGTCCATGTTTGACCTGATGCCATGAGATTTCATGAGGTCCAGAGTCAATGTGGGGGACTCCCAGGGCCACTCCTTCCCACCTGTACCACACTGCACCACCACTTCTATTTGGTATGTCCTGCTAGTGGGACAGAACATACCCAGTGATAGTGATGGAGAAGTTTGGGACATTAGGTTTAATGTATGACTTAGTGAGTATGACTGTGTTAGGCTGTTGCTTGACTAGTCTCTGGGACAGCTCTCCCCATTTTGGCACAAGTCCCCAGAGATTAGTGAAGAGAAGATGCAGTGTTGTTGGGGCAAGGTGGCTTTTATTGTTTCCAGTGCCTAGTTCAATAGGATAGTCCATCTGGTTTTATTATTATTTGACTTTTCATAATGATTTGGATACAACAGAATGGCTTGATGGGCCATTTCAGAGGGCAGTTAAGAGTCAACCAGATTGCTGTGGGTCTGGAGGCACACATAGGCCAGACTGGGTAAGGACAGCAGATTTTCTTCCCTGAAGGACATTAGTGAACCAGATGGGGTTTTTAACGACAATCTGGTACTTTGATCATCATTACTGAAGTAGCTTTTTATTCCATATTTATTAATTCATTGAATTTTTGTCTTAGGATTCTAGCAACATAGCTGCAGTTCTCAGTTCTTCTAAGATGCAAGATACAGGGAAAAAATAAAAAATAGCCTGCTGAAAGAGCCGGTAGACTTTTGATTGGCATTCGCAGGCTGCTGTAGGCTGCTCGACATGGAGCGTGAGGAATTTCACATTGGCTATCCACATCCCTGCCTGCAAAAATGTGACAAAGACATGAAAGAATGCCAGTTCTTTTATGTTTAATTCATTTCAGTTTTCTCTACTCTTCTGAAGAGTGGATTCTGACTTAGGTGCAAGTTCCAAAGGTGCTGGTTGGCTTCCAGCCCATGCCCTAGTGATCATTCATCACATATGAGCCTATAGGCGGTGAATGTTGGCAAAGTGTCCAAAAGTGGAGGGAATTGTGTATGAGACTGATTCTGTCCTTGCGTGACTTCCAGGCACAATTGCAGCTGCAAATACTGGACAGTGATCAGGAGTGGGAATGTTGGCTGATATTTATCCTTATGTAAATATACACTTGATTTTTCCCTAAGTCTTGGTACCCCAACTGATGATGGCTGATATCAACAAAGGATTGCCAGTCTTTAGCAAGCAAAGAATAAGCTCTTTTCCTTTCAACCCTTGGCCTGGAAATTAATTGGCACTGTACCTGTTTTACAGAATGCAAAACAGGATCCTAATGCTCCAGTAAGGTGGATGTCATATGAGCTCATTCCTGGCTGGAAGTGTGCTGCCCACCATATTGGTTGGGTCTGCTCAGGAGGCATTCAGGATGTACACCTGAAACTAGCACATTGCATATGGAAATCGTTGGACTAACTCTTGTTTCAGACCCCTTTGCCAAATTAGTCTGTGAATGACTGCAGCACGCACTGTGAAAACTGCAATTTCTTTCTTAAGCTGCTCACCAGTCAAATGGCCCTGAAAGTGTCCACTGGAGGTTTTTTTTTGAAAAATATACTTTATTCATAAAATATCTGGAAGAACATTCCAAACCATTTCAAAATCACAATCACAAAAGTACAATCAGATTCAACTTTTACACATAGATCACAAGATGCATCAATACAATCAATGAATATTACAAACATTTCAATATGGTCAATACAGACAATCAGACAATGGTATTGGAGTTATCAACGTACATCATGTTGCAGTCTGAGGTGCTTCAATACAATTATAATACAATTAGTATTCACTGCAAACATTCATTTTGAGCTGTACAGCCCGAGGGGCTCTCAACAGTTCCCAGCCGGTTGGTGCACTGTGGCAGAAAGGTCTTAGACAGTGACCTTTCCCCATTGCGCCTTTGCAGCAGCTGCCCCAAGCTTTAGTGCATCCCTCAGCACTGGACCTTGGAATGTACCAGTCTGCAACACTCGGTCGGGGACAACTCTTTGCGCTGGAAGACCAACAAGTTTCGGGCAGACAAAAGAGCATCTTTCACCAAGCTGATGATCCTCCAGCTGCAGTTGATGTTTGTCTTGGTGTGTGTCCACGGGAACAGCCCATAGAGCACAGAGTCCTGTGTCACAGAACTGCTCGGGATGAAACTCGACAGAAACCGTTGCATCTCTCTTCAGATCTTCTTTGCAAAGGCACAATCCACAAGGAGGTGAACAATGGTCTTGTCCCCACCACAGTCACCTCGAGGGCAAGGTGCAGAGGGGGTGAGAGTCCTGGCGTGTTGGAAGGATCTGATGGGGAAGGCCTTTCTCACCACCAGCCAAGCTATGTCTTGGTGCTTGTTCTGGTGATGAGGCATTCTGCCAAATGACTTTGACAGACTGCTCGGGGAACCATCTCACAGGATCCACCCTCTCCTTTTCCTGCAGGGCCTCTAAGATGTTACGTGCTGATCACTGCCTGATGGACTTGTGGTCAAAGGTGTTTCTCAGCATAACTTTTTCCACGAGGGACAGGTGGTACAACACGGTCCAACTACTTGGAGTGTTCCACGGCAGCGTGGCCAGACCCATCCTTCGCAACACTGGGGACAGGTAGAACCTCAGCACGTAGTGACACTTGGTGTTTGCGTACCGAGGTTCTACGGACAGCTTGATGCAGCCACACACAAAGGTGGCCATCGGTATGAGGGCGATGTTGGGCACGTTTTCTCCCCCTTTATCTAGAGGCTTGTACATCACATCCCTGCGGACACGATCCATTTTTGACCTCCAGATAAACTGAAAGGTGGCTCGGGTGATCGCCATCGTGCAGGAGTTTGGAATGGGCCAGACCTGCGCCACGTACAGCAACAGCGAGAGTGCCTCACACCTGATGACCAGGTTCTTACCCGCAATGGTGAGGGAGCGTCGCTCCCACATGCTCAGTTTTGTTTTCACCATAGACACTCGCTCTTTCCAGTTTCCAACGCATGCCCCAGTTCCTCCAAACCATATCCCCAGCACCTTCAGGCCGTCAGCCCTGACAGTGAAGGGGACCAAGGATCAGTCAGCCCAGTTCCCAAAGAACATGGCCTCACTCTTCCCACGATTTACCTTGGCTCCCGAGGCCAGTTTGAACTGGTCGCAGATGTGGATCAGTCTGCACACCGACTGCGGATCCAAGCAGAAGACGGCAACATCGTCCATGTACAGGGAGGCTTTGACCTGAATGCCTCCACTGCCTGGGATTGTCACTCCTATTATGCCCAGATCCTTCCTGATGGACTTAGCAAAGGGTTCTATGCAACACACAAAAAGGACAGGGGAGAGAGGGCAGCCCTGCCTGACTCCAGATTTAATAGGAAAGCTATCTGATTCCCTCCCATTGATTGAGACTGCGCTACTGATGTTAGTGTAGAGCAGTTGGATCTAATTGCGAATTCCCTCCCCAAACCCCATTTTGGAGAGCCCATCCACCATGTAGGTGTGCAATATTCTGTCAAAGGCCTTCTCCTGATCCAGGCTGATGAGGCAGGTGTCCACACACCTGTCCTGCACATAGGCAATCGTATCCCTGAGCAGCACGCGGCTGTCAAAGATCTTCCTGCCCGGCACAGTACAGGTCTGGTCAGGGTGGATCACCGATTCCAGAGCGGACTTGACCCGATTGGCGATGACCTTGGACAGAATCTTATAGTCCACATTCAACAGTGAAATGGGTCACCAATTTCTAATTTCCTCCCTTTCCCCCTTGTGCTTGTGGATGAGGGTGATGATGCCTTTCCTCATGGATTTTGACATGCTGCCAGCCAGAAGCATACTCTCATATGCTTCTAGCAGGTCTGGGCCCATCCAGTCCCACAGAGCCGAATACAACTCTGCTGGCAAGCCGTCGCTTCTGGGAGTTTTACTCTTCTTGACGGACTCAAGGGCCTTAGTCAGTTCATCAGGAGTTAGCGGTTTGTCCAGGCTCTCCCGTGTACTGTCGTCTAAGACCTCTGTGATAGAGGACAGGAAGGACTGGGAGGCCGTGCTGTCTGTGGGCTTCACGTCATACAATCCGGCATAAAAGGTTTTGCTGATCCTCAAAATGTCGGACTGTGATGACTTTACTGAGCCGTCTTCTTCCTTCAGGCTGCTGATCACAGAGCTCTCTCTGTGTACCTTTTGGAAGAAGAAACGTGAGCACGTCTCCTCCTGCTCCATGGAGCGGACTCTGGACCGGAAGATGATCTTGGAGGACTCTGAGGCAAAGAGTGAGGCTTGCTGGCTCTTCACCTCTTGGAGTTCCTCCTTGACATCGACCCCCATCAACTGCAGCTGGAGCAGATTCTGCATGTTTTTCTGGAGTCGGGACATTTCCCTCTGTTCCTTTCTTGCATTCTGGGCGCCTTTGAGGATGAAAAACCTCTTGATGTTTCCCTTGATCGCTTCCCACCGGTGTGTCAGGGACTCAAAGAGGGGTTTCATGGTTCTCCAACCTTTGTAATCCCTCTTGAGCTCCTCAATGTTCTCTGGGGTCAGCAGTTGCACGTTTAACTTCCATGCCCCCCTGCCCACCCTCTGGTCATCCTCTAAGTAACAGTCAGCCAGTAGGAGGCAGTGGTCAGAGAAGAACACTGGCTTGATGTCGGTGGATCTGACTGCGAACACGGGACACAAACAGGAAGTCTATCCTGGAACGGATGGACCTGTCTGGCCGCGACCAGGTGTATCTATGTTGTGCTCCGTCTGCAGGGTTGAAGACGTCATGCAGCTTTGCATCCTTAACTGTTTCCATCAGGGATCCGGACGTAGCATCCAATCTGCTGTCGGCCCTGCTGGATCTTCCAACTGCATCGATGATGCAGTTGAAGTCACCGCCCAGAA
Source organism: Carcharodon carcharias (assembly GCF_017639515.1). NCBI lineage: Eukaryota > Metazoa > Chordata > Chondrichthyes > Lamniformes > Lamnidae > Carcharodon > Carcharodon carcharias. Next base: position 113,656,533 of record NC_054480.1, on the reverse strand, counting down.
TGACCGGCCTGGAGGTCGCCAGCAGCACTGGGAGCTGCTGAAAAACTGCTAGCCGCTCGCCCTTTTGTGCCGGGGCGTACACGTTAATTAACCAGAGTGGAGTATTCTTGTACATTACGTCTGCTATGGGGAGGCGCCCGCCCACCACCTACTTAACCTTGGAGACGGTGAAGTTGCCTCCCTGCAGCAGAATACCCAGGCCAGAGGAGCGAGAGTTGTTTCCTCCCGACCAGATCGATGGCCCACGGGACCACCATCGTGACCATTGCCTGTAGGAGCTGAGGTGTGGTATTGCACACTCCTGCAGAAACATCAGGTCAGCTTTGACCTTGGCAAGGTAGTCCAAGGTTGCAACACATTGCCTAGTGGATTTAATGATACGCACATTTATGGATACAATCTTTACACCCATTTTAAAGCATTTAGTCTCTTACCAAGCCTGTTGTCTCTGAGAGTCCCAGACCTTTGGTCTGCTCCTGCATACCCATAGTGTTCACAAATTGCCTCACTTTGGATGGGCTGAGGAAACTGTCCTGAACTTCTCCATTGGCAATGTTCTGCTCAGGTAGCAGCTGCAGAGAACAGGATTTGAAATATCCTCAGTTGGAGAATCTTCTCCAATCCTCTCCCCCTCTGGGGCGTTGCTGCTCCCGGCTTCTGGGAGCTGGGGTGTGCTGAGTGCTTCACTGCTCCCAGATTCCTGGGGCCTCTTCGGGTTTTGGGCAAATTTGGGGTGCGCTGCTCTCCTCATTGTCTCCAATGTTCTGGAGCTCGGGTGTCTCGTCTTGCAACTCCCTAGAGCTTTGCCACTTCTTCTGTAGATGCCGCCCTTTCCATTCTTCGTCCGGAGCAGCTGCCCTTGTCATCCGTATCGGATGGGACACGCCTCTTGCCACTTGTCTGGGAAGTGGCTTTGCCCCTTCTTAGCTCCTTCTTCCTTTTGGCTCTCTTCACCAGCTGCCACTCTCCCTGCTGATTTTCCACTGCTTCCTCCTCCTCCATTGATTCGCTCTCCTGAGGAGTGGGAGGTTCAGGGGGCAGTGCTGTTGATTGGCTATCTGCTGCCTCAATCTTTTCCTCCACCTTGTCTCTCTCAGTGTCCTCCTTTGTCCCGTTGTTCTCACTGGGGGCCTTGGTGGTTGGAGTGTTGCAAGTGTCCTTGATAGTTGTGACATGAAGCATTTCCTCTGCTCCCCTCTCGTTGGCTTTGGCTGCCTGTGTATAAGTGAGGCAGCGTTTGGGGCAGGTCCTGTAGAGGTGGCCTGCCTTGCCACACAGGTTGCAGCACTTAGTCTGTTTGCAGTCCTTTGTCTGCTGCCCTTCCTGTTTGCAGTTCTTGCAGAGGGCAGCGCTGCAGTTGGCCGCCACATGACCAGACTTGTCGCATGAGCAACAAAGTTTGGGCTGCCTAGCGTAGACAAGGTAGCCACGGCTTCCTCTGATAGCAAAGCTGGAATGAGGGTGGAAGATGGCTCCCTTACCATTGGTCTTGAACGTGTCCTTTACCTGGCATTTGCATGTCCAAATCCTGATGGTGTCTCTAACCTCGGTGCAGCTCCCAACCTTGTTGACGTACCTGGTGAGGAAGGTGAACACGTCGGCGACAGGGACATAGGGGTTGTAGAGATGTACAGTCACCACACTGTCCCGTTGCAACGGCAGAGCAAAGAGCGGCTCCACTGTCAGGATCTTCAACTCTGGCTGGTCTCTCTTCTCCTCAAACACTTTCAGGAACTTGACGCAAGCTGCCACACACTTGAAAGTCATGTCGAAACATCCAGCGCTGGGGATGTCTTGCAGGGAGTAGATCTCCTCTGCTTCAAGTCCACACGCCTTCAACAGGATCCGCTTGATGAAGAAGGCCCAATCCATGGGTGCTCCTCCTTTGTTATCTTTCACTGTCACCCAGATGGTGTAATACCCCATGGTATGGGTCTTGACTGCTTATAACCATCGCTTCATGACCACACTTGATCTTAGCCAAAGGCCGAGAAGGCTTTTTTTTTTTGCAAAAATATACTTTATTCATAAATCTTCAAAAACATTTCGAACATTTTAAATCACCATTACAAAAATACAAACAGGTTCAACTTTTACAAACTGAAACACAAAGTGTATCAGAAAAAAACAATGACTATTTCAATCATTGGCAGACATACATTTTAATCTGTACAGACTGAGGGGCTCTTTACAGTTCCCAGCCCCCCAGGGCACTGTGGCAGAAAGGTCTAAGGCAGCGACCCTTCCCCATTGCGCCTTTGCGGCGGCTGCCCCAAGCTTAACTGTGTCCCTCAGCACGTAGTCCTGGACCTTGGAAAGTGCTAGTCTGCTACACTCGGTTGGGGACAACTCTTTGCGCTGGAAAACCAACAAGTTGCGGACAGACCAAAGAGTGTCTTTCACCGAGTTGATGATCCTCCAGCTGCAGTTGATGTTTGTCTCGGTGTGTGTCCCTGGGAACAGCCCGTAGAGCACAGAGTCCTCTGTCACAGAACTGCTCGGGATGAACCTCGACAGCAACCACTGCATCCCTCTCCAGACCTTCTTTGCAAAGACACAATCTACAAGGAGGTGAACAACGGTCTCTTCCCCACCACAGCCTCCTCGAGGGCAACGTGCAGAGGGGGTGAGACTCCTAGCATGTAGGAAGGATCTTACAAGGAGGGCCTTTCTCACCACCAGCCAAGCTACATCTTGGTGTTTGTTGGAAAGTTCTGGTGATGAGGCATTCTGCCAAATTACTTTGTCAGTCTGCTCAGGGAACCATCCCACAGGATCCACCCTCTCCTTTTCCCTCAGGGCCTTTAAGATGTTACGTGCCGACCACTGCCTGACGGACTTGTGGTCGAAGGTGTTTCTCTGCATAAATTTTCCCACGAGGGACAGGTGGTACGACACAGTCCAACTACTTGGAGCGTTCCGCGGCATCGTGGCCAGACCCATCCTTCGCAACACCGGGGACAGGTAGAACCTCAGCATGTTGTGACACTTGGTGTTTGCATACTGAGGGTCTACGCACCGCTTGATGCAACCGCACACAAAGGTGGCCATCAGTATGAGGGCGATGTTGGGCACGTTTTTCCCCCCTTTATCTAGAGGCTTGTACATCGTGTCCCTGCGGACACGATCCATTTTCGACCTCCAGATAAAGTGGAAGATGGCTCGGGTGATCGCCACCACACAGGAGTGTGAATGGGCCAGACCTGCGCCACGTACAGCAACAGCGAGAGTGCTTCACACCTGATGACCAGGTTCTTACCCGCAATGGAGAGGGAGCGTCGCTCCCACATGCCTAGTTTCCTTTTTACCATAGACACTCGCTCCTTCCAGTTTCTAACGCGTGCCTTGGTCCCTCCGAACCATATCCCCAGCACCTTCAGGCCATCAGCCCTGACAGTGAAGGGGACAAAGGATCGGTCAGCCCAGTTCCCAAAGAACATGGCCTCGCTCTTCCCACGATTTAACTTGGCTCCCGAGGCCAGTTCGAAACGGTCGCAGATGTGGATGAGTCTGTGCACCGACAGCGGATCAGAGCAGAAGATGGCGACATCGTCCATGTACAGGGAGACTTTGATCTGAGTGCCTCCACTACCTGGGATCGTCACTCCTCTTATGCCCGGATCCTTCCTGATGGACTCAGCAAAGGGTTCTATGCAACACACGAAAAGAACAGGCGAGAGAGGCCAGCCCTGCCTGACTCCAGATTTAATAGGAAAGCTATCTGATTCCCACCCATTGATTGAGACTGCACTACTGATGTTAGTGTAGAGCAGTTGGATCCAATTGCGAATTCCATCCCCAAACCCCATTTTGGAGAGCACATCCACCATATAGGTGTGCGATATTCTGTCAAAGGCCTTCTCCTGATCCAGGCTGATGAGGCAGGTATCCACACCCCTGTCCTGCACATAGGCAATTGTATCCCTGAGCAGCACGAGGCTGTCAGAGATCTTCCTGCCTGGCACAGTGCAGGTCTGGTCAGGGTGGATCACCAATTCCAGAGCGGATTTGACCTGATTGGCGATGACCTTGGACAGAATTTTATAGTCCACCTTCAACAGTGAAATGGGTCGCCAATTTCTAATTTCCTCCCTTTCCCCCTTGTGCTTGTAGATGAGGGTGATAATTCCTTTCCTCATGGATTCTGACATACTGCCGGCCAGGAGCATACTCTCGTACACTTCTAGCAGGTCTGGGCCCATCCAGTCCCACAGAGCTGAATACAACTCCGCAGGCAAGCCGTCGCTTCCGGGAGTTTTACTCTTCTCGAAGGACTCAAGGGCCTCAGTCAGTTCGTCAGGAGGTAGCGCTTTGTCCAGACTCTCCCGTGTACTGTCATCTAAGACCTCCGTGATAGAGGACAGGAAGGACTGGGAGGCCGTGCTGTCTGTGGGCTTTACGTCATACAATCCGGCATAGAAGGATTTGCTAATCCTCAACATGTCAGATTGCAATGACTTAACTGAGCCGTCTTCTTCCTTCAGGCTGCTGATCACAGAGCTCTCTCTGTGTACCTCTTGGAAGAAGAAACGTGAGCACGTCTCATCCTGCTCTACAGAGCGGACTCTGGACCGGAAGATGATCTTGGAGGCCTCCGAGGCAAAGAGTGAGGCTTGCTGGCTCTTCACCTCTTGGAGTTCCTCCTTGATATCGACCCCCATCGAACGCAGCCAGAGCAGATTCTGCATGTTTTTCTGGAGTCGGGACATTTCCCTCTGTTCCTTTCTAGCTTTCTGGGTGCCTTTGAGGACAAAAAACCTCTTGATGTTTCTCTTGATCGCTTCCCACCAGTGTGTCAGGGACTCAAAGTGGGGTTTCATGGTTCTCCAACCTTTGTAATCCCTCTTGAGCTCCTCAATGTTCTCTGGGGTCAGCAGTTGCACGTTTAGCTTCCATACCCCCCTGCCAACCCTCTGGTCCTTCTCTAAGTGGCAGTCAGCCAGTAGGAGGCAGTGGTCAGAGAAGAACACCGGCTTGACGTCGGTGGATCTGACTGCAAAAGCGCGGGACACAAACAGGAAGTCTATCCTGGAACAGACGGACCCATCAGGCCGCGACCAGGTGTATCTACGCTGGGCTCCATCTGCAGGGTTGCTGAAGACGTCGTGCAGCTTGGCATCCTTTACTGTTTCCATCAGGGATCTGGATGTAGCATCCAATCTGCTGTCGGCCCTGCCAGATCGTCCAGCCGCATCGATGATGCAGTTGAAGTCACCGCCCAGAATGACCGGCCTGGAGATTGCCAGCAGCTGTGGGAGCTGCTGAAAAACCTCCAGCCGCTCAGCCCCTTGTGACGGGGCGTAGACGTTAATTAACCGGAGTGGAGCATTCTTATACATTACGTCTGCTACGAGGAGGCGCCTTCTTAACCTGGGAGACGGTGAAGCTCCCTCCCTGCAGCAGAATCCCCAGACCGGAGGAACGAGAGTCGTTTCCTCCCGACCAGATCGATGGCCCATGGGACCACCATCGTGACCATTGCCTGTAGGAGCTGAGGTGCAGTATCGCACACTCCTGTAGAAACAGCAGGTCAGCTTTGACCTTGGCAAGGTAGTCCAAGGTCGCAACACATCGCGTAGTAGATTTAATGCTACGCACATTTATGGATACAACCTTTACATCCATTTTAAAGCAGTTAGTCGCTTACCAAACCTGTTGTCTCTGAGAGTTCCTTCATGCCCGTGGTGTGCTCAAATTGCTTCACTTGGGATGGGCTGAGGAAAGCGTCCTGAACCTCCCCATTGGAGATGTTCTGCTTGGGTGGCATCTGGGGGTCCGTGCAGAGAGCGGGGTTTGAAATGTCCTCTGTTGGAGAAGCTTCTCCAATCCTCTCCCCCTCTGGGGCGTTGCTGCTCCCGGCTTCCCGGAGCTGGGATGCGCTGAGCGCCTCACTGCTCCCAGATTCCTGGGGTTGTGGTGCACTGGCCTCTTTGGGTTGTGGGCCAAGTTGGGGTGCGCTGGTCTCCTCATTGTCACCAATGTTCTGGAGCTTGGGTGACTCGTCCTCCAACTCCCTAGCGTTTTGCCGCTTCTTCTGTTGGCGCCGCCCTGGCCCTTCTTCGTTCAAAGAGCTGCTGCTCTTGTTATCCGTCGGATAGGAGACGCCTCTTGACTCTTGTCTGGGAAGTGGCTTGGTTTCTTTTTAGCCCCTTCTTCCTTTTGGCTCTCTTCACCAGCTGCCACTCCCCCTGCTGCTTTCCCACTGCTGCCTCCTCCTCCTCCGTTGATTCGCTATCCTGAGGAGTGGGAGGTTCAGGGGGCAGTGCTGTTGACTGGCTGTCTGCTGCCTCAATTTTTTCTTCCACCTTGTATCTCTCTGTGTCCTCCTTTGTCCCGATGTTTTCCCTGGGGGCCTTGGTGGTTGGTGTGACACGAGGCATTTCTTCTGCTTCCTCCTCATTGGCTTTAGCTGTCTGTGCATAAGTACGGCAACGTTTGGGTCAGGTCTTGTAGAGGTGACTTGCCTCGCCACACAGGTTGCAGCACTTAGCCTGTTTACAATCTTTTGTCTGGTGCCCTTCCTTTTTGCAGTTCTTGCAGAGGACAGCACTGCAATTGGCCACCACATGACCAGACTTGCCGCATGAGCGACAAAGTTTGGGTTGCCCAGCGTAGACAAGGTAACCATGGCTTCCCCCGATAGCGAATCTGGAAGGGGGGTGGAAAACGGCTCCCTTACCGTCGGTCTTGAGCGTTACCTTAACCTGGCATTTACATGTCCAGATCCCCAAATTATCTTTAACTTCAGTGCAGCTCCCAACCTTATCGAAGTACCTGGTAAGGAAGGTGAGCACGTCAGCGACAGGGACGTAGGGGTTGTACAGATGCACCGTCGCAACCCGTTCACGATGCAACGGTAGAACAAAGAGCGGCTCCGCCGTCAGGATCTTCATTTCTGGCAGGTCTTTCTTTTCCTCAAACACCTTCAGGAGTTTGACACAAGCTGCCACTTGCTTGAAGGTCACATCAAAGAAACCAGCGCTGGGGAAATCCTGTAGGCAGTAGATATCCGCAGCCTCAAAATCACACAGCTTGAATAAGATCCTCTTCGTGAAGAAGGTCCTATCCATTCCTGTTCCTTGCTCGCTACCCTTCACCATGACTCGGATGGTGTTAGGTACCCCATGGTAAGGGGTTTGACTGGTTATAGCCATTGCTCTTTCCCTGGCAGAAAAGCAATGAAGGTCTCTCCCCTGCCAAAAGGCCGAGAAGGCTGCCACTGGAAACGTAAGGTTCATGTTCTTCACTGACCATATTTTGCAGCCAAGAAGTGCAAGAGTGTTCCTTTCAGGTCCACATTAGACTGAGGGCAACTGCCACCAATTGCCTACAACCCCTTCCAGACTCTCCTGATGCCTTTGGCTGATATCTGAGCTGACCAGTTTTTCTAAACCCTCGCGATCAGCATATTGCCACTCAGGTGCCAAAAATAGTGTCAGCAACAAACTGGTACTATTCTAATGAGGTGGCACACAAATTTGTCATGGTCCTGCTGCTGGCTCTATTAGGCGTCTGCATTGTGCACTGCACTGGGATCACACCCTGATTCAGGCTCACTCAAATTTCAGGATAATAGACTCTGATGTAAGGGAAGAAATGCACATTCAGGTATGCACTGAATGGGCTCTTCTCATTATACATTTCTTAAGCATGTTCCACTCCAGTTGGCACCCAGGGTGATTTTGTATTTTTGGGGGTGAACAAAATCACTGCAGAACATACAATTCCCCATCTGTAAAAATTTAACAAAAGCAAATTTTCCATTAAAGAATCCTCAGGACATGTTTTGATTCTGCAATTCAGTTTTCTCAGTTCCTGTTCACAGGCACTTTCTCTCATTGGGGAATGGTTTCCCAAGCATTGACTTACACTGAAGTATGGGTTTCAGAATCGCTGACTGTCAGTAACAGTTCCCTGGTGCTGGAGTACACTTTCCACAGGCAGAGACCACCTTTAGAACCTCATGCAAATGACTGTTCTTCATGTGTGATACTTGATATTGAGAGGCTAATTTTAATCTGACCCATTGGGTGGGTTCAGGTCTTGGACCTGTTTTATACCTCACCCAATTTTACTCTCTATTGGCTTGGCAGGGTATAAAATGGGTGACATGACCTAAAGCCGCCCAGCAGGTTGGGCTACAATACTCCTGAGTGGGGAAACATAGCCAAGGCTGATCATGATCTTCCCTGAAGTGCTCACTTTCCAGCACAAATCACCACAAAGCAATCAAGAATGGGAACTGATTTTTACTCTCTAATGAAGATAGAGTGAGACCAAGTATAGCTTCTTTACTGCCCTAGCTAAATAAATTACCTTAGCACCTGAAATTTTCCCCATCAGTATTACACTGAGTTGTGCAGTCACCAACTGATCATTGGGGTTGAATTATTCACACTTTGTTTTTTACTCTAATCCTTGTTATTCCTACTGTAGGTTTCAGTGAATCCAGGATTCCTGGTTGCAGAGTCAGATATGACAAACAATGTTGTCAGGTGTGATATTCTGTATACGGGGAGCTATGTGTCAGCCAGGAACTGCAGAATTACAAGGTTTGTATTGGTTTGCTAAGTTGAAGGTGAAGTTTTAGGGGCTTTGATGCCAAAATGGTTGCAATAGGACTTTTATTTACAATATTTGATGTATTCCACTGTTCTTATAAATGGGCACCACTAATATAATCATAAAAATTTCAGAAGGCAGCTATTTGGCCCTTTGTGTTTGTGTCAGTTCCCTCATTGGAGTTATTTATTCTAATCCCATTTTCTCAAACATTTTGAATATTATTTTCTTTTTCAACTTGTTTTTAAATGGTGTAATTGACTTGGCTCCAGTGATTACTTGAGGTAACACATTCCATAACCTGATAATCCTTGCGTGAAGGTAATCCTTCCATGCTCCTAGTACCGGATCTATACTGTTGATTTATTGACCAGTGAAAATAATCTTTCACTATTTAACCTTTCTTCATTTGAGCTTTTGTTTGATTTCCTCTCCACTGACCTTTGGGTCTCAGCAGCTCCATGTGTCTACGTTGTTCCACTCATAGCCTGACAGCTCCATCTTGTAATTGGCTTGGATTTACTACTTTAACCCTAATGGCAAAGGTTGCTCCAACCTCTTCCTTATGCAATGTTCCAGGGCAGTCATACCCAGATTATGAATTGAAGACCTTCCCTTTGATCCATCATGCTTGGTAGCTCTGCCAGTTGTTCCGGACAGGAGGGGGTTTAACTTAGAATAGCTCTGATTTCTCCACTCATTACTCATCCGTAAACAGAAAGGTGTTTTTTTGATTTCTGATTACCCCCTTTATAAGTGGTGGCGTATTTTCCCCAACCTTTCTGTTTTGGAGTGATCCAATCCTCTCTTAATAACCCCACAGCAAACTCGAGATAGGGTAAAATAAGACGGTTAGGTAATTTTTCACACACAAAAACACGGGAAGGGTTTTCACATGTCTGCCTCTTTTTGCATTCATATAATAAAAGAGGGATAAGGGAAAGAAAGAGGTCAGGGCAAAGACCATGATAAACTTAGGAATTTGTTTGCAGGTTGAGTCTGTTGAAGATGCAGCAAAATATTCTTGTATCCTGGAAATTAGTTCACTCTCTAGGCAAAATACCAGATTCTTTCTGAAGATCAGACTTTGAGAGAGATGGAGGTCAGAGAGGCAGGCTGCTAGCCTGAAGTGCAGTTTTCTCTTGTTAAGTTAAACCATAACTGAAGATGGAATCCAAAAGCTATATAACTAAAGCAATTCAAACAGCTGAAGTCTTGGTCATATGACAGGGTGGTTACGGGTCGAGCTATTCAGCTAACGAGGCACATTCGTTAAAATCCATCATGTTTTGAGCAGGTAACTATAGAACCATGAGCACAACATTGAAGATGAGGATCCCAGTAGCCTTTGTCCAGTGATAGCTGGTGTAGAAGCCTCGTCTACTAGCCCTTTGTGTTGGCTTGGCTGGACTGTTTATACAATGCAAGAAATGCTACATTCTAGGAGTTTGATGAGTTAGCCTTTGTCCATGTTTAAACTGCTCAAACTTCCAGAACTACCAGCATATGGTCCAGTCCATACCAGTCCAGCCAATGGTCCATTTAAAAAAAAGTAATACATTTATAAAGTAGTCAGGATGATATGGATATATATATATATATCCTTCCTGTCTTCTGATCATGACACAACCATTGAAAGTTATGGGATGTTGCCTGAGATGCGACTCAGTATTGTTTCCTTTCCTCTTGAGATCCAGTTTATAAGAAGCAATGCATATTAGAAGGTAGGGCTCTCTCTGAATTCATAAAGAAGATAAAAGAGGTCTATTAAACTATGACCTACAGTTCCAAGGCAACTATCTTGTTTCATCTTCCTACTTGGAAGTGCCTCCAGTGGTTCCCACAGTGGGATGATTGAAGTTAGGAGCTCATTTAATTTCAAGCCTAGATTCGTCCTATCACCCTATGCTGCAATAGTCTTGACAGTGGCCTTTAAGTAAGGTATTTTCCCTTCAGGGAGGAAACAGGAGTCAGGACTGTACCCCGGTCCCAAACTTGCCCCAGAGGGAAAACAGTCACTTTTTTCATGGAGGACCCCCTTAATTGGCAGGGAAACAGGTTCCCTGTCCAGTTAAGGGCAGTGGGCGAGCTCTCGGAGCTGGAGGGCTTTCCTGCTTGAGAGGAACAACAGGTTGCAGTAGCGGGTTAAAAACTCAGAGGGTGCTTCGATGTGGAGGTGCCCTCTCATGACTTGTCTAAAACTTTAAAGAAGAAACTTGATTCACCAGCCAGGTGAATTGTGGAATAGATGCTGAAGGAGAATCTCTTAACACGGTGGTCTTTGGCTACATCGCACTCAGGCAGACAGGCAGGGAGGGTCTGTAAGCCTGCTGGAGCACTACCCCCCCCACCAGCCCCCCCACTCGCCCCCCACCTCCCCACAACCTCGCCACAGCCTAACTAGGTGCTCTGCAAGTCCCAAACTTGCCTTGGCAAAAATGGCTGTCATCGGGAATGGGGTTGGGAAACCAGTCGCTGATGGAATTTTCGGGTCTCATCTGCCTCCATTCCTACTCTTGGCAGGGCCCAACAATTCAGCCCATTAAAGAAATGTAACCTTGACACAAAGATAATGCTACCATAGGTTGATTCTGGTGAAGGAGCATTAATTTCAAGCAATTATAATACTTTAAAACATTTTCTCTCAACAGATTCTAAGGTTGGGAAACCCGAGTGCCACATGATGAATTGCTGGATTCCATAGCTGGTCAGAAGTGTGTGTACTCTCCAGTTTTTTGCTTTAGTTTTGTGATTGCATTTAATAGCTTTGTGGAGAAAGTCAGTGATTTTAGTTCTGCTTTAGGCCCACAACATAGTGTTGTCAATTTAGAATAATCTTTGCACATCTGCAGGGAATTTGGTGATAATTCTAATACAAATTTGCAGGCTCCATGATCGACATTTCTGCCCTTCACTTCCTCTCCCTCATTTCCTCCCCTCTCCTTCCCTATATAGTTCTCCCTGAAGCAGGGTGCTGCTAAAGTGAGAGCGAGACCTGACTCAACATACTTCTTGCTGAGTTATGGGAAATATGGTTTTGCTGGAATTATCAGTTAAATACATCTTTCTCCAATTTTGATATGTAGTTCCTGGAAAATCTTGTAGATTGTAGGACAATTAGGGAAGACAGTTCAAGATTATCTCTAAAGAGATAGGTTAATAATCAAATATGAAGGATAAGATCTGCGAAAAATCTCAGGACACTGCAACAGATATGGTTAGAAAACAGAAGGAGGCCTTTCAGCCAGTCGTGTCCATATCAGTTCTCTGCAAGAGCAACTCACCTAGTCCCACTCCTCTGTCTTTTCCCTGCTGCCCTGCACATCTTTTCTCTTCAGATAGTTATCCAATTCTCTTTTGAAAGTCTTCATTGAGTCTGCCTTCAATCCCAGGCAGTGCATTCCAGACCTGCAATGGTTCAAGGTAGCTCACTACCACCTTCTCAAGGGCAACTAGGGATGCGCAATAAATGTTGACCCATCTAGTGAAGCCCACATCCCATGAATGAATTAATAAAAAAAATCCTAGCCCCTCAATGTATAAAAAAGTTTTTCCTCTTGTTGGTGCTTTTTTTTCCAATCATTTTCATTCTTTGGTTCTCAATCCCTCTGACAACTTTCTCCTGATCTTCTTTGTTCAGACCTCACATGATTTTCAACACTTCTATTAAATCTCCTAATTTTCTCTTCTCCAAGGAGAATAGCCCCAGCTTCTCCAATCTACCCATGTAACTGAAGTCACTCATGGAGCCATTCTCGTGAATCTTTTTTGCACCCTGTCTAATGGTTTCACATTCTTCCTGAAGTGTGTTGCCTAAAACTAAACAAAATACTCCAGTTGAGACCAAATCACCTAGTGGCTCTTCTTATGAGTGTCCAAGAGAGATGGTGATAACACCACAGCCTGTCCAAGAAGATCTAATAATCTATTTTTAGCAGTACAAGGCCATTTGGTCTGCGCCATTGTTCTCCTTGAAACTTGGTGGCACTTGGAATCAGGAGCTCACTGTAAAAGGAATAGCAAGTGCATCACTGCATCTCAAAGTAACTGAACTTGATTCCCCGATTGTGTTTTCCCCATGCAGTGAGCTCTTAGTTTTAAATGTGATACCCATGGCAGCTGTTGAATGGAGGCTAGGACCTTCCTGCAGGCAGGAACTATGGAACTGAGCTATATGCATGATCGGTTTAAGAAGATAAGAATTTTTAAGAATGTGTTTTATTGTGCACTATGTTGAAATATTTCTGTCAGGGCTTTGAATATCCTCAACTTAACACCCAATTACAATTTCTTTATACCAAGCATTCAATATTGTATTTGGAGTCCTACATTTAACTCTATGAATCAAGCATTACACAATCCTTCTTCCACTCATGGGAAGAACAGGAAGATCTAAATAATGTTCTTGGACAGGTTGTGGTGAAACTTCCGCCACTGAAGGACACTGGTAATAAGAGCCATTTGATGTTGCAGTGTTCTGAAATGATTCCCAGATCCCTTCTTTCTGTGCTGTCTGTTTGTCAATTTAGAAGTATTTTCTCCCTTACTCCTATAATTTTGAAGCTTTTAAAACCCAAGGTTTTTGTCACTTTAGTGATTTATCTCATCTTTGCTTGCATGCCTTGCATTACAGACTTTCACCTTTTACCTGGGCTTTTCAATTTAAACAAATTTATATATTAGCTGATTTTCTATTGGACAATCCACACTCAATAAGTTTTATATGAATATCCTTTATATATAATGTATTTCAGAAACAAAATCAAAATTCTTTGAGCCTTTAGTCCAAACACATTGAGATTTAAAGAACTCAGCCACTTCATATTTTTACTATTGCTTCCATGACTAGGATGTTGAACTTGGAGCAGGGAACATGGTTTTAACAAGATGGAGTCTCAAGTGAAATTAGAAGAAACTTTGAGCAGTGGATCTGGTACAGGCTTATAGCAGAATTCTGATTTTTTTCAGAAGAAGCAGGATCAATATTAGGGAATGAGATTGATGGTTAGAGGATAAATTTAGGCTGAGATAATGGGCACACAATGAATCTTTCTTTGCTGAAATAACTCATTACACCTCCAAGGTTTGTGGGAGCACTCTGAGATGCATTTAAAGATCTGAAAAGTCGCCTTTGACTATGGTATAAAGGATGTTAGTGCATGCTCTAGCATGACAGGCAATAGGGATCCATTCTGTGATAGAAAATTATAAAATGCAGTCTGTTTTAATGTAGAATTACTATTGGCAAGATGTTAAAGCGAATAGAATATATTGAAAGGGCCAGGGAAGGGTGAGAGGCTTTGCATTTTAACAACATTAAACATGATTAGCTATCAAAACAAATGTCCTCTCATTTTTTTAGCCAGAGTTTGCTTATTTTCTACTGAAACAGTTCGGTCCCCAGACATGGATTTATTTTTGTAAGGAGTCTTTTGTTGAATTTTATTTTTAATTTTGCTGTGTGAGTTCAACAATAAACTGAGACTTCAAATGTTTGAAGGCCACAGTTATGTTTGCACTAAGAGCAGAGGTCTGCACTGAGCTCCCACTGTTCAAGAACACAAGTAAGCATGAGTCAGATGGGAAGAAACAATAAAAAGGTTCAGAATTTCACATTTTGAAAGCCCAGTCACGTTAATTGGAAAAATATTACATATGGGTGCCAAAAAAGAAATTGCAGAGAAAGTATTGACTAGGAAATATATTTTTGACTAAATTTTGGGAAAGAAGTCTGAATATTTCAAACTTCCTTGATGCCTTGAGAGCTAGCTCCAAAAGTTTATCGAAACCCTGTATGGTGTGGTCCACTCTTGCCAAATTATTCAAGAGCTCCTATTAAAGTTGCTTTATACTTTTAATGGAGCTTTTTAAGGTCAACTATTCAGTGAACTTTCAACTTTATATTATAGGATGATTTGCAACATATTCATAGTTGGCTTGCTTTATTTCTCCATCCCACAGTTATTACGAATAAGGCATATCCTCTGACTTGCTTTGACAATACTATGGGAGATTTGCTGGTATTCTAAAATTAATCCAGTTAGATATGTTACTCCCAGCAGCAATATCCAATATTGGGTCTCCTTCACGTCAAGTTGGTTCCAAGACCTTGTACAAGCAGTTTAGTTAGCTGGGGCTCAAGAAGCTCCAAATCAGTGTTCGGGTCAGTTTGAAGATCTGGCTCCCATTAAATGAATGGAACCAAACTAGGACTCCTTGCTACTTGGAGAGAAAGAGACCTGACATATCCATGTACCTCAGAGGGATATAGATGCTCGGTAGAAGAGTATATTAGAGACTGAGATTGGTAGATTTGGGCACTATGGGAATCAAGGAATATGGGGATAGAGCGGGAATGGCTGAGCAGGCTTGATGTGCTGTATGACCTCCTCTTGCTCTTATTTCTTATGTTCTTGTAGCAGTGCTGGCAATCAAACACCTTTCCATTTTATGATAAAAGCCCATATTGTGCTAGTGTGATATTTTTTATTTCCCACACAAGCAATACTGTGGTATCTGAATGAGATTGCAAACTAAATGTCAAATTTGTGCAGCCTTTAGGATTTGGGTTGAGACAGCTCCAATTCATTTCACATAGGCCCTTTACAGACAACAGACAGGAGACTTTCATCCCATTAGTTTGGGCTGGTTTTGGATCTAGACCCCAGAGGAAAAAGGCCAGTTTCCCATCTGATGAACACCATATTCCCCAAAAAATTGTGTTATGAATATTGAAAAATATTTTAGACAAAAACAACTTATACCTTACTCTTTAAATTTCTGCACTGCTATTCAACCTGGCATGACCAGTTTATTGCAGGCAGCTAAAGCAGAGACTTGAGGTTTCTTGAAGCTTTTTGTACGTTAAAAAAAAATACCTTGGAGGATCTAATGTTTCTCCCCCTAGGTTTTTGAACTTGATATGGTGTGATTTTTAAGCCGCTTTTTCTTATTTTTATGTATTAGTATGAAAAAATTGTTTGTACAAATATGATTAATTCTGTAGAATAAAAACATTCAGAGAAAGCACTGTGCAGTTTCTTCCTGTCCTCAACATCTATTTGGCATTCTACACCATCAATACATACATGCTAATTGAGAAAGTCAGCAAAAGTTGGCCAATAATTTCAAAATAGCAGATAACTCAAGAACATAAAAAATAGGAGCAGAAGTAGGCCATTCGGCCCCTCAAGCCTGTTCCACCATTCAATAAGATCATGGCTGATCAGTTTGTGTTTTGAATTCCACATTCTCAACTACCCCTAATAACTTTTGATTCCCTTGCCTCGCAAGAATCTATCGACCTCTGCCTTAAAAATATTCAATGAGCACGTCTCCACCACCTTCTGAGGCAGGGACATGTGACAAACTTGACATATAAAAACAACTTCAGCAATTAGCTATACCCTGCTATTCCTTTACTTGCATTGGAGGAAAAACATTTGTGTATGAAAGCCTTAATTGAAAAATCCAAATAAACTTTGGTGCCTTTCTATAGGAAGTCCAGAGGCATGACATCCATAATAAAAAAACTGATACATTTTGTTTAACATTAAACACTTTTATGCTTTATACATTCATTGTGATTTTTTTAAGCTTAAAAATATTCTGCTAGGAATTTCCTCGGAGATGTTCTCATAATTGTCATAATTTCATTGGCAGAGCAGCTCCGAGGAAATTCCTAGCCTGGATTTCCAAGAGATCAACCAGATAATCACATCCCTGAAAATGACCTAATTAATCACTCTCATTCATCCACACCACTCACCAACCATTCTAGTTCAGAAGCACCCTACCCACCACAGGCCCACATTAGAGGCATTGTTCCCATTAAACCTTTTCACAGATGAACTTTCTCTACCAACCAAACCCTCAGTTCCTTTTGGCATTCTTCTACCTCCCCCTTCTCAACCTAATGGGGCTGTTCTCTCCTCTCTTCCTCCCCAACCTCCAAATTAATTCTGCCATATTACTCTCCTCCAACCCAGTTCAAGCTGGTGCTTATCATTACCCCTTCCCCCATTTGAGCTACCCTCTGCTATCTCCATTCCAGCTGACACTTTTTCGTTCCCAGTTCAAACTGGCATACTTTTCCTTCTTCTAAACCCCTCCATTCCAGCTGTCAATCTTTCCCCTTTGCCCCAGTTTATGCTGGCACTTGTTTTCCCTCTCCACTTCAGCATTGTCTGAGACCACACAATCCAAGTCTAAAGTCTACAGATTCATGTTGGCTTGCACGTGATGAATACTCTCAGCTGTACCAGTCAGCAAAATGTCAAGCATTCCTGTTTGTGTTAGTGGGATGTGGAAAAAAAGAAAAAGAAAAGGCAAAATAATTGAATGTGCAAAGCTGTTATTTTCTCATATGTGACCCATGTTTTATGCCAAATATGGCTCCTTGTGTCCGCCTCTGAATTGATCCTATTTTTCTTTGAAATTATCCATGAAAGGTTGGAGACATGGTCATATAGGAAGTCCAGGCAATGTTTTAACAGGTTTATAGTATGCCAAGTACAGGATTCAGGCTGTGAACCCAGATCAGCAATTTACCTACACTAGCATTTGATCCAGGCATTTGCACCTGACAATGGTAGCAATGCTAAAGCTGAGGAGTTTAATGTGCTCCCCAGAAATGCCAAGATTCACTTACAGTTCATCTGCCCTTCAGCAGAGCTGTTGCTCCATCTGGCTCAACACCTCCATTTCATTAAATCATAAGATACTTGGGTATGGCTATTTGGCCCATCTTAATTAATTTGGCCCACCTCCGCCCCAACCACTATTGTTTGTTAAATAATTTGGGGTTTTCTCTCTATTCTGCTCAGAAGTCCATTCCAAATGTTGATCACTTCCTGCATAAAGCATAACCCCATGAAATTTCTTAGAATCAGATGATATCTGGGATCAAGGCAAACCTGAAGGTTAACTATGATAGTAAATTTACATTCTCTAGGGATGTCAAGACTAAGGGATGATCTAAGCAAAGTGATTAAAATAATGAAGGGAATTAGCCAAATAGGACTGGAATGAACCTTCCTTCTTGAAGGGAAATCCAGAAAAAATGAGAGAATCTTAGAATTTGAGCTAAGCCAGTCGAAAGCATATCATTGTTTCACACAAATCATTAGAGAATATGAAACATAATGCCCAGAAGGTCATAGGTTCAGAATCAACTGACATATTTAAAAAGGAGGGAGATATTTGGGAAGCAAAGATATTCAGAAGAAAAGACATGAATTAGGGTTGAGGAGATAGAGCTGTCATCGTTAACAAAATAACAAAGGCTCAAAGGGATATATTTATGTTTGTTTAGTTTCAGATAGCCCAATATAGAGGCTTTTCTGTTTCTTGGGAGAATTAAATTCTCTTGTGTGTACTGGTTTAGAACAAATTGCATTGTGTGTTATCTTAATGCCATTGTTACAGGCTGAGCATACAGGAATTTCAAATCTTTTGTCTTCAGGGAAACTGAACAAGCCAAGAGATGTGGGGATGTGATTGAGCCCAATGCCTTCTCTCTGTTCATTTCTAGTCATTTGTTATTTGTTTAATCTGGCCTAGTGTCTATTTATTAAAAAAGTAATTTATTTGGGACAACATGTCAGAATCAATCAGGAATCACACCCGTCTGGGACAAAGCTCTTTGTGGGAACAATGAAGGAATCATAATTGTCAATTTTGTTTGACTGCATACTCACAATGTAAGTTGTGGCTATTTATTTCATTTGGCTGGGAACAGCTTCCGGCTCTGGAACAGATGG
This sequence comes from Carcharodon carcharias, assembly GCF_017639515.1. Taxonomy (NCBI): domain Eukaryota; kingdom Metazoa; phylum Chordata; class Chondrichthyes; order Lamniformes; family Lamnidae; genus Carcharodon; species Carcharodon carcharias. The sequence goes on along the minus strand of NC_054480.1, from coordinate 113,638,210 downwards.
GTTTATTCTGTAGCATCATCATCATCAAGTGAAATCATACAGTCTAATGTTGAAAAAAACTCAACACTTTTGCAGTGATAAGAGAGTTAGCCAGGTATTTTACTAAATTAATTCCTCATAAAATGGAACAGAGAAAAGATTAGTTATATTAAGCGAGAAACAGCTTGTTTCTGATAGCTTGTCCCTCTTTCACTTGTACCTCCAGTCTTTCTTGTTCTTTCTGTCACAACCTTTCTTGGCTTTCTTTCTATTTTAGAAATATCATTGTAATCTTCCTTATCCCTCTTCACTTTACAAAAGACCATTCTCTCCAAGACACCTTGGTTCATTCTTTCATTCCCCATGTACCTTTGCATGCAAGGACAGGAGATGCAAAACTTGCCCTTTTATCTCCTACCACATCACTATCAGGGGCCAACCGTCCATGTTGGGTGATACAGAACTTTACATGTCCTTCCTACAACCAATTATGATGTATTCACTGCTCACAGTGTAGTTTCCTTTACAATAGGGAAACCAAATGAATGCTAGGTGCCTGTTTTGTCGAACACCTCAAACATTACGACCTTAATTGATTTGTTGTATTTTCGCTCCTTTTCTTTTCAACCTCACTTTACCAAATTATAAAGAGGTTAAATTGATGATAATGAAATTGTTCCTCTTATCCATGCCCTGGCTCCAGAACACACATGACTAATTTGTTAATGATTAAAACAAAAGCAAAATTCTCTGGATGCTGAAAATCTGAAATAAAAATAGAAAATGCTGAAAATACTCATCAGGTCTGGGAGCATCTGTGGAGAGAGAAACAGGGTTAACCTTTCAGGTCAATGACACTGCTTCAGGACTGAAGAATGATAGAAATGTAATAGGTTTTGTGAAAGTGAAAGGGGGAGGGAGAGGAAGAACAAAAGGGAAGGTCTGTGATGGGATAGAGGGCTGAAGAGATTAAATAACAAAAGATTTCATGATACAAAAGGTAATGGTTTTAATAAAGTAACAAAAGATTTGTCCAGAGTGGTGCAAATGGCAGAATAATGAACAGCTGTGTCGGAAAACAAAAACATAAACAAAATTAAATCCATCACATGCAAAAAATACAGGAACAAAATGGAGAGGAGAGCTGCCATTTCTGCCAGCTCTGGAGAGATGCCATTAGAAAACACACCTTCCACTCCCCCTTCAAGTCAGTATTCTGAAGGGACCATTCCCTCTGCAACATCCTGGTGCACACTTCAATGACTCTCAACACCTTGTCACTTCCCATGGCAAATGCAGGAGATGTAATACCTACCCTTTTACCTCCTCTCTCCTCACTGTCCAATGCCCCAAACACTCCTCTCAGGTGAAGTAGCGGTTTACATGAACTTCTTTCAATTGAGTATACCGTATTCGCTGCTGAAACATAGATTGGGTGACCACTTTGCGGAACACCTCTATTCAGCCACAAGCATGACCCCAAGCTTCCTGCTATTTTAATTCTCTGCCTTGCTCTCATGCTGACATCTCTGTCCTTGGCCTGCTGCAGTGACCAATGAAGCTTAATACAAACTCGAGGAACAGAACCTCATCTTTGATTAGGCACCTTAGAGCCTTCTGGCAATTGAGTTTTACAATTTCACCCCATTGGGTTTCTATTGCATGTGCCAGCTTTAATCTCGTTTTTCAAATTTTTGCTTTCAGGCGCAGCTGTTCATTATTCTTCCATTACACCAACTCTGGACAAACCTTTTGTTCCTTTACTACAATCATTACCAGTCCCTTTGTCTTTTGTACCATGAAATATTTTGTAATTTAATCTCTTCAGCCCTCTACCCAATCACAGACCCTCCCTTTTGTTCTTTCACCCCTTCCCCCTTTCACTTGCACACAACCTATTACATTTCTGTCTTCCTTCAGTTCTGAAGAAGGGCCATTGACCTGAAACGTTAATCTCTGTTTTTCTCTCCATGAATACTGCCAGACCTGCTGAGTATTTCTAGCGTTTTTCATTTTTATTTGTTTTTTCATTAATTGTTTTCATGAGGTGGACAATGTCATGTGGGACTGGAGTCATTTCTAGACCAGACTGGGTAAGGGTGAAAGGTTACCTTCCCTCAAGGATATTATGGAACCAGCTGAGTTTTTACAGCAATTTGATAGTTTTCATGGCCATTTTTATTCTGACGTCAACTCACAAATGAGGTATATTGACTTAAATTGCACAACTTACTGTGGTGGGATGTAAACTCATGACAGCTGGGTTGTTAGCCCAGTATTATAAACACTACACCCAGCCACAACATTAACCGGGATTCTCAGCCAGAACTTCCAATTTTAACTTTGTTTAAAATAATTCATTTTTCCTTGCCAATTTGTTGCTCAATTCATTCTCTCTGTCACCCTTCTCTTCTAAAGATACCGGCTCTTGCTGAGATATGGGGTCCACAGGAGCTTGCTACCCTTCAGTACTTCATCCGAGTTAGCTAATCTTAATGTGCAAGCAGTGCATTTTGGCAGCCTATCTGACTGCAGTACTGTCATCATTTAGCCTGATCCTGTCTCCATTCAATGTGTGTACATGTACTTTCATGTAGAAGTCACTAGATCATGACTACGACTGGAGACCCTGAGTATATTTTTCCCTTCTCTCTATCTTTATAGTGCTGAGACTAATTTTGTAATCTTGGCTGGGATCAGCTAACTCAGCACAAGGTGCAGAATGAACCAGGTGCCTTCTTGCTTTGCTTGACTCTGACAGGACTTTCATGCAGGCAGCAGAAGTCAACAAAGTTTGCCTCCACCAGCTTTGAGAAGAGATTAGTTCTTCTGAGGATGCACCATCACAGGACTCATGGATTCAACATATCTGCTCAGATACTTACAATTATGAGATGAGTTAGTCATAGAGTTAGCTTTTACCTAATGACTTAGACATCACAAGGGAGAATGAGCAGACAGAGGTGGCAGAGACAGCAGTGGAGAATCCATGCCAGCTGGTGCAGTTGGCTCCAAGTTCTGCTCTGCTGGACACATGTTGTACCTGGGGGCCGTCAATGAAACCAATAATGATTAAGCAGTAGCAGACAATGTGCAATGCACTGACAGGCTTCCTAAGCATACCAACTGTTAGGGGGAATACAGTAAGAATTTATTGAAAGGAAATTACTTAAAAACCCAGCCAGTCAGTGCCATCAAGTATATTAACAGTTAAAGGTTACCAGATGAACTTTGCATACCCTTAGGGCCTGCAATCACCAGAAAGGTCCTGGGAGCCAAACTGGAGACAGAGGGAAAAACAAGATAGATTAAGTGTGCTCTTCAATGGATAAGGAAAGGACAGATGGTCCCAGCTTAGATAGGGGGAGAAGGCTCTGCCTGGGTGAAGGGGGGTGTATGTACCTAGAATGTCAACCCATATGCTGACAAGATTGGAATCTGAACAATGTTGTTGTATGTGATCAGTGTGGTATAAATAAGCTGTATACTTGTAATTTGGCAGAGTGCTACTTTAAGCTGCTTTGAGGTGGTTCTCTCCTTGCAATTGCTCGAATAAACGATCATGACCTGTACCTGAGCCTCCTGTGGTTCATTTGTCAAAGATACCACAACACAACTATGGTACAAAGAGAATGGAGGAATCTGCCTCAAACATGAGTGGTTGATGTCACAAGGCATTGTAATTATATGTTCTTGAATGGATAGAGTGGCCAGCTCCATGGAACATCATCTCGCTGTTAACTATATTCTAATTGCATGTTTAATTATATGCAGGTGGTGGGTATTAGCTGGGGATTCACTTGTGCTTCTGGAAAAACTCAGCAATTTTTGGTGGGGTTCTTTCCACTGTATAGAAGGAGATCGACTAGAAGTTTTCTTCTTTTCGCCTCCCTTGTATTGGTGAAAGAAAAGTTATAAATAGGAACACCCTTTTAACATAAGAACATAAGAAATAGGAACAGAAGTAGACCATTCAGCCCGTCGAGCCTGCTACGCTATTCAATAAGATCATGGCTGATCTTCTTGTGTTTCGATTTCTACATTGCCAATTAACCCCGATAACCTTTGATTCCCTTGCCTAACAAGAATCTATCTACCTCTGCCTTAAAAATATTCAATGACCCTGCTTCCACCAGGTTCTGAGACAAAGAGCTCCAAAGTCGCACAACACTCTGAGAGAAAAAAATTCTCATCTCTGTCTTAAAAGGGGACTCCTAATTTTAAAACTGCCCCCTAGTTCCGGACTCATTCACAAGAGGAAACGTCCTTTTGATATCCACCTTGTCAAGGCCGTTCATAATATTGTATACTTCAATCAAATCACCCCTCACTCTTCTAAGCTCCAGTGGATACTAGCACAGTCTGTCCAACCTTTCTGGTTTTATTAATTCATTTGATCTTTTGTTAATTTGTTGATTTGTCCCCCTTTTCTATTGGTTTAATTAAAAAGAGCATATAAATAGGAACAGGCCAAAGCTGTTGTAATTGAATATAGAAGTGCATGTTTGTAATGTGCATCTCTGTAAATAAATGCTTATAAAAGTATGTAAAGATTATACTCCAGTTCTATCCTTCACTATCTGCCTTTTGGAATAGAACACTCAGCTGAATCTGTGTACACCTTAATCATGGCTGTGCAGACTCTGCATGCTTTTGTCTGATGGAAACTTTAGTCTTGGCCTTACAGTGCTGCACTGATCTGCATCAAAGTGCTATCACTACGGTGGTAGCAGTGAAATGTGGCCATGGGAAGAATGATGCTGAGTGCATACATGAAATGGGGACTAAGCTTAAAGCACTTCCACTTGTCACCCTTTGCCCCCCACTCAGACAATAACCCATATACTACCTTATCTCTAATGGCTGAGCCTGCCCCTTCACAGATGCAGATGGAGTAGTCATTGGTGAGTATCTCATGGGCTCCAAAATCAGAGGATGTCAGCCAAGAACATCTTATCAGTTAGAGCAGGGACCTGAGCAGGCTGCCTCTGCCTCTGCTTAAGTCACATGGGATCACTTAGAGTAAAAGTAAAAACAGGGCTTTGTAGTTACACAAGGATTAAAATTCATTACCCCAGGAGCTGCACTCCAATGTACATCAACACCTTGTGAACTGTACCTTACTGAGAATCAGCACCTTCAGGTTGAGAGGAGAAAACAAAAGATAAATAGAAAGATTAAAAAAAAGATAGAATTTACAAGATATCCATATTCACTAAATAAAAATTCCTTGATACATTAACAGAGCTGATAAAAAGGAATAGCAGATAACATCTTGGATTATTTTAAGCACAAAAATAGAAGCAGGATTTTCTGAGCAAGTTGTCCAAAGGTCAGCTGTCAATTAAAGTGGGCTTTCAACTTCAGAGTTTTGGAACAGTCCATTCCACACCTCTCAGAGGCACTTTCCACCATCACTGTATTCCAGTTACTTAGGGACAATCCAGGAGAACCCTTAGGCAATTTCCACACAGCAAAGTTTAAATTCATGTTCTCACTAATTTGCATATATCTCAAAATGCTGAAATGAATAGATCTTAGGGTTCTGTACTAGGATTTATTCACCTATGCAACAATGATGTAAAGGTTAGCCCTTTCTAAACCTTCAAGATAAAAAGTTCAAACAGGACAGACCAGGGAATAAGAAATGTAAAAGCAAATAGGAAAAAACTTGCTGTCAGATGTTCTGGGGTCCAGGCCATGACCTTAGCCTGGGCCTCGGGTGGACCTGACAATCTCAGTGTTCCAGAGGGTATGCTCATACCAAGCCTCCAGTACTATCAGCTGTATGGTGATGGACTTTTTTAGGGTCATCTGGATTGTTTGGGAATAAGGCTGCAGCCTTGCATAACCAGATCCAGGCCTAGTTTTTTGCTGTTCTGGTGGACTCCCTACCAAGTTACTGTGGGTGTATGTCAAAATAGGGGATATTTGTATCAAGTTCATTCTTTGTCATTTTATTAAACACCTTCCGAAAATCCATATACACCACGTTCCTACATTCTGTGATTTCCTTGAAAAATTCAATAATTAGTGAAAGCTCAATCATTGAGCATGTTCAAGACAAAAATTAATAGATTTCTGGAGACTAATGACATCAAAGGGTATGGAAATAGTGCAGGGAAATGGCAGAGGTGGATGGTGAGCCATGATCTAATTGAGTAGCGGAGCAGGTTCGAGAGGCCAAATGATCTACTCCTGTTCCTATGTTCCTATGAAACAAATTACTCTTTGCAAATGTATAATGTATATATAGTACTATGTAATCTGTGGAAGTTATAGTCATACATAAAAGGATGCACTTATTAGTGTTGACTTATTCATTCAGGTAGTCATTAACATAGGGGCAAAGTGCATTGTTATGCTGTAGGATGGCTAATAGATTGAGGAAATGTCCCTTTATTGGAAAGTGGGGGAGAAAGAGGTAAGATAGTGGTGCCAAAGGCAGACTGTGTTACACAGAAGAGCAGATTTGAGTGATGGAGCGTGTTTTGTTGTCCCTTGCAGCAATCACTGAGGATTCCTTGGAGTGTTGGTCATCATGAAACTCTGCCATTTAGTTTTGGATCCAACAAATCAGCACCAATATCAGCAGCCCATCTTGTAAAGGGCATAGCTAGCTGTAATTATTCGTGACATACATACTGCAGATTCCAATGTATCCAGACAGCAAAAATTATGCCCTTAATATCCTGTAAGTGGGGGTGTCTTTAGGCAGAATGGCAGAAAAACATGAACAAAATCATTTCCCAGTTGCAGAACATGCTATTCAAGCTCTCCCGACTCAGAAACTCATGACTTCCACCTGCATCAGTTGGTCCCAACAGTTGCTGTGTCTCATAACTCTCAGGCCAAGTTACCTAGAGCATGTGTAAAAACTAAGAAACTTGGAGCTGTAGTGCCACTAGCCCTCATTTTGGTATATACAATTGATATCAGTTTAGATGTGATCGATGGATCGGAGGAAGGGAACTCCAGGGAAGTGATTTAATTGCAGAAATGGAGCGGCAACGACTTCCGATTTTCTTTCCTGAAGAAATTTCCTGTACTGTTTATGTATCACTAATGCATTGAAATTCACCCCCAGGGGTTTACTGCAACGGTTCTGACAAAATAGACAGACAAGCAAGGTTGTGACAGCGATGGAGAGCTTAATTGAGGGCTCTGTCAAATAGAAGCTTCATAGTATGTTCTGGTCATAATTTCTGTCAGAGCTCTTATTTACCAATTTTTTGCTTTTCTTGGATACAGAGACAGAAGAATCAGTAACATAACACTGAAAGTTCAGCCACACTTCCTCTAAGCACTTGGAACAGTTCATTTTGTGGGGTTATAACCAAGCATTTTTCAATTACAGTATAACATATACAAGTTCTTTTATTATCCTCTGAAATATAATCTTTTGTTAATCTCAAAAAAAATGCACATTATTTTCCACTGGATTCTACATTCCACAGCTTTGTGATCTTGTACACCATTATGATTTTGCAACTCTGGTGCCTTTTTTATATTGTGGAGCCACTCTGCAATCTGGGATGGGCAGTGAGGGGCACTGTCTGTGGCAACAGTGTAGTTAAATCTGCTTCCTGTACATTGCAGGATACACTCTAGCGCAGCACCAGCAACTGGAAACAACAGTGCATCCCTCTGTCTATTTGACCATGGGAAATGCAAACTTGCAGATGTTTTGTCAGGACATGATTGAGCTAGTCACTAATTATTTCCATAGTTGAGTAGCCTCAGTGACTAGGTTTACACATGAAGGCTAGGCTGTCCTTTCTCCATGGAGCCATGCATCAGCAAGGAAAGGTAAGAGTATGCTGGAAAAATAGGCATTCTCTTTGTAGGTCATCTCCACTTAATCTGCATTATCTGTACATTCCCCAATCTTTCTCTCTTAAAGGTGTAATTCAGATAAAAATTAAGGGTCAGATTTTGCTGGACCAGGGAATCTCATGGTGTGCCTTGTTGCACATGTTCATGGATGTTCAGCCTTTAAAATATTTTGCCCAAAAAGCTGTTGGATGTGCAAGTTGGAAATGGTGCAGTGAGAGCAAAGAGCAACTGGAACAGTGTATCTATCTCCTTAATAATGAGATTTAAAAATTGAGAAATAAACAGGAGGATTGAGACGGTGGGTAATTGGAATGATTGTCAAATCAGGAATGGGAGAGAAATAAAGAAAGGGAAAGAAGGGTTAAGTTAAGGAAAGAAGAAAGGGAAAGTAAAACGGATAAAAATTTGACATTTTTAAAATCACCTAAATAATTCACAATCTGAAGGAATAGTTATAATTGTTTACTCTCTGGGCAAGACAGATTGATTGATAATCATTAACAATTTTCATGACATTAAAAGGGTACCTATGCTGTTAATTACTAGTCTTAACTTTGGTGAGTTTAAAGGACAATTAATGTACAATACAACTACCTCATGAAACACATGGGGAGGTTAAGGGTGAGATGCCGTTTTTGTGAAGCTAACGGCGGAGTGGTGCAAATTGGCCAGTAACTTGTAATTATTCAAAATTCATGAGGCATCTCTTCCTTGCTGGCCGATTTTCACTTTGAGAGTGATATTTAACTAACACACACCATTCTTTTACTGCAAAATCTGGTGCTGAGTTGTATTCAATTTATATGGTGTCCCGGTTTTGATATATTCTCATATACTCTTTCTCTTCCAATAATATCATAATACATGGCAAACTGGAGAAACTGTACACCTGTGAAGCAAAATTGGCTTTTGAGCAATATGAGGACAGACAGGTGGGCTTAAGACCCTAAGACATAGGAGCAGAAATTAGGCCATTCGGCCCATCGAGTCTGCTCCGTCATTCAATCATGGCTGATAAGTTTCTCAACCCTATTCTCCCACCTTCTCCCCGTAACCTTTGATCCCCATACCAATCAAGACCCTATATATCTCGGTCTTAAATACACTCAATGACCTGGCCTCCACAGCCTTCTGTGGCAATGAATTCCATAGATTCACCACTCTCTGGCTAAAGAAGTTTCTCCTCATCTCTGTTCTAAAAGGTCTTCCCTTTACTCTGAGGCTGTGCCCTCAGGTCCTAGTCTCTCCTACTAATGGAAACATCTTCCCCACGTCCACTCTATCCAGGCCTTTCAGTATTCTGTAAGTTTCAATCAGATCCCCTCTCATCCTTCTAAACTCCATCGAGTATGGACCCAGAGTCCTCAAACGTTCCTCATATGTTAAGCCTTTCATTCCTGGGATCATTCTCGTGAACCTCCTCTGGACCCTCTCTAGGGCCAGCACATCCTTCCTGAGAGACGGGGCCCAAAATTGCTCACAATATTCTAAATGTGGTCTGACCAGAGCCTTATAAAGCCTCAGCAGCACATCCTTGCTTTTATATTCTAGTCCTCTTGAAATAAATGCCAACATTGCATTTGCCTACCTAACTACCGACTCAACCTGCAAGTTAACCTGAAGAGAATCCTGGACTAGGACTCCCAAGTCCCTTTGCACTCCAGACTTCTGAATTCTCTCCCCATTTAGAAAATAGTCTATGCCTCTATTCTTCCTACCAAAGTGCATGACCTCACACTTCCCCACGTCGTATTCCATCTGCCACTTCTTTGCCCATTCTCCTAACCTGTTCAAATCCTTCTGCAGCATTCCCGCCTCCTCAATATTACCTGTTCCTCCACTTATCTTTGTATCATCTGCAAACTTAGCCAGGATGCCCTCAGTTCCTTCATCTATTAATGTATAAAGTGAAAAGTTGTGGTCCCAACACTGACCCCAGCGGAACTCCACTAGTCACCAGCTGCCATCCTGAGAAGGACCCCCATATCCCCATTCTCTGCCTCCTGCCAGACAGCCAATGTTCTATCCATGCTTGTACCTTGCCTCTAACACCATGGGCTCTTATCTTACTGAGCAGCCTCCTGTGCGGCACCTTGTCAACGGCCTTCTGGAAGTCCAAGTAGATAACATCCATTGGCTCTCCTTTGTCTAACCTACTCGTTACCGCCTCAAAGAATTCTAACAGATTTGTCAGGCATGACCTCCCCTTGATGAAACCAAGCTGACTTTGCCCGATTTTACTATGCACTTCTTGAACAGCATGATGGGCAGGTAGGTAAGTAGCCTGACAGAAATGGTGAGAAGGCAGGTAAATGGGCTTATCTGTCAGATAGTGACAAGTTTGTCGGACATTATGGGTTTTACCAGCTCTTAAGAATTATTATACACTAACAGGGCTTACAAAATTATACTTTCTTTATTAGCATATTTGTCATTCATTGGAAATCCAGCAACCTGTCCTGTGATCGTGAAAAACCATAATAGCATGACTAAGCATGTCATGATGGAAACAATGTGCCTTTATAGTTTATTAAAAGCTTATGGCTAATCTTTCTATTTCTTCACTCTCTCTCACTCTCACACACACACCCATAAACATCACTTATAAGCCTATCTTCTTCACCACACAGAGTCATAGCAATCCCTCTATACCCCACATGCTAAGGGTCAGCAATCCAGACTAAAATAACTTGCTGTGTTTGTTTAACATCTCTTTGAACAAACTTTCACTGTGAATAAGGGGCTGTTATTTGCTTCAGCTGTGTAGACAAATTTGAATCTTTCAATGGCTAGACAAGGTCTTTAAGGAAGGACAATTTATCACCTTTTGGAAGCCTAACAAAGTTGATCCATGTGTTCTGCAAAATTCCAGTAACAGAATGGATTCATTCATTACAATTTCCACATAGACAAGCACAAGGTTTTATAGAGATTGAGGAATCAACTTAAGCAAACTGCTTCAATGGCCAAGTTGGTAAGTGCACTGATAGAAAGCCTTCCAGACTGGGAAAGTCCTACGTCCAGTTCCTGGTCTTTGCTGACTTAGCTATCAAGTTTTAGCTAGGTTGGCAATTGGGCCAATATAATTGACCCCCATGCATCTGCTCAAAGGAAAGGAGAAATGTAGCCAGCTTTCCCACTTTTGTTCACTGCCAATGTCTCCAGCTAGATCAAACATATGTGGATGTTTAGGAGTGGGAAAGGGTTGGTGGAAAGATTGATCTTGGGTGTGAGTCCCCTCTCTAGCCCCTAACATCTACTATCCTGCAAATGTCTAGATTCAGAAATGAAGAATGTACAAGATGCTGAAGGGATACCAGAGCCAAATAACAATGAGTGTCTTCAGGAGAGTGTAGTATAAAGGGTTAACAGATAGGATATGCTAATGTATGACACAGATGATAATATACCACTGATGTCAGTCTTGTGTTAGATTCCCGAGGAGAGGTTGGAACACCATGCCTGGAAGCAACATACTTACTCTGTAATAAGTATTTTTTTTCTTCCATGGGATGTGGGTGTTGCTCGCAAGTCCAGCATTTGTTGCCCATCCCTAACTGCCCTTGAACTAAGTGGCTTGTGAGGACATTTCAGAGGGCAGTTAAGAATCAACCACGTTGCTATGGGTCTGCAGTCGCATATAGGCGAGACCGGGTAGGGACATTAGTAACTGATAAACTTACTCTTTCCTTCCCTAAAGGGCATGAATGAACCAAATGAGTTTTTACAATTGTGATAGTTGTTATGATCACCATTACAGATGCCAGCTTTATATTCCAGATTGTTAATTAAATTTAAATTCCACTAGCTGCAGTGGGATTTGATTCCATGTCACCAGAGCATTAGTTTGGGGCTCTGGATTATTAGTCCAGTGCTATTAGCACTAAACCACCAACTCCTCCAGATAACTGCAGTCTGTCTACTAATTAAGCACCATGCCTAGAATAGAAAGACCATCTCAGAACAGATAGCAGTTGCGTTAACAAAAAACGTGGAATGAGAAAAGTCCTGCCTTATTGTGGACTCCTATCTCACCTATAATATCTGTATATGGCTAAAATACACATGACTAAAATGAATCATTTTAACTCAAAGTAAAAATGGTTAAACATTTAACATTGCCCCTCAGTTTTCCACATTTTCTAATCCCCTTTTTTAAAGACTTCAAATTTAATTTTATTCTTGCCCATATAACCTTCCTTTTCTGTACATTATTACTTAAAACACAGCTTTTAAGCACTTTATTTGTCTCTTTCTTAGCATCTTAAAAAGTGGATTATAATTGCCAACTTTCTGAATCAAGCAGAAACCAGAATTTATTTAAATAATAATATCAGAAAATACTGGAAACACTAAATAGGTTATGGTGGTATCTGTTAACATTTCAGGTCTGTGACCTTCCATCAGAACTAGGAAAAGTTAGAGATGTAATAGGTTTTGAGCAAAGGGGTGGTTGGGATGAGGACAAAAGGAAGGTCTGTAATAGGGTCAAAGTCAGGAGTGGTTAAATGACATACGAATTAGTCTTCCAGGGCCAAAGGGACTGGTGATGGGGGAACAAAAGAAACAAAGGAGCAAAAGATGTGCCTGGAGCAGGTATGCTGCTGACTTAAAGGGAAACAAAAACAAAACAAGCAAAGGAAACAAATGGAGCACAGATTATAGTATGAAATTGTTGAACTCAATGTTCAGTCTCCAAGGCTGTGTCAAAAGATGAGCTACTCCTCAATCTTATGTTGATCCTCATTGGAACATTAAAAGCAGGCCAAGGACAGTAATGTCAGCTTGTGAGCAAGCTGTGGTAGAATAATTGATCCTATTTATTTTATATTCATTAAAGGAATGTCAGTGTCACTGACAAAGCCAGTATTTGTTGCCCATCCCTAATTACTATTGAGAAAATGGTGGTAAGCCATCTTACTGAACTGCTGAAGTCCAAGTGCTGTAGGTATACACACAGTGATTTTAGAGACCTATTTACAGGACTTTGATCCTGAGTGAAGAATTGATGACATTCCTTCAAAAGCACCTCCAAAACCTGCAATCTCTATTGCCTCAAAGGACAAGGGCATGGGAACACCACAAGCTGTAAGTTCACCTCCAAGTCACAAACCATCCTGACTTGGACCTATATCACCATTCCTTCACTGTTGCTGAGTCAAAATCCTGGAACTCCCTCCCTAACAGCACTATGGGTGTACCGACACCACAGGGGCTGTGGTGGACCAAGAAAGCAGCTCACTACCACCTTCTCAAGGGCAATTAGGGATGGGCAATAAATGCTGTCCTAGCCAGTGACATTCACCTCCTGTGAAAGAATATAGTTCCAAGTCAGAACAGTGTGACTTGGAGGGGAACTTGCAGGTGGCAGTGTTTTTATGCACCTTGTGCTCTTGTTCTTCAAGGGCCTATCTAGATGGTAAAGATCGGAGGTTTGGAAGGTGTTGTCAAAAAAAAACTGCAGTGTATCTTGTAAATGGTACATGCTGCTGCCACTGTGCACCACTGATGGAGAAAGTGAATGCTTAAGATGGTAGGATGAGGTGTTGGTCAAACGGGCTGCTTTGTCATGGATAGTGTTGAGCTTCTTGAATATTGTTGGAGTTGCACTCATCCAAGCAACTGATAAGTATTCTACCATACTCCTGACTTGTACCTTGTTGATATTGGATAGGCTTTGGGGAGTCAGGAAGTGAGTTACTCATCACAGGATTCCCAGTTTCTCACCTGCTCTTGTACCCACAGTATTTATATGGCTGGTCCAGTTCCGTTTCAGGTCAATATTTACCCCACGATGTTGATGGTGGGGGATTCAGTGATGGTAATGCCATTGAATGTCAAGGGGAGATGGTTAGAATCTCTCATTGGAGATAGACATTGCCTGGCACTTTTATAGCGCGAATCTTGCCTGCAACTTATCAGCCCATGCCTGAAAATTGTCCGGGTCTTTGTACTTGCAGGCATGCACTGCTTTAGTATCTGAGATGTCAATTGTATTGTTTGTACAATCATCAGCAAATATTCCCAGTTCTGACCTTATGATGGCGGGGGAATGTGATTGACGAAGCAGCTGAAGATGGAGGGACCTAGGACACAACCTTGAGGAACTCCTGCAGGGATGTCCTCGGATGAGATGACTGGCCTCCAAAAACTATACCATCTTCCTTTGTGCTAGTGAAGAGATTTTCGCTTGATTCCCAATGATTTCAATTTGCATTGACTCCTAGTTACCACACTTAGTCAAATGTTGCATTAATGTCAAGGTCAGTCACTCTCATCTCAATTAGAATACTGCTGATTGACATGGTTGCCTCCTGGTCAATTTCTGAGACATTTTTAAATGTCACAAAGTGGATCATGGCTGCAATGAATGAACAAATCAACCATGGTGTGCTCACAATTACATAATATTTCATATGAGCAGCTTCAATGTAACTGTATAACACCAATCAGGAACACCAATTAGGCCACATATGGCCTAAAATTTATTTTTTCAAAAAATACATTTTAAATAAAGTTATATATTTAGTTTCTATAAATGATACAAATCCTTCAACTCAGCACTATCAGCCCATGCCTGAAAATTGTCCGGGTCTTTGTACTTGCAGGCATGCACTGCTTTAGTATCTGAGATGTCAATTGTATTGTTTGTGCAATCATCAGCAAATATGTTTAAACTATATGGACTAATGATTTGAGCTTGAGACAGAGTTTCCTTTCAGATAATGTTACAGGACATAGCTCTGAATATGCAACATTACACATTACTCCTCGTACTTCAGGTACCATGACCTAAGAGGGCACTGGCGACCATGGACTTCCATTGGATTAGTCCACGCAATGCTTGGCAAAGTACTGCAGTGGTTTGCCATTGCCTTCTGCAGTATGGCTGACCATACTTACCTGGCAGGGGAGAGACCTTCATCGCGTTTCTGCCAGGGAAAGAGCAATGGCTATAACCAGTCAAACCCCTTACCATGGGGTACCTAACACCATCCGAGTCATGGTGAAGGGCAGCGAGCAAGGAATGTATAGGACCTTCTTCACCAAGATGATCCTATTCAAGCTGTGTGGTTTTGAGGCTGTGGAGATCTACTGCCTACAGGATTTCCCCAGTGCTGGTTTCTTTGATGTGACCTTCAAGCACGTGGCAGCTTGTGTCAAACTCCTGAAGGTTTTTGAGGAAAAGAAAGACCTGCCAGAAATGAAGATCCTGACAGCGGAGCCGCTCTTTGTTTTAGCGTTGCATCGTGAACGGGTTGCGACTGTGCATC
Source organism: Carcharodon carcharias (assembly GCF_017639515.1). NCBI lineage: Eukaryota > Metazoa > Chordata > Chondrichthyes > Lamniformes > Lamnidae > Carcharodon > Carcharodon carcharias. Next base: position 113,623,121 of record NC_054480.1, on the reverse strand, counting down.
TGTACAACCCCTACATCCATGTCGCTGACGTGCTCACCTTCCCTACCAGGTACTTCGATAAGGTTGGGAGCTGCACTGAAGTTAAAGATAATTTGGGGATCTGGACATGTAAACGTCAGGTTAAGGTAACGCTCAAGACCGACGATAAGGGAGCCGTTTTCCACCCCCCTTCCAGATTCGCTATCGGGGGAAGCCGTGGGTATCTTGTCTACGCTGGGCAACCCAAACTTTGTCGCTCATGCGGCAAGTCTGGTCATGTGGCGGCCAACTGCAGCGCCGTCCTCTGCAAGAACTGCAAAAAGGAAGGGCACCAGACAAAAGATTGTAAACAGGCTAAGTGCTGCAACCTGTGTGGCGAGGCAAGTCACCTCTACAAGACCTGCCCCAAACGTTGCCGTACTTATGCACAGGCAGCTAAAGCCAACGAGGGGGAAGCAGAAGGAATGCCTCGTGTCACTCCAGCCACCATGGCCCCAGGGAGAACATCGGGACAAAGGAGGACACAGAGAGAGACAAAATGGAGGAAAAGATTGGGGCAACAGACAGCCAATCGACAGCACTGCCCCCTGATCCTCCCACTCCTCAGGAGAGCGAATCAACGGAGGAGGAGGAGGCAGCAGTGGGAAAGCAGCAGGGGGAATGGCAGCTGGTGAAGAGAGCCAAAAGGAAGAAGGGGCTAAAAAGAAACCAAGCCACTTCCCAGATAAGAGTCAAGAGGCGTCTCCTATCCGACACGGATGACAAGAGCAGCAGCTCTTCAGACGAAGAAGTGCCAGGGCGGCGCCAACAGAAGAAGCGGCAAAACGCTAGGGAGTTGGAGGATGAGACACCCAAGCTCCAGAACATTGGAGACAATGAGGAGACCAGCGCACCCCAACTTGGCCCACAACCCGAAGAGGCCAGTGCACCTCAACCCCAGGAATCTGGGAACAGTGAGGCGCTCAGCGCACCCCAGCTCCGGGAAGCCGGGAGCAGCAACGCCCCAGAGGGGGAGAGGAATGGAGAAGCTTCTCCAACAGAGGACATTTCAAACCCTGCACTCTGCACGGACCCCCAGATGCCACCCGAGCAGAACATCTCCAATGGGGAGGTTCAGGACGCTTTCCTCAGCCCATCCCAAGTGAAGCAATTTGAGCACACCACGGGCATGAAGGAACTCTCAGAGACAACAGGTTTGGTAAGCGACTAACTGCTTTAAAATGGGTGTAAAGATTGTATACATAAATGTGCGTAGCATTAAATCTACTACGCGATGTGTTGCGACCTTGGACAATCTTGCCAAGGTCAAAGCTGACCTGTTGTTTCTGCAGGAGTGTGCGATACCGCACCTCAGCTCCTACTGGTCACGATGGTGGTCCCATGGGCCATCGATCTGGTCGGGAGGAAACGACTCTCGTTCCTCTGGTCTGGGTATTCTGCTGCGGGGAGGCAGCTTCACCGTCTCCCAGGTTAAGGAGGTGGTGGGCGGGCGCCTCCTCGTAGCAGACGTAATGTACAAGAATGCTCCACTTCATTTAATTAACGTCTATGCCCCGTCACAAGGGGCTGAGCGGCTGGAGGTTTTTCAGCAGCTCCCACTGCTGCTGGCGACCTCCAGACCAGTCATTCTGGGCGGTGACTTCAACTGCATCATCGATGCGGCTGGACAATCTGGCAGGGCCGACAGCAGATTGGACGCTACGTCCAGATCCCTGATGGAAACAGTAAAGGATGCCAAGCTGCACGACGTCTTCAGGAACCCTGCAGATGGAGCGCAGCGTAGATACACCTGGTCGCGGCCTGACGGGTCCGTCTGTTCCAGGATAGATTTCCTGTTTGTGTCCCGTGCATTCACAGTCAGATCCACCGACGTCAAGCCGGTGTTCTTCTCTGACCACTGCCTCCTACGGGCAGACTGCCACTTAGAGAAGGATCAGAGGGCTGGCAGGGGGGTATGGAAGCTAAACGTGCAACTGCTGACCCCAGAGAACATTGAGGAGCTCAAGAGGGATTACAAAGGTTGGAGAACCATGAAACCCCACTTTGAGTCATTGACACATTGGGGGGAAGCGATCAAGGGAAACATCAAGAGGTTTTTCGTCCTCAAAGGCACCCAGAAAGCTAGAAAGGAACAGAGGGAAATGTCCCGACTCCTGAAAAACATGCAGAACCTGCTCTGGCTGCGGTCGATGGGGGTCGATAGCAAGGAGGAACTCCAAGGGGTGAAGAGCCAGCAAGCCTCGCTCTTTGCCTCGGAGGCCTCCAAGATCATCCTCCATTCCAGAGTCCGCTCCGTGGAGCAGGATGAGACGTGCTCACGTTTCTTCTTCCAAAAGGTACACAGAGAGACCTCTGTGATCAGCAGCCTGAAGGAAGAAGACGGCTCAGTTAAGTCATTGCAATCTGACATTTTGAGGATTAGCAAATCCTTCTGTGCCGGATTGTATGACGTAAAGCCCACAGACAGCACGGCCTCCCAGTCCTTCCTGTCCTCTATCACGGAGGTCTTAGATGACAGTACACGGGAGAGTCTGGACAAAGCGCTACCTCCTGACGAACTGACTGAGGCCCTTGAGTCCTTCAAGAAGAGTAAAACTCCCGGAAGCGACGGCTTGCCGGCAGAGTTGTATTTGGTTCTGTGGGACTGGATTGGCCCAGACCTGCTAGAAGTGTACGAGAGTATGCTCCTGGCTGGCAGTATGTAAGAATCCATGAGGAAAGGCATTATCACCCTCATCTACAAGCACAAGGGGGAAAGGGAAGAAATTAGAAATTGGCGACCCATTTCACTGTTGAATGTGGACTATAAAATTCTGTCCAAGGTCATCGCCAATCGGGTCAAATCCGCTCTGGAATTGGTGATCCACCCTGACCAGACCTGCACTGTGCCGGGCAGGAAGATCTCTGACAGCCTCGTGCTGCTCAGGGATACGATTGCATATGTACAGGACAGGGCTGTGGATACCTGCCTCATCAGCCTGGATCAGGAGAAGGCCTTTGACAGAATATCGCACACCTATATGGTGGATGTGCTCTCCAAAATGGGGTTTGGGGATGGAATTCGCAATTGGATCCAACTGCTCTACGCTAACATCAGTAGTGCAGTCTCAATCAATGGGTGGGAATCAGATAGCTTTCCTATTAAATCTGGAATCAGGCAGGGCTGCCCTCTCTCGCTTGTTCTTTTCGTGTGTTGCATAGAACCCTTTGCTGAGTCCATCAGGAAGGATCCGGGCATAAGAGGCGTGACGATCCCAGGTAGTGGAGGCACTCAGGTCAAAGTCTCCCTGTACATGGACGATGTCGCCGTCTTCTGCTCGGATCCGCTGTCGGTTCACAGACTTATCCACATCTGCGACCGTTTCGAACTGGCCTCGGGAGCCAAGGTAAATCGTGGGAAGAGCGAGGCCATGTTCTTTGGGAACTGGGCTGACCGATCCTTTGTCCCCTTCACTGTCAGGGCTGATGGCCTGAAGGTGCTGGGGATATGGTTCGGAGGGACCAGGGCACGCGTTAGAAACTGGAAGGAGCGAGTGTCTATGGTGAAAAGGAAACTGGGCATGTGGGAGCGATGCTCCCTCTCCATTGCGGGTAAGAACCTGGTCATCAGGTGTGAGGCACTCTCGCTGTTGCTGTACGTGGCGCAGGTCTGGCCCATTCCACACTCCTGTGTGGTGGCGATCACCCGAGCCATCTTCCGCTTTATCTGGAGGTCGAAAATGGATCGTGTCCGCAGGGACACGATGTACAAGCCTCTAGATAAAGGGGGAAAAAACGTGCCCAACATCGCCCTCATACTGATTGTCACCTTTGTGTGCGGCTGCATCAAGCGGTGCGTAGACCCTCAGTACGCAAACACCAAGTGTCACTACATGCTGAGGTTCTACCTGTCCCTGGTGTTGCGAAGGATGGGTCTGGCCACGCTGCCGTACCGCCTGTCCCTCGTGGGAAAATTTATGCAGAGAAACACCTTCGACCACAAGTCCGTCAGGCAGTGGTCGGCACGTAACGTCTTAAAGGCCCTGAGGGAAAAGGAGAGGGTGGATCCTGTGGGATGGTTCCCTGAGCAGACTGACAAAGTAATTTGGCAGAATGCCTCATCACCAGAACTTTCCAACAAACACCAAGAAGTAGCTTGGCTGGTGGTGAGAAATGCCCTCCCTGTAAGACCCTTCCTACACGCCAGGAGTCTCACCCCCTCTGCACGTTGCCCTCGAGGTGGCTGTGGTGGGGAAGAGACCGTTGTTCACCTCCTTGTAGATTGTGTCTTTGCAAAGAAGGCTGGAGAGAGATGCAGTGGTTGCTGTCGAGGTTCATCCCGAGCAGTTCTGTGACAGAGGACTCTGTGCTCTACAGGCTGTTCCCAGGGACACACACCGAGACAAACATCAACTGCAGCTGGAGGATCATCAACTCGGTGAAAGACGCTCTTTGGTCTGCCCGAAACTTGTTGGTTTTCCAGCGCAAAGAGTTGTCCCCGACTGAGTGTTGCAGACTGGCACTTTCCAAGGTCCAGGACTACGTGCTGAGGGACACAGTTAAGCTTGGGGCAGCCGCCGCAAAGACGCAATGGGGAAGGGTCGCTGCCTAAGACTTTTCTGCCACAGTGCACTGGGGGGCTGGGAACTGTAAAGAGCCCCTCAGGCTGTACAGATTAAAATGTATGTCTGCCAATGATTGAAATATTCATTGTTTTTTCTGATACACCTTGTGTTTCATGTTGTAAAAGTTGAACCTGTTTGTATTTTTGTAATGGTGATTTGAAATGGTTCGAAATGTTTTTGAAGATTTATGAATAAAGTATATTTTTGCAAAAAAAAAAAGTATGGCTGACCAGGAAACCCTTCCACTCTTACTGCCTGTCATCAAGCATACTGGAAGGATTTACATGTTGATAATCAACATGTTGGCCACATTATGAACACATCTTCCATAGTCATCAGTCCTGAAGTGAGACTTAAACCAGGAACTTCTCCTGGCCTACTCCTGCTCCTAATTCGTATGTTCATATGCTCTGACCCAGAGTTAGGGATCCTACCACTGCGCCACAAGACCTCCTTACTACACCTTACTAAGAAATATAATAAACAGCATGTTAAGTAAAACACATCCAAATAAACAACTTATAGGGAAATCAAACAGATGGTAGTTGTTACCCTGATGGAATAAGGATCTGTTCTCTGTGTTGGATATAAAGCTATTTGGCAGCATTTAATGGCAGCGACAAGGGTCAAGCCTACCGGCTGGAGAGTCAGCGAGAGCCCTGAGTCATCGCTTTTGTGAAGGCCCGCTGAATTAAGTGGTGGCTGCTGCTACTTGTGCACCCACCAGGATCACTAAGGGATGATGGCCACAGGTGAGTGATGGCTGGATGGGGGCCGCGGGGCAGGGAAGGGGTTTGGCATCAAAAGCAGGGGGAGTGACTCTCTGAGGGGCACCCTTTCCTGATGCTGGATCCCCTTGATCAGGCACTGAATGCTTTTGACCAAGAGGCTCCTGCCTGGAAGCCTTCAAAGAGCTCCATCAGGGTTTGCTTTTCGGTTTCCCATAAAGTGAGTTCCCTGCCCATCGCTGGGCAAATAACAGTTGCAGTTGGATGAGGCCCTTAAGTGAGCATTAATTGCCCACTTAAGGGCATCAGTTTGCAGTGGGACAGGCATGCTGTCCATGAGTCTTCCAGACCTGGACTTAATTGGGACAGAGGCGGGAAAGTGGTGGGGTGTCCACCTCACACCCTCCCACTCGAGTAAATGCCACCCCTCTGACAGCAATCTTGTCTCAGGGGAGGTAATTAAATGCTGCCCATTCTCTATGAATTGAGCTTGGCCATTCTCGACCCAGTTCCTAATGGACAATTGCACACAGCAGAAATAATGTCCATAATTTGACATTAAGTATTAATTTACAGAAGTTATAGCTTGGTCACACTGCTTTCATGTGGGTTGCTTTCCTGAGGTTGGGAATTGTTAAGTCATTGCAATGGGAGCTTTATTCTACATCCAACTTGTTCTGTAACTAACTTGGGAGTGCTTGAAGAGGTAGTGTACAGGGGCTTTACATTGCATTTAATCATTACAGTACCCTAACCTTGGGAGTGTTTGATGTACAATTTTTAATGATTAAACTTTAAAATGTAATAAATTGTGTGAAGGGAATTATATGAATGTTATATTTCCTCCTGATGACTTGTTGCCTGCAATGGTGGAGGAACCAGAGACAATCAATGATTTTAAAAGGAAATTGGATGAGCACTTGAGGGAGATGGAGCTGGGGAATGGATCTAACTGGATTGCTCTACAGAGAGCTTTGTTTTAATTCATTCACAGGATGCATGCTTTGCTGGCTGGGCCAGCATTTATTGCCCATCCCTAGTTGCCCTTGAGAAGGTAGTGGTGAGCTGCCTTCTTGAACTGCTGCAGTCCATGTGGTGTACGTACACCCACAGTGCTGTTAAAAAAGGAGTTCCAGGATTTTGACCCAGCAACAGTGAAGGAATGGCGATATAATTCCAAGTCAGGATGGTGTGTGACTGGGAGGGAAACTTCCAGGTGGTGGTGTTCCCATGTATCTGCTGCCCTTGTCCTTCTAGATGGTAGTGGTCATGAGTTTGGAAGGTGCTGTCGAAGGATCCTCGGTGAATTCGCGCAGTGCAACTTGTAGATGGTACACACTGCTGCTACTGTGCGTCGGTGGTAGACGGCTGGCATGGATTCAACAGGCCAAATAGCCTCCTTCTACATGGCAGCAGTGACTATATTCACTGGCTGTAAAGTGAATTGTAATGTCCGGTGATCATGGGAAGCACTGTAGAAATGCATGTCTTTCCTTTTTTGCCTTCTGTGTCATAATGACTCCTCAGAGAGAAAAATGCCAGCAATGCAATTTTTACTGTCCGTAATTCGGAATTATATCAGGGAAGAATACATTATAGTGAAAATGGCAATGTTTGAAAATTTAATGCAAAATGTCACTTTATAAGAACAATGTTATTGCTCGGTGTAACTTGCTATTATGTGGTTTATTACTGGCCCCATGTGGTGAATAATTACATTACACATGAAGTTAATTTGGCATGAGGGCAATTTGATGGTTCAGTGGTGATGAAAAGGGAAAAAGAGCATAAACTTAAATTGCTCAAATAGTTACCAATGATATATGTGTATGTACTATTTTGCCAAAACTGTATTGTGTATTTTCTATTGACAGGGAAATGTTTTATCTTTGTATTGATGCAAATTTTATAATGTTATTTGGGGTGAACAGTTGCTAGAATTAAACAAGAAGTGAGATCAATCTCCAGGGGGTAGCCTCACATTGCTCAGGCTTCACAACTGCTGGTATCAGGCCACAAAGTGAACTTTGAAAAATTCCCCAAAAACACATTTCTTTTTTAGTGCCAGTAGATAACATATAATTTTTAATTTTTAAATTTATCCTCAGTAAGCGGAGATCTGCACACACAGACCAAGAAACAAAGGAGAACTTCTTTGTTCTTGGACAGAGAATAACTTAAGACCAGGAGTGTAATCCGGATCTGCTGCCCACAACATTGCATATTATGGATATTTGTCTGGGCAAGGATGGAAGTAAGGAAAGAAGAGGGAAATGGAGAGGCTCAGGAAGGGAATTCCAGAGCTTAGGCCCTTGGCAGCTGAAGGTATGGCAGCCAGTAGTGCAGTGATGAAACTTGGTGATAGACACAAGACAGAATTAGAGGAATGCAGAAAAATCGGAGAGTTAGAGGGCTAGAGGAGGTTACAGTGATAGGGAGGGCATAGGATTAAATGACAAAGTGGATAATGGTGCAAGCCAAAAAGAGGTGGTAAAAATAAAAGATGGATCCAGAAGAGGTGTAAATGGTTACAACAGGACCATTACCATCTGCTCTCCTGTCCTTATTTAAGAAAGGATATAATTGCATTAGAAGCAGTTCAGATAAGGTTCACTCAACTGATTCCTGGGATGAAAGATTGGGTAGGTTGGGTCTGTGTTTATTGAGGTTTAGAAGAATAAGAGGCAATCTCATTGAAACATTTAAGACCATAAGGGGACTTGACAGGGTGGATTTTGAGAGTATGAGAGACTAGAACTAGGAGACACAACTTAAAAATAAGGCATCTCCCATTTAAGACAGAGAAAAGGAGAAATTTTTCTCTCTCAGAGGTCATTAGCTTGTGGAATTTTTTTCCCCAGAGAGCAGTGGAGACAGGATTATTGAATATTTTTAAAGCTGAGTTAGTTAGATTCTTGATTGACAAGGGAGTTAAAGGGTATGGAGGTAGATAGAAAAGGAAAGTTGAGGCCATAATCAGATCAGCGATGATTGTATCAAATTCCGAATGGCCTACTCCTGCTCCTAATTCAAATGTTCGTTTGGAACAAAAAGAATGAAGGAAAGAGAGAAAGAGAGAGAGAGAGATACTGACAGAAAGATGAAAAACTGACTCACATTTATTTAGCTGCATATTACTTATCTCAAAGCACCCCAAAGGGCTTCACACGTAATGAATCACTCTTTGAAATCTGGTCGCTGTTATGTGAAACATGGCAGTCATTTAGTGCAGATCTATGTCTCACAAATACCAGTGAGCTTTACAATTAGGTTAGTACTTTTGATGGTTTTGGTTGAGGTAAGAATATCTAATGGATGGAGAAGTGGACTTCTACTGCCTGTCTGTCATCTGCCTGTCTTTGTGTGGTATGACAATGCACTTACTACTTTTAGATAGCACCTGAATTGCAAATGGAGATGCAGATATAGTTATACTGAGAACAAACTGAGAGATGAAATCTAAGATTTTTAATAATCTCAAGGATTGTGTCTTAGGGCACCGAGATACAACAGGCATTGATTCAAGAGAAAAAGAGTTTTCCAAAATTTGGACTGTTGGCCAAATCTGGATGGATGGGGACCTCATTATTGGGTACGCAGAGCTGCAAAATCCATATGCCAGGCAAAGCTGAATGCTTGCAAAGAGCTGATAAGACAACAAACTTTAAAGAGATTGAGATAAAGAGGAAAAATAGGTGTAAGTCCTGGAATAAAACAAAGTACAGGTGTTTGCAATACAGACCATGTCTGTGAGCATCAAAAAAGTGCAAAAGCAAACAAATGTTTCAGGTGTGAGATCCTTTATCAGAACTGAAAACAGAGATAAAATTAAACCTTTTTGAAAGAGAAAGAAAAGGAAATGAGGAGGCAGCGGGTACTGTAATCACACTCCATTGTAGCATCCACTTATACACATGTTAAATGATTTATTGGCTTTTGGTTCCCATTATTTTATCTTGAGAGTCCATTCCAATCTGTGTGTGAAGAAGAACATCCTGATATTGGTCATAAATTTACCTTTTATTAATCTGTACTGGTATCTTCCTGTCTTACCCTTGCAACATAATTTATGGTGGTAATTCAGACTCACCTTTTCTGTCTTGTTTACTGTTGTTCAGAATTCTGTAAAATCATCACTGTCTGGCCCCATACCTGAAGAACAGCATTATGGCTGGTGTACTGAAGGACGGTCAGTACATGTAGAAATCATATTCCAGTGAGTGACCCAGGGAACCATACCCAAGACACTATCAGCACTGTACTCCATTTAGAGATATGACCATGGTACTATACTGCAGTAGGAGTCAACACCTATGGAGAGCAGAGAGCCAGTGCCCAGAAACTATGCAGCAAGAGTCAGCACCTTCAGGAGTCATAGAGTCATAGACTTTTACAACACGGAAAGAGGCCCTTCGGCCCATCGTGTCCATACCAGTCATAAAGCCCCTATCTACTCTAATCCCAGTGGAGGGGAGATTCTTTTTTAAAAGCAAGAGAACTGTTCAGCTTTTGAGAATGAAGCTGCTGTTAATTAAATAGCTGACTGTATTTTCTGGAGAGACCATCTATTTTTCCTCAGCCCAGCATGCTAACTCAATTGCCACAGGAGGGATCCAGATGTCAATGGAATCATGACGATGTAAGAAAAGTCATCTGTTCAATGTTACAAAGTCAATGTTTACTCAGCCTCAGACAATCTTGGAAACCAGCTTTCGGTCTAATTTAGATAAGCTTGTAAAAATCATTGCTGCTGTGATTTTGCAACATAATTTAAGCTTATAGGCTGTTAAATAAAGATCTTCACTGACATTACAAACAACCCGTGAGTTTACTTTATAGCCTGGCACCCAGATGCTGTCAACATCTTCAGGCAATGTCTCAGAAAATTTGCTATCATTTGGTCGTATTTCTGTTAACTTGGTTCAAATCCAGTTCAGAGATATTGGGATAAAATCTCCTCCGACTGCTGGCTGCAATGGCATGTGGAAGGGCAGCCTCACACCAGCTCCTCGTGGCCTTGGAGTCACACCACAAAATTACTTCTAATCAGCACCAAATTGGCAATCTCACTCAGAGAAGACCACAAGATGATTGGAGTGAGATATAGGGAATGTCACACTGGTGCAGCAGGAGGTATTCTTTCAAGGTTGGGACCTGAAATACTTTGGGCAGAGTAGAGGAAGCTTTACTTTGTATCTAACCATTGATACACTTGACTTGGGAATGGTTGATTATGGCATTGGGCATTTGATACTGGTTAAATGTTTCCTTGCCCAGCACTAACATTCCTCACTTTGCTGAGTATATTACCCAAGGTCTGAAATTCCCTTTCTTTCTCTTCACCTTCTTAAAATCTCTTTAATCAAGTTGTTGGTCACCCATTCTATTATCTCCTTCTCTGGCTCTGCAACAATTTTTGTTTGGTTACATTCCTGTGAAGTGCCTCGAGATATTTTCCTTTGTTAAAGGTGCTATATAAATGCAAGTTGTTACATTAAGGAATATGGAGCAAAAACAAGTAAATGGAATTGATGTACAGATCTCCCATGATCTAAGAGAATAGCAGATCAAGCTCGAGAGGGTGAATGACCTACTCTTGTTCCTGTACCCTCTGGATGTCCCAATGTACTTCACCTCCAATGAATTAGTTTTGAAGTGCAGTCCTTGTTATGTCCAAGAACCAAGTAATGACCAGTTAATCTAATTTTGCTATACAAGCTGAGGAAGGACTGTTGACCAGGACACCAAAAGGATTCCTACTCATCCATGACCATCCAGCTAAAGAGATGTCTTGGGCCTTGTTTTCATGTCTGACAATGCAGCACTCCCTCAGTACTGCATTGTCAGCCTAGACTGTGGGTTTTCCATTCCAGAGGCACCAGGGCTGGATTTGCAGGACTTGACCCAAGACGTATGAAAAAGTTGCTAATGGCACATGGAGGAGTGCTACCACTCAGCTACTAGAGGATGAATAATGAATGTGTCCCTATGGCATTTCTTTGCCTAAAGAGTAGTAGGAATGTGCAACACCCTGCCACAAGCATAGTTTAGATGAAAAGCAAAGGTGCATTTAAGGGGAAGCTAGGTAAACATATATGGGAGAAAAGAATAGAAGATTATGGTGATGGAGCTAGATTAAGAGGGGATGTATGTGCAGAATAAATGCCAGCATAAATCAGATGGACCAAATGGAAAATTCTAGTGAATGGGCGGGATTTTACAGTCCTGCTGAAGTCAATGGACTTTTGAATAGCTTGCTGCATTTTACAGCCGCAACCCCACTGCAAAAGGGCCAGAAAATTCCACTCGATGTTTCGAATCCAATATGACTCTTCTCCAAAGTTTTTTTCCAGCAATTTCTGCCTTTACATTTTTAAATGGGATCCAACTTTCTTTAAAATCTTTTTACCCAAGTTGCTGGTCACCCATCCTAAGGGCCTGTAACTTCCACGCTCCAGCGTCGGATTTGGGGGGTACCCAAAAGCTGCGCTGGGGAATCCCTCTGGCAGGTTCCCAGATAAGGGTTTGCATGGCAATTGCTCTAGAAGTGCACACTTTGTCTAGGCAATTGTGCTATGCTGGGAACCATCCGAAAATGCGATTTAAATCGCAAACGTTGGATGGTTCCACCGGGTTTACACCAATAGTTATCCAGAAAAAGTTAGGAGAATTAAAACCTCAACTAAATTCTGAGTAACTATTGTAAAGACCCAGACAGATCCCAGGGGAGTCCCCCAAACGCCCAACGAGGGACTTCTCCCACACCATCGACACCTGTCCGCCCACACGAGGAACCCCCCACACCCCCGAACAACCCACTTGGGACTCCCCGCCCCCCTGAACTCAGACACCCCAAACCTCCCACCCCCCCCAACGAGCTCAGAGACCCCCTGACCTCCGACAGCACCCCCACTGAGCTCCGACAACCCCCTGACCTTCAACAACGCTTCCACGGCCTCTGACACCCTCCAACCCGACCTCCAACACCACCTGCACCGACCTCCAACACCACCCGCACCGACCTCCGACACCCCCCACCCCGACCTCCGACAACCCCCACCCTGACCTCCGACACCACCCATGCCGACATCTGACACCCTCCGCCCTGACCTCCGACATCCCCTACCCTGACCTTCGGCAACCACCCTGACCTCCGGCAACTCCCAACATCGTGGATCCCCCGGATCACCCCCGACAACCCCCCGGACCATCGCCCCCGCCATCAACCCCCATCTATCCACCACCCTCAAAACCTGGACCACGCTCCCCAATCCCCAACCCAACACCCCCCTCAACCCCCAGACCACCCAGCTACCCCCTCAACCCCTGGACAACCGCCTCCCTGAACCAGTAGCACCACCAGAATATTCAAATTATTTAGTGATAGGTCCAGGACATTCGCCATGCATTCTCACCTCATGAATCAGAAGGTTGTGGGTTCAAGTCCCACTCTAGCGAATGTTTCGAGTCCAATATGACTGTTCTCCAAAGTTTTTTCCAGCACTTTCTGTCTTTACATTTTTAAATGGGATCCAGCCTTCAACCAAGTTGTTGGTCACCCATCCTAATGGCCTGAAACTTCTGCACTCCCCAGCATCGCATTTGGGGGGTACTCAAAAGATGGGCTGGGGAATCCCTCTGGCAAGTTCCCAGTTAAGGGTTTGCATGCCAACTGCTCCAGAAGTGCACACTTCCTCTGCACAATTGCACTGTGCTGAGAACCAGTGGCCTCTCAAACACCCCCCCCCCGACTTCCCCCTGATCCCCCCAACCACCCTCTGACACCCCCCCAACCAAACTCCCCCACCGACCTCGGACCACCCCCCCGACCTCTGACTACCCCACCCCTCAACCCCTGAGCCACACGACTTCCTCCCCCAGTGAACCCCTGGATCACACCACCCCCCGCCCGTCAATCACCAGACTTCACCCCTAACCACCTCCTCGTCCCCCAAATCCCAGACCACTCCCTCAACCCCTAAACCACCCCCTCCGCTTCAAACCCCGGACCACCATCTCCACCCCCCAACACCGGACCAGCCCCCTACCCCCTCCTCAACTCCTGGACCACACCCCTTCTCAACCCCTGAACCACCCGCCCCAATCCCCAAACCACCTCCTCGCCCCCCAAATCCCAGACCACCCCCTCCACTCCCAAACCACTCCCGCCCCTTCAACCCCCCCACCTCCAACCGGACCACTCCCCTGCCCTCTCCTTAACCCCTGGACCACACACCCCCTCTCAAACCCTGGTCCACCCAACCCTCTTCAACCCTTAGACCACCACCCTGCTAACCCCTGGACCACCCCCTCATCTCAACCCCCAGACGAACCACCCCCCTGCTTTACGGCAGCTAGTGCCATAAAAAGGGGGTGTGGCCTCCTTGAATATGCTGGAGCTGGTCATTGCTTGGCACATGTGTGGCACGAATGTTACTTGCCAATATCCAGGCTTGGGCTGACAAGTGGCAAGTAACATTTGCACCACACAAGTGTCAGGCAATGACCATCTCCAACAAGAGAGAATCTAACCATCACCCTTGACGTTCAATGACATTACCATCACTGAATCTCCACTATCAATATCCTGGTAGTTACCATTGACTAGAAATTAAACTGGACTAGCCATATAAATACTGTGGCTACAAGAGCAGGGTCAGAATCCTGCAACGAGTAACTCACCTCCTGATTCCCCAAAGCCTGTCCACCATCTGCAAGGCAAAAGTCTGGAGTGTGGTGGAATACTTTCTATTTGCTTGGATGAGTGCAGCTCCAACAACACTCAAGAAGCTTGACACCATCCAGGACAAAGCAGCCCACTTGATTGGCACCACATCCACAAACATTCACTCCCTCCACCACTGACACACAGTAACAGCAGTGTGTACCATGTACAAGATGCACTGCATGAATTCACCAAGGCTCCGTCGCCAGCACCTTAAAAACCCACAACCACTATCATCAAGAAGGACAAGGGCAGTAAATACAAGGGAACACCACCAAATGGAGGTTCTCCTCCAAGTCCTGGCTTGGAAATATATCATCATTCCTTCACTGTCACTGGGTCAAAATCCTGGAACTCTCTCTCTAACAGCACTGTGGGTGTACCTACACCATGTGGACTGCAGCGATTCAAGAAGACAGCACACCACCACCTTCTCAAGGGCAACTAGGGATGGGCAATAAATGCTAGCCCAGCCAGCGAAGCCCACATCCCATGAAGGCGAGGATTCTCTTGATGCAGGCCCCAAGCAGCTCTGGCAAACATAAATGTCAATGTTATTTTCAAAACCAGGCAAGTAGGTATTTATTTCTTTTAATTTTTGCAGGCCAGCACTTTCCGAAGCTAATCGGAGGTTAGGGCCCAAAATCTCATTCTCTGGCTCTGCATCAATTATTATTGTTTGATTACATTCCTCTGAAGTGCCTTGAGATATTTTACCTACGTTAAAGGTGCTAGATACATGTAAGTTGCTACATTAGGGAACATCGAGCAAAGACATGTAAATGGAGGGTGGAGGAATGTCACACCTTGAACTCCGGAGCGTGCAACCTCCATTTTCTGCTCACGTGCAGTCTCGCCGGGTGGCTCCAGACTCAACAGCGGTTTGAAAGGTGCCCACGGCGTTTCGAGAACGCGTATTAACTGCCGCCTGGGCCACCCGTAGGTAGCAGGGCGGCTGCGCAATGAGGCGCACGACTGCTCGGCTGCTGACGGGAGCGGTTGGTTCGATGGCGTGGGTCGGGCGCGCGCTGCTGGCCATTATTCTGATTTGCGCGGCCGACTCGAGCGGTGCGGTGGAGCGCTCGCGCACCGGGGAGTTCGATGTCAGGCCCGGGGGCCTGGTGCATTCGCACAGCGAGACACTGGTAAGGGAGCGTCGGGCACTGGGGAGGGAGACGGTGGGCGGGGTGCTCGGACTGACCCCCCGAGACACCGGGGAGCGGACTGGCAGGTCCCCTGGACAAGGCGAGGAGCCGCCACGTCAGCCTTGTTACAGGGGCCTGGCAATGACCGCGGAAGCCGAGCTTCATTTCCGCGAGCCCGGTTACGGCCGAGTCCTGTGACTGGACCCGCACTGAAGCCGGGTGTCTCGCGTTTCAGCGCAGACAGGAACAGATTGACGTGCATTTGTATAGCGCCGAGCCACCGGACCTCCCTAAGTTCTTTGTGGGCCACTGAAGTACTTTTGAAGTGTAGTCCTTGATGTAATGTGGGAAACGTGGCAGCACACAGCAAGACTCCTTAAACAGGCAGTGCAACAGTGGTATTGTCACTGGACTAGTTGTCCAGAGACTCGGTAATGTTGTGGGGACTGGGGTTGGAATCTCACCGTGGCAGATAATGCAACTTGAATTCAGTAAAAATCTGGAATTAATGAAACCATTGCCAATTGTTGTAAAAACCCATCTGGGTCACTCATGTCTTTTACTCCATGTGACTCCAGACGCACAGCAATGTGGTTGATTCTTAAAAGCGCCCTGTGAACAAGGAGAGTTAGAGATGGGCAATAAATGCTGGCCTAGACAGTAATGCCCACATCCCATGAATAATAAAAAAACAGATAATCCTTTTGATGTTTGAGGGATAAATGTTATCCAAAACATAAATGATTACCTGCCTGCCCTCCTGCAAATTAATGCCAGGAGATCTTTTACATCCAACTGAGATGTAAAATCAGTTTAATGTCCCATCCACAAGACAGCACCTGTGACAGGGAAATGCACTTTCTGTACTCTATTGGAATGTCAGCCTTGATATTTGTGTTCTGGACTGGGACTTGAACCCACAATCTTCTGACTTGGCAGTGAGAATGCTACCAGTGGAGCTACAGCTGGCACCTAAGATAGCCCACTAAAAAGCAAATGGGGAAATAGAAGACCACCGCTGCAACTGATGGAAACACCTGACTGGTCTGCGGAGGGTAGGTGGGCAGTGGAGGAATTGGCAGCCAGTGAGCCTAATCCCAGGTGGAGCATTGACATGTGGTGGAGTATTTAACATCTATGTTGCTGAAGTTGTAGAGTTACCTTTCAGTTGCAGGGAAAACTTCTATCTTCCTTTCACCAATCACATTAGTATTCACTGTATGTGACAGTCTTAGCAAAATTTAATTGGAAATCCCTTTAACAGAGCACTGAAGAACTTTACGTTATTAGATGAAGATGTGCAGGAAGTTTTGGTGAGCCAGGGTGTAGTGTAATTCATCTTAGCAGTAAACAAAAATTGGAGTAGGCTGTTTGGGCCCTAGAACCTGTTTCATCATTCAGTAAGATCATGGCTGATCTGCAACTTAATTCCATATAACCTGCTTTTGCTCTATATTGCTTAATACCTTTAGTTAAGAAAAATCCATCTCTCAGATTTAAAATTTACAATTGATCTCAAATCATTTCCCTTTGTGGAAGATTGTTCCAAACTTTTACCACCTTTTGTGTGTAGAAGTGTTTACTAATTTCACCAAACTTTAGGAAGGGTGTAAAGGCATTAGGGAGAATGCAGAAAAGATTCATGAGAATGGTTCCTGGGATGAAGAACTTTAGTTACAGGGATAGGTTGGAGAAGCTGGGGCTATTCTTCTTGGAGGTAAGAAAATTGAGATTTGCTGGAGGTAATCAAGATCATAAGGGGTCTGGACAGAATAGATAGGGAGAAACTGCTCCAGGTGGTGGAAGGATCGAGAACCGGAGGACACCAAAAAAGATCTTTGGAAAAAGAAGCAACGGTGACATGAGGAAAAACATTCTTAGCTGAGTGGTTAGGATTTGGAATGCACTGTCTGAGAGTGTTGGAGGCAGATTCAATCCAGACCTTCATAAACCATTTATTTAGCTTTTTTAACTGGATAGTCTTTTAAGTCATCAAATTTTAAAAACTCAACTTGTGAAGAAAATGCAAAGTTCACAACAGTAGCTGAGAGAGGTTGAGGTTCAGGTGAAGAAAAGAGAGGAAGAGAATAAAACTAGACTGATTGGATTTGTTTTAAAATGATTTATATCTGTCCAACTCAAGAACTAATCTGTTAGTAAAGTACAAAGCTTTTTCGGCTGTCTTTCAGGATTTCTTTCACTCGTCGGACATTCGATTTGATTTTATTCTTAAAGCAAGTTGAAGGTTTCGCATGTCTTGCTTGTACGTAAATTATTGAGATGATATCACTTCATAATCTTCTCTGGATATTTTGCTGAATTTTAAGAAGAGCAGATTGCTTATGATTCTTCCTTCCCATTTTCAGAAGTAACTTGCATGGACTGTCTTAATATGCATCTGTGCAACTTCTGTGCTTGTGCAATGCAGCAAGAAAACAGTCTAAACAATAAAACTTTGCATCAAAACTGAATACTGGACTCCCTGCTAGGCCATTTAAAAACCGCTCCGTAGCTACAATGATTACTGGTTTATGAGTTTAATATGTGATCTCTGTTTAAAAGCTTAATTAACTACATTTTTTTTCTAAATGACTAACAAAAAGCATAACTTTTCATCTTGCTTGATTGACAACATTAAGGAAGATTACTATAGGCTTGCATCTTGCTGAAATATATAAGAATTTAGCTCTGATGTAGGAAGAGCACTTAAAGGACAGAAGGACTAAGATATTATCAACATTGTGTTTCTTTCCTTCCATAAGATATTAAAACCTATCTACAGCATCACCAAATTGAACTTGCAGCACTTTTACATGGCAATTGGTTTTCATATTCTTCTTTGTAAGATTGAGATTGAGAATATCATTTATTTTTAACTTGTAGAATATTAAATAGAAAATCTTATGGTAAGAAGTAAATTATTTAATGCTGTTCTTTTATATTTCCAAGTTCTTTTTTGTTTTGTTCATTCTCTGGCTGAAGGATAGTAAGACTAATTACCAGACTTGTGCTGTTATTGTCAATTTGGCCAAGAGGTGGTGTGCACAAACCATCTCTCACTTGTTCACATGAACTCTGTCTCTGCCTTCATTTGACACTGCATATTCATCCAGTGCTTTACCTTGCAATCCTTCTGTTGGAACGGTTTGCTGGGTACACTACTGAGCTGTGTAATTCTAAAGCATCTGGTTTTCTGAGTGAAGATTGACTTTTCATGCCCTGTATTCATTTTTATTGTCACAGTACTAATTACATTTGGTGTTAAATGAAAAAAAAAAGTTCAGTCTTAATCATGTTTACTTATAAAAAGATGGGATAATAGAATATAAAAAAACACATATAGGTATTTAGCACTGCAATGTAAAAAATCTCACCAGAATTAGCATACTCGAGCGTTCCTGTAATTTTCAGTGTCTCATAGAAATTTAAAGCATAGAAAGAGGCCATTTCACCCATAATGTTTGTGTTCTCTTGTCTCTTGAAGGTTGTGCCTTTTCCAGGGCTATGGTTCTATGGTTGACTGTTGCTCTGAAATTTTCTCCATGGTGGTACTTTATGTGTGAACCAAGTCAATTGGCATCAGGAGATTATTCATAATGGGTGCATGACAGCCAGTCACAACTACCTTCTCACATATGGCAGTGACTGCATTAGAGATATTCAATAGGAACCCATTTTAGAATGTAATGTTCCTACTGTCATTTTAGTAGATTGGCTGATTTGGTACAGACCTGGAAACAAATTTGTGATTTTTAAAGTTCTGTAGGGCTGCATCTGAATTTTACTGAACCAGTTGTAAATGTAATTTGCCAGATTGCAAATGTAATCATTGATGAATAACTTTATAGTGGGCTCTCGTATAGCACTCGTAACATTTAAAAAAAAAACTAAAACTGTGCAAAGAAAGCAAGTGTAAAATGTCACTATAGTCTTACTACAAAAACAAAAATAGCTGGAAAAACTCAGCAGGTCTGACAGCATCTGCGAAGAGGAACACAGTTAACATTTCTTCTTCGGTCATACGGACTCAAAACGTTAACTGTGTTCCTCCGCGCAGACGCTGTCAGACCTGAGTTTTTCCAGCTATTTTTTGTTTCAGATTTCCAGCATCCGCAGTATTTTGCTTTTATTTTATTATAGGCTTACTGTTGAGCTGCAAGCCATTTTATGTTAAAAGCAATTTGTAAAGTGATATTCAGGAGCGATCAAATATTGGTGTGGTTTCAGCTTTTCTAACTAATGCTGGCTAAACCATCAGCATTCTCTGTCATTAATTTTCTGAAACTGACAGTAACTTCTGGAGACTGCGTATGCACGGTTAAACGTGGTTATCCAAAAGTTGTGACTGATTCTATGCTTCATAGGATGTGCTGTTGCAGTCCCTGCAGACTGTAATCAATTAGAAATCATTGGATTGATAGTCCCACTGTAGGCTAGATGCTAGGAAGTATTTCTTTTCGATCTCTGGAATAAATTGCCAGCACGTAGTTAGTCTGATGGATCAGAAGGGTATGTCTTAACTATTCCCTGAGATAAAGCATTCACAATAAATAGGAGTAGGAGAAGACTATACTACATCAAGCCTGCTGCTCTGTGAGTATGATCGTGACTGATCTCCGGCTTCAACTTCATTTTCCTGTCTGCTTCCCATATTCCTCGATTTCTTGAGATCAAAAATCTACCTTGGACTTACCTGTATTCAATGATGGAGCATCCACAACCCCCGGGGGTAGGGAACTCCAAAGATTCACAACCCTTTGAGTGAAGTAATTTCTCCTCAGCTCAGTCCTAAATGATCAGCCACTTATTCTGAGACAGTGCCCCCATGTTTTAGGTTCCCCAGCCAGGGGGAACAATACCTCAGTCTTTACCCTATCAAGGGGTGTGTGAGGAGACAGACAACTGCACTTGAGTGAGACAGACTGAGTAATGAATTAGGTTCAAGGGTAAGTTCTGGTAAATTCAGGTTTTAACTATAGATTAAGAATCAAGATCTGACATAGTACTAACCTTCGAGTAAGTTAGGTTAGCTTGTTGAGTAGAGAACTGCCTGGAGTGGCAGTTATCTGTCAATCACCTGAAAGCAGGTGGTGTTAATTACTGTAGCAGGAAGCTAAACTAGCTAGTGACATATCAGAGGGTCTATAAAAGCGACAGGGCTTTTCAAACTGCACTACTGTGGAGACAGGCGACTATGCTGGAGTAAGACGGAGACTGAGTAAGTGGTGAATTAGTTTCATATGAGAACTCGGTGCATGGGGGAAAGGGGTGTGGCATACTTAGGAATTATTCTAAGTTAATTAAGTGAGTAATTAAATCAAGTTAACTAAGTTAAGTAACACAAGTAACAATGGCAGGACAGATGTTATGGTGCAGCTGTGGAATGTGGGAGCTTTTGGACACCAAGGCGATCCAGGACAAACGCATGTGCAGGAAGTGTAAGCAGCTGGAGGGTTTTTGGATCAAGATTATTGATATGGAAGCCAAACTGCAAACACTGCACAACATGAGGGGGAGAAATACCTGGACACTTTGTTCCAGAAGATGGTCATACCTCTTGGAATAGAGTTTTCTGTTTTGGTCAGCATTGAGGGACAGGAGAATGTGTCTGAGTGAGGCAGGCAGTGGGATGAACAGACATTTATGGAGGAGCCTCAGACTTTGCAATTGTCAAACAGGTTGAAGGTGCTCACAAGCTGTGTAGACAAAAACGAGGTCTGCAGGGTGGATGAGGAGGCTGGCCATGACACCATGGTATAGGAAGCCATTCCAGTGGGGGGAGCAAAAAGGAATGTAGAGGTAGTAGGGGTTAGGATAATGGCGGGGGTTGACACTGTTCTCTGCAACAAAGAGTGAGAGTCCAGAAGGCAGTGTTGCCTGCCCAGTGCCAGGATTTGGGACATCTGCTTAGGGCTGGAGAGGAACTTGAAGTGGGAGGGGGAGGATCCAGTTGTCGAGGGTCATGTAGGTACCAACGCCATTGACAGGACAAGGAAGGAGGTTCTGCATAGTCAGTATGAGAAGCTAGGTAGCTAATTAAGAAGCCTCAAAGGTAATCGTCTCTAGATTATTACCTGAGCCATGTGCAAATTGGCAAAGGGCAAATAAGATTAGAGTGATGAATGCATTGCTAAAAGACTAGTGTGGGATAAGTGGGTTCTGGTACTGGGAAAATGGGCGCTGTACTGTTGGGACGATCTACAGCTGAACTGTGCTGGGATGACTTCTTATGAGCTGCATAACCAGGGAAGTAGAAAGGGCTTTAAACTAAATGGGATCAAGCTTGGGTAGATGTGGCAAATCAAGGGGTAGATTCAAGGCAGGAGACCATAATAGTAAAATGGGAAGAGAGGGCTATAGAATAGCAGGAAGGGATAGAGAGATGATCCCTAAGAATACACTAGTAGTCATGACTAGATGTTATAGAGATAACCAAAAAACAAAACTAAAAGCTCTATATCTGAATGTGCATAGCATTCATAACAAAGTAAATGAATTGATAACGCACATTGGAATAAATAAATATGACCTGATAGCCTTTACAGAGACATGGCTGCAGGATGACGAGGATTGGGTTGAATATTGAAGGGTGCATGACTTTCAGGAAGAATAGGAATCTAGGCAAAGGTGGAGGGGTAGCACTGTTGATCAAGGATGGCAGGTACAATAGTTAGATGATTTGGTTTAGGAGATCAGGGTGTAGAATCAGTTTTGGTGGAGGTGAGGAATAGTACGGGAAAGAAGTCACTAGTGGTCTACAGGCCCCCTAACTGTAACCACAGTTTAGGACAAAGTATACAAGATTGGCTCCTTGTGATAAAGGGACGGCAATAATCATGGGTGATTTTAATCGATGTATAAACTGGAAAAATCAGATTGGCAGTGGTAGCCTGGATGAGGAGTTGATAGAATTCTTTCGAGAGAGTTTCTGAGAGCAGCACATTCTGGAACCAACATGAGAGCAGGTTATATTAGACTTGGTATTGTGTAATGTGACAGGATTAATTAATGACTTCCGATGAAGGCACCCCTAGGTAGCAGTGACCACAATATGATTGAATTTTACATTCATTTTGAGGGAGAAACAAGTGTGCCCAAGACTAGTGTTTTAAACTTAAATAAGGGTAAATATGTGGCATGAAAGCTTAGCTAGCTGAAGTGAGCTGGGATACTAGGCTAGTGGATAGATCAATATAGATGCGGTGGCAGACATTTAAGGGGATATTTCAGAATACTCAAAGTATAATCCGACTATAAAGAAAAACTCTAAACGGAGAACCCACTGCCTGTGGTTAACTAAAGTTTAAGGAGAGCATCCAATCTTAAAGAAAAAGCATATAACTGCGCAAAGATGAGTGGCAGGTCAGATGTTTGATCGGAATATAAAGAACGGCGGAGAATGACTGAAAGGTTAATCAGGAGAAAGAAATTAGAGTATGAGAGGAAGCTAGCTGGAAATGTAAAAATGGATAGCAGCAGATTCTACAGGTATTTAAAAAAAGGAAAAGAGTAAGTAAAGTGAGTGTTGGTCCTCTAGAGAGTGACAATGGGGAGTTAAAGTGGACAATAAGGAAATGGTAGATTAAATGAACAAATATTTTGTTTCTGTCTTCACTATAGAGGATACAAAAACCATTGCAGTAATAGCTACAAAATAGGAGGTGAAAGGGGAACTTAGTGAAATTACAATCACTAGGGAAGCGATACTGAGCAAACTGTTGGAGCTGCAGACTGACAAGTCTTCGGGTCCTGATGGACTTCATCCTAGGGTCTTAAAAGAGATGGCTAATGAGGTACTAGTTGGTGTTAATTTTCCAAAATTCTCTAGATTCTGAAAAGGTTCCATCAGATTGGAAAGGAGCAAATATGACCCCTCTATTCAAGTAGGGGGGGAGGCAGAAAACAAGAAACTATAGGCCACTTAGCTTTCCATGGGGAAAGTGTTAAAATTGATCATTGAGGTAATAGCTGGGCACTTAGAGAAGTTCCAGGTAATCAGGAAGAGTCAACATGGTTTTGTGAAAGGGAAATTGTGCTTTACCAATTTATTGGAGTTCTTTGAAGGAGTAACATGCAGTGTGGATAAAGGGGAGCCTGTAGGCATGCTGTATTTGGATTTCCAGAATGCATTTAATAAGGTGCCATATCAAAAGGTTTTTGCAGAAGATAAAAACTCATGGTGTAGGGGATAAAGTATTAGCATCGATAGAAGATTGGCTGGCTGTCAGCGAATAGACTATGCATAAATCGGTCTTTTTCTGATTGGCAGAATGTGTGAGTGCAGTCCCGCAGGAGCCTGTGCTGGGACCTTAACTTACAATTTATATCAATGACTTAGATGAGGGGAGTGAAGGCATGATAGCTAAATTTTCAGATCACACAAAGATAGATGGGAAAGTATGTTGTGAAGAGTACATTAGGAGGTCGCAGACAGATAGAGATAGGTTGAGTGAGTGGGCAAAAATTTGGCAGATGGAGTATAATGTGGGAAAATGCGGAGTTGTTCACTTTGGCAGGAAGGATAAAAAAGCAGAGTATTATTTAAGTAGCGAACCGCTGCAGAATTCTGAGCTGCAGAGGGATCTAGGTGTTTTAGTGCATGAGTCACAAGAAGTTAGTGTGCAGGTACAGCAAGTAGTTAAGAAGGCTAATGGAATTCTATCCTTTATTATGAGAGGAATTTAACATAAAAGTAAGGATATTATGCTTAATTATACAGGGCATTGGCGAGACCACACCTGAAATATTGGGTGCAGTTTTGGTGTCCTTATTTAAAGAATGATGTAAATGCATTGGAGGTAGTTCAGAGGAGGTTTACTAGATTGATACCTGGAATGAGTGGGTTTTCTTATGAGGAAAGGCTAGACAGACTTGGCTTGTTTCCACTGGAGTTTAGAAGAATGATAGGTGACTTGATTGAAGTACGTAAGATGCTGAACAGGCTTTATTTATGCATTTATAGGGTGTGGCCATTGCTGGCTATGCCAGCATTTATTGCCCATCCCTGTTGCTCTTGAGAAGGTGGTGGTGAGCTGCTTTCTTGAACCCCTGCAGTCCCTGTGGTGTAGGTACAATCACAGTGCTGTTAGGGAGAGAGTTTCAGGATTTTGGCCCAGTGACAGTGAAAGAATGACAATATATTTCCAGTCAGATTGGTGAGTGGCTCGGAGGGGAAATTCCAGGTCGTGGTGTTCCCGCATACCTGCTGCCCTGGTCCTTCTAAGTAGAAGCAGTCATGGATTTGGAAAGTGATGCCTAAGGAGCAGGAGCAGCCATGGGTTTGGAAGGTACTGCTTAAGGAGCCTTGGTGAGTTTCTGCAGTGCACCTTGTAGATGGTGCATACTTCTGCTACTGTGCATTGGTGGTGGAGAGAGTGAATGTGGAAAGGGTGCCAATCAAGCGGGTTAATTTGTCCTGGATGGTGTCAAGCTTCTTGAGTGTTGGTGGAGCTGTACTCACCCAGGCAAGTGGGGAGTATTCCATCACACTCCTGACTTGTGCCTTGTAGATGGACAGGATTTAGGGAGTCAGGAAATGAGTTACTTGCTGCAGGATTCTTAGCCTCTAACCTGCCCTTTTGGCCACAGTATTTATATGACTAGCCTAATTCAGTTCTGGCCACCCCCATGGTAACCCCCAGGACATGGACTGTGTCTGTATCTAAGGAGTTGCGAATGGTGCTGAACATGGTGCAATTATCAGCAAACACCCCTACTTCTAACCTTAGGATAGAAGGAAGGTCATTGATGAAGCGGCTGAAGATGGTTGGGCCTAGGACACTACCCCGAGGGACTCGTGCAGTGATGTCCTTAAGCTGAGATGACTGATCTCCAACAACCGCAACCGCCTTCCTTTGTGCTAGGTATGACTCCAACCAGTGGAGAGTTTTCCCCCTGATTCCCACTGACTGCAGTTTTGCTAGGGCTTCTTGATGCCACACTTGATCAAATGCTGCCTTA
Source organism: Carcharodon carcharias (assembly GCF_017639515.1). Classification (NCBI taxonomy): domain Eukaryota; kingdom Metazoa; phylum Chordata; class Chondrichthyes; order Lamniformes; family Lamnidae; genus Carcharodon; species Carcharodon carcharias. The sequence goes on along the minus strand of NC_054480.1, from coordinate 113,597,980 downwards.
ATGTCAACGGCAGTTACACTTAACCTCCCCTCTGGAGTTCAGCTCTTTTGGCCATGTTTGGACCAAGGCTGTAATGAGGTCAGAAGCTGATTGACCCCTGGCGGAACCCAAACTGAGCATCAGGGAGCAGATTATTGCTAAGCAAGTGCCACTTGATAGCACTGTTAATGGCTCCCTCCATCACTTTACTGATGATGGAGTGTAGACTGATGGACCAGCAATTGGCTGGGTTGGATTTGCCCTGCTTTTTGTGTACAGGACATATCTGGGCAATTTTCCACATTGCTGGGTAGATACCAGTTTTGTAGCTGTACTGGAACAGCTTAGCTAGGGGTGTGGCATGATCTGGAGCACTAGTCTTCAGTATTATTACTGGAATAATGCCAGGGCCCATAGACTTTGCAGCATCCGGTGCCTTAAACTGGAGTGAATGGAATTGGCTGAAGAATGGCATCTGCGATTCTGGGAACCTCTGGAGGAGTTCGAGATGGATCATCCGCTTGGCTGAAGATTGTTGCAAATGCTTCAGCCTTATCTTTTGCAATGATGTGCTGGACTTCTGCATCATTGAGAATGGGGATATTTAATTGTCTACCACTGTTCACGACTGAATGTAGTATGACTGCAGAGCTTCGACCTGATCTGTTGGTTGTGGAATCGCTTATCTCTGACTATCAGTTGCTGCTTATCCTATTTGGCACACAAGTAGTCCTGTGTTATAGCTTCACCAGGTTGACACCTCATTTTTAGGTATGCCAGGTGCTGATCCTGCACTCTTCATTGAACCAGGGTTGATCCCCTGGCTTGGCGGTAATGGTAGGGTGGGGGATATGCCGGGCCATGAGGTTACAGATTGTGGTTGAGTACAGTTCTGCTGCTGCTGATGGCCCACAGCATCTCATGGTTGCCCACTCTTGAGTGGCTAGGTCTATTCAGAATCTATCTCATTTAGCAAGATGGTTCTGCTGTCCTCACCTAGTCTAACCTACATGTAATTCCTGATCTGCAATAATGTGGTTGACTCTGAAATGGAGCAAGACACTCAGCTGTATTAAACTGCTAAAAAGGCAATAAAAAGGAATGAATCCAGATGGACCCCCCAGCATCAACCCAGGCACTGGAAACGACAACAGCAAATGCAGACCTGTTGACCCTGCAACACAACACAATGGAGGGTATCCTCAGTGTTAAGATGGGACTTTGTCTCCACAAGCACCGTGTGGTGGTCACTCCTGCCGATACTGTCATTGACAGATGCATCTGCGGCAGGTAGGTTGGTGAGGATGAGGTCAAATATGTTTTTCCCTTTTGTTGGTTCCCTCAGCACCTGCTGCAGACTCAGCCTAGCAACTATGTCCTTTAGGGCTCAGCCAGCTTGGTTTGTGGTGGTGCTTCCAAGCCACTCTTGGTGATAGACAATGAAGTCCCCCACCCAGAGTACATTCTGTGCCCTTGCCACCCCCAGTGCTTCCTGCAAGTGGTGTTGAGCAGTGAGGAGTGCTGATTCATCAGCTGAGGGGGAGCGATGGTACGTGGTAATCAGCAGGAGACTTCCTTGCCCATGCTTGACCTGATGCCATGAGACTTCATGAGGTCCGGAGTTGATGTTGAGGACTCCCAGGGTGACTCCCTTCTGACGGTATACCACTGTGCAACCACCTTTGCTGGGTCTGTTCTGCTGGTGGGACAGGACATACCCAGGGATGGAGATGGTGGTGTCTGGGACGTGATCTGTAAGATATGATTCCGTGAGTATGACTATGTCAGGCTGTTGCTTGACTAGTCTTTGAAACAGTTCTCCCAATTTTGCCACAAGCCCCCAGATGTTCGTAAGGAGGACTTGGCAGGGTCAACAGTGCTGCGTTTGCTGTTGTCGATTCCAGTGCCTGGGTTGATGCTGGGGTGTCCGTCTGGATTCATTCCTTTTTATTGCCTTTTTAGAGGTTTAATACAACTGAGTGTCTTGCTCCATTCCAGAGTCAACCACATTATTGCGGATCAGGAATTACATGTAGGTCAGACCAGCTGAGGACGGCAGATTTCCTTCCCTAAAGGACATTAGTGAACCAGATGGGTTTTTATGACAATTGACAATGGTTTCATGGTCATCATTAGACTTTTAATTCCAGATATTTTATTGAATTCAAATTCCACCATCTGCTGTGGTAGGATTTGAACACAGGTCCCCAGAGCATTACCCTGGGTCTCTGGATTACCAGTCCAGTGACAATACCACTTTGCCATGCTGAGAATGTTTCCCTATGTGAGAGTACAAAATTAGGGGGCACTGTTTTAAAATTAGGGGTTTCCCTTTTAGGACCACAGAATTTTTTTCTCTCAGGATTGCCTGACTTTGGAATACTGCCTCAGAAAGCAATGGAGATGGGTCATTGAATATTTTTCAGGCGGAAGTAGATAGATTCTTGTTAGGCAAGGGAATCAAATGTTATTGGGGGTAGATGGGAATGTGGAATTCAAATTACAAACAGATCAACCATGCTAATGAATGGTGGAGCAAGCTTGAGGGGCCAAATGGCCTCCTTCTGCTCCTATTTCATATGTTCAATGAGATTGCCTCTCATTCTCAAATTCAGAGAATATAGACCCACTTTACTCAGCCTTTCATCATTGGTCCCTGGGATGAGTTGGTTGGCCTATTTACTGAACCTTTGCTGTATCGATTCCAATACAAGTATATCCTTCCTTAAAAATGGAGACCAAAACAATGCACAATATTCCAGATATACAGTTGTAGCAAGGTTTCTTTTTTTTCTCCTCTCCATTCCCTTTGCAATAAAGGCCAACATGCCATTTGCCTTCCTAATTGCCTGCTGTATCTGCATGATAACTTTCTGCATTCCTTGTGCAAGCACACCCAAGTCTCTGAACATCAACATTTACAAGTTTCACACCTTTCAAAAAATATTCCACTTTTCTATTCTTTCAACCAAAGTGAATGACCTCACACTTATCCACATTATGCTTCATCTGCCATCTTGCTCCCACTTACTTAACCTGTCTATAGGTCTTTGCAGCAGCAGTCTTTCTGTCCTGACAGCTTACATTTCTAAGTAGCTTTGCATCGTCAACAAACTTGGATACATTACTCTCTGTCTCTTCATCTAAGTCATTAATATAGATTGTAAATAGCTGAGGCTCCAGCACTGATCCTTGCAGTACCCCACTAGTCACAGCCTGTCAACTTGAAAGTGCCTGTTTATGTCTACTCTTTGCTTCCTTTCCACTGACCAATTCTCTATCCGCGCTACTATATTACCTGAACTCCATGAGCTGTTTTCTTGCCAATGGACTTTTTGTGTAGTATCTTATCAAATGCATTTTGGAAATTTATATCCTAATGCAGCAAGACCTGGACAATATTCAGGCTTGGGCTGACAAGTGGCAAGTAATGTTGGCGCTACACAAGTGCCAGGCAATGACCATCTTCAACAAGAGAGAATAAAACTGTCCCCCGCTATCAAGATCCTGTGGGATACCATTGACTAGAAACTGAACTAGACTAGCCATATAAGTACTGCGGCTACAAGAGAAGGTCAGAGGCTCAGAATCTTGCAGTGAGTAACTCATCTCCTGACCCCCAAAATCTGTCCACCATCTACAACGCACAAGTCGAATGTTTTTGAATACTCTCCACTTGCCTGGATGAATGTAGCTCGAACAACAATGAAGAAGCTTGACCCAAAGCAGCTGGTTTGATTGGCACGCTGTCCACAAACATTCACTCCCTTCACCACCGATGCAAAGCGGCAGCAGTGTGTACCATCTACAAGATACACTGCAGAACCTCACCAAGGCTTCTTAGGCAGCACCTTCCAGACCCATGGCCACTACCATCCAGAAGGACAGGGGTAGCAGATACATGAGAAGACCACCACCTGGAAGTTCCCCTCCATGCCACTCACCACCCTGACTTGGAAATATATTGCTGTTCCTGCACTGTCACTGGCTCAAAATCCTGGAACTCTCTTCCTCACAGTACTGTGGGTATACTTACACCACATGGACTGCAACAGTTCAAGAAGGCTGCTCACCACAACCTTTTCGAGGGCAATTAGAGATGGGCAATAAATGCTGGCCTAGCCAGTGCCGTGAAAGAATGTAGTTCCAAGACAGGACAAGTGTGTGACTTGGAAGGGAACTTGCAGGTGGTGGTGTTTCCATGCACCTTTTGCTCTGCATCTTCAAGGGCCTATCTAGGTGGTAAAGATTGCAGGTTTGGAAGGTGTTGCCGAAGCAAATGTTGGCTTAGTCAGCGATGCCTACATCCCATAAATGAATTAAAAAAAATCTTACTGGTTCCCCTTTGTCCTACTAGTTACAACCTCAAAAAACTGTTGCTAAATTTGTCAAATAGGACTTTTTATAAAACCATGTTGACTTGTACTGATCATTCCATGCTTTAAGCACGTTGTTAGAGTTCCTTTAATAATAGATTCCAGCATTTTGCCAATGACTGCTGTCCGACTAACCGGCCTGTAGTTCCCTGAACTCACACTCCCTCCTTTCTTGAAAAGGAGTGTTACATTTGCTAACTTCCAATCTAGTGAGTCCATTTCCTGAATTTCAGGAATATAAGTGCAAGCTGTTGTCATTGTTGTTGAAGCTGTATCTGGTTCTTTCCCTGTATTACTCTGAGATTCAAGCCCTCTACTTAGACGTCACTTTGGATGTTATAGAAAAATAGGTGGTTGTGTCTGTGCTGAGAAGGCTCAGGAAATACCATACAAATCAAGGTTGGGGTAAGACCAGTGTCTAACTGGTTTTACCCTTTGTTGCTGCTCGCTTTATGCAAAAAGAAAAAAAAAAATGTGGGACATAGCATAAATCAGCTCTGGCTCCATTCTCCAAGCTCCGTTTACCAGTCCCATCATGTCAAAAATTACAACATTGGCGTGAATCATTGTTCCACCAATGATGCACTCATATAGTCCTGTATTTATAAACCTGTTCATACATTTTGAAAGAATTGTCTTCAATAAAGTATGTACAGCTTTGAATATTGTTACTTAATAAAGTAGTAGATCAAGTGACAAAAAGGCCTTCTCATAGTAAACAGAATCTTACAGGAGAGATTATTCAGTGCTTGTAACAATTCCTCCAACCACCTCCCATCTCATTTTTAATGAGAGTTTTAAATTGATGAGCCACCACTGGCTTTTTTTTTCCCGGAGGAAATGGTCTTTCCTTATTCACCTTCAAAGCCCTTAATAGCTTAAAAAAATCTACTAAGTCTTCTTGTAACCTTTATGCTCCAATGGAAATAAATAAAGAATGTCAATTTCCCATTACCATTCTCATTCTTTGTATTATGGTGGTGAATCTATACTGTGTTCTGTGTGGCTTAAGCGCTCTTTGTTTATTACTGTGTTTAAAGCTGAAATATGCTATCACTATGGACAGACAATTTCTCTTAACCTTTATTACTCAAGTGCTTCATGTGTCTATTTATTTTTATGGCTTTATCTTCATAGACTTGGACTTTTGAGAAATTTTGTATTTACAACTTAAATCTATTGCTGTTTAGCAGCTATCAATAAGTTTATGCTTCCTTCCAAGTTGCACCAATTTATATTTCGCAGTTACACTGGGCGTTACCTTTGGCAGCATTAAATTGTATCAGCAACCTATTCATCTAATCTGATAATCTGCCCATGTGCCCCTAAAGTCTTTTGCACTTCCTGCTATTCACAAAACTTTTTTGGTGTCCTCAAATGCCAGTATTGTGTTCCATGTGCCCAAGTGCAAATTACTTTCATATATTGAGAACAAAATGAGCCCAGCACTGATCCCTGGAGTATACTGCTTCCAATCATTCTCTAATCTGTACAGCATAAATTACTCCTAACCATTTGATATTTGTCCATTAACCAACATCTATCTGCTCCATTTCCACTTGTCATGTGCCTGAACAACTCCATTGTGACTTTTCATTTCCTCCTCTGTCCTTCGTAAGCCTGAGTTATTTAGCAAATTTAATGCTTATTCATGCTGATTTAGTAGATGTATGTCTGTGTGATCAAAAGGTTTTTTGAGAATGACAAAGCTCATTTTACATAGGTTGATTTTTACTGGTGGGGGACACACTGCTCACCCCACCCCATTAGAAAAGTCAATTGCAAACTGACTAACTTTAAAAAACGCAGCCCTGCAACGATATTACACAATGTGTGGCCTGAACAGATAGAGAGTGGGACTTCTGCCCCTCACTGGAAGGTTGTCCAGCCCCCAAGCTGCCGGCTAATCTGATTGGCCGCCAACTCTTGCAGTTCCAGCAGTGTTAGAAATCAGTAGTGGCCGCTGCTGGCACTGCAAGCATCTCCACGAGTAAGAAGGCATAGATTCCAGAGACAGGTAGTCAGGCCTTTTTGGGCAGAGGGGGATCGTGCATCCGGGGGTCAGGGAGTTGGCAAGGGTGGTAATTTGGAGGCCAGGTAGGGAGACTTCAATGGAGGGACTGACAGTCTTACAGAGGGCTGTTGTCACCAATGCGCACAGGGCGTGGGCTGAAGGAGGTACCCCCCCCTCCTTTCCTTCCTGCCCTTTCACCAACTTTGGTGGAAAAAACAGCCTTCCCACCCACGCCTGCCTTCCACTGCCCAGTGTATTTTGGTAGTGGAGGCAGATTTTGGTTCTTAAGTAGCCATTAATTGACCACTTAAAGGTGTTACTCGGCCTAGGGATGGGCAGCCTAGTGGGCATCTTACTCCACCCCCTGTATTATGGGGACATGGTCGGGGTGGTAGGTGAGAAGGCGGTGGGCTACCCACCTGGCATATTTTACATCTTCCCCTGCTCTGCTGGAAACATGTCAGTGAAGAGGGCTGTAAAATCCAGCCCATAGGAGTTTTACAGGGATAGAGCTGGGGAGTTAGAATATATCTTAAATTAATACTATATTCCTCACTAAAATCAGTCACATTAGGAGCATCTTCTTCATGTTACTGTTATGCACAGCATTTTCTGTGGTGATGAGTACTTGAGGTTCAGGACTCATTAAATTAGTAAACTCAATTAACAAAAAAAAACCCCAATAGCATTGTTCTCCGCATTACTTTTATTTCATCTTTACATTTCCTCATGGTATCTTGTTGGAGTGAAAAAGGTAATTTTTGATGTAGGATAGTTAGTAAATATCAAAGTTCCAGAAACATATAGCTTAGAATATGAATCAAAATTGGCATTTAATTCTACCAACAAACAGCTGGAAATGCTATTTGTAAAATGTTTTAAATTTTGAGGTGTGAGTTACCCTTTTCAATGCAGCAATCCTGAAGCAGTTGTGTAAAGAAAATTGCACAGCAAAATAACATACACTCTTCAGTGCATCTCATAAGTGATTCTCAAGGGCAGTTAGAGATAGGCAATAAATGCTGGCCTAGCCAGCAACGCCAACATCCCGTGAAAGAATAAAAATAATGACGTGCTTTCTTAATTGTACTTGTCTTTTGGAGAGTTGTTGCAGCAGGACAAATCCAACCTAGACAATTACTGTCCCATCAGTCTACTCTTGATCAAAGTGATGAAGGGGTCGTCGACAGTGCAATCAAGTGGTGTTTATTCAGCAATAACCTGCTCACTGAAGCTCAGTTTTGGTTCTGCCAGGGTCACTCAGCTCCTGATTATAGTCTTGGTTCAAACATGGACAAAAGAGCTGAAGTGGAGGTGATGTGAGAATGACTGGCCTTGACATCAAGGCAGCATTTGACTGGGTAGGGCATCAGGAAGCCCTAACAAAATTGAAGCCAATGAGAATAAAGGGGAAAACTCTCCACTGGTTGGAGCACAAAGGAAGATGGTTATGGTTGTTGTTAGAGGTTGACATTCTCAATCCCTGGACATCAATGCAGGAGTTCCTCAGGGTAGTGTCTGAGGCCCAACCATCTTCAGCTGCTTCATCATTTAACTTCCCTCCATCATAAAATCAGAAGTGAGGATGTTTGCGGATGACTGTGCACCATTCATGACTCCTCAGATATTGAAGCAGTCTCTGCCTATCTGCAGCAAGACCTGGACAATACCCAGGCTTGGGCGAATAAGTGACAAGTAACATTCGTGCCCCACAAACTTCATGCAATGACCATCTCCAACATGAGAAAATCTAACCATCACCCCATGACACTCAATGGCATTACAATGCTGAATCCCTCACTATCAACATTCTTGGGGTTACCATTGACCAGAAATTGAACTGAACCAGTCATAAATTCTGTGGCTACAAGAGCAGGCCAGAGGCGAGTAACTCACCTTCTGACTCCCCACCATCTATAAGGCAGAAGTCAGGAGTGTGATGGAATACTTTCCACTTGCCTGGATGCCTGCAGCTCCACCAACACTCAAGAAGCTCGACACCATCCAGGACGAAACAGCCTGCTTGATTGGCCCCCATCCACCACCTTCAGCATTCACTCATGCAAAGCGACAGCAGATGTACCATCTATAAGATGCTCTGCAACAACTTACCAAGGCTCCTTCGGCAGCACCTAACACACTACCTGGAAATTCCCTTCCAAGCCACTTACCATCCTGACTTAGAAAAAACTGCCGTTCCTTCACTGTCACTGGGTCAAAATCCTGGAACTTCCTCCCGAACGTACTGTGGGTGTACCTCCACCACATGGACTGCAGTGTTTCAAAGGTGGCTCACCACCGCCTTCTTGAGGGCAATTGGTTATGGGCAGTAAATGCTGGCCTAGCCAGTCATGTCCACCTCCTGTGCAAAGAACTTTTAAAAATTAAACCACTTGAAGCTTAAACAATGTATAGCAGTGTTAAAGTAGTCTGTATCCAACATACTAAAAATGCCACCTCACAATTGGAATGGATATTACTTGAGGTTTTTATATTTGAAATGTCAGGACAAGGGAGATTGATCATCTGAGTGTAGCTTGGAGAGCAAGTATGCCAGAATGAGAGCTTATTTATTTCATCTTGCAAGTGAAATATGGTCATTATGCAGAATAAACCAGGTTAAGCAATGAAGTCAAATGCACATAGTATAAAGTAATTACCCACTGTCATGCTTTATTGCTCTGGGTTTATTTAACTAAATTCTCTTGCTTCACATTTTTCTCTTGACTAGTGATTTCTGGTTAAAGTTGAACAGGTTCCAGGATAGTTACTGAAAGAGTCACATAGCCATGGTAACTTAATTGGTAAAAACAAAAAAACTGCGGATGCTGGAAATCTAAAACAAAAACAAAAACAGAATTACCTGGAAAAACTCAGCAGGTCTGACAGCATCGGCGGAGAAGAAAAGAGTTGACGAGTTCTGTCGAAGGGTCATGAGGACTCGAAACGTCAACTCTTTTCTTCTCCGCTGATGCTGCCAGACCTGCTGAGTTTTTCCAGGTAACTTAATTGGTTCTGTTTATAATGGAATATTTCAAGAAATGAAGTGCATCTTAAATTCTGTGAATTAAATTATCTTGGAATTTTGTACATAAATTACTTTGAAACACTGAACAAAACATTTATAAATATGGGTATATAAATAGAAAATGTTGGATATACCCAGCAGGTCAGACAACATCTGTGGTGAGAGAAAAACACAAGCTACATTTCAGGTTGGTGACCTCTTGTCAAAACTTTTGCCAGTTCGGAAGAAAGGTCACCGACTTGTAAAGTTGACTGTTTCTCTCTCCACAGATGCTGCCTGACCTGAGCATGTTCTATTTATATTTCAGATTTCCAGCATCCACCATATTTTATCTTTGTATAAATATGGATTTTCTGGGGAGAACATTTTGAACTTTACAGCTAAATTATACTGGTGGAAACAATGTAAATTAAAAGCTTTGCTGAAGCATTTCTGACACAGCACTAAAGTTTGTGTATTTTTGTTCCCCTTGTATAATGTTGTGATAGCAGTACGCTAAAAGTGAATGCATGGCAGCAGATGCAAGGGATATTATATCGATGTATTTGGGTGAAAGAGCATGGAGATACATTTACAGTAAAGTCCCGCCATTTGTGACTTCCTCTTTCATGAATTTGCTTGTGCACGCAAAAGTCTTTGTACCCCAGTTCACCAATTCCATGCAAAATGTTCACTTATATGCGGTTTTAAAAATAAAAAACAGAAGCCATCTTTAGAAAATGCTGAAAGAAAGAAAAACCGCCTAAGTAACATTAAAAAAGGGAAGGTGTCCATGATGTATTTCCTGCAGTAGAAAGTGTGCACTGCTTGTGCCTTGTCTGCCATTGTTTACATGTGGCTGTTCCTTCTAGCTGCAATTTAATTCCTGATCGCAGTCCACCTCTACTCTCAAAGAACTGTAAGTGTGACAAATTTTTCATTTTTCTTGTTTTATTAAACAATTTCTCCAGTAAATTTATTGAAAACATAGTTTTTATTGCCTTTGATCCTTTGTACATGTAAAATTTTAGGATGGCTGGAACCTATCTAATTGATTCCCATTGTAAAGTATGTTCGTTGTTCACCAATTTTGTCTCGCCGTTTGCGAGATTTCATGGGAACATAACACGCTGAATGGTGGGACTTTACTGTAATTGAAATCTCATGACTATCCTTAGAAATTAATAAGCTCTAAGCTGATATCGGATCTCACTTTTAATGACGCATAAAGAAAAATTACAGTACAAAATACAACATTTGACGGTTTCTGCAATCTATATAGGGAGTGTTAAAACTAATGTACTGTGTCACAAGTGCAGTTTTTTTTTTAAAAAAGAGATTATGCTCTGGTAACAGTACAATGACACTTGCTTTCTGGCTTCTCTGCCTTTGCAACTTTGAGTTTTGTAAATGGAATCCAACCTGTCGATAATATTCATAACCATAAAGATGCAGGTTTTCCCCAAGGGGAGTACTGACAGTCCTACTTTTCTATTTTATTAATGTTGTAGAGTCCACTGGGTAGCACAGCCCACAGATTAAATGGCTGATAGCAGGCAACGCAACAATTGTTGTAATTGAAAGATCTGTTTATTCAAGGGAGTGAGTGGAATTGCTAGATTCACAATCATACAGGTAACTCAGTCGGCAAATACACTGCTTCCAATCTTACATGGTCATATGTACATTTATCACAAATGCCTGTTAATATGATTCATTTTAGTAAATATATTTCTTCTATAATGTCATAATGCTCCTAACCCATGCAATTTTCTTTTACAAAAGCTATGTGGAAGAATATTGTTTCATTGTTTAGGTTGTTAGATTGACCAGTGATTTGATATTTCAAGATCATTAACAACATACCAATAGGTTTACATCACCATATAATATTTAATATAACTTCAAAAAGTTCTGGAATAAAGCAGCATGTAACTGACTCATTGACAAAAAGACCACAAGTTTGATGTTTATTCGATACAAGACCACTTATCTCTATTGGGGTGGCAGTAAAACATGCTTGGCTCTGTTGTTCCATTCACCTCAGTAAGAAGATTGTGTTCTAACTCAGAAATACAGCTTGAATATATAGAACTGAATTTTAACCTGAAAAAACATGCATGTTTTGGTAAGATAGCTGGGTTAAAGTCTGAAAAATCTGTTTCCTGACCCAAACCCACCTCCAACCCAACCATTTCCATCTTTAACTGAATCTGAAAGTTGAGTAGGTGATCAAATTGACCAGGGAGGCAGATTAGAATTTAAAGTATGATAATGAAGCTGTGAGGTTCATTGTCTTTCATTGACTTTAATTGTTGTTGGCTTGGCTTTCTGTGTGCTGATCGCTTCATTAGGCGGGGGCTTGGTGAATTCAGAAACTAAGTGGTTTCACAACTACTTCCTGGGTCCAGATGGCCAGCCTGAGAAACCTCCACAATCTGGCAACTCCACCCCCACCACCTCCACCGAATAGACCTTCCCCTTGAGGTTTCTGAACAATCAGGCTGGTCTCTAGCCATGGAAGAGATTATGGCTGTCACTGACTCACACTGGGGAGTCCACATTATTGGGGAAATCTGAAATTGCAGGTTCCCAAGGCTTTGAATGCTACTACTCCCTGCGGGTCAGGTAAGTAAAATTTCTCCCCATCATGCAGACTGACGCTTCAATGCACTATCAAAGGAGTGCTATATTGTTGAGAGGCACTGTTGTCTAGATGAGACTTTAGATCAAGCCCCTGTCTCCTCATTCAGCAATATGTAAGTATTTGAAGAGAAATTCTCTTGCTGTTCTAGTTACCATATATCTCTCAACTAATGCCACTGAAACAGATTAACTAGTCATTTATCTTGATGCTGTTTATGGGGTCCTTCAGTGTGTAAGTTGGCTACTGCATTTGTTTACATCACAATGACTAAACCACTTTGTCAAGTAAATTATTTTTGATTTTGAATGTGAAATGCTCTATATAAAAACATAAATGCCTTTGGGATTGGGGCAATGGGGAGGGAAAAATCGTTACAAATCTCTCATGATTTCCATCTAGTATGTCCTGCTGGAACATGGGTGTGAGAATATTTAGGAAAGATAAAAATGGGATCAAAATGTTCCTCTGTCAGACTGACTACTGGCTAGTTACATGTTAAAACTGCTTCCACCATATATTTTATGTCACTAGCAGTAAATCCCGATAGATGCAGTATTATGTTCTGTTACTGCATTCTGCAATTGTTATTGTTATTCTGCACAGCCTTATCAGGTTTTAGTTCAGGGAACTGGGAAAAATAATTATTGCAGTACAAACTAATGTTTTTTCACTTGTCCTAACATTGGGCAGAATATTGCCGTCGGTATGCAGGAGAGGTCCGACGCATAAAATGACACACGATGATGTCAAGCCAGAGGCGGTTGTGTGCCCGTCGAACTGTCAACGGCCTATTAAGGCCATTGAAAAAGCAATTAAAGTTGTTAACAATGCTGTCCATCCAACCTTAAGGTTGGCGGGCAAGTGAAGAGCCCAAGCAGCCTTCGTGTTTTTCAGGGAACCACGGGTGGGATGAGGTTTCCTGAAGGTTTTATAAAATAATGAGTTAGATTTTGCAAAATTCACAAGCATGTCCCAGCTCATGTGACACTGTCACATGATGGGCCATGTTTAAATAATTTTTTACTTCCTTTATTAAAAAGTTTTATCAACTTAATCTCCCTGAGGCAGCTCTGTGCCTCAGGGAGATTGATGCACGAAAGAGCACAAGCCCCGCCTCTCCCTTCTCCCCCACCCGCACAGGTAGTGCTGAGCCTTAATTGGCCCGCCCATGTAAAATGGTGGTGCGCAGCTGATCGCGGGTGGCAATCGGCTCCGCACCCGCTTCCACCCAGCCTGCTTGACATAGGTAAGATTCTACCCATTGTGTCTGCAGCAGAACTTCAAAATTGTGAGCAACTTTGCCATTAGTTCTTGGCATCACAAGGTATTCTGGGGAAATGAGCTACCAATGGCTGTAGGCTACATTTGGGATGGAGTAGGGTTTTGGGGAAAATATGGTCCACAGTGGTTCCTTTTTTCTCCCAATCACTCATGCTTCTTATCAACATCCTGCTCCTTTCAAATCACTCCTACCCTTTCACCTGTCGCAACCTCCTCCCTATCCTACTATCCCACATACCAATCATGACAATTCTTAACCTTTGTATTACATGTTTAACCCCTCCCTATATCTTCCTTTCTCCCTTGTTCTGCTATCACTCGCATCACCCTTACCCGCTCTCTGCTGCCAATTGCTATTCACTTCCTCTCCTCCCCCAATACTCCACTTACTAGGTTACTCAAGGTTAAAAGGCACTCGTCCTCAACCTATTTCCTTGTTCCTGCTTGTTTTCCCGCTGTCACTTTTGATGCCTCCTGCTCCTGTTTGCCACCCTCTGAAAGCAAACAAAGCCCCCAAGTACAATTTAAAAGAAATAGAATGAGAAAAGATTTTTCTCTCTATCTTTGTTTCACAAGTGTTAGTAATTAGGACTTTTGTCTCATGGACTTAAGGAATTGGAAACTACCTTTTCCAAATGTCATTAAACACTTCTATGATTAGCTGATCCAGAATTCACTTGCTTTGGAAAAATACATGAGGACTACATGAAGTCTCTTTTATCCCCATTTCTCTTTCCTGCCACCCCCCCCCAAGCATAAAGTAGTTTCCATAGTGCATAGAACAGATGTAGAAGCCATTACTTTTTTCTTCATTCTCTCTCCTGCAAGCACATGCTGCCACACACTCACATGAACATAGGCATATTCTTTAAAGAAACACACCCAATAAAGGGTGAAATTTGGCCACTTGGGCATGGTGAATATACTGAGCCTGCACAGTCAAATTCAGCAAGAGTCACAGCTCTGGGCAAATTTTTCAAGGTCCAAACCAGACTTGTGAAAGTTAAGACCTTCAAACACAAAACAACTCTGTGAGTAAATTAACGTTTTGTGAAGTTGGTAAATCTTTAGTTGGTTTAAAGGGTTATTTTAGGCATTAGAAATTACCTTTGAGGGAATAAAAAGTTGTGAGAGTAGATCAAATTAAAATTTCTTCTATCACGCTGTGATATTTCTAATGTTGAAAATACCCATCTCAATAGCACCCATGGGAGTTAACATACAACAGGTACTTCTCTTCCAAATGGGAGTGAGGCCCACATTCCAAATTTTTTAATATATTCAGCACACAAAATGTGAAGCAGAAGAGCAGAAATTTGCTTGACCTTGATTTTCCTTATGGATACAGGTCATGAAATTGGGGTCTCATGATCTTCCTCATTTTTTAGGATTTAAGCAGGTCATGTCAGAAAAGTTACCACGAGGATGGCTAACTTGTCCAAGCATTCATAGCGAAGTCACCTTTTGATTAATGCAGCAAGGTGACATTCCACACATACCATGAGAACTTGCTTTGAATTTGTGAATGAGAGCTTGTTTATTATATTTGTTGAGTTATGGATTAAAAACTGGAAATAGTAAAACTGAAACGATAATGTTTAATTTGCTGATGCCCTTTTCCCCGTTTTAATTTGTACAATGGGTAGATAGAGGTTTTTAATCACCCTTCTCACTGATTTGCGTTCCAGCTTTGATATCCTGAATAGCTTTTCTAATCTACTAAAAAAAGATTGTAACCTGAACCAAAATTGTGCATTACTAGCAATAAGTATAATTTCAGATTAAATTGCCTTATCAAGAAAATTGACGTTTTGTTTCTGTTTAGGGTGAACATGTATGTACATTCACATATGCATCTCAAGGAGGAACCAATGAGGTTAGTGGTGACCAAGTGAAACTGATGTACCTATGTTTAGTGTGTGGTTAAATTAATGCATATATGTTTGGAGCAGAGCTGTTCAAAATATTTAAAGACCTTTGAATGGTGCAGTCATACAATACCACTGAGCGATGCAAGCAGACAGCCTAAAGTTCTAGTGTTTAAACATCTCTCTGCCTCCTCCCAATGATGCTTATGAAACAGGAAAATTTGCCTCCCTTAGACATGAATAGAGTTCCCAGTTTCCACAACAAAGTGCAAATTCTCCATAATCACTAAGTAATGTATCTTGTTTTGGAAAAATAGGAAAGAATAAACTTAATCTTAGCTGACCTGAGAGCCGTTATGTCTATAACTGCCACATGCACCTATTTATACTCAGCTAAAATGTGTCAGGACTTGCCCCACTGCTTGTGTTGGGGAAAATTTCCTGATTTAAAGATAAAGGTTACCTATTTTAGTAGACTCTGCTCATTCTTTGAATCCTTTATCCTTTGTAATTTCCCTGTTTGCTCTGTAACTAATCTGATGTTTTAATTGTTATGATTAGATAACTCAGGAAGCATGCTCTGTCCCTTCCAGCCACACACTACCATTTCCCTTTTTGTTACCATGCTTTATTACCTTCTCCTCTCTCTAATTTATCATATCTTCTCTCACAAGATCCCTCATCCCCACTATTTAGTTTAAAACCTTCTCTACCGCCCTAGTAACATGACTCACCAGAACACTTATTTCAGCAAGTGTCTCAGCAATTCTCCCACACCAATCTTTGAGCCAAGCATTCAACTCTCTAACCTTATCTACCCTCTACCACTTTGCTAGTGGTTCAGGTAATAATCCAGCGATTATTACCTTTGAGGTTCTGGGTTTTAATTTGGTCCCTTGCAGCTCCTACTCTCCAAAGCAGAACATCTTTCCAAGTCCTGCTTACATGGACTGTGACAGCTGGATCGCCCCCCTCCCACTGCAAGTTCTGCTGCAGCACAGAGCAGACATCCTGAGCTCTGCCACTGGGCAGGCAACACAGCCTTTTGGACTCTCATTCTTGGTTGCAGGGAACTGCATCTATATCCCTGGCTATATTGTTCCGTACTGCCACTACAGTCCTATTAACTCTCCTCCGCTTGAATGGCTTCCTATGCCACGGTCAGTGCACTCATCAACCCTGCAGCCCCTGCTTTCATCTGTTCAGGTTGCAAGACCTCAAACCTGTTGGGCAATTGCAAAGGCTGAGGCTCCTCCACATCTACCTTTTTGATTCCCTCACCTGCCTCTTTCGCAGTCATGCTGCCCTGTATCTGACCATAGACCAAATCAGACAATCCTAAGGGGTGTGACCACCACCGGGAACAAACGTCCAGATAACTTACCCGCCCTCCCTGATGCATCACAGCTCAGTCTCCAGCTCAATGACTCTGAGCCGAAGTTCCTCCAACCACAGACATTTGCTGCAGACATGTTTACTTTGGATCACACAGGTGTCCATGAATTCCCACATTCTGCAGTGGCCACGCATCACCTGCCCTGCCATTTTTAGAGCGTTTAATTAATTAAATAATTGTCTTTACTGATTTGCATTTTAATTAATGTTTCTAGTCTTGCATGTGCTTATATTCTTATTTCAATCAATGTTCTACTTACCCTGATTGAAATTCTCCAGCTCAAATGAAAAGAAAATACTCAACCGTCAATCTAATAAGCTTTACCACTATTTATAAACCTTACACTACTAAGAAAACCTTACAAGTACTAAAATTATCCAAGTTTTGAAAGGTAAATGAGAAAAATACTCACCAACCAATCGAAGACCTATTTTCCTGTAATATCACACTTGATTTTCTCAGAACTTGGCCGGTCACCTCTGGAGCCATGGACTGAGCTGGCTCTTGTAAAGCCTCCCGGCCTACTGCTCTTTTATGAAGTCTTTTTATAAGGTAGCCACTTAAGTCCTCGCTGCATCAAATTCCCTCATTTGCCAACTATCCAAGTGCTCACTGTGTCTAGCTGCACTGAGTGATGAGCTGCTTTCTCGTGCTTGCTTACTACTCACACTTGCTTAAAGAAACTTCTTCAGACGTTTTTAGTGTTTATGTTTGAAACTTAAATTTGTGAGGATTAAACATGTTAATATTTGCCTATTTTTTATCACTTTACATCTGATTTGAATTAATATTCTGCCAATTTTGTGTTTCTGTCTGATTTGACATCTCCCACACAATTTGTTTTAATATGCTTTTTAGGAACCATAGTTTAAAAGACTGCAGCTTTTAATTTTCAAATCTTGCAGCTGCTGTGATTGTTGTAAATTAACTGACTATAGCACAGCAATAATGAAGGTTTTCTTTTATAAACGCCTTTGTTTGATGAAGCATAATTGCTTTTTCCCCGCAGCGATGGCACATGAGTGTAGGCATCAGTGAGGACAACAAGCTATTCTCTTGCTCTGTCTGGCGGTAAGTGAATAAGGATTTATGAGAGTGTTTTGAATAAGCACTGTTATGTGTAATAGATGTAGTTAAACCTATTTGGAATTCGTTTAATAACTTCAGTGAAGCTTTTTGAACAAGTAATCCAAACTTAGAAATAATGCCAAATATCAGTTATGCTGCTTTACTGTAGCATCAAGTCAACAATATAAATCAGAAAACTTTCATGAGACTAACTTTTCCAGGAGGGGAAAGAAAGTTAAGTTTGCATGTTGACAAGATTATAATGGGAGCAAATATTTGTATGGGCTCATTTTCACAACAAGCAAATGCAATATCTGTATTAAAAAACACAGCTAATTTATAGTATTGTGTGCATTTATTTCTCAATTAACTAATCAGGAAAGTTGACCTTGTACAGAATATTTTTAGTATGTGTTTCTCTAACCTGCACAAAGATGCAGCCATTCCACCATATTTCATTATTAACATTGATAATGTCTGCACATTTTGCAGATCAATTAATATTGAATTACTGAAATAGATTCAGAAAGAATATCTTCATCTGTATCTTCTAAATAAAAATCAACAGCTCCCTCATATTGCTCCTGCACCTGCTCCCACCATCAGTGGAAGACCTGTGCTCACTAGTGCTTCACTGTAGTTTTACATAGTTCAAAATGCTCAAGAGACATTCGACATTTGGAAAGACAAAATCCATAATTATACTGATGCTCCACAGTCCACAGTCATGATTGCATGGAGAACTAAGCTGCGTGTTTGTACCTCCTGAACTGATTGCTGAGAGTTATTGCAGAAGTCTTGGACCTCAGTTGTCTGCTTCCTATGTGGGTAGGGAATAATGCCTATTAAGTGAAATGAATAGGATGAAAAGGAAGGGTGGATCTCATTTTAAAGGGAAAAGCTTTATAAAAAAAAATGGGAACAAGAATGTCTTGAGTTAAGTATTTTGCAAAACAATTTGGTCTTGACTATGGATGATTTTGACATTTTTTTTCTTTTGCAGACCTCAGGGGAAATCCTACCTGTTCTTTACCCAGTTTAAAGCTGAAGTCACCAATGCTAAAATTGAATTTGCAAATGGTTTTGTGAGTGTAATTAAATTTTGTATTTTGTCATATCTTTTTGCAAAATGGTAATACCTGGTATTATGTCACGTTCTAAATCCTTTCTTAAAGGCAAATAGTCTGGACAGTTTGAGTCAATGGGCTGAATTTTGTGCCTGCCCCCCCCCCCCCCCCCCCCCCCCCCCCCCCCCCCCCCCATTAGTTCATTTGAAGGTGATGGCGAGGGCTCGCCTGCCTGCCGCCTTCCCTCTCACCCCTGCCCCGTCTCCCATGTTATGGTGTGCAAGTAAGGCATCAGGCAGCCCGCCCACCTCTGGACCTAGGGTATCATTCCACCTCCACAGTTGTAATACGTGCGACAGAGGCAAGGTAGAACCTGTCAGCTTTCACTGTGTGGGTTGCTGTTGGGTTGAATGTCATCTTTGCCCACTGGAGTTGGGGGAGCCGGGTTTCTGGTCAGTGCATTGCCACTGGACTTCTCAGTGGTGGGGGTGCTGGTAATCCGTTCTTCCACCTCGACCCGTAAATCCCCAGTGAATTGGTTTTGTTTTTGCACCAGTGCACACTGAATAGAGCAACTTGGGTGTGAAGTTGTCAGAATGTGATTCAGGGAAGAGACCGCTTTCAGGTGACAGTCATGAACTGTTTATAGTCATGCATTGTAATCTGTTTTGAGAAACAATATAAGATGCAAGTATTCTTTATGTTTCAAAGTACATCACATGCAACAGGTTACTTTAAAGTGCAATGGCTGTTGTGTGCATGCAAAGTTTAAAACGGCAATTTATATTTATATCATGCCTTTAATGAATTAAGTGATCAACCCTCTAATGCAAGAACAATAACATGCAAAAAAGAAATAAAACTCAGCAGCGGATCAGATCTTAAAACTTGGCCAAGTAAAAAGTAAAGTCAGGGGAAAAAAAATCACATTGTCCAGGAGCTTGTTTACAGCTGAAAGGTCACTTTCCATAGTAGTTACTGGTACTTGAGTTTCTCACTGGAGCAGTCATGGCTAGTTGATTCTCATTACTCTTGGAGACAGTGGCGTTGATTCAGAAACCTCTTTTTAAGAACTTTCAATTTGCAGCAATTAGGTGTTCTGGTGGGTTTTCAAATTACAAACAGCTCAGCTTTGCTGAGAGGTTTCAGAGAAAGAGATGGGGTAGGGCTGTTGCTGCTGTGGCAGTTTTTCTGGCTGTCAGCTCAAGTCCAGTATGTTTTCACCCAAGAGCTGGGTCATGTGACCTTTCTGGTTTCAACCTGGGTTATCTTAGCCACCACCTCTGAGAGCTCCATAAACTCTCTCAATCAAGCAACTTGTGTTCTTCACAAATGTAACATAGTAGCTACTGTAGGCCAGTGTCCTTTGCTTAATGTCCAACTGATGACCTTTGCTCAGATGACGAAAAGCTTGGGTAAAGAGGTAGGTTTTAAGGGTGGAAAGCAAGGTGGAGAGGTATAGGGAAAGAAATTTCAGAGCATAATGTCTACGCAGCTGAAAGCACAACCAATAATGATGGAGCAGTTAAAATTGGGTATGCTCAAGAAGCCAGAATTAGATGAGCACAGATATATTGGAGGATTGTTGGGCTGGAGGAGATTATAGAGATGGTGAGGGGTGAGGCCGTGATAGGATTTGAAAGCAAGAATGGGAATTTTAAAAGGAAGAGGTTGCCTCACCAGGAGAGTGTAGGTCAGCGAGCACAGAACTTGAGTATTGCTGAAAAAAACATTTTGTCGACTCATCAGAACAATTGTAAAAATACCAATGTCAGGGGAAACAACAACTTTATACTGTATGGGAAGAGAGTGCCGATTGGTTGGCAAGTGGACTCTGGTAGAGGCATTGCCATGGAGAATGCACCAGTTAATGGTGACTGACAGCTAACTGCCAAGCATTGTTTGAAATTTAAACCAGGCAGCTTGATTCTGATTGTTCAAGGCATTGCCTTGAGAATGAACCAGCGAATGGCTATCATTTATTTTGTTCAGCTGAAACAGGTGTAATGTGTGTACATGTTCTTCTGTTTGCAAAGAATAGGGCTCTGTGTATTAATATTTGTAGCTTCTGGTACACTCAAATGTGTCACACTGCAAGCTCGACTGTCAATCTTAAATTGGTTGTCAGTGTAATTTTTTAGAACACTGAGGATTATTTTGCAAATGTTGTCCAATCGTGGGATCACATCTAATGTTGGACAGTGTATTTGAGTCTTGCAAACATGGGCTGGTTGGGTACGGTACCTTGCCGGTTGTGAACAGCGAAGGGACATGCTGTTTGATACGATCAGCCAATCTTTGGGACGTATGGCCTACATACTTAGTATTGCACTGGCACTGAAATTCATATACCATGTTTACTCATTTGTGTAATGGGCAAAACATCTTTTTAGCTTGACAGCAACATTGTTAGTGGCGAATACCATTCGTGTTGCTAATGCACAACTAGCCTCACCTGCTGATCAAATTTTTGAGAGCCCCTTTGCCATTCCAGGGTAATCTGAGGTAGACTAGGTACTTTTCAGGGCCAAAAGTGACAACCTTAGGCCTGTTTGTGAGTTTGCGTGATATACAGCACAAAACGATCTGATCGGAGTAGAAATGGTTGTGGTTGTTGGAAGTCAGTCATCTCAGCTCCAGGACATCACTGTAGGAGTTCCTCAGGGTAGTGTCCTCAGCCCAACCATCTTCAGCTGCTTCATCAAGGACCTTCCTTCCATCATAAAGTTAGAATTAGGGATATTCGCTGATGAATAGCACCATTCGCGACTCCTCAGATACTGAAGCAGTCCATGTCCAAATGCAGCAAGACCTGGAAAATGTTCAGGCTTGGGCTGAAATGTGGCAAGTAACATTTGCGTCACACAAGTGTCAGGCAATGACCACCTCCAACAAGAGAGAATCCAACCATTGCCCCTTGATGTTCAATGGCATTACCATCACTGAATCCCACCAGTATCAACATCCTGGGGGTTGCCATTGACCAGAAACTAAACTGGACTAGCCATATAAATACTGTGGCTACAAGAGCAGGTCAGAGGCTGGGAGCTGTGTGACGAGTAACTTACTTCCTGACTCCCAAAAGTCTGACCACCATCTACAAGGCACAAGTCAGGAGTGTGATGGAATACTCCCCACTTGCCTGGATTAGTGCAGCTCCCACAACACTCAAGAAGCTCGACACCATCCAAGGCAAAGCAGCCCGCTTGATTGGCACCACATCCACAAACATTCACTCTCTCCACCACCGACGCACAGTAGCAGCAGTGTGTACCATCTACAAGATGCACTGCAGGAGTTCACCAAGGCTTCTTCAACAGCACCTTCCAAACCCACGACCACTACTATCTAGAAGGACAAGGGCAGCAGATAGATTGGAACACCACCGCCTGGAATTTCCCCTCCAAATCACTCACCATCCTAACTTGGAAATATATCACCGTTCCTTCACTGTTGCTGGATCAAAATACTGGAACTCCCTTCCAACAGCACTGTAGGTGTACCTACACCACATGGACTGCAGCGGTTCAAGAAGGCAGCTCACCACCGCTTTCTCGAGGGTAATTAGGGCTGGGCAATAAATGCTGGCCCAGCCAGCGAAGCCCACGTCCCATGAATAAATTTTTTAAAATTATTCCGCAGGATGCCTTTGATGCGTCCTATCTCAGCATTAAGCTTGCATGGAGATGGGGGGAGGGGAGAGCATGTATTGACCAGTGAAGATAGGCTTGCAGTAGACTGTGGTGGAAAGCCCCCTGGCAAATTTCTCAACTAGTATGTCAAGTGAAGAGAGTTCATTCGACTGCTCCATTTCAAAGGTGAATTTGAGCGCAGGATGGAGCCCATTAAGACATGCAAGAAAATTATTGCATGTTGCTATGGATTTGATGGCATTGACAGATGAATGAGACTTGGTGCAAGTTAGGACGTGAGCAGCAGAGTTTTAAATGACCTCAAGCTAATGGAGTTTATTGAGAAAGAGCAGCCAGGAACCTGTTGGAATAGTCAAGTCTCAAGGTAACAAATTCATTAATGAGGGTTTCAACAGCAGGCAATATTATGGAGTTGGAAATAAGGCATTCTTATTGATGATGGAACATATGGGCGAAAGCTCCACTCTGGGTCAGGTATGTCACCAAGTTGCGAATAGTCTTGTCTAATCTCAGACAGTTGTTGGGGAGAGGGATGGAATTGGTAGCTAGGGAATGGGGTTTGGAGTGGGGACCAATAACAATGGCTTCCCAGTCTAATTGGAGGAAATTTCTGTTCATCCATTACTGAATGTCAGGTAAGCAGTCTGCTAATTTAGCAATAGTGGAGTAGTTGAGAGAGTTGGTGGTGAGGTATAAAAACAGGCAGTGAAAGTTTCTATAAATATTTTAAAAAGAAACAAGTTAACAAACTGCGCGTTAGTCCTATAGAAAGTGAGTCTGGAGAATTGATAATGGAAAACAAGGAAATAGCAGATGAATTAACAGGTATTTTGCATTAGTCTTCACTATAGAGGATACAAGTAATATCCCTGAAGCAGCTATGAATCAGGAAATGGGAGGGAGGAACTCAGGAAAATTACTGTCACCAGAGAAGTGGTAGTGAGTAAATTGTTGAAGCTGCGGGCTGACAATTGCCTGGGTCCTGATGGATTTCATCCTAGGATCTTAGAAGTGGCTAGTGCGATAGCTGATGCATTGGTTTTAATTTTCCAAAACTCCCTAGATTCGGGGAAGATGCATTCAATTGGAAGATGGCAAATGTAGCTCCATTATTCAAAAATGGAAGGAGTCAGAAAGCAGGATGCTACAGGCTAGTTAGCTTTACAACTGTCATGGGGAAACTGTTAGAAGCTATGATTAAATAAGCTATGGTGGTGTACTTGATAAGTTCAAGGTCATTAGGCAAAGTCAACATGGTTTTGTGAAAGGGAAATCATGTGTAACCAACTTATTGGCATTCTTTGAGGAAGTGATATGTGCTGTGGGTAAAGGGGAACCAGTAGATTTACAGTATTTAAATTTCCAGAAGGCATTTGATGAAGTGCCACATCAAAGGTTATTGCAGAAAATAAAAGCTCATGATGTGGCGTGGATAGAAAATTGGCTGGCTAACAGGAAACAGAGAGTAGGCATAAATGGGTCTTTTTCAGGTTGGTAAGATATAACGAGTGGTGTGCCACAGGGATCAGTGCTGGGACTTCAGATGTTTACAATTTATATAAATGACTTGGATGAAGGGATGGATGGGATGGTTGCCAACTTTGCTGATGACACAAAGGTAGTTAGGAAAATAAGTTGTGAAGAGACATGAGGCTACCAAAAGATATGGATAGGTTAATGAGTGGGCAAAGATCTGGCAAATGGAGAATAATGTGGGAAAATGTGAAATTATCCATTTTGGCAGGAAGAATAAAAGAGAAGCATATTATCTAAATGGAGAGAGATTGCGGAACTCTGAGATGCAGAGGATCTGGGTGTCTCAGTGCATGAATCACAAGAGGTTAATGAAAAGAACATATCTTTTTACTTCTTTTGGACTGTGGGTTAAAATTACAATGGCCACAGTTTGAAAGACACATATACTGGAACAGGATGCAAGATATATAGTGTTGCAGTCCTGGAATAGTGTACCATGAAAGACAGGATGGTGTTGGAAAGGAGTCCTGGACCAAGGGAGCTGCCTGACAGCAGCATTTTAATTGGCTCCTGACCAGCTGACCAGAGCTTGTGTGGTAGCAGTGCAGCAGAGAGCTCTTGACCTACAAAGAGAAGACACTTAAAATCTCTTTTCCTCATATCTCTATAACCTGCTCTCTCACTAAGGAAACCCCTTTAAAAAGAAAAAGGGGAAAACCACTGTTGGAGACATTAAAAAGGAAGTTCTCAACCAGTGAACTAAAGACTGAAAGTGCTGGAAGACCACCCCATGTCACTTACAAAGACCTGAAAGGAATTTGGAAGACATCGATCAAAACTAACCCATCGAATCCTGTGCTCCAGATTGGTGCTATTGAACAGTTTTATCCCATCCTTAAAATCCATGTTTTGTATGTCTTATGTGTCTTGTGTGAGCGTAGGGATTTAAGAAGGGGGTAGAGTTTAAGTTAGTGTTAGAAGTTAGCAATTCATATTTCTTTTGCCACTAGTTAGACAATTTGTTCAATACAGTTATTTATTTAGTTATGTTTACAAACCTGGAACTCATTTTCGGTTGACCTAAATTAAACAGTTGGATAGAATTGGGGCAATCTGGTGGTTTGGCCAAACTTTTCACATTTGTTGCAGCTCAGGGAACAGTGGGGCTTGATAGTACAGCACACCATCCCCTGTGAGCTGTGGCAATATGTATTACAGCAGAATAAGGGTGATGCTTTCTTCCAAGTTGCTAAAAAAAATGACAATTTGCTGTTTCTGCTATTTTTTTAGGATTTCAACAGCTGACACTCTGATTTTAGCATGCTAGTGAGAAATCTTCACATTCTCATTAGTCAAGCATAGTGCATTTCAGAGGAGATGATTGTTACTGCCCATATTGTGTTTCAATTGACTTCAGTGTGATGATTAGGCAGATGGGAAACTGTAAAAATAAAATTAGTTATGTCTGCTGCTCAATTTAATGGTTTAGATCTCGAATTCTCAATGCTCCAGTGTTTAGAGAATAAAAACTGTGGCATTCTCTACATGACTATATAAACCAATTGTTACATGTGTGACATTAATCTTAAAAGGAGATTTTGGTTTCTTATCGCTTCTACCTTAAATGTAATTGTAAAAAGAACTTTACAAGTACAAACACAAATATCTACCAGCAGCCATAGTAATTTTGTTAGATGAATGCAGGGTATTCTAATGTAGCTAGCAGGCTTAGTAATCTTGTTAGATGAATGCAGGCTCATTGTTGGAATTGACACATCTGAATCGGAAGATCGTGAATTCAAGCCTCAGTCTTAGATTTAAGAACGTGTTGGCCCGGATCTGCTGAGGAGCGAAAATCAACGTTGAACTGCCGTTCCACTCAAACTTTCCCCTGACTCGACGCTGCTCCGCACTTCTTGCTGGGTCTCTCCCAGAAGTGCAGAGCGTAGCATCCCTCGAAGAGCTCCATTGCAGCAGGGTGGAGTTGGGATGGGGGGAAGACAGGACAATGCCTCCTTTTTATGACGGGCTTCCTTATGGTAAGTTTTAAGAGTCCAGTTTGCGCTGGTGAGATGGTGGTCAGGGGAGTGGTCGGCTCATCGGTGGCAGGTGCGGTCATTGAGTGATTGGCGTGTCAATTCTGAGTTCCTAGGAGTTAGGCTAGGTTTCTTCTGTCTAACATTTCCTATATAACTATTCAGGTGAGTAAATCGGAACTCTCTGAAGTCTCCGAGATTTGTGAGTGTCCTGGGGAGCAGGGGAATTGCCCATCAGAAGTTAAAACTTCCCAGGCAATTCCCAAATAGGTCACTTCCTGTGGAAGTCCTGACACGCACCTCTGGCTTTGCGTCTAGCCTCTGACGATCGGAGACCAGACTATTTGGGCCTATCTAGGCTGAAACTTCAGTATTGTACTGAGGGAGTGCTGCCCTATCAGAGGTGCTGCTATTTGGGTAAACCATTAAGCATAGGTCATGTCTGCTCTCAGGTGCATTTGAAGGACCCCATGATACTTTCAGAGGAATTCTGAGTGCTTGCCAATATTTATCTCTAAGCCATTAATTATCCTGCAATCAACATCACTAAAACAGATAAATCTAGTCATTTATATCATTGCGCTCTGAGCAAGAGTCATACAGACTTGAAACGTTAACTGTTTCTCTCTCCACAGATGTAGCTAGACCTGAGTTTTTCCAGCATTTTCTGTTTTTGTTTCAGATTCCCAGCATCCACAGTATTTTGCTTTTATATCATTGTGCGATCTTGCAGTGCACAAATTCGCTGCCATGTTACCTTGCATTAGTGACTGTACTTCAGAAGTCCTTTACTGGCTGTTAAGTGCTTTAGAATCTCGGTGCACAAATTGGCTGCTATGTTACATTCCATTAGTGACTGTACTTCAGAAGTTTTTTATTGGCTGTAAAGTGCTTTAGAATTTCAAGCTATTAAAAGCATGATATAAAATACACATTCTCTTTCTCCTTCGTTTTTTGCCTGATGCAACTTGCTAGGGTTTATTTTAATAGACCAACTGTTTTGTCTTTAGAAGAAATCATGTTGATGACTTCAGTAGTGTGACTTAAAGCCTGAATATTAATATTCTTTAAAATCACTATCCAAGTCAAACATGAATCCATCTTCATTCAGTTGTCTTATGTGGAAAAATGTATTGCATCAGCTTTTTGTCACAGTTGAAATATTTACTGGTGTGTACTGCTATGAAGTAACAGCTTCAACAAATGCCGCTGTGATCCAAAAGACTCTTGTTCGTCAATTTTCTGTTTTTTGAAGGCATTTATGCTAGAATTTTTGTGGACATTATCAACTCACTGTTGTAAGCAACCTTCATGTGAGTCTACAGAGTTTGTTTCGTGTTGAGATGATCTTTCATCAGAACCGAAGAATGATAGAAGGGTAGGGTACAGAAAGCACAAAAGAGATCTCTAAGGGTTTGTTGCAGTGTCTTTGACTCATGATGTTTTTTATCAATCAGTCCAAGTGAAGAGTTAGAAGATTTGTCATATTGAGCACGACCAACATGGGAACAAAAACGGAAAATGCTGGAAAAACTCAGCAGTCTAGCAGCATCTGTGGAGAGAGAAAGAGTTAATGTTTTGAGTACGTATAACCCTTCTTCAGAGCTGGATAGGAACATAGGACTTAGGAGCAGGAGTAGGCCTTTCAGCCCTTGGAGTCTGCTCCACCATTCAATAAGATCATGATTGATCTGGTTGTAATCTCAACTCCACTTTGCCATTTCCCTAACCCTTGACTCTCTTGTCCATCAAAACTCTGTCTAACTCTTCTTGAATAAATTCAATGACCCAGCCTCCTGCTTCCTGGGGAAGAGAATTCCACCTACTAATCACCATTTGAGAGGGAAAAAAAATTCTCCTCATCTCTGTTTTAAACAGTAGAACTCTTATTCTTAAACTGTGTCCCTGGTTCTAGTCTTTCCCATAAGTGGAAACATCCTTCCGGTATTTATCCTTTTAAATCCCTCAGGATCTTACTTCAATAAGATCATTTCTTATTCTTCTAAACTTCAATGGGTATAGGTACAACGTATTCAATATGAGATGAAACAGGAAGCAGCAACTAAATGATGTGCAGTTGGATTACAGGAGAATTAAATGAGGAAGAGAAGACTGAGGGAAACAAATAGTTGAAATCAAGTAGTTATCTGGTTAGGTGGTGACATGAATGTGTGTTGATGCCAGCATAGTAAGAATGCATTGAACTCTTACTAAAGTTTGGAAAAGAGTTTGGATCAGGAAAAAAAAATAAGTACAGGGGATAGTCACCTTAGTAGTATTGATGCAATGTAGAGACAGGAAAGTTTACAACTATGTTTAGAATTTCTAATTATAAAGGCTACATTGAATGTGCTTGGTGTACTGAAAACTTACTTGGATAAGGTTGTGTGCATATATTCAGAATAATTTATTTACCATTCATCTGTAAATGCTGGGTTAGTATGAGCAAAGCATCTTGAAATAGTTGGCTCTGATTAAGAGGACAGGAAGTAGCTCCAAATTCTTCTCCAAAATTAGCTGCTGGAGTTTGTAGTGTTATTTGTGGTAAAGCAATATCTGTTTTTAAGACAGATTTTCTTGTGGAGGTTTCCTCACGCCATTTTCAGCTGAATAATGTTAAAAGATCGCTGAACCAATGTTCATGGCATGCAAATAGTAATTAACACTAGGTTGAAAATGCTCTGAGCCAGGCATGATACAGGTGAATTTTTGTATGGCCTGACATGCAGCTATTATCTTTCTCTTCCTGCCATCGCAAAAATGTGTATTAGTTGACAGCAATTTACTAATCCCTTATAGTGGGAGTGAAAGAATTCAGTCATCATCTGAGCAATGAGTTCTGATGAAACTAACTAAACCTATTGAAGAAGTGCAAAAATAAGTCAATGATACTGAGCTGGCTCTGCGTTAGTCTAAAGCAGGTACCCGTCTTGGAGGTAATTAACAATAATGGAACCAACATTGGCAGTAACCTGGAAACAAATAAAATACTGAAAGAAATAAAATGAAAACATGCACACTGACAGTAACACCTAGTAATACACCACTAAAATCCTAGTTTTAACTGAATACGTGACAGTTAATGCATTAATAGGAGGATAGGCGTTTTCATCTCTGACTGCTTTTAAGATCAGGCCTCCCTATTACAACTTATGGTGCTTCTTACAAGTCTATATAATTGGGAAAATGTTTCATCCTGTGGGGTATTTGTTCCCATGGGGCGGATTGTATTATATAGACGTTAACTACATTTTTGGGTTAAAAGCATCAACATTCTGGTTTTAAGAATTTTTTATGTTCATCAGTGGGAGCATAGAGTATAATGTAAATTTTACATTTTTTTTGGCATGTAATGCCTTCAGAAATCATTTTGCTGCACAGCGGGATCATTGTCGATTTGAAATCTCACTTTTCTGTAACCATCAGTTTGTCACTGATAACCTGCTTCAGAACAAAGGGCGAGCAGCCCTAAGTTTTCCACTCTGCTCAAAATTGATTTCTGAACAAGAAAATCTGACCTCTGTATACAAGTATGGGAGAACTTTGCTCATCAGCCACATTATATTTCTAGTCTTTATGAGCTGATCAAACTGTTGGTTCCTTACTAGAACTAAAGAGGTCAAAAATTGCATTTCATAAGTACAAGAATGTTTCCAAGGTTGTCCTGCATTGCTGCACTTGGATTTAAGCTGGTGTGAAGCTAAATCATCTCCTTGAGGTTATCTCACATCAGTTGCCAAAATATGATCCATTTGGTGACTTTGCTGCACAGCTATGCTACAGTTTTTGTCTGGATGCCAAAATAGCAATGTAACTGGATTGTTTGACCTAGAATTAACATTTGGCCAAGAAAAATTCATCTTTCAGTTTCATTTTTATTTTTTCATATTGTGCAAATCTTCTGGCCAGGATTTTTTGCTGAGCGGTCGCACGCCAGACCCGCTCGAGCGTAAAATGATGCGTGATGATGTCAGACGAGCGTCCCGACGTCATTGCGCACTCACGTGATACTTAGTTCGGTACCCGCACACGGGAGTTGGCTGTGCACTCACCGACAATTAAAGGGCCTATTAAGGCCATTAACAATCCAATTGATTTAAATTTTTCACTGCCTGTTCAATCTTAGGTTGGTGGGCAGGTGAAAAGGCCAGGAGGCCAAAGGCATTTTTTGCAAAACCTCACCCATGGGCAGGATGAGGTTTCGACCCATCGTTAAAAAATAAAAAAATCTTAATTTCTAACATATCCTTGTTCATGAGTCACATGAGGGGGCATGTTTTTTAACACCCTAAAATTCTTTATTTTTTATTTCCAAAACTGTTCATCTCCCTGAGGCAGCTCTGTGCCTCAAGGAACTTTTCCAGATGCATGAAGTTCACGCTACTACCCCCCCCTCCCTCAGACAGTCAGTGTTGCAGCATGCGAAGGCCCACCAGTGTGAAATCGCGGCCCGGCCCCAATTGTGGGCAGCGTTCGGCTTCCAGATTGCCCATGCTGACCCCGCCCGACGTCAAAATTCTGTCCTTTATGTGCTAGTTAGATTAGCTGCATCTGGCTTCCCACTCATTAATAGATAATCATGGCAGCTGAATTGTAATTATGACATATATAATTGTCATGCCCAGTGAAGGCATGTCCTAGTCATTAATTAACATATGGACTGTGTTCACATAGAAGCTTCTGGAACTGTCTTAATATTTTAAAATGAACACTGAACTGTTAAAATGGCTGCCAAGAGTCAGGTGAGTTGCAGCCATAACAAAGACTATCAAGCTTCTGGACAGTTCTGAATTGAAAAATACTGGGTGGAGGCCTCTCCCTTGAATGTATGCACCCAGATGGAACCTACCTGTGGCATTTACACTTGTTCATGTTTGGAGATTCACCCCAAACACAAACCCAGGTTTCATGGTGGGGATTTTCCAACCCCTCATGCCAGCAGGATCTTCCAGTTCAGTTAACGTGAATGGAGGTTTCAATGGCTCGCTGGCCCCAGCACGGGAGGGCTGGAAAATTCCAACCCAAGACTCCAATTTGGAACCCTAACAATGAGAACTGGGCAGAAGCCAAGTCATCCTAAGTGTGAAGCACTCATTCATTATCTCCATTATATGGCAATAACTTTCAGTTAAGCCTTCTGGGTGGACAATACCAGTATTGGTCATGTGACTGAAAATGGCTGGAGATAACATGTTTAATCTGAAGACCCAGAAAAGAACTGGACAGTTTGCAAGAGACCGCTGAATGCTGCAAGAGCATCAGCAACAGGGCTGTGCTGTCTTTGCCTTTTTAGAACAGGGAGGCTGTAAAGTCTTTAAAAAGCTTCCCATCCTGATTCCAAATATCAAGCCCATCTGGACACCCTGATTTTAAAAAAAAAACTGCAAGTACCTAACTTCATGACCTGCTGAGCATTCATCTCTTTGAAGGAACCCTACTATAACCCTGATATCTGACTTTAGCTATCTGAACTAATCTAAACCACAATTTCAGTGGAAAAGACTCACTACTTAATTGTACGCGCAAAGACGCTTTTTTTTCTATAACAATCTAAACACATGTATTGTTAACTTTTCTTCTGGTCTAATCCTTGAAGAAGTGCACTCTCTTCTTTAATTGTATCTTTCTTGAATGTGTGATGTGTGACTGATGTCGTGTTTACATTTTTCTGGGCATGTGTGTGAATAAATAATTCTCTTTATTTAAACCCACAAAAGCCTGCTGCTGTTATTTAAATTGACCATTACCCAGAATGGCTAAGAAACACATATATTGACCTTTTTCAATAAGTCACTGATTACGGACAGTAAGGGAAGGGAATTGAGGGTTTTAGTTTATTTCTTCTGCCCTTAGACAAAGTATAAAATATTTTTTTATTATTATTCATTCATGGGATGTGAGCTTCGTTGGCTGGGCCAGTATTTATTGCCCAGCTATAGTTGCCCTTGAGAAGCTGGTGGTGAGCTGCTTTCTTGAACCGTTGTGCAAGGATTGCACAACTATGAACATTTCAGTATATAAATAATTACAATGCCTTGTAAATTGCAGCTCTCAATTTAGAATAAAAATGAATAGTTTACTGCACTTTGCATTTTGTATTAAAATCCATGGATCATATATTGCCAGATTGAATTAATTATATTCTCAATCATTTGCATACTATTTGAGCTTTATGAAGTATGGGAATTGGTGTCTTGCAGTCTATTTGTTCTATATCTATTTTGCAGAATGGTGTCTTTTCTCCTTAATTCCATTGCAAATTCATGTGGCTGTGCAAGAAATAGTGGCAATGTGAGGTGGGATTTTAAGAGTTTTCTAGTGAAGCCCAGACATCACTTTTCCTACCTTTCAGCCAGGGAACACACGTTCGTGTCAGAGTAGCTTTGGTACGCGTTACCTAGGATTGGTTTCGGTGCTCGTTTCTGAACGCTTTCAAGCTTGTTCATGTGATCTTTGGTAAGTCCAACATTGCGTATTCAACAATGGGTCCTCAAATGAATATGGCGCAGAAGGAAGCCATTCGGCTCATCGTGTCTGCACTGGCTGTCCGAATGAGCAACTCATCCAGTGTCATTGCACCACCACCTCCCTGTAACCCTGCACATTCTCCCTTTTCAGATAACCGCCTAATTCCTTTTTGAATGCTCCAGTTGAACCTGCTTCCACCAAACTCTCAGGCAGTGCATTCCAAACCCTAACCACTCATTGTGTGAAAAAGTTTTTTCCTCATATTGCTTTTGCTTCTTTTACTAATTACTTTAAGTCTGTGCCATTTCACTCTCGGTCCTTTCACGAGTAAGAACAGTTTTTCCCTACCTACTGTGTCCAGACTGCACATGATGTTGAATACCTCTGTCAAATCTACTTTCAGTCTTTTCTCTAAGGAAAACAGTCCTACCTTCTCCAATCTATCTTCATAACTTAAGTTCCTCATTGCTGAACCATTCTCATGAACCTTTTCTGTGCCCTTTCTATTGCCTTCACACACTTCCTAAAGTGCAGTACCCAGAACTGGATACAGTACTCTAGCTGAGGGTGAACAAATGACTGATACAAATTCAATGTAACCTCCTTGCTCTTGTACTCTATGCCATTATTAATAAAGCCCAGGATACTGTATACTTTATTAATTGCACACTCAAATTGTCCTGCCACCTTCAGTAATTTATGCAGGTACACACCCATGCCCCTCTGATCCTGCATCCACTTTAGAGTTGTACCCTTTATTTTATATTATCTCCCTATGTTCTTCATACCAAAATGAATTACTTCACATTTCTCCACATTGAATTTCATCTGCTGCTTGACTGCCAATTGTTGTGACCGATGCAGTTGGTAAAGCGGAGTTATTTAAAAATCCGAGGGAAACTTTGAACAACTGTCATAACCTATAGTTTTAAGTGTTATGTTTGAGATGCGACTCAACTCAAGAATCAGACAACTAGTTATCAAGGTTTTACATTAGACTAAATGAAACATTTTATTAATATACACAGGTTAAAATACATGTACACATGGCTAGAAATTGCTACTATCATAACTTTTAACAAATTCCCAAACTAATCTCCATTAAGGCAACAGCAACCCATAGCCTTACCCATATACCAGGCAAAGCATTTTCACCTTACAAATTCAAAATGAGATTCTTTGTACTTTGGTTCCTGTGGAGCCAGTTGGAGGCTTACAGCTGCCTTTTGATCTCACATTGCCTCTGCCCTGCACGCCCGAAAACTGCTAAGTTATACCTACCACTACCGATAGAATGTTAATTCTCATTGTATCAACAACCTCAACTAAACCTCCCTAACAATAAAATCCCTTTCATAGTGCCAATTTTAATAGTAATATAAACATTTGGCTTGGTATCTGCTAGATAGGTATCATTCTTCACCCCACTTCTTGGATGCTCTATTAAAAATTGCAAACGCATGGTATCTCTCTTACATATCAAAACTAGTACATATCAAAGCATCCAGACTAGCTGGCTTTAATCCAATTAAGACATACCCACAGATTAAACCTCTATTTTAAAAGAAAAATATTTTCCAAAATATTATATACATAGCTTCATGACACAATTCCATCAACTTGTCTATGTCCTTTTGAAGGTCAGTACCCTCCTCACAGTTCATAATGTTTCCAAGTTTTGTATCCTCTGCAAACTTTGAAATTGTGCTCAGCTCTCCAAGGTCTAGATCATTAATACATATATCAGGAAAAACAAGGCTCTCAACATTGACCCCTGGGGAACTCCACCGCAAACCTGGAAAACTGACCCCTAGGGTATTCTACTGCAAAGCTGGAAAACATCCATTAACCACTATTCTTTGTTTCCTGTCACTCAGCCAATTCTGTGTCCATGTTGTGACTGTTCCTTTTATTCCATGAGCTATAACCTTATTCACAGGCCTGTTGTATGGCACTGTATCAGACACCTTTTGCAAGTCCATGTACACTTTGTCAGCAGCATTGCCTTCAACCATCTGCTCTGTTACCTTGTCATAAAGCTCTCTAAGTTAGTTAAACATGGTTTTCCCTTAATAAATCCATGCTAGCTTTCCTTAATTAACCTGCAATTATCCACGTGAGTATTAATTTTGCCCTGAATTATTGTTTCTAGACGTTTCCTCGCCATTGCAGTTAAACTGACGTCGTTGCTGGGTTATCTTTACCCTTTTTTGAACAAAGGTGTAACACTTGCGATTCTTTAGTCCTCCGGGGCCACCCCTGAGCCTAAGGAAGGCCGAAAAATCATGGGCAGGATTTTCTGGTCGTTGGACAGGCACAGTGGGCGGGCCCAAGAGCAGCCGCAAAAGGGTCTGCCGCCCGTGATCGGACCCTGACTGCGATTTCATGCTGGCTGGCCAATTAACAGCCAGCCAGCCTGAAAAGCACACTGAGGAGCTCAGCGCTGCAGGAGTGAGGGCAGGAGGAGTGCGAGTGCAAAGGTCTGCACAGGGGAGCATGCACTGAAAGCTCCCTGAAGGCAGGGAGCTGAAGAATTGCACATTGTACAATCAAAAAGATTTTAAAAATGTTAAAAACATGCCCTGACATAGAACTCAATAACAATTGCAAATTGGACAGGCAGCAAAAAATTTCTTTCAATTTACTTGATTTAAGGCCCTTAATAGGCCTCTTAATTGTTGGCACTGCGACTCTCTTGTGTGCACCTGCCGACCGAAATGTTGCACAAGTGCATGAGGACGTCGGAATGCTTGCCCAACGTCATTGCGCACTATTTTGTGTCCTATCGGATCAGGCGTGCACCCACCTGCGGGACGTAAAATCCTGCCCTATGGCTCGTGCCTCTGCAATTTCCCCTCTCACTTCCCTCGGTATCCTTTGATGCATCTCAGATAGAGATGACTAAGGTATAGATAACCTATCCAATAACACCACCTTTTCAATTTTAAACTCATCTATTACCTGAATTACCTCCTCTTTTACTATGGCCTGGGTAGCATTTTCTTCCTTGGTAAAGACAGATGCAAAGTATTCATTTAATATCTCAGCTATGCACTCTGCCTCTGTGTAAATCACCTTTTTGGTCCCTAATCGGCCCTAATCCCCCTCTTACAACCCTTTTACTACTAATATGCCTGTCAAAGACTTTGGGATTCCCTTTTTTTGTTAGCTGCCAGTCTCTTTTCATACTCTCTTCCTGCTCTTATTTGCTTCTTCACTTTTCCTCTGAACCTTCTATATTCAACTTGGTTTCAATTGTATTTCCTACCTGACCCCTGTCATAAGTAGACTTTTTTCTTCTTTATCTTAATCTGTTTCCTTTGTTATCCAGGAGCACGAGATTTGTTTGCCCTATCTTTCTCTTTTGAGAATATGTACTGTGACTGTGCCCGAGTTATCTCTTCCTTGAAGAGATCGTTCAGCTACCAATTTTTCTGCTAACCTTTGACTCCCATTCGTTCAGCCCAGATCTGTTCTTACCTCATTTGATATTGGATTTCCCCCAGTTAATTTTTCTTACTCTGGACTGTTTCTTGTCCTTTTTCATAGTCAGCCTAAACCTTATGATACAATGATCACCGTCCCCTAAATGTTCTCCTAAAGACAAAGAGGTATTGATGGTGGTGATATGATAGGGACCCCTTGTCCTCACTTATCACCCCACCAGCCTCCGCATTCAAAGGATCATCCTCCGCCATTTCCGCCGACTCCAGCATGATGCTACCACCAAACACATCTTCCCTTCACCTCCCCTGGTGGCATTCCACAGGGATCGTTCCCTCTGGGACACCCTGGTCCACTCCTCCATCACCCCCTACACCTCAGCCCCCTCCCCCGGCAACTTCTCATGCAATCGCAGAAGGTGCAACACCTGCCCCTTTACTTCCCCCCTCCTCACTGTCCAAGGGCCTAAACACTCCTTTCAAGTGAAGCAGCATTACACTTGCACTTCCCTCAATTTAGTTTACTGCATTTGCCGCTCCCAATGCGGTTTCCTGTAGATTGGAGAGACCAAGCGCAGACTGGGTGACCGCTTTGCGGAACACCTTAGGTCTGTCCGCAAGCGTGACCCAGACCTCCCTGACACTTGCTATTTCAATGCAACACCCTGCTCTCATGCTTACATGTCCGTCCTGGACCTGCTGCAATGTTCCAGTGAAGCTCAACGCAAACTGGAGGAACAGCACCTCATCTTCTGACTAGGCACTTTACAGCCTTCCGGACTGAATATTGAGTTCAACAACTTTTAGTTCATGAACTCTTGCCTCCATCCCCACCACCTTTCTGATCCCCCTTTTCCCAATAATTTATATATATTTTTCTTTTTCCACCTATTTCCATTATTTTTAAATGTATTTCCATCCATTGTTTTATCTCTCCTTTTAGCCTATTTCGATCCCTTCCCCCCACCCCACCCCCACTAGGGCTATCTGTACCTAGCTCGTCCTGCTTTCTACCCTTAATGTCACCATCAACACAAATCTTAGCTTATATCACCACCGTCAAGACCTCTTTGTCCTTTTGTCTATGACATCTTTTGGCAATCTCCACTTATCACTGGCCCTCTATCTAGCTCTACCTGTCCCACTCCCCCTTAAACCAGCTTATATTTTACCTCTTTTCTATTTTTCCTTAGTTCTGATGAAGAGTCATTTGGACTCGAAACATTAACTGTATTCCTCTCCACAGATGCTGTCAGACCTGCTGAGTTTTTCCAGGTATTTTTGTTTTTGTTTTGGATTTCCAGCATCTGCAGTTTTTTGCTTTTATCATACTGCTTTACATGCTCAGTATGTCACAGTCAAGACTCATTACAGTTTCTTAATCCAGGACATTCTTTACCAAGACCTTATAACTGGAATTTCTTTAGCCACCAAAGTTTTTTAATATATTGACTTTTAAAACCCAAGTTGGATGCCATTTAATTTGTATGATCTCGATGGCATTGCTCCATCATCTAATATCTCATTTAAAAAAATAACAAGATAAAATTGAAAATGCACCAAAATTGAACTAACAATTATAGCATTATTTTACCTACAGCATCTTTTCTATCTTTTTTCAATGTATTCTGTTTATATAAAATTAATAAAATTTGTCTTTAAATGGCAGGTTAAATTTTGCTTAAGTTATATGACACAATGTTCACCATTGAGTCTGTGACTGTTGCTTAGGAATGGAACTAATTGAGATAAGCGCTGTGTGATGTCTTACCTCCATTTCTTGGAAAAAATGATTATATTGAGTTTTAGATACCAACTGAGCTCCTTCTGTTTAAATCCAGAGTACAGGCATGTGCTTTTTGTTGTCTTGGGAAATTATTCACAACATCTTGTTTTAACAACCTGGCTCCAAATGAGATCCTTTAGTTGTAAGTAATGCTTTTCTGACTAAAATGGCAATAATAAAATGAAGATAGGGATTTTTTTTTCCTTGCACTGCTTTGCTAGCTGATGGCTTTATTTTTTTTCCAAACTAAATCCAGTTCACTTTGCTGGGAAGAAGATTGAATTAACAGCTTCCATTGTGCAATGGCAATCAATTCTGCCTGCTGTTTTAAAACTGTAAAGCTTTTGTGGCTAGTTCTGGATTATTTTGTCAACACTGATATTAGACCTATTTACGTTCCCTTTTGGAGTAGCAGCCTGCGCAGCAAAGCTCTAGTAGACCGGAAGTGAATTCACTATGGCCCATTCAATGTTTTTGTTTTACTTGAATTAGATTGTAGTTTAAAGTTTCCATAAAAGTGAACATATTATTGAGAATCCTATACACCAAAATCAGAAGAAACCAAACTAGCAGCAGTGCAGAAACAGTAATGATAATTGTCATTGTTTATAAAACATTCGGTGCTCGCAATACCAATGTGAGATAGGAAATTTCTGCAAGGATTCTGTGTTGAGTGTTCTGATTTGGTTTGTGAAGCATGAGATTGACAATGATCACACCATGAGTCAAGATTGCTTTCAATTATTTCCTTGAAGGAAGATTTTAGCAGGTGTATTATATTTATTGCAAACAAATTGAATCATTAGGGCTTCACTACATTTTTCTCAGTTTAGACAGAACTGGTTTGTTTCTAGATTTCTATGTGCTGTGCTATTGGATGTAGTTTACTAGGAGATGCACGATTACAAATCGATACTTTTCTTATTTTTTTTACTCATTCATGGAATGTGGACGTTCAGAGGCAGTTTTTAAGAGTCAACCACATTGCTGTGGGTCTGGAGTCACATATAGACCAGACCATGTAAGGATGGCAAACATTAGCAAATCAGATGGGTTTTTACAACAATTAGTAATGGTTTTGTGGTCATCATCAGACTTTTAATTCTAGATTTTTATTAAATTCAAATTTCTGCCATGGTGGGATTCGAACTCAGGTCCCAAAAATATTACCCTGAGTCTCTGAAATACTAGCCCAGTGACAATACCACTGCCACCACATCCTCCTGACATCACAATGTATATAGTCTTAGAACCACAAAGAGGAGGCCATTCAGCCCATGATGCCTGCACTGGCTCTCCATAGAAGCAGTTTACCTAGTGAAACTCCCCACCTTCTCCCTGTAGCCCTGAGCATTCTTCCTTTTCAGATAATAATCCAATTCCCTCTTGAATACCTCAATTGAACCTGCCTCCACCATACTCTGGCGGTGCATTCTTAACCACTCATGGGGGAAAAAGATTTTCCTCATGTCACCATGGCTTCTTTTGCCAATTATCTTAAACCTGTGCCCTCCTGTTCTTGACCTTCCAACAATGGGAACAGTTTTTCCCTCTCCACTCTGCCCAGACCCTTGTGATTTTGAATACCTCTATCAAATCTCCTCTCCAAGGAAAACAGCCCCAACTTCTCAAATCTATCTGTAACTTAAGTTATATTCAAACTCTGGCATCGGTACAGTAAAGATCTGAGGAGTTTTTGAGAGATAAGTACGGAATTAAGCTGTTTTGGCACTCTGTTTGGGTGCAGGGGTTGGTGATAAATTGTTTGTCTCTAAAGAACAGGATTTATGCTGCTACTTCAGCTTGTTGTCTTACTCATTGACCTGATTGAGAATGGACCTTTACCTTGTAGATCAGAACATTGAGAGTCATAGTTGTACAGCACAGAAACAGGCCTTTCGTGCCGGCCATCTAGCGCCTATCAATTCTAACCCCGTTTTCTGGCACTTGGTCCGTAGCCCTGTATGATATGGTGCTTCAAGTGCTCATCCAAATTTCTTTCCCATAGGAAACCGAAAACTAAAATACAAGCTTGGCCATGGCTAGGATGATAGTCAACTAACCAGTTTGACTGGCAGGAAAAACTAGGAATGAAATCTGCTAGAGTAACATTTGTAGCTATGTATGCACTTTTGCTGAAAAATAACTCTTGCAAAAACTAGGTGTTTGACAAGGGCCTACAAAATGATTTAAGAGGGACCTTAACCCTTCTTCTCTTGCAAAAGTAGGAGAGCTAAAGAGTGGGAGACAAATTGAGATATAATCTTGGGAAGCAATACAGCTTTACAATGACAAAGGAGGAAGAAATGGAAGACAACTCTAATGAGGTAGAAGAAATGAGATTTTCTTAACTTTCTGTTGCTGAAAATTCCCTGGGAAATGAACTGACTAAGCTAAAGTTTAAAATCATTCCAAAATGAATGAAATTCAGAAGTTACTTTTTAAAAAATCATTTATGGGATGTGGCACTGCTGGCTAGGCCAGAATTTATTACCCAATCCTAATTGCCCTTCAGAAGGTGGTAATGAACTGTTGTCCTGAACCGTTGTAGTCCCTGTGGTGTAGGTACACCCACAGAGATGTTAAGGAGAGAGAGTGCCAGGATTTTGACGCGCCGATAGTGAAGGAATGATGCTATATTCCCAAGTCAGAATGGTGAGTAACTTGGAGGAGAACTTCCAGGTGGTGATGTTCCCATGTACCTGCTGCCCTTGTCCTTCTAGATGGTAGCAGTTGTGGGTTTGGAAGGTGCTGCCTAAGGAGCCTTAGTGAGTTTCTGCAGTGCATCTTGTAGATGGTACACACTGCTGCTACTGTTTGCTGGTGGTGGAGGGAGTGAATGTTTGTGGAAAGGGTGCCAATCAAGTGGGCTGCTGGATGATTCAAGCTTCGAGTGTTGTTGGAGTTGCACTCACCCAGGCAAGCGGAGAGTATTCCATCACACTCCTGACTTGTGCCTTGTGAACAGGCTTTGGGGAGTCAGGAGGTGAGTTACTCACTGCAGGATTCTTAGCCTCTGGCCTGCTCTTGTAGCCACAGTATTTATATGACTAGTCCAGTTCACTTTTTGGTCAATGGTAAACCCCAGGACGTTGATAGTGAGGGATTCAGCGATGGTAATGCTATTAATGTCATGGGGTGATGGTTAGATTCTCTTGTTGAAGATGATCATTGCCAGGCACTTGTCAGCCCAAGCCTAGATATTGTCCAGGTCTTAATGCATTTGGACATGGACTGTACTGGACTGTACATGGGTAAAAGTGTGCCTTTGTAGGCTGGGTCAGCTCAAGCCCGGATATTGTCCAGGTCTTGCTGTATTTGGACATGGACTGTCCATGGGTAATGGTGTGCCTTTGTAGGCTGGGCTGGACCACAGTAGATTTGACTGGTTCAGTGATGAGAATGCACAATTCTGCCCATAAAGTACCCTCCAGTGATTTTACTGAGGAATTAACCAATTAGCATGGATCAAATTTTATTTCAGACCTAGGATAACACATTAAAGCAATGGTTTTTCAGTGTCAACATTAAGTAAAGCCCTGAATCATCATCTTCACCTCCTCCTCGCTGCCACTCCAACCTCTGATATTTACTCCCTTTAATTGGTCTGTTCCTTTAAAGGGAAGACGTTGAAATATTCTGTGAATTTGATTGTAAAATGGTACATGCTGAACTTTGTGGGAGAATATTTGAATATTTGTGGGATGTGAGCTCAAAAAATGCTTTCATTTTTTGAGTAGTGCAGAAAAATGCTTATTCTTGGATAAAATTCTTGGGCTTCAATGATCTTGAATACCTAAAAACAATTAATTCCACTTGTGATCCTGGACCAGATTCACTACAAGTTTAGATGTTTGGAGTCAACTTAGCCTGCCTTAAATAAATGCAAATAAATTATTGTTGTAGATTTGCTTTAATCTGCTTTTGTGGTATTTCAACTTCAATTTAAGAATTATATGATCATTCGCCATGGCTCTCTTGCCAACCTCGGTCTGCTGGCTAACTTAACTTAAATTTCAAAAGTAATGCCTGGGTAACATGATGCAACTCAAAGAATCACAACAAGGCCAGAAAATCAGTTTAAAATATGTCCTTCGTAACTTTATCTTTTAAAGTGAATATAGCTGGCTTCTGCAATGAGTAGCTGAATTCAAGAATTATTCTTATCAGAATTTTCCATGAATTACATTTCCTTTGAATCAAACAGACCTCATTTGGACTACATGGGTTATGTGATTTGTTTCCTTGTGACATGCACATTATAATGTGGATTGTAGTAAACGACATTGTATTTATGTTCAAAATTATTATTGTCATGACACTAACATATTATTTTCATAATATTTTTCCGGTTTATTGTAAAGTAGGTTTATGGGGATAATTGTAGCTGGATCTGCGTGTATGTGATTTGGAGTCAAGTGGACTGCAAGTTTAAATCATTAAAAGAAGCTAGGTGCTTGACATGCCAATGAGTAAACATGGATGCTGGCTTAGCATGTAAGGTATGAAGGGAATTTACATTTCTATATAAATTAAGGGATACTTGGATTTCAAAGAGACCTCAGCCTGTTTACAACTAGCCAGATAAGGAAGGCTAAGAAATGTGTTTATTTTTCCCAGTGGTTACTGGCAATATTGGCACCATGAAAGTTTTTTTTTAATATTGTGAGGAAGATACAGTTTCAAAGACATATGGGGCAATAGAATTTACATATTAAAAAAAGAGAAACATATATAAAAGAGAATGAAAGGCTGTGTGTCAGGAGAAGGCCATGTAAGACCTAACAGAAGTGTATGAAAAGCCTTAATGAAGCCTCCAGCATTTGTGCATAAGTCTGCTATATAATGAAGCTGAAGCTGGGGAAAAGCCATGTGGAATTGCATTGTTCAGGGTATTGTGTTACCTTGCTGAGTTTATTTTAAATCTAAAATCTATTTTGGACAGTTGCCTTAAAGGGAGTGTAACTGGGAGTCAGGTTAATCCGGAATTTTAGGAGTTATTATAGTAGTAATTGTAGTCTTATGTATGTGCTTGAAATCATTTATTTTGTTAATAAGTATTTTAATTTAATTTAATTTTTAAAATCTCTAAAGGTCTTGATGGACTTATTACTTCTGAATTCAGTGCACACATCTCATAATAAATTCAAATTGCAAAACAGTTGTGAAAGTGCGACCAAGTTTCCCTCATGGATTTAGTCCGCCTGGCAAACATCATCTGCCACTTCATAACAATTATGGAAACTTCACCAGAAGGGTCTTACGTTTTACTATAAATTATAACTTACTGCTGCTGAAACATAAGTGCTATAGAAAAATAAATCTCAATTTTTCCCTGTAATCTTTTCTTGCTAATCCCTCCTGGGGGTGTCAACTCCTTCTTGGGGTACCTTTCCTGACTGATCACTGAGAGTCCAGACAATGAGTGTCACCAGGCTGTTTGATCATGGAAGGCATTACAGCTGAACATGATCTTGTCCTCTTAACATCCATACACCTGAACTTTTGTGCCCTGGACAATGATCAGCTTTAGGAATCATGCTCATATGTTAATATACCGGGTGGTTAACAGTGGGGTTGAGTGTCTACAGGAAGATATAGACGGGATGGTCAAATGGTCAGATAAGTGGAAGATGGAATTTAACCCTGAAAAGTGTGAGATGATACACTTTGGGAGGAGTAATTTGACAAGGAAGTATTCAATGAATGGCATGGCACTAAAGTTCTGAGGAACAAAGGGACCTTGGTGTGTGTGTCCATAGATCTCTGAAGGTGGAGGGGCATGTTAGTGCAGTGGTGAAAAAGGCATATGGGACACTTGCTTTTATCAATCGAGGCATAGATTACAAAAATAGGGAGGTCATGTTGGAGTTGTATAGAACCTTGGTGATGCCACAGCTGTAGTACTGTGTGCAGTTCTGGTCGCCACATTATAGGAAGGATGTGATTGCACTGGAGGGGGTGCAGAGGAGATTCACCAGGATGTTGCCAGGGATGAAACATTTAAGTTATGAAGAGAGGTTGGATAGACTTGGGTTGTTTTTGTTGGAGCAGAGAAGACTGAGGGGGCGACCTGATTGAGGTGTACAAGATTATGAGGGGCATGGACAGGGTGGATAGGGAGCAGTTGTTCCCCTTAGCTGAAGGGTCGGTCACAAGGGGGCATAAGTTCAAGGTGAGGGGCAGGAGGTTTAGGGGGGAATGTGAGGAAAAACTTTTTTACCCAGAGGGTGGTGACGGTCTGGAATGCACTGCCTGGGACGGTGGTGGAGGATGGTTGCCTCACGTCCTTTAAAAAGTACCTGGATGAGCACTTGGCACGTCATAACATTCAAGGCTATGGGCCAAGTGCTGGTAAATGGGATTAGGTAGGTAGGTCAGGTGTTTCTCACGTGTCGATGCAGACTCGATGGGCTGAAGGGCCTCTTTTGCACTGTGATTCTGTGATACACCCCTCTAAAGTAGCAGCCTCACAATGAACAATTTTTTTTTTCTAATGTGACACATGTCCTGGTAGAATGTTGAGGCCATGTTTAGAACATAGCGAATAAATCCTAAAACATATCAGATTAAGTAAGAAAACTAAAATAAGCCATTTATTTATGAAACCTAGATACTGTATGATTAAATTGATTTTTCCTGGAGAACGTGTGCTCCATAACATAGCAGATCTGTGGAGTTCATAGCCATTAACCAGGATTTGTAAATCAATCTTTTGTTGTAAAGAAAAACTTACCCAGCAGTCTATTCATCTGAATTTTTGCCCTTCTAACCTGCTGACAACATTAGATTGAAAATAGAAACCTTGAAGATAAATCCAAAAGTTTAAATTCTAGTTAACATCGACATGAGTAGTAGAAAATCATTACACACTGGATATGTCATAAATCATTTGATGTAAGCACCAGGGTTTATTATCTTCAGAGCTCAGCAGGAGTTGAGTTTTTTTTTTCTCCCAGTTCATGCTGGATATGGCTTCGTAGATGCT
The DNA here is from genome assembly GCF_017639515.1 of Carcharodon carcharias. Taxonomy (NCBI): domain Eukaryota; kingdom Metazoa; phylum Chordata; class Chondrichthyes; order Lamniformes; family Lamnidae; genus Carcharodon; species Carcharodon carcharias. Next base: position 113,553,427 of record NC_054480.1, on the reverse strand, counting down.
GTTTATCCTCTGGCACCTCACTCACCTAGCTAATTCTCATACATGAGCTTAGACTGTGATTATTTGCAGCATATTTTATTGGGTTTGCACATGGGATAATGAAACCTTCTACAGCATAGAAAGAGGCCATTTGTCTCATTGTTTGTGCCTGTTCTTTGCTAGAGCTCTATTCCCATAGCTCTATTTCTTCCTCTGCTTCAAATATTTATGCCATTTTCTCTTTAAAAGATCCTGTAGTCTCTGCCTCAGCCATGTAGCAAAGTAATCTATACTCATAAAACCTTTGTAAATAACTTTCCTCTAACCCTTCTCTTCATGCTTTTCGTGAAAATCATAAATTGATAAAAGCAAAACACTGCGAATGCTGGAAATCTGAAATAAAAACAAAAAATTCTGGGAAAACTCAGCCGGTCTGGCAGCATCTGTGGGGAGAGAAACAGTATTAAAGTATTGAGTCCATATGACTCTTCAGAGTTCATAAATTGATGACCTGTCATCACCACGACACCCAAACCAGAGGAAATCACCTTTCCCTTTTCACTCTATTAAAGCTCCTTGGCTTTCTGTACTTATGGAATAACCCTGGTATTTTAAGTTCCTACAATCATAGTTTTCCATCCCTGGCTTCTTCCTGGTGAATCCACATTGTGTGCTCTTTAAGGCTTTAATGATCTTTCTGGTGCCCAAAACTTACTTAGTTCTCTAGCCTAACCAATATTTTGTATAAAGCATCAACTTTTATTTTTGTGCCTTTAATGTAATAAAAAGTTCCAAGGCACTACAGGAGCATCATGAAATAAAATTTGAAACTGTCACATAAGGCAATATCAGGGCCAAAAGCTTGGTTAAAAGGAGAAGTTTTGAGGAACATAAAGAAGGAAAGAGGTACAGAGGGGTTTAGGGAAGGCATTGTAGAGCTCAGGACCGAGGCAGCTGAAGACATAGCCATCAATGGTGGAGCATTTAAAATTGGGGATGCTCAAATGGCCAGAATTAGATGAGCACAGATATATTGGAGGGCTATGGAGTTGAAGGAAATTACAGAGATGGGAGAACAAGACCATGGAGGGAGAATTTTAAAATTGAGGCATTGCTTGACTGGTAGGTAATGTAGGTCAGCAAGCACAGCGGTAGTGACTGAATGGAACTTGGCACAAGAAAGGACACCGGCAGCAGAGTCTTGGTTGACCTCATTTACAGAGAGTAGAATGAGATGTGTTGGAATATTCAAGCTTAGAGGTAACAAAGGCTGCATGAGGGTTTCAGCAACAAATACATTGAGGGAAGGGCGTAATCAGGCAATGTTACAGAAATGGAAATAGGTGGTCTTGGTGATGGCACAGATAAGTCCCCATTACTTATTTAGTGCTGTAGGCCCTTTTTTATAGTTTTATTTACCTACACTCAAACTTTCAGTGGGCCATGTGTTTGAATCCCTAGATTACTTTGTTTGTCTACCCCCATTGGTGTCTTTCTGTCAAGTGTGTGCTGCCATTCCTTTTTTCCCTTCCTAGGATGTATTACCTCACATTTCCGTTGATTAAACTGCATCTGGAATCTGTCAGCCCTACCTACTTTTCTATCTGTCTTCTCGAAGTGTGTTTAACAACCTTCTTCACTATTTGCCATACGTCCTATTTTTGTGTTATCAGTAAGTTTTGAGCCATTGCTTCCTACATCCAAGTCCAAACTACCTTTATATACTAGGAACAAAAAGTGGGTGCCGCAGCAACTCCAGAGATACACTACTTCCAACCCTCCTCCAATCAAGCAACATTAGCTATTTGCTGTTTGGCAAGCAACTTTCTATCCATATTGCCACAATTCTCCTTTAGCACACACCTGAATTTTTCTAGAAAACCTCTGAAACAGCTTATCAACTGCCTTCTGAAAATCTACATATGCTGAATCTACTACATTCTGCTTAACAAATTAATGCCCACAAAAAACTCATTTATCAAGACACAACTTACCTTTAAAAATCCATGCTGACTGTCCTTCATTAATTCAGACATTTATAGTTGCTACAAACTTTATCCAAACCCACAAATATATATAAAACTGTTAGTCTATAGTTTGTTTGCCCTCCCTGTTGCATTGACTACTCTCCAGCCTCACGACAAAAATTGTCACATTTAAGTAGGATTGGAAAATTGTGGCCAGAACCTCTGCTGCTCCCTCTGTCACGTTTTTCAACATCTGAGGGCATATGCTGTTGGGGTCCAGGGATTTATCATTTTTTAAAATAACACTCTTTTTCTACAGTTATCCCAAAAGCTTCCTGGTCTGTATGGCTTAGTAACAACCCAACTAACTAAGATGGAAGCTTATTTTATGCTAGAAAGGTTTTGAATGACTTTCATACTTCTAAGGAACTAAGTCTACTATTTTGTCCCTTTTTTGTGTGACAAGCATGTTTACATTCTGAAAATTGCACAGGAAGGTTAACACTTCAAAGATGATCTTTCAGTTTTGATCTTCATGCATCAGCAAGATTATGTGAACTGTCACATCTTGATTAAGCATAACGATAGTGTGGGCAATGAAAAAGAGATCCATCTACCTGTGTAATTAACTTGTCATTTCCTAACATATCATTTTAGGTGATAAACTTAAAAGGATTTAGTGTAATTGCACCTAACATGGATGTCACAGCAGTTTTCCAGCTTCATCAGTAATTCAAAAGTTATTCTTCTGTATATAGCATACTTATTTTATGGCATATTGAATTATGTACAGTAACATAATGTACAACATTGTGGGTGTACCTACACCAGATGGACTGCAGTGGTTCATGAAAGCACACACCATCACTTTCCTAAGGGCAGTTCGGAATGGGCAATAAATGTTGATCCCATAAAAGAATAATTTTACAAAAGCATAACTTTATAGCTGGCATCATTCTAATTTTTTGAAGTTAGCTTTTAGATAATTAATTATTAAGTTCTCATTTCCTTTTCACCCCTGAATCTCATATGTTATATTTACACAGCAGGAATTGAAACAGAGTGGCTTTGGCTTTGCACTGCAACAGAAACACAGTGTAGCAGAGTGTGTAAGTTGCCAAATCAAGAGGTAGTATTTCACCAGTTTCGCTTCCTATCAACAATAGTGTAACTCACAATAAGGTACTCACTGCTATATCAAATTGAGTTTTTGGATGTACAGCTAGGCACGTCATGTATGATATGGACATAATATTGGGTTCTTTGTAGAGCCTTAATGAGATTGCAGGAGCTAAATATCTATTTATAGTGGACGTATTTGCAAAAGGCAACTGGGGCAAATGCAATGGTTTTAAGATTTGAATCACTGAAGCTGTAATGAGCTTGCAAGTATTTTCTTCCTAATGAAAACAAATTTGAGGAGTAAAGAAATATGAAACAAATGTTGAAACTTGCACAGGGAGCTGATAACCTGGAGATTGATTAGATATGCAGGACAACCAGATTCTGATATTAAATGGTAAGTATATTTGAAACTTTGGCATTGTAACTCAGTTTACCATGTTGCCTAGAGAGCTTTGATATTGTGCAGTCAATAGAATTAATTATTACGATTGAGGGTGAGCCTAATGACACTGGTGAATTGAGTTCAGACTGCAAACATGGAGATAGATGGTTGATGTTAGACAAATGGTGGAGATGCATCAAGTAGGATGATTAAATATCACTGATCCTAGAAATCTAACTTAGGATGACTTGGACATAGTAAAGTAGCTAGAGTAACTAATGGTATTACCATCTAAATATATATAATACAAATTTAGGAGTGACATATTGTCTGGTATGCAGGTGTAGAAGAATTATTTACTAGATAAGGATTTAATTTAAAAAAATGTGGAAGCTGAGGATATCTACGTAAATATGAATGTTGGAACAGGAGTAAACTTTTCAGCCCCTGAAGTGTGTTCCAACATTCAGTTAGATCATGGCTGATCTGTACCCTAACTCCATCCACCCTTCTCGACTCCATGTTGCTTAATAACAGCATCGTTGCCTAGCAAAAATCAAGTCATCTCCTAATTAAAATTATTAATTGAGCTAACATCTGCGTTTTTGTTGGAGAGTTCCACCCTTTGTGTGAGGAAATGTTTCCTAACTTCTCTCCTAAATAGCTTGACTTGATTTTTGAAGTTATGTCCCCTTATCCTAGACTCCTGCACCAGCAGGAAAAGTCTTGGCATTTCTACCTTATAAGTCTCTTTTTAAAATCCTAAAAACCTCAATTACTTGACCCCCTTCACCTTCTACATTGCGAGGAATGCAAACCTAGTTCATGTAATCTCACATCATATTTAACTCTTGAGCCCTAGTGGCTTTCTAGTGGATCTGCGCTGCACCCCTTCCAAGGCCAATATATAAAAGCGGATTGCATCTGTAAAATATTGCATTTTACTAGTGTAATATTCAGATTTAGATTAAATTCTGTATATTTAAGAAAGGCAAATAATAATCTAATTGGACCAATAATGGATTGAACACTACAACACAAATCTATCTTTAGCATTTCAATTGACTCAATACCTATAGCCTTTTTTAAGGGTGGGGGAGGGTGTGGTGAAGGGAAGAGTTCCAGATTTCCTTGCTTGCTATTGTATCATGTGCCCTTCTGTTTGGATTTCCCATTCGGGAATTTTGTGGGAAACTCAAAGACCATAAGATATAAGAACAGAAATTAGGCCATTCGGCCCATTGAGTCTGCTTCGCCATTCAATCATGGCTGATAAGTTTCTCAACCCCATTCTCCTGCCTTCTCCCCGTAACCTTTGATCCCCTTACCAATCAAGAACCTATCTATCTCGGTCTTAAATACACTCAATGATCTGGCCTCCACAGCCTTCTGTGGCAATGAATTCCATAGATCCACCAATCTCTGGCTAAAGATGTTTCTCCTCACCTCTGTTCTAAAAGGTCTTCCCTTTACTCTGAGGCTGATCCCTCGGGTCCTAGTCTCTCCTACTAATGGAAACATCTTCCCCACATCCACTCTATCCAGGCCTTTCAGTATTCTGTAAGTTTCAATCAGATGCCCCCTCATCCTTCTAAACTCCATCGAGTATAGACCCAGAGTCCTCAAACGTTTCTCATATGTTAAGCCTTTCATTCCTGGGATCATTCTCATGAACCTCCTCTGGACCCTCTCCAGGGCCAGCACATCCTTCCTGAGATACGTGGCCCAAAATTGCGCTCAATATTCTAAATGTGGTCTGACTAGAGCCTTATAAAGCCTCAGCAGCATATCCCTGCTTTTATATTCTAGTCCTCTCGAAATAAATGCCAACATTGCATTTGTCTTCCTAACTACCAACTCAATCTGCAAGTTAACCCTAAGAGAATCCTGGACTAGGACTCCCAAGTCCCCTTGCACTCCAGATTTCTGAATTCTCTTCCCATTTAGAAAATAGTATTTGCCTCTATTCTTCCTACCAAAGTGCATGACCTCACACTTCCCCACGTTGTATTTCATTTGCCACTTCTTTGTCCATTCTCCTAACCTGTCTAAATCCTTCTGCAGCCTCCTCGCCTCCTCAATACTATCTGTCCCTCCATCTATCTTTGTAACATCTGCAAACTTAGCCAGAATGCTCTCAGTTCCTTCATCTAGATCATTAATGTATAAAGTGGAAAGTTGTGGTCTCAACACTGATCCTTGCGGAACTCCACTAGTCACCGGCCACCATCCTGAGAATGACCCCCTCATCCCCACTCTCTGCCTCCTGCCAGACAGCCAATGTTCTATCCATGCCAGTATCTTGCCTCAAACACCATGGGCTCTTACCTTACTGAGCAGCCTCCTGTGCGACACCTTGTCAAAAGCCTTCTGGAAGTCCAAGTAGATAACATCCATTGGCTCTCCTTTGTCTAATTTGCTCGTTACCTCTTCAAAGAATTCTAACAGATTTGTCAGGCATCACCTCCCCTTGATGAAGCCATGCTGACTTTGCCCTATTTTACCATGCATTTCCAAGTATTCTGAAATTTCATCCTTAATAATGGACTCTAAAATCTTACCAACGACCGAGGTCAGGCTAATCGGCCTGTAATTTCTCGTCTTTTGCCTCTCCCTTCTTAAACAGGGGGGTTACGTTAGTGATTTTCCAGTCCTCTGGGACCCTCCCTGACTCCAGTGATTCCTGAAAGATCACCACTAACGCCTCCACTATCTCTTCAGCTCTCTTCTTCAGAACGCTGGGGTGTAATCCATCTAGTCCAGGTGATTTATCCACTTTCAGACCTTTCAAGTTTCCTAGCACCTTCTCCTTGGTAATGGCCACCATACTCACCTCTGCCCTTCCGACTCTCTTGAATTTTGGGGATGTCACTCATGTCTTCCTCCGTGGAGACTGACGCAAAGTACCTATTTAGTTCCTCTGCCATTTCTTTGTACCCCATTATTACTTCTCCAGTGTCATTTTCCAGCGGCCCAATGTCCACTTTTGCCTCTCTCTTACCTTTTATATATCTAAAAAAAACTCTTGCAATCTTCTTTTATATTACTGGCTAGTTTGCCCTCATATTTAATCTTCTCCCTCTTATTTCTTTTTTAGTTGTCCTCTGTTGGTCTTTGTAGGCTTCACAATTCCCTGGCTTCCCACTGCTCTTTGCCGCATTGTATGCTTTCTCTTTAGCTTTTATGCTGTCCCCGACTTCCCTTGTCAGCCATGGTTGCCTCGTCCTCCCTTTAGTATGCTGCTTCTTCCTAGGGATGCATTTTTGCTGTGTCTCCCAAATTACTCCCAGAAACTCCTGCCATGCTGTTCTACTGTCTTTCCTGCTAGGTTCAACTCCCAGTCAATTCTGGCCAGCTCCTCCCTCATGCCTCTGTAGTTACCTTTATTCAACTGTATTACTGTTATATCTGATTCCAGCTTTTTCCTCTCAAATTGCAGGGTAAATTCTATCATATTATGGTCACTTCCTCCTAAGGGTTCCTTCACCTTAAGCTCCCTTATCAAATCTGCCTCGTTCCACATCACTAAATCTAGAATTGCCTTTTCCCCAGTGGGGTCCACCACAAGCTGCTCCAAAAAGCCATCTCATAGATGTTCTAAAACTTCATTTTCTTGGGATCCACTATCAACCTGATTTTCCCAGTCTACCTGCATATTGAAATCCTGCATGATCACTGTAACCTTGCCTTTCTTACATGCCTTTTCTATGTCCTGGTGTATCTTGTGCCCCACATCCTGACTACTTTTCGGAGGCCTGTACATAACTCCCATTATGGTTTTTTTACCTTTGCGGTTCCTCAAACTCTACCCACACAGATTTTACATCATCTGACTCTGTCGTTTCTTGCTATCGATTTAATTTCATTTCTTACTAACAAAGCAACCCCATTGCCTCTGCCAACTGCCTATCTTTTTGATAGGATGTATATCCTTGGATATTTAGCTCCCAGTCCTGATCCCCTTGCTGCCATATCTCCGCCATGTCCACCACATCATAACTGCCAATTTCAATCTGTGCCACAAGCTCATTTACCTTATTTCGTATACTGCGTGCATTCAGATACAACACCTTCAGTCCTGTATTTCCCATCCCCCTTCTCATTGTCATCCCTTTATCTGATGTGCTTGAAGTTAGATTCCTAGCCCTTTCCAAATACTCTGTCCTATTTTGTAGTCTGGAGACTTTAATAGCCTCTCCTGGGCTCTCTTTCCTTTTCAATTTTTTCATAATTTTCCATGAAGTTGAATCCAGCCCCCCACATGCTAACCTGCTGCTTTGTTTCCCATTAGTCATACTTGGAGTTTTACCTTTCCCTTCCCCCCCACTTTCTAGTTTAAAGTCCTGTTGACCACCCTATTTACCCTTTTTGCTAGAACATTGGTCCCAGATCGATTCAGGTGGAGATCGTCCCAACGGTACAGATCCCTCCTGTTCCAATACTGATGCCAGTGGCCCATGAAATGGAACCCCTCTTTCCTGCATCACTCCTTTAGCCACCTGTTTACTTCCCTTATTCTCGCGTCCCTATGCCAATTTGCATGTGGCTCGGGTAGTAATCCGGAGATTATAACCTTTGAGGACCTGTTCTTTAATTGTTCCTAGTTCCTGATAATCCTCAACCAGGTCCTCTTTCCTAGTCTTACCTATGTTATTTGTCCCAACATGGACCACAACAACTGGATCCTCCCCCTCCATCTTCAAAATTCTTTCAAGCCGTTCAGAGATATCCCTCACCCTGGCACCATACCATGCAGGACTCTCGATCCTGCTTACAAAGGATGCTATCAATTCCCCTAACTATAGAATCCCCTACAACCGCCACTTGTCTTTTTGCTCCCCCCTCTTGAATGGCCTCCTGTGGCACGGTGCCGTGGTCAGCTGGCTCATCCTCCCTACAGCCCTGTTCCTCATCCACACAGGGAGCAAGTACCTCGTACCTGTTGGACAAGGTCAAGAGCTGAGGCTCCTCTGTTCCTGAACACAGGATCCCTCTACATGCCTCACTTGCAGTCACACCCTGCTGACCTTGACCACTGACCGAATTTGAGGCACTTAATCTACCGGGTTTGACTGCCTCCTGAAACAAAGCATCCAGGATCTCTCCCCCTCCCAGATGTGCCGCAGCGTCCGGAGCTCGGAGTCCAGCTCATCAATTCTGAGCCGGAGTTCCTCCAGCAACCAACACTTGCTGCAGATATGGTCACTGCGGCTTGCACTGGGATCAGCCAGCTCCCACGTTATTCGGCTGCAGCACATCCCCTGCCCAGCCATCTCTACTTAGTTAATTAATTTATTAATGAGCTTTGCAATGTTTTTCAACTTTGGTGCAGATTTCCTACCAACCAATCAAGTCACAGCTTTCCAGTGATGTCACATTTTCAGTTTTATCCTGTGTCTCCACCACTCTCCTCGTTCACTTTTATCCTGTGGCTCCGCCGCTCTCCTTGTTCACTTTTATCCTGCGTCTCCGCAGCTCTCCTCGTTCACTTTTATCCTGCGTCTCCGCTGCTCTCCTCGTTCACTTTTATCCTGTGTCTCTGCTGCTCTCCTTGTTCACTTTTATCCTGCGTCTCCGCCGCTCTCCTCGTGCTCCTTTATCCTGCGTCTCCGCCGCTCTCCTCGCGCTGTTTTATCCTGCCTTATATGCTAGTTGTGGGTCCTGGGAGCACACTCATGTACGCCAACATGTGTTTTTTTTAGCCAATTTTGTTAAGCAGGGAAAGTGTAAAACAATATTTTTTTAAAAAGCAATCCTGACTGCAGTTGGCGTAGTATTCCCAGTAGGCTTTAAGGTTGTCGAGGTGATGAGTTGAAATGCTGTTTAGTCAGGTTATCACTGGACTTGCTTGGTGCATTGTTGCCATGACACTACATATAAGGAAAAAAGTTTCCCTTAAACCAGTGCCATAATGTGTTAATTCGGTTTATGAAAGCTCTTAATTCATCACCACAAGTTGATCGCACTACAAGTACTTGATAGCAGAGTTATAAAAGCAGATGCTGTCTTCAGACACAATTCAGTCTTGGAAAGACAAAATATACAGTTGAATGTTCTTTCACCATTCAAATCAACAAAGCAAATCTCACACTCATCCCTGTACTTCACAGAAATCTTAATGACTACTGTTGTTGCTCACTTTTAAAATATTGGTTGTGATTGGGGAGAGAATTTTAAGCTAAAAAATACTAGGGTATGAAACTGATGGTAACATCTTTGGGCAGAAAGAGGAATTTGAGGCAGCCTATTAAATGAATCACACAAGCATGTAACATCAAAACCACTTAAATTCATTATTGCTATTGGCATGCTAAATAAACATTGTAGCATTTGTTGGTGCTTTTTTAGTGCATTGCTCAATGTCATGAGAGTAAATGTTAAAATCAATTTCTTCAGCCTTTAGAGTTGAATAAAAGTTTTAACCAAAGGGTTAAAACGTAATAATCACTATTACTTTCATTGCAGTTTGCTTTTCTTATAAACCGAGAAGCTGAATATGTAGAGCAATATCAATGTTGCATATTCAGTTATATAAAGGGTGGAATTTAACCAGAAGCATAGGCTTATTACATTGAGCGATGCAGATGGAATTCTTGTTAAATGGGATATTCATAACATTATTAAGAAGACTTGTCTGCCTATTTTGCTCTAATATGGTTTGTGATGTTGTTAGAGTAGAATCGGTTTTTACTTATATAATAAAGCAGATGTCATTTATATGGCTCATTTGCCTTGTGAAATAGTGTCATGAAGGACAGTTCATGCACAGAAGACATTCGGAGGACATCCTGCAGAATTTGAACAGCAAACATTCTGAAATATAGTTTAATAATTATCTCTGCTTTTTTGACTTTCTGCCTTAACCATTTTATTCTGAGGTAGCAAAAAATGTTCCTCAGTTTGTAAATAGCTTAAAAAAAATGTCCAAATTAGTTTGATGTTGTAGGATGCAAATAACCTTTCCTATATGCTCTTGCTCCTGCATACTTCATTACCTGTGTTGAAATCAAAACTGATTGCATTACTTTCTACTCAGTCACTTCTAACTTCAAAACTGGAATTCCTTGCCTTCGTCATTTTTCTCGTCAATAATATAGATGGATGAGAAATTAAATGATTATGCACTTTTCCACACTACTCAGTTTGTATCTGCAGTATGGATCTTGATTATTCAACCTCACTTTCCATCTATAATATATTTAAAACATTGCATCTGTGCATAGTACCTGCATATAAAATTTTATTCCCTGTTGCCACATTTTTGTCTGTAATGAGGTCTGACTTGACTTCTTGTTGAGAGTAGGGGCCTGGAACTCCGAAGTCTCAGCAGGCCTCAGGAGTTTTGTGCATGTGCAGACCAGGAGCGGGCAGCACATAAGCAATCTGACATTTTCTGGTTCTTGGGGCTGAGGATGGACCCTGTGTGCCTGTGCAAAAAGAAAATGGGGTTATGAGTGGGGCACCATAATCCAAAAAGAGTTCCAGGCAGGGGACAGGGAGAGGTCTCATAAGAGAGTCCCAGACAGGGGACGAAGAGGCTCCAGTGAAGAAAAAAGAGGCTCCAAGCATAAAAAGGGCTGCAGTTGGCAGAGCTTAAGTGGAGCGGGCTCAGGAGAAGCCCTGGCAATCGAAGGAGACAGTAGAAGGTTGCTGACTGTTGCAGGCCATCAGGCTGAAAATAGCCCTTTGGAGCAGTAGTATTCTGTTCGGCGAGGAGTGCTGGAGCGCACACTTGGGAATCAAGGGAATCGGAGCCTCTGGAGTTGAGGTTGAAACTCTGCAAGGTGGGCCATTGCTGAGACTAAGTTGGAGTGACCTTTGGAGAGAAATTCCAATGCGAGATCTTCGAAAGTGAAGACTGGAATCCTTCAAGAGAGGGACAGTGTTTCAACAAGCTTGGTTGACTTAATGTTTGCTGACATCTGGGTGGGTTGTTGAGGAATCTGTCTTGGTTACATCTGCCATTTATTGTGTAGTGTGTGTTCAACTACAGTTTGCCTGTTAATTCACATGTATCTCGTATAAACCCTGAATGTTAGAGTATGAGACAGATATTATAAATTGTTTTATCTTTCTGACCTTGTATAGTAAAGTTTATCCTTGTTCAAAACCTGTGTAATCTTATGGCTTTATTCTCTTATCAAATGCTTTGAATCTCAAACTTTGCCTACTTTAAGCAAAACGTTACTGGTCCCTCATCAGATCATATCAAACCTTTTGGGGGTCTGATTCAGGATCATAACATGTCACACTTCTGTCAGCATTTTTCATTATAACTGTGGACAAAGGAAATTATAATGGAAATTGTATGTAAACTTGCCATTCTGTACTGAGACCCGCCCGTATGTGATGGTACTACAGGCCTCAGTTTTGTATGTCTGAACCCCTCAGCCTGTACGGTTTAAAAAAAAAAATTCTCAGGCTCCATGCAATTCTGCAATGCTCCCCAAATTTCAATTTTTTCTGATTAGCGATATTGACATGCACATTGCACTTGGTCTTGACTCCCCATATTCCATGTCCCTCAGAGATTAACTAATAGCAATTAAATAAATGTTTTACTTAACACATTTTTCCAAACAGTTGATTTGTTTTTAGAACAAGTTATTCTGTACTACGTGCATATCACTGATCAGTATTTCATTTGTTTTTGGAATATTATTAGTGCAATATTATGTCCTCCTACTCCTTTCTTTCATATTTTGTATGTTTGTCATGCAGTTATGTAATTGTTGTGCAAACAGGCATAGGATAAAATCTACTGCAAATATTTGCATCTGTTGATAGTATATGTGAGGTATAGAATTAAGGAGTGGAACTGAGAAGAGCAAAACTCTTCACCCCTTCGCGCTCTCTCTTCTCTCCCCTCCCCCAAAGGAGTTTCCATTTCCTCCTATGAAAGCAGGAAGACCAATAAGGTTGCTTTCTGGATATGAAGTTTGGCTTCTAGGTGACCCCTGACATTATTTTGCCATTTATAGTTTATCATGGATTAAACTAGGCATTTGATGTCAACCTTCTGTGCATTCTGCCCTTAGTGGTTAGCTGCTATGCAGAACATTGGCCTGACATTTTACCTTTTTTCATAAGGTTCCTAGCCACCAGCTATCTGGGAATTCCACTGCATTATGACCTTGCCATCTAGATTGCTGTGGCAGCAAAACTTGTCCCTTAACAATTTGCTAAACAAGATGGCTGAAATGGACCTTTTCTTATGTATGTTTTTAATTTGGAGGGCATATCCACTTTTGCAAATGAGACATACCCACAATTTGTTTGACTGGATCTGCAGACTTTGCTTGTGCCCTGTACTCCCAGCTGCTGGGAAAGCAGGGAACTTGTTTCCACACCTTTTCTGTCGACCCTAGAAATACCCATAATGGTAAAAGATCCAGAAGCAAGATGAGAGATATTTTTAACTCGTTGAGTTGATCTGAAGGGAGAAATAAGTTCGAGTAACACTGTTTCAACTCTGCAGACTGTTTATTCCCTTGGGGCAGGCAACATCACAGTGATAACAGTGCAGAATACCATGCAGGCCATGCAGTTAGAGGCTTGCAGCATTGAGTTCCCCTGGAAATTGAAGCAAGTATGCATAGCGCCACTAAAAGCGGTGCTACACAAAAATTTCTCCCCAGAATGCGCTCCTGAAAGAGTGGTGGAAGCAAATTCACTTGTAACTTTCAAAAGGAAATTGGAAATATACTTGAAAAGAAAAGATTTATATAGCTATTGGGAAAGAAATGGGACTACGTGGATAGTTCTTTCAAAGAGCCAACAAAGGAATGATGAGCTGAATGGCGGCCTCCTGTGCTCTGTGACACCATATAGAGGTGTCTGGAGGCAGCTGAGTGGTGATGACTGCAACAATAATCACTTGGTGATGACACCATATAGAGGTGTCTGGAGGCAGCTGAGTGGTGATGACTGCAACAATGATTACTTGGTGATGAATGGATGAAATTTTCCAAACACATCATCTTTGCCACCTTTATTTGGCCTGCCTCAGATAGGAACTGAGTGGAATAGAACATGTCATCCAACAATCAATGCTATTGCACTACTTGTTAATGGGAATATTGAGCAAAAGTAAAAACCATTTTGATTATCCAGACAGCAGCAAAGCACTTGCATTTTTCATAGTACACAAAATATTTCTTCTTGGCTGTCCAGAATGGAGTGTGTGGACACTAAGTAGTAATAGGAATTCTAATTCAAAGGCATGTTTGCAAAGCTAAGTTTTGATGAGATTCTTTAAAAATGGGGAAATAGAAAGATGATGAGTGAGTGCTGGAGGGTAGTGTTGAGGTGGCCTTTCTACTAACCCAGCACTAATTGCAAACTATGTTAACATAATAAAGAGCCACCATAAGTATGTGCACTGAAAATTGTGTGGTGTGCAACTTTCTCACTTTCCCATCCCAAATGAATAATTCTCACCCAAAATGCAACTTTCTGATGCAATTTACAAACATATACTGATAAAAATGATTCAGCTAAGTGTTTACTTTTTGAAAATTAAGCTGCTAAATTTCAAAAACGCCTTTACTATATCAAAAATATCCCACATTACTGTTCAGGGTTTTACCCTGTTTAGGAAGGATATATTGGCCTTGGAGAAAGTGCAGTGTATATTTACCAGAATGCTACCTGGACTCCAGGGTTCAATTCCAAGGAGAGAGTACACAGATTGGATTGTATTCCTGGAATTTAGAACGTTTAGGGTGACTTGTTTGAAGCTTTCAAGATGTAAAGGGAACGGACAGGGTAGATACACAATCTATTTCTGCTACCCGAGGAGTGTAGGACTAGGGGCTTAGTCTAAAAAAAATTAAGCCAGGCTTTCAGGAAGGAAATTAGGAAATCCCTTGCGTTGCAGTAAATTAGCAGTTTGCTTGACCAAAACCAATTTTAAATCTGAGATTGGCTGACAAAAAATTATCAATGATATTAAGGGATATGGAGTTACCTTGCATGCTCTCATTGATTAGTGAAACAGGCCTGAAGGGCTAAATGACCTACTCCTGTCCCTAGGATGTCCCCTAAGCAGGAGAAAAAAAAAGACTTGCATAGTGCTTTTTACAACTAACATCTCAAAGTACCTTTATAGCCAATAAGTCCTTCTGAAGTGTAGTCACTGTTATTATGTAGGAAATGCTGCAGCCAATTTTGTGCACAGCATATTCCCACAAACAGAAATGTAATGACATGATATTCTGTTTTTTTTTAATGTTAATGTGGGAAAATATTAGCCAGAATACCGGGTATAACTCCTCTGCTCTTCTTTGAAATAGTGCCATGGGATCATTTGCATTTACCAGAGCAGGCAAATGAGGCCTCGGTTTAGGGTCTCATCCAAAAGATGGCATCTCTGACATTGACATTGCAGCACACCCTAAGAACTGCACTGGAGTGTCAGCCTTGGTTTTTGTGCACAGGTCCTGGAGGGGAATTGGGCCCAGAACCTTCTGACTCAGGTGAGAGTGCTACCAACTGAGCCACAGTGAACAGCAGTTGGAAGAGAGCAATTGTTGAGGATGATTGACAGTAGAACCAAAGTAGTAGGTTTTAAGATGGTTTTGAGGGATGTTTAAATTCAGAGAAGTTTGTGGAGAGAGTTCAGGTATGGAAGCAAGATCATTGTCATACTGTTGCCAATAGATAGTGGAGCATAAGATGGGGGAAACACACATTAGACAAGTTCAGCGACAGCCACATGTCAGATTTACATTTTTCAATCTATACTGAACTTAGTGCAATTAACTTGGACCTGTTCCAGAAGCAACTTAGAGACAATTTAATTATTCTGCAATTATAAATACTCACTGAAAAGTGAGATCTCAACAGTCAGCTCAAAGATTTAATGGTCTGTTCTCCATAGAAGTTTTCACACCAGAATATGTTGAATGAAGGGGATGAGCAGGAATGTTATGGAAATTGGGGTTAGACTTTGATGAGCAACCTGTGTATGTGTGATTTGCAACATGGGAATCTCTGTTTCAAATGCTGAATTCAGTATTTTAATGAGGTTTAATTTCCCTTACTGATTTAGAAAAAATGGTGTGAAAACTTCTATGGAAAGCAGGCCATTAAATCTTTGAGCTGACTGTTGAGATCTCACTTTTCAGTGAGTATTTATAATTGCAGAATAATTAAATTGTCTCTAAGTTGCTTCTGGAACAGGTCCAAGTTAATTGCACTAAGTTCAGTATAGATTGAAAAATGTAAATCTGACACGTTTTAAGTGGCTGTCGCTGAACTTGTCTAATGTATTAAGTCCAATAACCTAGGGGAAAAAGTCACACTGCAGTCTATACTCTTCCATTCATCAACTCAAACAGCTCTTTTGACCAGTTGTAGAGCTATAATTACCTTAGTGTTCTACATCTCAAATCAATTTAAGTAATTCTCACTCGTCCATCATTACACTTTGCCCTGTAAAGTGTTGTTAACTACAATTTAGGTAATGCCACTTAAGTTGTTTAACTTTGCAATTTCCTGTTTTGATTTTCTTCCTGATGTGATAGCACATGGTTCAGATGCACAAGTGAGCATCCAATTCCACAATCATTGAACCTACACAAATATTTAAAGTGGTCCATCATAGCCAATTTTGACTTGTACTCTAACGGAAAGTGCTGTTTCTGGATTCCACGCTAATAAAACTACCTCTGTTTTCCTACAAAATTCTATAGGTCCTTGGTGAAGAAGTTGCAGTTGTGTAAATTGCCAAGCAGGCTGTGTACGGGAGATATTTGTAAAATAACTCATGCAAGTAATTTCAGAATTATTTTCATGACAGCACTTGTAAATGCCACCAGTACTCTGCAGAAATATTTTCAAACCTTTTATTTCATAGAAAAATACAGATGAATAATTATGTGAGAAAGCATTAGTAGATGTGAAACTGTACAATTTAACCAAAGAGCCGTATTAGGTTGGTAGGTATACAAGTTAGTGATATTGACTGAGTCATACATATCAAAAAAATGCTGGCTGTGAAAGCTACAGATCCCTGGCAACTTGGTCTCTATAGAAGAGGAGAAGGATTTGGAGAAGGGAAGTACTGCCCCGTCCCTATCTTAGAACTAATCCAAGAATGTGGTGATAAAATGCCAGTATTGAAATAACATTTTGCTGCTTTACTAGTCTCCTTCCAGAGCACTGACATGACTGGAGTAGCTAGGAGAGGAGACTAGAACTGCTGGTTCTCCAGGGGTAACTAAATTGATGTTTCAAAGTGAGTTTTTTTTCTTTCTAAATGCTAAAAGGTGATCACCTCTGAACTGAAAACCTTTTATCTTCCTTAATTCTGGATTTTTTTCCTGCCCCTTTAAAATGGGATAGATAATAGGTAACTGATTCTGGATGATGAAATTGACACTTGGTGACCATTTTTAGCCAGTGGATTTCTTTTTAACTCCTTCAAAAGGTAGAAAGTGTTGAAAAACGTGTGGGGGAAATATGTTAGCCCTAAAATGTACAACTCCTATATCATAAATCTCAAATTACATCATCCTGTGGCAATGTGACAATGGTGCCCAATTCTTCTTACTCTTTCCAAGCACAGTAGGTTCCTGCATACCTTTAATAAATACTGTGCCCTTTTAAAGTTGAGACTGGTTTTTAAACAAAGATTATGTATGACATATTACTGCTGATTATACTATTCCCAAAATTAAATTGTATATAGGAGTTTCTTCCATGAAAATTGTAGCTCTTCTACCAATGAAAAGTAGCTCTCAATAGCCATGCATTTGATGTTTAATAGAGGGAATTACTTTTGTTTTCCAGTTCTTATTCACTTAGGTGGCACAAATAATTTGATTTGCTAATGTTCCACTTTTCACCTCCTTTCTAGTCTCAAGCAGCAGTAGATGGCCACAGTGACGTTCCCCTGAAAGAAGATGAATATATAATTAGCGAGAATACTGGTAAGTACAAAGTATCAAACAAGATGAGCCATTTATCTCTGCTCGTTCTATTGGGATGTGAATGCTTTGCCCTGCCCCCATCCTCCTAATTTTGATTTAATTCAAGAGATGCAAACAGCAATAGGGTAAAATTAAAGGGAGGAAACAAATATTTCCAAGTTCTGAAGGTAATTTAAAAATTCCAACATATCTGTCTAATATTAGTGAGCTCCGCTCAGCTACATTTTAAAAGTGAAACATTTCGATCCCAACAGCCCTTCCAATATAATTCTCCAGATTAATAGCTCCCTTTCTCTGTAGCTAGATATTTTGTGCAGTTCAAATCCAATTTACTGTTTCAAAAGTAAACGGATTCATAATATCCCAATCTCGAGGTGCAGTGAGACTTGCTCTGTTATTACATGGAGTTCACAGCCCAGAGCAACAGGCATAGTGTGATGCCTATCTTCAGTTTTTGGCCACTGTGCTTTGCCCAACTGACTGTTTTCCATTTTATACAAATGTGTTCTATTGATTTATCGGAAATTGATAATGAGAAAGAACCAGTTTAGGCCCCACACTAGAGAACTGGAGCCATGGGGCTGCAGAATTCCCATTGCAACTTGACCATTTGGTTAACTAACTTGAATTTGCCCTCTGCATAAATTATTTCAATAGTTAATGTGTTGCAATTAATATTCTGATAACATTATTGATTGATGAAGTTTGACACCTGCCTTAAGAACCTAGGCACCAGAAACGACAATGGCAATCGCAGCCCTGTCGACCCTGCAAGGTCCTCGTAATTAACATCTGGGGGCCAGTGCCAAAATTGGGAGAGCTGTCTCACAGACTAGTCAAGCAAAAGCCTGACGTAGTCATCCTCACAAAATCATACCTTACAGACAATGTCCCAAACTCCACCATCACCATCCCTGAGTACATCCTGTCCCAGTGGCAGGACAGAATCAGCAGAGGTGGCAGCACAGTGGTATACAGTCAGGAGGGAGTTGCCCTGGGAGTCCTCAACATAGACTCCGGACCCCATGAAGCCTCATGGCATCAGGTCAAACATGGGCAAGGAAACGTCCTGCTGATTACCACGTACCGCCCTCCCTGAGCTGACGAATCACTGCTCCTCCATGTTGAACATCACTTGGAGGAAGCACTGAGGGTGGCAAGGGCACAGAATGTTCTCTGGGTGGGAGACTTCAAAGTCCATCACCAATGGTGGCTCGATAGCACCACTACTGACTGAGCTGGCTGAGTCCTAAATGACGCAGCTGCTAGACTGGATCTGCAGCAGGTGGTGAGGGAACCAACAAGAGGGGAAAGCATACTTGACCTCACTCTCACCAACCTGCCTGCCTCAGATGCATCAGTCCATGACAGTATTGGTAGGAGTGACCACCGCACAGTCATTGTGGAGACGAAGTCCCATCTTCACATTGGGGATACCCTCCATCGTGTTGTGTGGCACTAACACCATGCTAAATATGATAGATTTCGAGCAGATCTAGCAACTCAAGATTGGGCAACCATGAGGTGCTGTCGGCCATCAGCAGCAGAATTGTATTCGAGCACAATCTGTAACCTCATGGCCTGGCATATCCCCCACTCTACCATTACCATCAAGCCAGGGATCAACCCTGGTTTAATGAAGAGTGCAGGAGGGTATGCCAGGAGCAGCACCAGGCATACCTAAAATAAAAAAGGTGTCAACCTGATGAAGCTATAAAACAGGACTACTTGCATGCCAAACAGGATAAGCAGCAAGTGATAGACAGAGCTAAGCGTTCCCAGAACTAATGGATCAGATCCAAGATCTGCAGTCCTGCCCCATCCAGTCGTGTATGGTGGTGGACAGTTAAACAACTCACTGGAGGAGGAGGCTCCACAAATATCCCCATCCTCAATGATGGAGGAGCCCAGCACAGCAGTGCAAAAGATAAGGCTGAAGCATTCACAACAATCTTAAGCCAGCAGTACCAAATGGATGATCCATTTCTGCCTCTTCCAGAGGTCCTCAGCAGTACTAATGCCAGTTTTCAGCCAATTTGATTCACTCCACATGATATCAAGAAACGACTGAAGGCACTGGATACTGCAAAGGCTATGGGCCCTGACAACATTCCGACAATCGTAGTGAAGACTTGTGCTCCAGAACTTTCCACACCCCTAGCCAAGCTGTTCCAGTACAGTTGCAACATTGGCATCCATTCGGCTGCATGGAAAATTACCCAGATATGTCCTGTACAGAAAAGCTGGACAAATCCAACCCAGCCAATTACCGTCCCATCAGTCTACTCTCCATCAGTAAAGTAATGGAAGGGGTCATCAACAATGCTATCAAGCGGCACTTGCTTAGCAATAACCTGCTCACTGGTGCCCAGTTTGGGTTCCGCCAGGGCCACTCAGCTCCTCATTACAACCTTGGTTCAAACATGTACAAAAGAGCTGAACTCCCGAGGTGAGGTGAAAGTGACTGCCCTTGACATCAAGGCAGCATTTGACCAAGTGTGGCATCAAGGAGCCCCAGTAAAACTGGAGTCATTGGGAATCAGGGGGAAAAACTCTCCGCTGGTTGGATCATACCTAGCACAAAGGAAGATGATTGTGATTGTTGGAGGTCAGTCACCTCAGCTCCAGAACATCACTGCAGAAGTTCCTCAGGGTAGTGTCCTAGGCCCAGTCACCTTCAGCTGCTTCATCAATGACCGACCTTCCATCATAAGGTCAGAAGTGGGAACATTCGCTGATTGCTCAACGTTCAGCGACGACTCAGATACTGAAGCAGTCCATGTCCAAATGCAGAAAGACCTGGACAATATCCAGGCTTGGACTGACAAGTGGTAAGTAACATTTGCACCACACAAGTATCATACAATGACCATCTCCAACAAGAGAGAATCCAGCCTTTGGCCCTTGATATTCAATGGCGTTACCATCACTGAATCCCCCAATTTCAACATCCTTGGGGTTGCCACTGACCTGGACTAGCCATATAAACACTGTGGCTACAAGAGCAGGTCAGAGGCTGGGAATCGTGTGATGAGTAACTCATCTCCTGACTCCCCAAAGCCTGTCCACCACCTACAAGGCACAAATCAGGAGTGTGATGGAATACTCCCCACTTGCCTGGATGAGTGCAGCTCCTGCAACACTGAAGAAGATGGACACCATCCAGGACAGTGCAGTCCGCTTGATTGGCACTGCATCCACAAACATTCACTCCCTCCACCACCAACACACAGTAGCAGCAGTGTGAACTATCTACAAGATGCACTGCAGGAATTCACCAAGGCTCCTTAGACAGCACCTTCCAAACCCACGACCACAACCACCTAGAAGGACAAGGGCAGCAGATAGATGGGAAACAAAAACAGAATTACTTGGAAAAACTCAGCAGGTCTGGCAGCATCAGTGGAGAAGAAAAGAGTTGACGTTTCGAGTCCTCATGACCCTTCAACAGAACTAGGTGAATCCAAGGAAGGGGTGAAATATAAGCTGGTTTAAGGTGTGTGTGTCAGCGGGGGGGGGGGGGGGGTGGAGAGAAGCGGAGGAGGGGTGTGGTTGTAGGGACAAGCAAGCAGTGATAGAAGCAGATCATCAAAAGATGTCACAGACAACAGAACGAAAGAACACAGGTGTTGAAGTTGGTAATATATATCTAAACGAATGTGCTAATTAAGAATGGATGGTAGGGCACTCAAGATATAGCTCTAGTGGGGGTGGGGGGAGCATAAAAGATTTAAAAATATTTTAAAATAATGGAAATAGGTGGGAAAAGAAAAATCTATATAATTTATTGGAAAAAACAAAAGGAAGCGGGAAGAAACAGAAAGGGGGTGGGGATGGAGGAGGGAGTTCAAGATCTAAAGTTGTTGAATTCAGTATTCAGTCCGGAAGGCTGTAAAGTGCCTAGTCGGAAGATGAGGTGTTGTTCCTCCAGTTTGCGTTGGGCTTCACTGGAACAATGCAGCAAGCCAAGGACAGACATGTGGGCAAGAGAGCAAGGTGGAGTGTTAAAATGGCAAGCGACAGGGAGGTTTGGGTCATTCTTGCGGACAGACCTCAGGTGTTCTGCAAAGTGGTCGCCCAGTTTACGTTTGGTCTCTCCAATGTAGAGGAGACCACATTGGGAGCAATGAATACAGTAGACTAAGTTGGGGGAAATGCAAGTGAAATGCTGCTTCACTTGAAAAGAGTGTTTGGGCCCTTGGACGGTGAGGAGAGAGGAAGTGAAGGGGCAGGTGTTACATCTTTTGCGTGGGCATGGGGTGGTGCCATAGGTGGGGGTTGAGGAGTAGGGGTGATGGAGGAGTGGACCAGGGTGTCCCGGAGGGAACGATCCCTACGGAATGCCGACTGGGGGGGTGAAGGGAAGATGTGTTTAGTAGTGGCATCATGCTGGAGTTGGCAGAAATGGCGTAGGATGATCCTTTGAATGCGGAGGCTGGTGGGGTGATAAGTGAGGACAAGGGGGACCCTATCATGTTTCTGGGAGGGAGGAGAAGGCGTGAGGGCGGATGCGCAGGAGATGGGCCGGACATGGTTGAGGGCCCTGTCAATGACCATGGGTGGAAAACCTCGGTTAAGGAAGAAGGAGGACATGTCAGAGGAACTGTTTTTGAAGGTAGCATCATCGGAACAGATGCGACGGAGGCGAAGGAATTGAGAGAATGGGATGGAGTCCTTACAGGAAGCGGGGTGTGAGGAGCTGTAGTCAAGGTAGCTGTGGGAGTCGGTAGGCTTGTAATGGATATTGGTGGACAGTCTATCAGCAGAGATTGAGACAGTGAGGTCAAGGAAGGGAAGGGAAGTGTCAGAGATGGACCACGTGAAAATGGTGGAGGGGTGGAGATTGGGAGCAAAATTAATAAATTTTTCCAAGTCCTGACGAGATAGATGGGAACACCACCACCTGGAAGCTCCCCTCCAAGTCACTCACCATCCTGACTTGGAAATATATGGCCATTCCTTCACTGTCGCTGGGTCAAAATCCTGGAACTCCCTTCCTAACAGCACTGTGGGTGTACCTACACCACATGGACTGCAGTGATTCAAGAAAGTGGCTCACCACCATCTCCTCAAGGGCAACTTGGGATGGGCAAGCGAAGCCCACATCCCATGAATGAATTTTAAAAAATAAAACACAGGAATAGTCGGCATAGGCCATTCGGCCCCTTGAGCCTCCTTTGCCATTCATTTAGATCATAAATGAACTGATTGTGGCCTTAACTCCACTTCACTGCCTCCACTCCCTGGAATAGAGAATTCCAACGATGAGCAACTCTGAGAGAAGAAATTCTTCCTCATCTCCATCTTAAATAGGAGACCCATTATTTTTAAATTGTGTAACTTAGTTGCGGATTCCCTTACAAAGAGCAACATTCTCACAGCATCTAAACTGTTAAGCCTAGGTGGTACCTTCTATGTTTCAATAAGATCACCTCTTACTCTTCTAAACTCCAAGGTAGTAAACTTTTATGTGGCACTTATAAAATGCCTTTTGGAAATCCAAAAACACTGGATAAAAGGGAGCCAGTTCCCCTTTATCCACCTTACTTGTTACATCCTCAAAGAACTCTAATAAGTTTGTCAAACATGATTTCTCTTTACTAAAACCATGTTGACTCTGCTTGATTGTATTTTGATTTTCTAAATGTCCTGCTACTACCTTAATAATGGAATCCAGCATTTTTTCGATGACAGATTTTAGACCAACTGGCTTATTGTTTTCTCTCCCTCTTTTCTTGAATAGAGGTGTTTCAATTGCAATAGAGTTCTCAACTTGACAGTAGTGATGCAGTCTAACCTGCAGGGCAATGAGTCATTGGTTTGTGCTTAAACATCTTTTCTTATTACAGTGACCCACAAGGTTGGATCATTCAGATCAGAGCTGTCCAAGCTTCTAATCGTTGCCCGCACACGCCATGATGAACTGTGATTTGGATGACTTGTTTTTGTAATGATTGAAAAATGTTGAAATATTTTAGAAAAATTTTATTCTTGGCTGCATAGGTCAGCTAATGGGAGCATTTTAAACCCACCCCCAACCCAACTCCTCCCCAATGTCCTTCCTTTTTCAGCTTCCTTTTTTAAATGAAGCAGCAGGACAATCACCACTTTAAAGGAATCTCATTTGGCATCATGGGTGAACTTTTGGGTAGGACAGACATTCTTGCTCTTTTTTCACATAAAGATTAAGCTGGAGATCCTGGTTAACAAGGTGCCTCACTTAGCTGCCTAACTGGGAACAGCCATTAAAGCATCCTTGGAGGTCAGAAAACTTCTAGTACTTTACAGGTGTTGACCTACCCAAGTAATCCATACTGTTAAAATTACCAATGGTACCTCACTTAAATCTGATTTAAATATCAGATTTGTAAATCGTGCATTTAAAAATTATGTCCTCCTTTCCGATACTGAGACTTTTGTTTGCATTAGTCGCAGTTTATTCGATCAGTTAGCATACACTGGGAGCTTTTTGACTGTGATAGCAGAACTACATTTTTTTTTTTGAAACACCAAAAATATGAACCTTGTATCTGTAATTATCAGAATGAACCTTGACCTGTTTAAGATGTCATTACTAAAATAATTTTTGTATGCAAAGGTTTTTCAGCAAATTGTTTAATAAACATGGGTGTTAATTTATAGAGCTTATCTATGTAGTGCTTTAGATAGTGAGGTGCAAACAAATTTTTATGTACTATTGGATTTCCTCCATAATAGAGATTGTTTAGGGACCACATATGCCTTTATGTCCTGCGATTAATTGCAAGTACTGTGATACAAACCTGATGTACCATCTAAGTTAACCTTGTTTTTTGTTCTACTTTACACATGATCCATTGTTTTTCTTTTATATCCCAGAGCTCTGTTACAAAGGGAAATAAATTCTGATGTCAGCTCATTTGTATCTCAATTCATGAGTGACTGCTTGAATTTTATTTGCAATTTTATATTATATCTCTGCAATAGTGATCACAGCATAAGGTTTGAGATAAAGATTGAGAAGGACCTAAGCAAAGCAATGTCCAAAGTAATAAATTGTTTTTTTTTAAAAAAAACTTTTTTAAAGGAGATGAGAATGGAACTCTGGAAAATAAACTAGAAAAATTTACTGAAAAACAATTAAATGCAACAGTGGAAAACATTTCAATCGGTGTTTGAGTCCAGGAGAAATATATCCCACAAAAAGCAAAAACAAGGCAGTAATGACACACCATGGATAAATAAAGGCAAAATTGAAACATAAAAAATATACACTAAGTACATAGACAGCAAAGGAAAATATAAGCAAAGGGAATATGAAAAATTAAGAAAGAAGTCAAAGACATCTAGGAAGGCAAAGAGAAACTACAAAATTATCAAGAGATATGAAAAGAAACAAAGCATTCTACAGACAAGTAAATAACTTAAGGGTAGGGTCACTAAAGGAGACCTACAGTAAACCCAGATAATGACAGCCAAATGACTATTAAATTATTTTGCATTGATATTTACAAAGGAGACTAAGACATGACAATTTATATTTTCTGATTTCTTATGTTAAAAAGGGAAGACCAAACACAGACTGGGTGACCGCTTTGCAGAACACCTCTGGACCATGCGCAAGCATAACCCAAAC
The DNA here is from genome assembly GCF_017639515.1 of Carcharodon carcharias. Classification (NCBI taxonomy): domain Eukaryota; kingdom Metazoa; phylum Chordata; class Chondrichthyes; order Lamniformes; family Lamnidae; genus Carcharodon; species Carcharodon carcharias. The sequence goes on along the minus strand of NC_054480.1, from coordinate 113,528,425 downwards.
CTTCTGGTCACTTGCAATTTCAACACACCATCCTGCTGTCGTGCCCACATGTCCGTCTTTGGCCTGCTGCATTGTTCCAGTGAAACCCAATGCAAACTGGAAGAATAGCACCTCATCTTCCGATTAGGCATTTTACAGCCTTCTGAACTTAACATTGAGTTCAACAACTTCAGACCATGAGCTCTCTCCTCCATCCTCACCACCCACCCCCCCTCCTTTTTATCCCCTTTCTTCTACATTCATATTTATTTTTATCCATTTATTTTATTTTTATTTTTATTTATTTATCTGTAGTTTTATCCCATTCTCTATCCTTTTTCCCCCACCATCACCCCCTCCCCCTGCCCCATCCCCTACAGGGCCATCTGTCACTTGTTCCATGTTGCTCTTTCACAAAGTGCTACCCTTGTTCTGCTACAATCACATTCTGCTTTCTTACCTTTACGCCACTATTAGCATCTTTTTTAGCACTAACCACTACCATTAACAATCACTTTGCCCTTTAGTTCATGGCATCTTTCTCAATCCCTCCTTTGTCCCCACCTATCACTGGCCTTCTATCCAGCTCCACCTGCCCCATCCCCTTATACAGTATAAATTTCATCCCATTTCTATTTTTCAGCTCTGAAGAAGGGTCATAAGGACTCGAAACGTTAACTGTGTTTTTCTCTCTCCACAGATGCTGCTGGACTTGCTGAGTTCTTCCAGCATTTTCTGTTTTTGTCTCAAATATTGTGTGCAGTTTTGGTCTCCTTATTCAAAGAAGGATGTAAATGCATTGGAGGTGGTTCAGCGGAGGTTTACTAAATTGATAACTGAAATGAGTGGGTTGCCTTATGAGAAAAGGTTAGGCAGGCTGGGCTTGTTTCTACTGGAGTTTAGAAGAATGAGGGGTGAGTTGATTGAGTTATATAAGATCCTGAACGACATTGACGAGGTGGATGTGGAAAGAATGTTTCCTCTTGTGGGTGAGTCCAGAACTAGAGGGAACTGTTTTTAAAAATTAGGGATTGTTCTTTTAGGACAGAGATGAGGAGAAATTTTTTCTGAGGGTTGTGCGACTTTGGAACTCTGCCTCCGAAGGTGATGCAGTCAGGGCCATTGAATATTTTTAAGGCAGAGGCAGATAGATTCTTGTTAGGCAAGGGAATCAAAGATTATCAGCGGTAAATGGGAATGTGGACTTTGAAACACAAATAGATCAGTCATGATCTTATTAAATTGTGCAGTAGGCTCGAGGGGCTGAATAGCCTACCTCTCCTATTTAGTATGTATGAACAGGCTTGGGCTCTTTAGAAAAGAGGAGACCAAGCGGTCACCTGACAGAGGTCTTTTAGACTACGAAAGAATTTAATAGGTTAGAGGTAGAGATGATATTTGCAGGGGTGGGGGATGACCAGAACTAAGGGTCATAAATGTAAGATAGTCCCTAAATCCATTAATTGGGAGAAACGTATTTACACAGAGGGTGATTAAAATGCCATTGCTACAAGGAGTGGTTGACGTGACTAGCATAGATGCATTTAAGTGAAAGCTAGTTAAATACGTAGTAGAAAGTAATAGGTGGGTATGTTGATAGGGTTACATGATTAATAATGGAAGGAGGCAAGTAGAACATACACAGTGATATGAACCTGTTGGGTCAAATGGCCTGTTTTTGTGCTGTAAATACAGAACAATGCATTGTTCTTTGTAATTTCATTCTTAACCTCTACCACTTAGTGATAATATGAGTAGAAGGCAGAAGTGTGTCATCCAGAGTAACTGTCTCCTTTATTTTAATCCTGATTTTTTTTTTCTGATGATCTCTTTCTTTTCTGCATTTGGCTGAAGGTAGAGGGTGACCACATCACAGTTAGAATGCTTTTTCATGTTTTGTGCCAAGGAAGCATATATTGCATAAGAATCAGAATGTTTTTTGTCCTGTAACTTCAGATGGGCTGCAATCCCCTTCCCAACAGGTGATTTTTTTAAAAAGCGCTTCTTATTTTGAAATAATGTAACAATTTTACTCGCACTTGTTGAGAGTCATCATCCCAATGAGGCCAACTCTCAGAAATGCTGAGAGTAAGAAATAGGAGTAGGACGTACTGCTCCTCGCTTGCTCTGCATTCAAAAAGATCATGGATGGACTTTTACATCAATTCCACTTCCCACCCTATTCCTAAAAACCTTGGTGCCCAAAGATCTATTGATCTCTGTCTTGAATATCAACTCAGCATCCACAATCCTCAAGTGGAGAACTCAAAAGACTCACAACCCACTGAGTGAAGAAATTTCTCTTCTCAATCCTAAATGTCAGCCTGTTATCCTGAGACTACAGCTTCAGGTCTAGAATTTCCAGCCAGGGGAGCAACTTCTCAGCATTTACCCTGTTAATCCCTCAAAAAATGATATGTTTCAATGAGATCAGCTCCCATTCCTCTAAACCTGAGAGAATGTAGGACCATCTACTTAATCACTCCTTTCAGGACTGCTCTATTATCCTAAGTGTCAGTCTTCATTGCACCCCCTCTAAGGCTTCCTTAGTTAAGGAGACCAAAACTGCACACACTACTCCAGATGTGGTCTCAGCAAAGCCCTTTATAATTGAAGCAAGATGTCTTTCGTGTCTTCGACTGTGAAGTGGGATACAAAATATTTAACGTCTCTGCTATTTCCTTATTCCGCATTGTAATTTTGCCTGTTTCTGCCTGGCGCTAATCTCTTTTTTATATTCTTGTAAATGCTTTTACAGTCTCTTCCAGTGTTTCTTTTCCTTTCGTTCATGGGCTAGTTCTTGCTAGTTTAGGTGTGCCGCTGTCCTGGAGAGGATTCCAATCAATCTGTTATGGGCAGGTTGGAGGCCAGGCACTTTCTCGTTGCATTGTGGTTCTTCTTATGAGTTCTTTCACTGACACTGTAGAATATGGGATGACTATAGCTTCTAACAAAATAATTTTGCTGGACAACAAGAATCATAGATTGATCAATGTCCTGTAGCTGGGAATACTATGAAAGAATTACATAGAATCACAGCACAGATACCCTGAATGGCCATGCCTATGTTTATTTGCTTTCTCTCAATCTCAGAAATAAATCACTATGTAGTGAACCCCACTGGAAAGTGAGTGCATGATCTTGATATGAGGTCCATAATGATGCAGTGTTACAATCCACATGGTAACCGATAACTTTTAAAAAGAAATTCAAACTTCCAGTTAATAGCTGAAAGAATGACACATCAAGCTTTCTTGTTTCAAGATATTTACTGAAACAAATGACTTAAAACACCATTAACTAAACACTATCTTTGTAGGCAGCTTATACTTGGAACCACAGAGCAGAATACCCCCTTATTTTTAGCTCAATCAAAAAAAATACACTTCACAAGTGTACTTTACATTGTACTTTATGTGGACATTCAATTTTCCCAGAATGAATCCAAAGTGATTCTTAGTTCCTGAGGGTTTATTCCTGTTCTTTTCTTAGCCTAGTAACTTGCAATCTTAGAACTTTCACAGTGAGATTTTCTTTTCCCGAGATTCTCCTTCTAGCCCAAGCTAGGCGACTGTTCCAGCCATGTTTTAACTCCCAATATTTTAACTTTAACTGGTCTTTTCAATTGAAGAATGAGCTTGCACCCGTATTCCTGGGTGGCAAAGAATAGAGACTTTTGTGGCCTCTAGCTGCTCTCTCTTTTCCAGATCCAGCAGACTCAAAAAAAACTGTCAGTTATATTCTAGTTAAGTCTGTAACCTGATATTTACAATGGCTTCCTCTGCTTCCTTCCCCATGGCAACGTGAATCACATGGGCCTTGTACCTAGGTAGAAATACAAAGCTATCCTTGAGAACCCAACTCTCTTTGGAACTAAATGGACTGTTTAAAGCTCAGCTGTTTACAACCTGACATTCTCAACACTTCTAGGACTTTGGAGACTTACGTCTCCAGTGTTAACACAGGCCGTTGCCATTGTCTCTACATGTACATACCTTCCACTTTCTTCCCAATGAAACAATCTAGATCTTCCTTTGATTTCTAACAATCAAAGCACCCAGGCTTATTGTCAGGCAGACTTCAGAACAGGACCTCCTTTATTTTATTTTAAATTTAAAGACACAATATCAAAATATAACAACCCTAACTTAATAATTATAACAGCAGTAGCCTCCCTATGGTCTCCCTTAGATCAGTGTGAAGAATGGTCACATTGATGAGAGACTGGCTGATGCAACTGGAATACTATCTCATTAAGAGTCACTATCTTCATTGCTAGATGGGAACAAAGAGAATTCACAGACCTCCTGTGACATGTCTTATGGCATTTCATAGGATGCAGTGAAGGATGACATTTAATTACAGACATTTTCTGAAAGTGAATTCTAATTAAATCTATTACAAAAACTATTTATTTCATATAATTATACATGCATGGAATGAGTCCATTCAGTCCATACCGGCTCTTTGAAAGAGCTGTCCAATTAGTCCCTCTCTCCAGTTCTTTCCTCATAGCCTTGAAAATCTTCCCTTTAAAAGTATTTATCCAGTTCCCTTTTGAAGTAGCAGTGAATTCCAGATAACAGTTTGCTGTGTTTGAAAAACAATCTTCAGTTCCCTTCTGGTTCTTTTGAAAATTACCCCAAACTCTTGTTACCAACTCTACTGCCAATGGAAATGGTTTCTCCCTATGCACTTCTCTCAAAATTTTGAACATCTATATTAATTAAGCTCTCCTTGATTTTCTCTTCTCTTCAGAGAACAATTCCAGTTTCTCTAATGCCTAAGGTCACTTTTCCCACAAGTGACTGAAAATTATATATTTCTAATCACATTTGTTTGTGCTTTTTAAACGCTAAATCTGATCAGACTAATAAATCCTTAAATGATGCTGCATTGAATTTAGGGCCCAGAAGGATTACTTGTGTAAAATAGCCACTGGGTTTGGTACTGAGGCGCACAAAGCAAAAGGTTCCATGTTCAATTCTCAGTAGCTGCTGAATTAGCTAATTCCAGGCGGAGCACCATTGCAGTGGCCTCAGTGCTAAAGGGCTTGGGAGAAGCAAGTTTAGTTAGTGTTACTGCTTCTGATTTCTATCTAATGACTGCTGTTGAAAATGTACATGTATGGATAAGATTGTGCTAGTCTGTGATGTGTCCCATGGTCAAATAGACTATCAACATTCAGCCACAATTCCTCCTATTGATTGCTTTCCAGACTTGTTCATGAAGAACAACAACTTGGTTAAGGGACCCAGGAACTACCAGCATCTGTGGCAACCTGCCCAGCATAAACTAGAGTCTTCAGAAACAGGAAAAAGCAATTCCTTTCCTCCCTACATTCCAGTTCTTGTTCCATTCCAGTCAGAAACAATTCAGCCTCAATGAAACCAATTAATAAATAGAAATAATATAATACCATTAGCTCCTCCCATGAGGTAATATTTTATTGTAGGGTATTTTTTTCAGTGACTTTTTAACTACTTACCTGTTTGTTAAATGTTTTGAACATTCCAAGATGGCAGACAATTTAACTCCATTGGACAGATATCTGGGATAAATAGTTTGATTCCAAACGATTCAAACAGTTGTAGAGGTAGGCTTTCTCACTGTTGTCTGTGGATTCTTTGGATGTGATTTTGTGCTTACATTTGTTGTAGGGGTGCTGCTGTTAGAGAATTTTGGTGTTCTATGAAGGCAGGGATGGAGCCCTGATCTGAGACAACAACAATGTACATTAGCAATGCACACATCCTGCTGTTGAACAGGAAACTCGTGTCTGGTGGTGAAAATGGGATAAAGGCTACATTTTGAGGATTGTTGGCCAAACTGAATAGTGTTTGACATTGTTTTGGTGTGACCAGCATCTTCCATTTGATTCTCTTCTACCCACATTGGAGTGTCAGCACTTGGACTGCATCTTGCACTACCACCCACCAGTTGGTCTGTAGGTAAATGCGTTCCATTGTGGACGAGGGTGTCATTTATTTTGTGATTGTTAGTTATACAAGACGTCTTTGCTGGACTCATCACCTTGACTGGTGTCCTCCGTGGTGGTGGGGGTGGTGGTTTTGATTTGCGCAGCACTGTCAGGACTGTTGTTGAGGTTGGTACAGTCCTGATAATCACTTTTGGCTGATCTTTGGATTTTTCCAGAGTAGACACGGTCACTCCACTGGAGCTGCTGTCAAGGGTGTCACTTCTGTAACTCTTGCTTATATCCTCACATAGGTTTAGATCTGAGGTCAATTGGTCTATTTGTCCCACCACCTGTTTGAAATGAAGGCAACATAATATTAGTTATTTTTATAAGTTTCCTCTCTTTCACCCTGGCTCCCAATTTTTCTCTTCCTCTTCTGGAAGTTCTAGTCCACAAGTCTTGGTAGCCCTTCAGAACAGCCTCATGGTGGTCATTCTTTGCTGGCAACCAAATATCAGCAACCTGTGCAATCTAATGAGACATCACAGACAATATTTCCCTCCAAATTTCGTCATCCTAAGTGGCCAGTTTTTTCAATGCACGGCCCCTGTAGATTTCATTTGCACGGCTGCTGTGTGGCTACACATGTGCAATATTTAGATGGAACCAGGCCTGCGTGGTACCTTCCAAGCTACTGCATGGTCGCCCATGCACACATGCAGCTTAGTGAGAACATTGATCACAGGTCAGGTCTCTTGTTCTCACCCTCAATATACATGTTCACTTTCCACTAATAGCCATTGGATTTTGCTCAGGAACAGGAGTTTTGGTAGAGTGTCTCTACTACCACGCAAACTGATATCAACTAAGGTGAGCACGGACTGTTACTGAACCTGACACCTGCCTGTTCAGCATGAACATATAAAAATAGCTTTCAGGAAAAGATCTATTGAACCATCCAGTCTATCCCAAAAGGTTATGATTCCACATGCATCGCCAGCCAGGAGTGTGATGGAATACTCTCCACTTGCCTGGATGCGTGAGGCTGCAACAATACTCAAGAAGCTTGACACTATTCAGGATAAAGCAGTCCGCTTGATTGGCTCCCCATCCATCAATTTAAACTTTTACTTCCTTCACCCCGATGTACAGTGCCAGCAGCGTGTACCATTTACAAGATGCATTGTAGCAACTCAATGTTGCTTCTTCGACAGTCCCTTCCAAACCTGCGACTGTTACTACCTAGAAGGACAACAGCTGCAGATGCATGGAAACACCACCACTTGAAAAACCCCCTCCAAGCCACATACCAACCTGACTTGGAACTGTATCGCTGTTCCTTCATTGTTGCTGGGTCAAAACCCTGGAACTCCCTCCCTAACAGCACTGTAGGTATACCTACACCACATGGACACCGCCTTCTCAAGGGCAATTAGGGATGGGCAACAAGCGCTGGCCTTGCCAGTGACACTCACGTCCTATGAAAGGATGAAAAAATACATGGTCACCACCTGCCTGAGCTAGGTAATCTCCTGGGGAGGTAAAAGCCAAAACAAATACCCAAACAGGATAGAGCTGAGTATCCCAGCAGGTGCTACCTTTACCCCCGGAGCCAGAGAAGCAAATCAGCTGCCTTAGTTTAGTGTAGAGAATCAGTTCCTAAATCATGCTGACTTTGCATTTGAGCAGTCATAAGTTTCAATGCCAGAGCTGTTGATTATATTTGTTACTAGTTGGTGCTTTTCAATGCCAACAATTAGGACATTGCATTCTTATGAGTTCCACTGATTTGCATGCTTCAATCTGTATGCTATATTGGTGGAATATAATGGTCATGGCAGTGAATCTGTCCTCCACCTAGAGAGCTGGTGGCAACCCTGCTGCAGCCTTTTCTGGGAGCCCCAATGGAATTAAATGCCAATCAAACAATCTGCTGCCTGCCATCAGGGTTCTTGCTCCTGCAAGAGGAATGTCCTGCCTCGAGAGCTGTCAGCCAATCACTGGGAATGGTGGCCACTGCTGGTACTGCAGTGGACCCCAGGATGAGGATTGTCGCTGGAGCCCAGGAATACAGGTAAGTGTGGGCAAGGCAGGCCCGGCGAGTGCAAGGAAGGGGATTGTCTTTCTGTGGTGGTAGTCCTTGCTGTCGGCTGGTCCCTTCATTAGGCACAGGGAGCTAAGCAGAAGGGACTCTCACCAGGCCGTAGACATACCGGTCAATGTTTAGCTGGCTGCTTGCTCAATGGAATGGCTTCCGCCTGCCACTGGTTGGACATCACCAGCAGCGGGATGGGGCCCATTTAAGGGCCTCAATTGGCCTCCAGGCAGGATGGCTGTCCTTGACCCTCCCCACCCTGGGATGAGTCGGAAAGCTGACTTGCTCTCCGCCCCACTCCCCACCTCCCAGCCTACTCCTGGTGGGGAGGGAGGGCATTAAATTCCACCCACTGTTCCTGTTAAATAAGCCGTCACAAATTTGTTCACTTTCAAGTGCTTTTAAATGGGTTTCTGATGTATAATCTTAGAAAGACAGAGATTCCACTTCTGGTTGTAATCCAATGGCTTCTATTGGAAGAGGGCAAGTGCATGGATAGCGGGTGGTGGGGGGGGGGGTGCGGACTTCTACTAAAAATTTTTATTAAAACCCCAATTTGAGATAATACAAGTGTAGCTATTGTATTTTCTATACAATGATGTAAGATAAAATATGCTTATCGAATAAATTTCTATGCAGAACTGTCCCATTGCACAATTTAATATAGGGTGAAAACTGACTTGACTTATGACTATAGCAGAACGCTCAGTTTTACAAAACTAGCAGACCTCCAATGCTGCTTATGATAAGCAAGAGGAGATCTAAGGTCAGAAAACCTATACCATGAATGATGTAGATATGTGTCTCTTTTTAAGAATGAAGAAGCTATTTTCTGTTAATTAAACAGCAGAGTGAGCATTCTGAACTATTCCATGTCTGAATGTACAATCCTGGTATTCTGAGTCTTTTTCCACCTAATGGTTCACCTTTGATTCATGCTCATCACAGTGAAGGCTGCCCATGTTGGGGAATTTGTGCTGCCATAAAGTTTTAAAATCACTATCCATCAACTTTGGTTTTGAATAATATTTATCCATCCGCTTCAAAAGAATGACTGTGCTAATACCCATTAAAAGATGGAGCTGTAAGTTGTCTGAAGACATTGTGGAACAATATAGGCTTATGATCCAGAGGAGCATATGATATGGAAATTATTCTACAGCTCTAAGGCAGAATTCTAAAGAGAATTACGGGGCTAATACGTATTTTAGGAAAATTACTACCTTCTCAGTGAAAATGATATTTTCCATTATTCTCTGATATTCCATTATTAAGTCCTCAGGTGGCAGAATATTGAGAAGTAACTCATAAAATCAATGGGAAAGTGTAGATCTCATCACTCTCTGAGATAAAGCCTAAAGTGCCTTCTTTTTCTGCCCCAACCATGTACTTCAGCAACAACCTAAGAAAATACACCTGCAAATGTGTGACATTTTTCCCCTACTGCCTTTAGGAAAATCTCTTTTGTATGAACACTAACAATTGTTCAATTGTGGATGCACGAGAGCCCTTACTGGACATCACATGTGAACAATATCCTTGAAAAGAATTACAACACAACCAGATAAAGGGAGAATTTGAGGTTACGTAAAATGTTTCTAGGTTTCAGACGGCAGCATGCCAGGCAACAGATAGTTTCTCAAAAATGTTACTGAACAAATAATTTTACTCCTCTATTATAAACCCTTCCTAGAAACTATTATTCTGCATGTAATTATGTAATGGTTGGAGAAATCTTGCAGCTGACCTCATAAACTGTTGAGCAGCAATGCATAGCAGCGCTGACCAGTGCCAGCACTGAGGCACAGTTTTGAAGTGAAACTACAACTGCAGATACACGAGTCTTCTAAACCCAGAAGATTCTTCTTGTGTCTGTGAAATGTACAGAAGCAATTGTCTCTCCGGTATTCAATAGTAGCCAGCCCACTCAAACTAATTGTCTTTTCAACAGGAATTGCCATCTTTGAGTGACAAGGAGTGCCTCAATTCATACAATAGTCTTGAATTTGCAATTTTAATGATGGAAAAGCTTTCATCACGTATCATTATTACTGAGTAAAACTGAAAGCAACTTCTGATGCCTACACTTGTGGAGTTAAATGTGGAAATACAGGGGACAAATCTGCTGGTCTCCAGATTGTCTGAGACCGGATGTACGATGGAGATGTGCATCGGGACCCTTTGGAAGTCTTGATGTGTGAATTTCATGGGAATTGCCCAGGAAGTTTCTACCTCCGATGTGCAATTTCCCTGCTGCCCAGGACCCTCTGCGATTGTCTCTGGCTCTGAGGTAGAGCCGGAGACTTCGAACAATTCTGATATATTTACCTGAGCGGTTACCTAGGAAATGTTATTTAGATTAAAACTTAGTTTAACTTCTGGGTAACTACACAGTGGTCCCCCAAGGACCCCCTAATGACCCCTGACTATCCCCCCAACCCCCCGACTACCCTCCTGAGCCCCGATCAGCACCCCAACACCCACGACTACCCTCCCAACCTCCCGATCCCTGACTGCCTCCTTGACTATCCGGCTAACCACCAGACTCCCCACCCCCACTATCTTTACTACCCTCCCAAGATTCCGACTACCACCCCGACCACCTGAGTATCCTCTTGACCTCCCAACTACTCACCCTGACCCAATTACCCTCCTGACCAGCTGACTACCCTCCTGACCCGATCTAACTACCCTCCAGACCCTACTCAAATCCTCCTGACCTGACCACCCACTCAACCAGCTATCCCTACCCACTTATTCACCTATCCACCTCACTACCTACCCACTTGCCCATCTATCCACTTCACCCACCTATCCCCTTATCCACCTACCCACCACTCCCACCGATCCCCTATCCATTTAACCATTTACCCACCTCACCCATCTACCCATTCACTCACCCATTCACTCATCCACTCATTAACATTCATTCACTAACATTGAGACTGGGCATTTAAACTTACCATATGACATCTAGTGCCACAAAAAAGCAACATGTCTTGTCTTCAGCCAATTCTACTACGATCTAATGGAGTTCTCTGAGGGATGCTTCATTCAGCATTTCTGAGAGGGCCTGGTTTAGAGGACCCTGGTAGAAATGCAGAGCATCCTTGGGTCAGGTAAATTTCCAGATGTAGTGGCAACTTGGCAATGATTGCTGCTCCATGGAAGATCTGAGCCCAGAAGTTACTGCCAGTGGTACACTACTCCCATGCAGGATATGCTATTGCAGTTTTCATAGATGTAATCGACACAGCATCAGTTGAATGTGAAATTCAACTTTTTATATGCTTTTCACAGTAAAAACCATTGGAAATATTAAACTTTGTTGAACGAGATGTGTGAGTTTTTAATGGTGCACTAAATCATAATTCTGATGAACAACCTCTCTGGCCCTGAAAATAGTTAATTTTATATGTGGAGTGGATTGCCCTCAAAATAAAATTCTAAAATTCCACAAGACTTAAAATAATAAAAATATTTTTTTAAAAAAGTTTATTTATGATATTTCAGTTTCTACCTTAATCCCACATGTATATCACAATCTTTATGTAAAATGATTAAAATTTGAATTTAAAATGTTCTTTTTACTTCCTGGTTTGCTGTTTGTGAGAATTCTTCAAACTGATTGGCTGATCAGCTTGCTTGATGACTTCACCATTGCTGGACACTGCAGATTCCCTATAGATGGAACCAGATTAAAAGTGATGTTGCAATAGGGCAGGGGTTCTCAAACCTGGACTTTGCGAGCGCTTAGGTTCTATGAGAAGATTTCAAGTGGTCTGCCAAAGAAAAGCTTGTCTTTAATATCAGTGCTTGCAGCCAGAATGATGCTGCATCCCATATAACTTAATGGGTTTAATACAACCTCAAAAAGTTTGACACTTTATCTGGTTTGAATTTGAATACAGGAGTTAGTAGGACCAGATGATGGCCATTAGGTTAAATGAGCCAATTGTCAAATCAACCCCACCTTCTCATCTGAACACTCAATCCCTTTAGAAGGACAATGTCTTAATGCTATTTATACTGTTTATTTTGGTCTCCTTCCCTACTAACTTGCACCTAATCTGATTATCCTAAAGATCCCCTGTTTTGTCTCTCTATTATTAACCTAGTTTGTCAGTTCTGTCCCATTAGATTTGAGTAATGCATCCCTTCAGTTCTCACCTTATCAATCAATTCTCAGCAGGATCATTGAACTCAGGTACCTGAGCTCATGTATTACAAATCCACAGACTCAAACTTTTTGCAGTAAAGTTAGTATTTTTTCAGTGTTTATTGCTCTGCATTTCTACATAAACTTTTCTTCAGGAAACCTACTGTTTTTAACATCATTGATTGGTCTGAAAGTGCAATGAGACTCCCTCCAGTGGCTTAAACAGGAAAAGCAATTCACAGGTAAATAATATGAACCAGAAAGTCCTAACTTCAAACCTAGGTCTGTGCTGAGTGGTGCAAGGGCACAACAATTGATGCTGTATTCCTGGGCCAGGGGCGGGATTATTGGCTAATATCCATACCCCTGATAGCTACTCTGACTTCTGGATAGTGTGGATGCTGGGTGAGGATAGCATTTAGCTCAATGCTATGCCTCCAATGGTCAGATAATTTGCATTGTCCTGATTTGGTTATATGGAGCATTCACATAGATGAGCTACCAGAGAGCTGCTGTGGAACTGTGTTTCCTACATTAATAAGCACTTTTAAGAGGAGGTAAGAAATTTGCCATAAAGCAAGCTTTGTGGTGCTGCTACAAACTTCAAAGTACCATGGCTTTAATGGACCATTTGATTATTTCTTGTTAAATATTCTAATTCTAATTAGCACAGAATATCTTATTCCAATGTTCCTGCCACTGCAAACCAGTGACCCCACCAGGAACCAACAGCTATGAAGATCCCACTTTGACCATAGTTTCACTCTCCAGTTTATTCATTTTAACAGAGTCTCTAAGTTCTCACCCTCATCTATACAGGGATAGAGAACCAATCTATGGACAAATCTTCTTGAGTTGGCAAACTATGCAATTGTGTCTGCTGAATAAGGAGAAACAGATTAAACTGCCACTCTGGTTCATTCATTTATGTTATGTTTTTCAATGTCACACCTGAGAATTTCTGTCGCTACAGCAAATTGTCCACAACAGAACATTGAGATTTACAGTCACAGGGTGACGAAAATCCTTTCACATAACTATTCAACCTCTCAAATTTAAAAAAAAGTGGAACAAGCACCTCCATTCCCAATGGCCCACTGGAGTCAATATTAAATGTAATTCTTAGGATGTTCCATACAAAGTATAGGCACATGTCAAGGGAAGGTAAAATAATAATTTTAACCTTGCAAACTGCTTTTGGAACTGTGACAAAAAGGCATCAATAGACTTATTTAGAAACAGACATTGCAATGCCTGGTCATGGAGGAGCCAACTGAGGGATCAATGTTTCTGGTAATTAAGAGTCAAGAAACAAATATGGGGTCCAAATAAGGTTTCCAAACCCTATCCCTGACATACACACCTTATTGACCTGACTGCAGAGTGTTTAGGTGCATTATGTTGGAACCATGGGTTATAGACCTCTAAATGTGCCCACGTATTCCTTGGGAGCTTACTTAGCATACTAGGGCCATTTCTCAGTATGAAGCACCAGCATGATTGCCTCCAGCAATTGTAATGACCCCAGCAACTGTCCTCCCAAGTCTCAGAGTTTCCCCTTTAGCCACAAATTATGGGGTCAGTTGCCATCAGTGTGGTGGGTTGGATCACACAGGGTCAATGGCAGTTGTCAGTCACTTTGATGTTCTTAATGTATAAATCCAGTGTCATTTACAAAGCTCACCAATGACTAACTATGGTATGGGAAGTACACAGCCACATGTTTGGAGGTTTAGCAAAGGCATTCTCACCTTGGGATTGCTTCCCCATCCCAGATACTCAATCACTGTTTGCATTTACTCTGCAGGCTTTCCTCCATGAGGTGAATTCCCTTTTTTGTATGAAATTCGCCTCAAAACCTGCTTATGGATTTGGTGACTGGAGTAGAGGGGGGCCTTCTATTGCATATCTAAGATTTCAAATTTCCATGTCATCAATGAATGGTTGCTCAGCACCAGCATTATTTTTCACATTATGTAAGAAAAAACAATAATAATGATAAATATAAGTTTAATTGTACATCCAATCTTTATACAGAAAAAAATCTTGGATTACAGGGGGGTCTGTGAATTTTTTAAAACATGAGGGTGTGGGTGCCTCAGAAGCAAAAAGATTGAAACCCCTGCAATAGGAGGTAGCAATGTTCAAGAGCCCGCTAACTCTTCGCGGGCAGTTTTTTTCCACCTGAGGTCAACGGTAAGCACTATGCCTTCGCTATTGACTGAAAAATCTGAGCCAATAAGAACGGGGGTCTTGATAAAACAGTGAACCTGTTACCATTGTCAGGGGATAAAGAACGCATGGTTGTCATGATGCATCGATTGCTTGCAAATCACAAGTTGCTGGCTGTCACTTGTGGAGCGTACTGCCGAGACCTTCAGCGGAGCTCTGCGTCAGTTGGATAATAGGGCAAGGATGTAATGTACTATCTATTATGCAGCGCTGACATTTGAACCGACCAAAAGCACTGGTTGTCATTCTGGAGCTGTCCGCCTTATTACGGTGCTGAATCGGTACTTTCATGGAAGAGGTGCTTTGAGAGGGGAAAAATGGGATTAATCACTGAACCATGCCCTCATGCCCTGTTAAGTGAACAACAAGATTGCTATAACATATATGCATTCTACGGGCATATTCGCTTCCGTTCACTTTGAAATATAAAAGTGCGAATGAACAACAAGCTTTGCTATCTTAGGTCGATATTGAATTCCAAACTCGTTTGTGCTGTTGAATTAATTTTATATCTGAAAAAATATATAGCGTAAAACAACCAGGCTGATTCAAGTAGCTTTATAATCTGTAATTCACCTCAGGTTCTGTGTAAAATGTACTGAATAGCATGAAGAAATGTATATCCGTTGAAAGGCTTAACTACCTAACAATGATTTATTGCTGGAGCCATTTAGTTAGCCAGATTCTGTGGAATGGCTGGATGGAGAAAAAGACACACTGAGCTTCTTGTTCACGTCCCAGGAATTTTACCTTAAGGCTGCAGTTTCACATAATGGTCACAGAGAGAGAAAAAAACCCCAAAGTTTGCATAGGGTAAAGCCAAAGCTACTTAACCTTGACTGTTCCTCTCTCTGCAGATACTCCTGATCTGCTGAAAGTTTGCAGAAATTTGTATTTTTATTTTAGATTTCCAGTTTTTATATAACACTATTATGTTTTGCTTCCTCCCCGTAGTTTTATCTCTCCTGTTTGTTCCTCTCTTTAAAAGACGCTGGCTCCTTGTGACTGCACTGTCACTTTTAAGTTAGATGCTTCTTCAGTCAGAAAACATCACATTGATATTAATTAAGAAAATATTTTGAGGCAGTTGCTTCTCAGAGGAAGAGAAAAGCTGTTATTTAAGCATTTACTACTGTTTATTTAATGATAGCTTACATTTGCAATTTCAGACAACTAAAACTGGCATTGTGTGTTTTAACGTTGCAAGATATCCCATGGCTTTTATGTGGAGGAGCCTTTGGATAGACACCAAGCAGGAATTTAAAAAGTTAGAGAACAATGATAAAAGGCAATGCTGAGCAGGAGATTTTGAGGAAGCTTTTGGAATTGGGAGAATGCAAAAATTATTGGGAAGGCGTTAGGAAGTTAGTTGCAGGGTGCAGGGTGCAAATGATAGAGCAGGTGGAATGGGAAGAAGATTTGAATATTCAGGAATGCATTTCCTAAGAAGAAAAATATTTCACTATAAAATTTGTCCTAGTCCGGATAGCACAGGTTTCGTTGTTACGAAGAGCTTTAGCTTTGCGTCAATGCGAATTGTATAAATATAGCAATGCACAGCCTGGAAGAGTCCATCTGCCAATCCCAATCTTTGAAGAACATCACATATGTCCCAATTCTTTTCTTACTCAAATATTTATTAACGTTCCTCTTGAATTTGCAAACTCTTATGGGAAAATAGTTTAAGAAGTCAAGGTGCCATGTTTCACAAATATATATGGTCCCTGTTTCAATCCAATATGTAGTCAACTTGAGTGTCAAGCCAACTGAATTGAATTTAGAGACAGTATTACTTCTAGGTGGTGGCTTTGATTACCTGGGCGTCACACTGGCTAGAAATCTTTTGGCCTCAAAATCTGGCCCTGTAGAGCCGTATTTTCAGCCCTATATATGCAAATTTTGGTTGCAAAATTATGTCTGCACTGTACACACACACTTCCAGTGCCACCTGTGTGGATTCCACTCTGGTGAGTGTGTTAGCTTGGGCATTACGAGTGTGCACTTGGAAATATGCAGAGTAGGCAGATTGTGATGTTAGTCAGCGTGTAATATTGATTTGACACCACCTGTGCTATTTCTGCCTTCAACACTCCAGCTAACATCACTGTCTTAGTCTTAACCTCACTGAGCTGAACATGTGTTCAGCAGCAGGAAATACCCCCCATCAACACTATTAAAGTGATCAGCAGCTTCTTTCTGATTAATTGCTGATTTATTTCTACTGGTTCTGTTTGAGTTTGCAGAAGTGTTAAGAGTTTTCCAGTGCTATTTAAAGTTGGTGAAACCAGCAGATGTTGCTCATAGTGTTTCTTACTGCTGCTCAGACCACTTGTTCCCAATCATGGATGCTATAATTATCTATCCCCTTTACCTACTGCATGACAGGAAGATTAAGCAGAAGCAATGCAGAGAAGGACAAACAGCTTGTAGAGGGAGGAGGAATATGTGGGAAGGACTTTCATTAGGAGGCCTTATCCACCTCGGGTCTTCAAGGAGCAATTCTCCTGCCTCAGCCTCACTGAGGAACAGATGTCTCCATTTTACAAAGGAGGTACTCACTGAAATCTGCTACCTGCTTCAGGCAGACCTGCAACCTCAGAGCGAGGTGAGGTCATAGCTGTCAGAGGTAACTGGGACTATAAGGGGGAGATGGTGGTGTAGTGATGATGTCATTAGAATAATACTCCAGAGGCCTAGGCTTATATACTGGGGACATGGGTTCAAATCCCACTACAGCAGTTAGTGGAGTTTAAATTCAATTAATAAATCTGGAATTAAACAAAGCTAATCTCATTAATAATAACCATGAAGCTATCATTGATTGCTGTTAAAAACCCATCTGTTTCACTAATATACTTCAGGGGAAGGAAGTCTTCCATCCTGACCATGTTTGGCCTACATGCAACTCCAGATACACAGCAATGTGGTTGACTCTGAAATGGCCTAGCAAGCCTTTCAGTTCAAGGGCAATGAATGCTGGCCTTGCCAATGATGCCCATATCCAGTGAAAGATTTTTTAAAAAAATCTTTGCAATGGGATCCTTCCAGGTTGGGGTATGTGACTTCTGTAACAACTTTCAGCTCACTATCCACTACTGTATAAGGGAGTTGTCTGACACTCTGTATATCAGGAGACTGGAATACATTGCATTCTCTCTTTCCAGAAATAAGCAACTGGAATCTGCAAGTGGCTTTGTCAGAATAATGGGCTTCCCCTGACTGCACACACTTGGCTTTGGGGCTGCTGCACTTAAATGCAAAGAAGTATCATACCTGCACAGGTTTCCACTCCCTGACAGTGCAGTTGGTGCGCAACCATGTTCAGCATAACAGGCAGGTGAATGCTTGGTACCCTGGCAGCAGTCATGATCTCTTCAGTTAGCACCAGTCCACTGTTCTATCAATGTCTGAGCTATCACACCAAACCAGAGGGTGGCTGCTGGGCAAGCCTCTCTGATGATTACCTGGTACAACAATCTGTTGCAAAAGTGCATAGAATGAGAGCCAAGCTGCCACAAGAAACATCATTGAGCAAAACATTGAGGTGCTCAGGCATTGCTTCTGCTGCATGGAATGCTCTGGATGTGCCCTGCAGAGCATGTGTCACAATTTTTCAAAGTCTGTTGTATCCTGTACTACCTCACCATTATGAGGTTACTGCCCTTGTTATCAGGTATATGGAGAGTGGGTGGGGGTGGAGGTGGGGGTGAGGGTGGTGGTGGGGGGAGAAAGGGAGGAGGCAACCAACAGATCCCCCTTATGGCTGGGTTACAAGTAACTCATCTGACTGCTTTACCAATGAACACAACCTCAATTCCTCGTTCTACAACAGTCCCATGCCTTACCTTCCCTTGGTCACTTTAACATCCTAATGGTTACAATGTTGAAATAAAAACCACCATAAAATGACTTTATCAAACAAACAAACCAATATAAAAGTCAATAAATCACCCTTGTGCACTCCCTGAGAATGTCTGTAGGGTACCTTTGTCTGGTCTATTCAGTGCTACCCCAGTGACTGCAGTATGACTGGTGGAATGCTGCTGGCTTTCACTGGGGATATTGCAGATGAAATTGCAGGACGTCCTCAAGCAGCTCCAGCTCGAGACAGTCCAGCTTCAGACTGCATCACCTCAGCATGGGCAGCAGCAGATTGGGATGGCTGACAACACCAAGGCAAAGTGCCAGTGGTGGGAGAACAAATGCTGTCATCCTGAGAGTGGACAGCAGGGCCATGATCCATGGCATTACTGTCTTTCCCCCAGGATGGTACTTCAACAAGTACCCTAGTAATCTGTTGGAGGCCCCTTTGCGCACTGGTATCTGCAGGCAAGATGGCAACAGTTTCAGCCTGCATGGCAGCAAACTGTGCTTGCAAGATGAAAAGCAGAGATATCAGACCTCAGGCTGAACTTACACTGCAGCACTCACATTGTGTGGCTTTCGCTTGTACTGCAAAGGAAGGTGGCATGAGACCTTTGCCATAAGCCAATGTATCATGATTGGGTCTGCAGGTATTACCGTGACGTTCACCATCATTTTCACTCTTCCCCAGTCACTGCCAGCATCTGCTGCAGGCAGAATGCACCTCCCCTTTAAGAGGTACAGATTGACATTAAGTAGTGCAGGCTAGCACTTGGATCTCCTACTGAGGCTTGCAGACACTCAGCAGCATGTTAGTGCTGGGCTGCACACTACAATCATTTAGATTAGCAGGCAGCGTGAAATTTGCGTGCTGATTGCATTGAAAGGAACAGGCGCGGGTTAATTGCACATCATGATCCCTGTGCCTGTTTTCAGACCTTATCCAATTTTTCCTCCTTCAAATTTAATTTCTAACGTTGTTGAGATAGCGGTGTTGGATTTTGAGCCTTCACTGCGGTTTCTCAATAAACAAAATATATTGTAAGTCGCAACAACAATTGGCTGAGTACAGTTCAATTGTCACTCGAACGCCAAACTAAATTACAATCTTCTACTCACTCTCCAAGAATATGTTTTAATAATATTGTAAATCCTACAATAATGACTATAATAGCCATTAAATGGAACCAGGGGTACATTTTTTCAAGATGGTATGGAAGAGTCTATACATAAGATTCACGTGATTCATATGAACATTATTCCGCAGCTCGAAGGCGGTCTTCTAAGAGAATTAAGAAGCTAATGTATCTTATCGTGAAAGTACTACCTGCTCAGAGTGAAAAAAATTAACCTCTAATCTTCCATTATTTAGTCCCCAGGTGGCAGACGGACACAATGTAGCTCATAAATCAATGGAGATCAGTCCCAGAATGTTTAATCTCTGCACGCTTGGCTGATGTATGGAGACCTTTCAGTGAATGCGCAGTACACCAGAATTCAGGCTTTAGCTATTAACCTGTCAAAAAGAAGCCCATCAGCCAGTTTGCTACTCTTCTAGGGATTGCCAAGGTAGTTAGTTTGCAAGGAACCCTTTATATTCTGGAAGGTGAAAAAGAGCATCAATAGATCAGCCTGGTGAAAGTGATCTTGACAATGTTTTGACCTCTGCAACCTGATTGGCTAAATTGGCAGTTGTTTACTGAAATTCTTCAAAGTGCATTTGCCTCCAAAATGAAATATGGGAACATGGAGGCAGAGGAAACAGATATGTGGAAGAAAAACTATCAAGGTCACTGATTTTAAGGAAAAGTTGATTTAATTTTTGATGCAATCCCCAAAATAAATCCTGGCATCTCATGAAATCAAAATCCCACTATTTCAGTTACCCACATTAGAATATATTAAAGTAGAGAAAATGAAATTAAAATTTATTGAAAATAAAACAGTGGAGGAAAGGGAGTGAGTGACACATTGATCATAAAGTATCAATGTTTAAGTTGGTGCAAATTATATGTTAAGTGTTTAGTTTAAGTAGTTTTGTATTAATATTTCATCAATAAATCATTTCTGGTGTCTGAGAATTATTATTCTCTTAAATTAGTCTTAGTTTCAGAGTCTCAATGTATGGGCTAAAAATAAAATTGATTCGTCCAAAGAGACCAGAAATTTCTTGGATTCCCCATAAATCTACTTTCATTTCATACAAAACTAGCTTGCTTGATGGTTAAGGGTTTCACCATACCTCCCCTCCACCCACCCACCACCCGCCCCCCCCCCCCACCCCCCGACCCCCACAACCCTGCAGTTTTCTGTCATTCTGACTCTTGCTGCACTAATATACCATAGCCAGTTGGTTATTGTCAACAGGCTTTGATCATAGTAGTTATCACAACTGAGCTTGATCCTACCTTCCGTTAATGTCCACACATGACCATCCTCCAGCAGGTATTTCTAGATAATGATCAAGAGCAAGTGACATGTTTCATTTATCCCTTGACTGAGCCAGAGTTGCAAAGGCCAATTGTAGAAGTCCTACCACCTTGGCTAAATTGACTTAACTGAGTAGAGATGAAGGGAGTCATGGTGGAAATAGCAAAGGCTATATCTACTCTATCCACAATCTTTCAATTCTCCTCGGATATGGAAGTGGTGCCAGAGGGCTGGAGGGTTTCAAGTATTACACCTCTTTCAATAAAGGGAGGGACGCACCCGGTAACTACAGACTAGTCTACCTAATGTCAGTGGTGGGGAAATATTTAGGGGCAATGGATAGCATTTTATCTTAGCAGACCCATATGCAGTGGGCAAGCTGGTAGCAGGTCAGAATCTGCTCTGTCAGTGGACTTTGCCATAGCTCTTTGACTCAACGTTGTGTCACAGATGGGAGAGAGGTGGTGGGATAACCTTTCTCCTTTCCCTTCACCTCAGTTGTTGGTAACAAGATGTATGTTTTAGGGAGAGTGTTTCAAAACCCTGTGAGTGTTGTGACTTTTAATAATAGACATGAGACAGGCTTCCTGGTAAGTTTAAATCAGAAGAAAAGATAAATATTTATTCACACAACACCCGAAATGTAAATGCAATGAAAACACTCACTCCCTCTATCAGGAAACAACACACAGGAAAAGATGAACTCCAGAGAAAAGCCATGCACTTAGGTTACTTCCAAGAAGCAAAAACCATGTGTTTAAATCAGTCCTTTTTTTGAGATACAGTGTAGCAGGCTTGGTTGGCTTCTTTCTCATGGTGTTTAGGAGATGAATGGAAGTTAAAAGTCTCTAGGTTTCCTGACAAACTTCTGGTTGAGTTTTTGTACAGGCAAACCTATGCAGGTGAAGACAAATTAGCCCCTCTCTAACTGCCTGGGCTGACTGGTTGTAAAAGGCAGGGTTTATTTCTTCTTGTTAGAAGATGGTGCCTCTTGTGTCCTGTTGGTCTCCAGACTGATTTGTCTGTGACTACATGATCAAAATTTCTATTGTCAACACAAGTGATTCAAAGTTAGAAGCCATTGCTACACAATGGGGGATGAATGGTGATTATTCACACCTGCTTGTGACAAACTGGTTTCTCCACATGCTCTTCTTACATTTCAAGGTCACAGACACTGAGTCTGGGGAGGACTATTGAATTTGAGTTTTGGTAAATATCCAGAGTCTAGGAGGTGTAAATTCACAAGTAGTTTTGTAACTAGCATGCCTATTAAAGGGAGGGTACTCCACCTATGGTAATTTATGTTTTAAGATCTTTTCAGAGACCTTGAGTTAATTCTTTGTCTGCCCAGAAATCACAAAATGTCACCTGACCTTCAGTGGCCATCTTTGCAGCACATTGTCCACTTTTTAAAGGAAAAGTGAATTTCAAAAGAATCCACATTGAATAAAGTCTGTGTCTTGAAAATTAGGAATCTTAACTGGGCTTGACAATTATGAGCAACCTATTTCTGGATTCCCAACTAATCAATGAAGAGGGGCCGGATGACATGCTGAGTCTGCCATAGGGAGGATTTCTAGTTAAAGCAACCCCAGCAAGGGTCAGAATGGCTGAATTGTACATTGATTGCTGTGGCTTCAGCAACCACAGGAATGAAAATAAGTCCTGGGAAGGTCTCAGACTTTTACCTGGAGGCCCTGCTGTAGGATCTGAGGGATTGAAGTAAGGTGATGGTTGCCAAGGACAGGAGGAAGAAGCCAGCCTCTCAAACCAAGCAGATGTGGATGCAAGTGTCCGAGGAAGTCAGCAGCAGCTCTGTGGTTCCTCCAACCTGGAGATAGTACCTCAAGAGGTTCAATGACCTCAGAAGAATGGGTAGGGTGAGTGATTTTTTGGGTCCCAACCCCTATGCTCTGCCTTTCCCAGCATTGTCCTGCACAACACTCCTCAGACCAGCACACCATGCAGCTCCACTCATTTCTCTTTCATGAGGTGCCTCCTCACATTCTCATCTGAACACTCGATACTTAAATAAAAGCAAAATACTGCGGATCCTGGAAATCTGAAACAAAAACAAAAATAGCTGGAAAAACTCAGCAGGTTTAACAACGTCTGCGGAGAGGAGCACAGTTAATATTTCGAGTCCGAATGACTCTTCATCAGAGCTCAATACTTAAACACTCAGTCTGTGTTTTGATACCCATTCCTCGCAGTCGCCCTCCACAAATGTTGTTTTTCTCCCCCTTTCTACACAATTAATTTCTCACACTCAAAAGTCTGCTTTCTCTCACCGCAGAAGAAAGGGCATGACTTCAGCAAGAGGCAGATATTCGAGACAGGGCAGGGGTGGGAGGTTGATGGGGATTGCTGGAGGGGAGGTCTCCATGAGCCATCTGGTCCACTGGTAAGGACATCTTGTTCCAGGAGACTGTTGATGTCAGCAATGACTGCCATGAGGGCTTGATCCTCCTGAGGCACTGGCGCTCAGACATGTCTAGAGAGGTGATCCTCTGCCTGAAGACCCTGCATTCAGGGGTGGTGGTGGGGAGGTGGGGGGGTGTGGGGGGTGGGGGTGGAGGGGGGGAATGTCTCACATCCTTGGGGTTGGATCTCTGTGTTGAACTCCTCCATCCTGTGGAGCGGCATATGGCTGAGGAGAAGGCAGCTGATGCTGCTGCTGGATTTGGTGTTGCTACTCCTCTTGTTCCTCATCAGAGGTGTAAGGTAAAGCAGCATAAGCTGGTCTCATGCTGTGGTGAATGCTGACAGAAGGGGAGTGCAGCTGAAGATGAGAGAAGTGCAAGACGGCTGAAATACCTTCAAGAAGTTGGCAATTACCTGAGAGCACTCTCTCAAAAGGAGTGCAGTGAGCAGCAGCCTCTTGCCTAGGCATGCTTGCAGCTCTTTCGTTTCACTGATCAAAAACTTCCTTTTCTGTCAGTGAAGCACACCTTGCTGTGCACTTGCCCAATTGACTGTGGCAAATTCCACATGGCTGAGAAAACCCATGGCCTGGCTGTTATAACTGGAATACTGGGTTCAGTCCTCAGTTAATTGTTTCATTGAATATTGTAATTACAGGGATTTGTAAACTCCCTTGTAAACTCAGCCACGTTAACCCAGAAGTGGGCAGGATCATGTCAGATTCCTGACCCTATGCCACGTTTGGGGGTTTTAACCCCCAGCCCCTCACCCAAACCCACCTCCCTTTGGCAGTTAAAATTCTACTCAATAAACTGGTGCAAAATTATTTATCAGATATAAATAAGAATAGAGCTTACTAAAGGACAGCCAGCATGAATTTATAAATTGTGTTTGACAACTTGATTGAGTTCTTTGCTGAAGTAAAGAAGAGAGCCAATGAAGGGGCAGTGGTTAATGTGTGTTTGGAGAGATTAGAGCTACTTGGATTTTCTCCTAACAGTGGAGAAGGTTAAGGAGACATTTAATGAGAGTGTTCAAAATGAAGAAAGATTTTGATAGAGTAAAGAGGGAGCAGTTCCTTCCACTGGCAGGAAGATTGATTACCAGAGGACAAAGATTTAATGTAGTTGACAACATAACCAGAGGGGAGATGAGGAGATTTTATCTTAAATGCAGTGAGATGTTTTGGTCTGTAATGCACTGCCTGAATGTGTGGTGGTGGCAAATTCAATAGTGACTTTTGAGGGGAATTGGATTAATGCCTGATGGGGGGAAAATTGCAATGCCATGGGGAAAGAGCAGGGGAGGGAAACTAACTGGATAGCACTTTTAAAAAGCCAGCACAAGCAAGATGAACTGAATGATTTCCTTTAATGCTGTACAGTTGTAATGAAGAGTGAAACTGGGATCTCTCTGGTTTGTATGACTCAGTAACATTACTCTTAAAACTATCAGTGGAGCAAGCCAGATTAAATGTTAAATAAAGTCAATAATATTTTAGTTGCTACATCCTACAACTGGAAAATGGACAAGATGGATATAGATTAAATATTCATTTATCCCAGTGTTATTTCTGAAAGTCCACATGAATTAAATGTCTGAATGTTAAACTGTTCCATCGCTTCATGTACAATTAACCCCCTTCAACGATATCATGCAAAAAGAAGCATTGCTCGGATGACGTGGAGAAAATTTAGTCAAGATGCCAACCAGAGATACTCAGTAAAGACATGGCTGGCTGTCATTTGTCAGCCTTTGCCCAGCATGCCAATTATTAACAGGACCAATTTGGGCCTTAATGCAGGTGTATTTCATTCAGGGATTAACATACTGACTAAATGGATAATCCTGAAGTATACTCGACACTGATAATACAAATGGAATAAATATTGATTTTTTTCTTCATCTTTGTGGGTTGAGACAATAATGAAATTTGTTTCTGATGTTGTTCAGGACTCTGAAGGGATATTGCCATCAGCATTCCTGTCAGTCTAATACAACTTCTGTAATCTCACTGAATGAAGCAGCACAGAAGCTACAATTTGTCTAAGATTCCCAGGGCCAGTGAAAGGGAAAGCTACTTGACCTGTGTCCAGCAATGATATTTCTCTCAATGATATTTCTAGCTTCATGGATGTCAGCTCCCGCCTAGAACTTTGACCAAATGCTCACATTCAGGGGCGTGTCTAAAAAACAAGTGTTAGGGGTTGGGTGCAGGCATTGCCGATGTCTACACATGAATGGAAGCAGAACACCTGCTGATTTTTCATTTCTCGGCCCAGGTTTGCTGAAGCCATTTTTCAGTAACACAGATACTGTGGGCCAGAGACCGTGGACTGAATCTGGGACCTTCTGATCTGACTGGCTCAGTGCTGGAGTGCAAAATCTACTTTCTAACAAAGCTATTGCAGAACTTTTGGGTGGACGGATGTGCGAATAGGCATTGCTTTAATGTCACAGAGCTCAGCAATCTCTTGGATCTCATCACCCACTGGAACCAGTTAGCAGGCAGGAGGATTTTGTTTGTAATTATGCCATTTATATTCCAGTTCTTACTCATGTATAGTATAAAGCTAATTACTCCCATCCAACTTGATGGGAACATTTTTATTACTTTAGTTATTGACCTTCTAATTAAATGTTTTTCCAGTGGATTTGGAGATGTCAATGTCATAAGAGATTTTTTATTTACATTCAGGACTTTGATTTCTAAAAACAAAAAAACTGCAGATGCTGGAAATCCAAAATAAAAACAAAAACAGAATTACCTGGAAAAACTCAGCAGGTCTGGCAGCATCAGCGGAGAAGAAAAGAGTTGACGTTTCGAGTCCTCATGACCCACTCTTTCTTGGACTCGAACTCAAGTTCTGTCGAAGGGTCATGAGGACTCGAAACGTCAACTCTTTTCTTCTCCGCCGATGCTGCCAGGCCTGCTGAGTTTTTCCAGGTAATTCTGTTTTTGTTTTTGCTTTGATTTCTAATGTTATTCTTTTAAGGTTTCTGATATCTCAGCATTCTCTAACTTTCTAACTCAAAAACCCGAGAAACAGGAGGCTCATACATAATCCACTTGATCATGGACTCAACATTTACTCTTCTTCCTGTCTATGTAGAGCCTACTTTATCATAGAAATAGCCCAGAATTTACTCCTCCACAGCCCAATTACCATTTCCCCTATCATGTGCACTACCACACACACTTAATCTCAAGAGGAAAAGTTCTATATAAGTATCACTTGATTCCCAGAGTATTCAGATGAAATTTTGGAAGTTTCCTTAAATTTCAGCTGTTCAACCCAGGCTGCCGTTCTGATAGTATTTCCTGGATCCAAATAGGCTAGGAGGATGATGGTAACACAGTGGTAATGTCCCCACCCTAGTAATTTAATGGCCCCAGGCTAAAGCTCTGGGGACATGGGTTCACAAATCCCACCATAGCAGTTCTGATGGAATTTCAATTCAATGAATTAATAAATCTGGGATTGAAAACTAGCCTTGGTAATGGTGACCATGAAAATATAATTGATTGTTTTTAAAAACCTGCCTGGTTCACTAATGTTCTTTAAGGAAGGAAATCTGCAATCCTTACCTGGTCAGGCCTACATGTGATTCCAGATCCACACAATGTGGTTGATTCTTAACTGCCCTTTGAAATGGCCTCACTTCAAGGGCAATTAGGGATGGGCAAAAAGTGCTTGCCTTGGTCCAGATAACCGTGAAAGAATAAAAAGGAACCACCATGTTTTGTGGCAAATTCGATTATCTGAGCCTGTACATATCCCTGTTATCTCCAGTCCAAGTCTCAAGCAGATACTTATCCAGCACCTTTGTTGAAGCAGTGGCTATCTCAAATCTCAAATGTTTCTACAATGCATTCAAAGTCAGACCAACAGATTATCAGCAACTATGATGAAGACCAGCTAATATTCCACATATTTAGCTATTTTAATTTTGTATTGCTGTGATTTAGGGCCTTGAAATAAAACAGTAGCCTTTATACTATTAAAAATAAATCACAATTGCAGAGAAGCTCGCCTTGTGACTTGGTTGCTAATTGCATTGTCCAGTGTGGAACAGCCATAAAAACCATTCTGCTGAGTTAGCTAATCTCAGACGAGGACAGTGATAGGGGCATTAAAAGCTGTGGTCACTCTGCCCTGTGTAAGGGAACAGCAACATCAGGCATGGCTGCTGCTTCTGATTGCTATCCAACAATGCCTGGTGGTGAAACACACAGAAGACATAGCTGACCAACACTTGCTGGCTAGAACGGCCATGTGGGTGAGGTGCTGGAGGGAACCTGTGGAACTGTACACCAAAACACTCTGTGATTTCAGCAATGATGGGGAGAAAATTCAAAGAGAAATAATAGACGGTCATATCAACCTTTATAGCACCCTGAACGAAGCTACTCAAGCAAGGACACAACAGGTTAAAATGTCTCATTTAAATTGAATTTTGTTCATTTTGGTAGATTGCTGTTAATATTTAGTAAGATATTACCGTCTCAATTATTACTGTAATCTTAGTGTTTTTTAATATGCGTGTGCCAAAAACAGAGAAGCTCGCCTTGTGACTTGGTTGCTAATTGCATTGTCCAGTGTGGAACAGCCATAAAAACCACAAAGATCTCTGCTGAGTTAGTTATTCTCAGACAAGGACAGTGAGGCCTGGTTAGGAGTTTGCCTGAGCTTACCAGCTCTCTAAGGGTTAACATCCAATCTATTTAAATGCAGTGCAGTCATAAAATATACCATTTATTAAAAGTTATTCTAAAAAGTCATAAAACATGTTCTGAAACTGGTATAAAAACAAAAACAGAATTACCTGGAAAAACTCAGCAGGTCTGGCAGCATCGGCGGAGAAGAAAAGAGTTGACGTTTCGAGTCCTCATGACCCTTCGACAGAACTTGAGTTCGAGTCCAAGAAAGATTTGAAATATAAGCTGGTTTAAGGTGTGTGTGTGGGGGGCGGAGAGAGAGAGAGAGAGAGAGAAGTGGAGTGGGGGTGTGGTTGTAGGGACAAACAAGCAGTGATAGGAGCAGATCATCAAAAGATGTCAACAGCAATAGAACAAAAGAACACATAGATGTTAAAGTTAAAGTTGGTGATATTATCTAAACGAATGTACTAATTAAGAATTATGATCTGCTTCTATCACAGCTTGTTTGTCCCTACAACCACACCCCCACCTCACTTCTCTCTCTCTCTCTCTCTCTCCGCCCCCCACACACACACCTTAAACCAGCTTATATTTCAACTCTTTCTTGGACTCGAACTCAAGTTCTGTCGAAGGGTCATGAGGACTCGAAACGTCAACTCTTTTCTTCTCCGCCGATGCTGCCAGACCTGCTGAGTTTTTCCAGGTAATTCTGTTTTTGTTTTTGTTCTGAAACTGGTATGATTGTTTACATTCAGTTTGATTTTTGAAGTGACCAACACACCAATTGTGATAAACTCCCAAATCAAGCAATTGGTGCTGAGTGAGACTGTACTGTTCTAATTAAAGAAAGAGGACAATCATAGAAATTGCAATACAAGAGAGGCAATTTGGCCCATTGGGCCAGTATGGATGCTAGCCCTTTGACTGGAATTGTCTACTTTAACTCTATTTCTTGACCCATTTCAAATACTTATCCACTCATTTAAATGTTATTCTAATCTTTCTGCCTAGCACTTGATGCCTAACTTGGAGTCTCTTTCCGTTTTGATTAAGAAAGTGAAACAGTTAATTTAAATTTCATTTCTCACCTGCCTGCTTTAAGGTAAAATCACAGAAAGTTCTGGCAATCTTCCTACTATCATTTATATTGTAGAACCACTGCCAGCTGAGGCCACTCTCCAATATGGCAAAGGCATTGCTCACCCATTTTTGCCCTGTTTACATGTGGTCACCCCAAAGATGTGCTTGTGCCTTTAAATTTGTAACTGCACACTTTCCTCCGTATTAAGGGACAGGCCAAACATACAAGCAATAGAAATGCTGGTTTTTGACGGCAGGTTGATTGGACTTTCAGTTATCACCAGAAAATGGCAGCCTGGGGCATTCAATCACATTTTCAGTTGATGGCTCTCTGTCTCTAGAGGTAGGTATATATAATGTGGATGGGTAGATATATTGGAGACATCTTATGACATACCTTTGAGGGCTCAGTTGGTAAGTACACTGTCCAGTGCGGTACAGACCAGGGAGGTCTTGGGATTGATCCTGACTATTTGCGAAGTTAGTTTAGTTATGGTCAGAGCATTAGTTAAAATGTCAGAATTGGTCTCAGTGTCCTTTTGGCTAAAGAGTGGTTTCCAGCTGCTGTTTGCTTCCCAGTGCCCCCTGCCGGAATGTGTAAATATGACTGTATAGTCAACACAGGATCTGGATCAGCTATGGTGCCGCCCCACCCCACCCCACTGCACCCCTCCCCCCATCGCACCTCATCCCTACATGCAATTGAATAGCCGACCAGCACTTGCCATCAAGGCACCCATGTAAAGAATACCCAATTTGGGCTGTGTACCAGCAGATAGATGATACTTATAGAAAGAAAGGATATAATAAATGGGGGAAACACAGGGTTTGGCATCACAACCCCTTTCAATTGCAGTTGGTAGCTGTCAATGAGTCTTGGAGAATAATCAAAAGTTCTTAATTGGGATGGATTGCTCATGATCTGAACAATATAAAACATGTCTTCACTGCCTGCTGTCTTACAGTTGCCAACTCAAACTACTGTAAGCAATCCCACCAATAAGGTAAATTTAATCAATCAAATAAAAAAATCAGAAAATGCTGGAGACACCCTCCAGATCCATCAACAGCCAAAAAGAAAAAAAAATCAGGTTAGGATTTCGGGAAGAGATCCTGTGTCAGGGCTCCTGACTTGTGTACTCTAGCATTTTCTCTTTTGGTTTCATTTCTCATCCTTTGTAGTTTTTCTCCCCACAAAGATATTTCCTGTTGTAGCAATATAATATTGGTTTTATATATTGGCTGGTTTGTCAGATCTCTTCAGACTGGTGTGCTGGTATTAAGCCATTGTAAGAAAATCCCACTTCAATTAATACCTTACATTGTTGTACGAAATACTTCGTGCCTGTTACTCATAATTCATCCCCTCAAATTTCCCCCACTAGGTTTTCCTACAGTGAAAACACTGTTTAGACACAACTCAAGTAGAACTGATTCTAGAACTCAGGTGTTTTCACAATTCAAATAGACACCATATTAAAATATATATATATATATATAAATAAAACTCACCACAACTTTACTGATCAGTGCTGACTACACTGAAAACTATAATTTTGTGACCAACGTAGTTATGTACCCACCTCTTTCATTTCAGTGGAGACAGTCTTCAGTTCCCCTAGAACCAATTCCAGGTCTTTCACAATACACATTATCTGCTCCTTCACCTTGGATTGAGTATCCTGTGCCTTTAAGTTCTCTCCTGTCCAGCTCTGTTTCTCAGTCATTCTGTGATTTTTGTTTTCCTCCCTTCTTTTCTCAGCTTTCACATTCCCATCCCTTGTCTGTGCACATGGCAGACTGCCTGGCTGCCTGCAGCAAAGACCTCTCTCCTCTCTGTCAGTGCCAGAGTTATACTCTGCATATTTTAATATTCAATCAGATCGGAACTCTCTTAAAGCTATCCTACTGCCACTGAGCACACTCAGTCGCAGGAGTTGCATTTCTCACTGTGCAAGACAAATGGTGCAAATACTATTTTCACATTATATGAACACTTAAAAAATACTTCTATAATGAAATAAATAGGAAAGGATATTTAACAATGTACAATGCAAACCATCTTAAAGTCAGACTAACAGTGATAGTTCAGAATCATAAATAGAAGACCTCTCAGAAGATGCTCTGGGTGAGTGAGGCTCTTGTAAAATTTACCCTTTCATGTCTTACTTTTGAATCAAGTCCCATGTTGCAACTGCAGATCATTTGGACCATGGTTAAGGCTTTGCAGCTAACTGAATAAATATTAAAACAAAGTTATATACAGCTTGCCTAATGGCCCAGTTTATAACTGTCTTCCCAGCGTGTGGTACTGAGACCAGATGATTTTACATTCAATCAACTGCCTGTGCTCACTTTGTTGATTATTGTTGAGATGTGACAATTACGATCAGCTTTCCTGGGCTAGGAAGAGGGAAAAAATAGCAATTATTGGCATTGGCAGCTTGCTGCTCTTAATCACTGACTTATGGCTTCTATTAGAAGTCTAGGTGAGGGCAGGATTGAGCACAATGCAATGCCCACTTTTGTATACCATTCAGTACTCATAGTACGGACTCAAAAATAAAGGATAGCCATTTCAAACAATACCAAGGGACTGCCAACATTATGGAATTATATACTCTCTTCAGGAGGTGTGGGAAGGAAATTGGAAAAGCAAACCATATTAAGAACACAGATTCTGTAATCTTCATCAAAGTCTCATGGTAGATACCTTTATCCTTCCCTTACCACCTTCTCCCATTAAAAAGTAAGAAAGATAAAGAACTTGTAACTCCCTACCCAACAGTATTATAGGATCATCTTCCTCACACAGACTGCTACCATTCAATAAGAAGACTTATCAACTCCTTCTCAAAGACAACTAAGGATGGATAATGAGTACCAGCTTCGCCACCATTACCCACATCCCAAGAATGGCTAAGGATAAATATAGTTTGCCAAAAGACCTCCAGAGACAAAGTGTGGCCAACAATATTGAATGTTGTTGCTTGCAATGAATGCTGGTAGGTCTGCTCAACTCTATAAGTAAGTCATCGAGGTTTTAGATAGCTGCTCTCCACTGGACCTTCCATTGGAGACGTTCTACAGCCAGAAATAAACTAATAAGACATCTGAACAAATGTACATGAGTATTCAATATGATTTGGTTTATTTCTAATGACTATTTCTTAATTAAGATGTGGAAGTCTAAGCTGATTAATTCCAATTGACCAATAGGTTTTCATACATTAGCCTCTCTCGTTTTGTTATACAATACCACAAAGATTAAAAGCGCCCAATGTTCTACATAATTTTAGCGGGTACAGATCAAAGCAATGGATTGAATCATAAATCCCAAACATCATAAGAGCTTAAAAACATAAGAAATAGGAGGAGAAGTAGGCCATTTACTGTCATTCAATAAGATCATGGCTGATCTTCAACATTTTCCTGCCCTATCCTCAAATCTCTGATTACATCA
Source organism: Carcharodon carcharias (assembly GCF_017639515.1). NCBI lineage: Eukaryota > Metazoa > Chordata > Chondrichthyes > Lamniformes > Lamnidae > Carcharodon > Carcharodon carcharias. The sequence goes on along the minus strand of NC_054480.1, from coordinate 113,496,113 downwards.
GTACCCAAAAAAATTATCAACCTCTATCTTGAATATAATTGAGCATCCACAGCCTTCCTGGGTAAAGAAGTCTAGGGAGTCACAACCTTTTGAGTGAAGACATTTTCCCTCATCTCAGTCCTAAATGGCCAATGGCTTATTCTGACACTGTGACCCCCGTGTTTTAGGCCCTCAGGCAGGGGAAACATCTTCCTGACATCTACCTTGCCAAATCCCTCAAGAAGTTCACCTGTTTCAATAAGATGCACTCTCATTCTTCTAAACTCAAGGGAATATAGGCCTAGTCTATAGTCTAAACTCAAAGTTTCATTATAGGACAATCCTTGCATCCCATTCTAGTGAACCTTTGCTGCACTCCTTCAAAGGCAAAAAGATCCATACTCAGGTGAGGAGACTAAAACTGCACACAGTACACCAGGTGTGCTCTCATCATAGCCCTATATAATTGCAGGAAGACTTTTTGCTCTTATACTCCAATCTTTAGGTGTTAAGGGCTAACACACCATTTGCTTTCCCACACAACAGCAGCTAGAGGAATTTAAATTCAATTAGTTCATAAATCTGGAACAAAATGCTAGTCTCAGTAATGATGATTGTGAAACTACGAGATTGTAGTAAAAACCCATCTGGTTCATTAATGTCCATCATGGAAGAAAATCTACCAGCCTTAACTGATGCAACCTAAATTTGACTCTAGACCTCTGCCCCCGTAATATGGTTGACTGTTAACTGCCCTCTGAAATGGCCAAGCAAAGCCACTCAGTTGTATCAGACTGCTACAGAAAAGTTGAATAATCCATTATTGTGGGTTTATCACGGATTAATTGTCTTCTTACTCTAGAAACGATCTTGCTGAAGGCAATGATCTTTTGTTCAAAAACATTTATTCACATGCTGACTATTTACAAAGGTTAAATAGGACCAAGATGTAGCTGGAGCTACATTCTGAGATGCTTCACTCATCTCCTCTCTGTGAATGACATCACTGTGATATAGCTCCTTAAGCACATGCTCAGTAGCTACTGTTACTGTTAATCCTTTACATCTCCCCCGAGTCCTTATCCCCATAGTATTATGGACAGAATTTTTAGGTTGGTATGCAGGCACGATCGGTGGGTCCACGATTGGCTGGGGAATGGACTGCCAACCGTGATCGGCCTCTGACCACAATTTCATGCTGGCTGGTTAATTAATCACCAGCCAGTGTAAAGCGCGCACTGCGGAGCTTAGTGCTGCTGAGGTGGGGGTGGGAGGAGGGTGGGTGCTGATGTCAGTGTTGGCACAGACAAGGGCTGACAGAAAGCTCCCTGAAGGCAGAGAGCTGCCCCAGGAAGTTGAATACCTGAAAAGCATTACATGAAGATTTTAAAGTCAAGAAAAAAATGCCCAAGCATCAAATCAGTCACCTGAATATATACATGATAAAAATACTGTCCATAGACTTTTCTTTTTCTTTCATTCAGTAACGTAAACCTCATCCTGCCCTTGGATGAGATTTCATGAACGATGTGAAGTCTGCCTGGCCAACTTGCCTGTCCACCAACCATAAAGTTGGACTGACCACGAAAAATCGGAGATGGTTGCACCTTTAATAACCGTAATAGGCCCCTTTATTGTTGGCAGGTGCACTTCTGACTTTTGTGCGTGCCCGCTGACTGAAATATCGCGCGAGTGTGGAATGATGTCAGGACAATCACCCAATGTCATATCTCGCAATTTCACTTACGATCGGGTTGGGCGTGCTCCAGGCCGATCAACGTAAAATTCTGCCCTATATAAACGTTCTCCTACACACTATCCTAAAGCATCTTCTATCAAAGGGGAAGTCTATTTGATGGTTTCACCAATCTTTCTGAATGAGTGCGGAGCTCCTTCGGAGGTAGAAGGGATTCTTTTTGCTCTGAGGTCAGTTCATGCGGGTTGTCACTCCTGGTTTTCCTCATTTGTGGTTCTGTAGGTGTGAGATTCTCCTGAACTTCAGGGTACTCTGCCCATGCTGTTAATGGTTTTCTGTCCATTGCAATTAGGGCAGATCTGTTGCTTTATCTGATGCCTGACTGTGCTATGACTAGATACGATCTTGGTTGCTGTAGCTTTGCAATTACTGTACCAGCATGGATCTGGTCTCTGATCCATACCATCTCTCCCCTTCTAAGAATTAGAAGGTCTTGAGCCCTATGCCTCTGATTAATCGTACAAGCTTGACTTGCTCGGTAGGCTCCTTCCTTCTTCCTAGTTTGATTATGATCTTCCACCGTGACATTTGGGAGTAAGATGTGGAGAAGGAAAGGAAGCTGGGTCTTTAGCTTGTGACCCATCAGAAGCTTGTATTGGGCACGCCCATTATATAATAGTGTGGAGTGATAAGTAAGCAGAGCGACTGCAAAGTCGTCATTCTTTTTCAGTAGGTATTTTATAGTGTGTTCTTCCTGCTCAGTTTCTCCGTTAGACTGAGTGTATTTTGGGGAGCTTGTGGCATGTACAAATGCGTACAATGTTGCAAAAGATTGAAAGCACTCGTTGGCAAATTATGTCCATTATCAGAGATGACAATGTCTGGAATTCCATGTGTAGAGTATATTTTGTTCAAGGAAGTAATAATAACTTCAGAGGTGAGGCCCTGTAGCTTGGAATCTCTATCCTGTGGGAATGATAGTTTACTACTCTAAGAAGTATTTTCCCTTTATGATCAAACAAATCCATGCCAAGGCCTTGATGGGAAGAAGGAGAGCAGAAGTGGCTCTTTCTGCTCCTGTCTGTGAATGGCACAGACAACACAGCTGGAGACCATCTGTCAAGTAAAGTGCAGAATCACTGGCCACCATACCGATTGCTGTGCCCTGGCTCAACACTTATTTATGTCAAGATAGTCTTGGTGGATCTTCTGGAGGACTTCCAGGTGGAGAGCTTGTTGCATTGTATACCGGGATGGGAAGTCGTCTACAATGCTGAAGTGGTGCTGCTGTTCAAAATATTGCCTCAAGGCAGGGTTGCTTGGGTTGTACTGTGGCCATCCATCCAGGCAGTATGTGTGAATCTGGAGGCACTCTTCATCTTGTCTTTGGACCGCATGAAATTTGCGCAACTTGTGGTCTGTTGCTGGCATTTGTTTGGTAGTCAAGGGCTTCAACTTCTGTGATGAATGTTTTGCCTTTGTGTACTGGGTGAATGGTGGGTATCCTGGACAGTGTATTGGCTGTGGTCTGATATTTACTCTGTACGAGTTCTGTAGTAGCATCATATCGTGTGAGCCTAAGTCAGCATCGCTGAATCCTGCGTGGCACCTTTGCGATTTATTTTGTGTTCATCAAGGCTGCTAATGGCTTATGATCAGACTCAATCTTAAACTGTAGGTCCAATACATAATCAGAGAATTTCTCACATGCCCAAGTCGCTGTGAGGGCTTCCTTTTCGATCACAGCATAGTGCTGTTCAGTCTTGGTTAATGACCTGGCCGCTTAGTAAACAGGTCTTCTTTTGCTATCACTTTGGACCTGGAATAGCACTGCCCATAGCTCCATTGCAGATGTATTAGCTGCTACAATCATGGCAAGTTCAGGGTTGTAATGGGCTAGGAACTCTGAGGATGTCTCAGTCCAACACTACTCCTGTTCTTGTCGTAAAAGATGTCTGAGGTTCATTTATCTGGGCTAAGTGAGGCAAGAAGTTACCTAGTTGGTTGACCATGCCCATAAACCTTTGTAGCTCTGTTACATTTCTAGGTTGCCTTCGTTTTCTGTGGGTCTGCGGTAAACCCAGTTGTTTGCATAATACGCCCTAGGAATATTATCGCAGGCTTAGAAAGCTCACAATCATCATTGAGCATCAAGCCAGCCTCTTGCAGCTTTCCTGACCCATTTGCCATGTTCATGTTTCATCGACCCACGGTTAAAAATGTCATCCATGTGGCACATGATGCCTTCCATGCCCTGCAGCAGTATATTGGACATCACCCTTTGGAATATTTCAGGCACTGACGTGATGCAAAATGGCAAACGGTTAAAACAGTAACATCCAAAGGACGGAATGAAAGTGGTTTGGAGTTTTGACTCCTGATCCAATGGTAACTGCCATAATCTGCTATTGGTGTCAAGTTTAGTGAAGATGGTGCTTTTTGCAAATTTAGCCACGTTCTCATTTACCAATGACATTGGATGTATTTCTCTTTTCATTGCCTTGTTGAGGTGTGTTAGATCAACGTAGAATTGAATGGATCCATTAGGCTTTGGGACTGGCACCGTACAAGAGCACCACCTGGTTGGTTTAGTGACTAGTGAAATAACCCCTTCTGGAAGGATCACCTCACTCCTGACCCTTTTCAGAAGTAGGTGTGGGACTTCACAATGGGAATACACAAAGGGGCTTAGCGTCTGTCTTGAGTGTAATGTGATACATGGCTTTCAGCTTACCCAAGCCTGTAAAGAGTGTGGGGAATTCCCTCCGGAATTCATTAATGTGCATTTTTGCATTGACTTCACCAACTTTCATAAGCAGGTTTAGAACTATGCTGGCTTTTCTGCTCAACAAAGAGCAGCTTTGATTCTTCATCACGTACAATGGTTTAGAAATTTCTCTATCTTTGTATTTCAGTGTCATCTCTAGCTAGCCTTGAACATTTAACTTGATCCCTCTTGAACCTTGAAGTTGAATAGAAGACAGCTGTAGTGTCACATTATTCAGCCATGAAACTCTGTCAGATAACACTGAGACACCAGCTTCTGAATCTAGCTTGAATTTGATCAGATACCCATTTACATCAATGTCAGCACTCCAATACTGGTTTTTATTTTCCTTTATTTCTCTTTGGAAGGTGCTTTCCTGGCTGCCGAGGTCTTGAATTTCTTGAATGAATCTTCTTGAGCAGATTTCCCCTGTCTGGAAAATACAGATTTCCCAGCATGGCAGACCACTTTAAAATGGCCTAACTTGCCACAGCCATGGCACTGAGCAGTTCAGGTGGGGCATTCTCCCAGCCTCTGGACCTTCTTCCCACCATTGCAGGGATATTGGAAAATGGCGGTTGGCACTTTTTCAGGGTGTTTCCCTTGCTTTACTTTTGGTTTTAATACCCACAAATTGAACGATTTCATTGGACTATTCTTGGGAAATTTCCCTCACATCTCTGACAAAAACCTTATTCTACCTCCGCTCTTCAGTCTGTCTGGCCAGTTGTACAGCTTTGCTTAAATTTAAATCTTTCCAAAATTGTAGTAAGTCAAAGAGATTCTCATCTAAAATGCCATATCTCTGATCAGGTCGTCTTTTAGAATTCCATATCTACAATTTTCAGCTAAGCGGTACAATTCATTGATGAATGAGTCAATCCCTTCACCCTGTTTTTGACTGCGCTGATTATATTTCACTCTCACAGTGACAGTTGCAGAGTCCCCAACTGGCACTGTCCTGCCTAATTAAATGCCCCTGCCACCAAACTTGCCATGGGGAAGGGCATTAAATTCTATCCTTAGTGTCTACCTTGTCAAGTCTCTTCTTAATCTTATGTCAATGAGACCATCTTTCATTTTTCTAAACTCCAGAGAATATAGACCCAATTTACTCAGTTTCTCATCACAGGACAACCCTCTTTCCTAGCGCCACTCCAGTGAACTTTTACCACTACCAATGCAAATATAATGACCTTATATATGGAGACCAAAACTGTGCATAGTAATCCAGATGTTGTCTTACAAAAGCCCTGTACAATTGTAGCAAAGGCTTCCATATACTTACACGCCAATCTTCTTGCTAAAAAGGTCAATATGCCATTTGCTTTTCCAATTGCTTGTTGCACCTGCTTGATAACTTTCTGTGTTTTTTGTACCAATACACTCAAGTCTGTCTGAACACCAACATCTGTAAGTTCTTTTAAAAATATTCTGTTTTTCTGTTCTTACTACCAATGTGAATACCCTCACAGTTCCCCACATTATACTCCACTGCCATGTTGTTGCCCACTCACTTGACCTGTCCATACCTCTTTGTAGCCTCTTTGAGTCCACCTCACAACTTACATTCCCAATTACCTTTTTATCATCAGCAAATTTGGATACATTATTCGCGTTCTCTTTGTCTAAGCCATTAATATAGATTTTAAATAACTGAGGGCCCAGCCACTGATCCTTGTGGCACTCTGCTGCTCATTTGAAAATTCTCCATTTATCCCAACTCTTTGTTTCCTGCCAATTAGGCAATCCTTCATCCATGCTAATATATTACCCCCAACTCCATGAGCCCCTCTCTTGCATCCACAACTTTTTGGGTGGCACCTGATCAGATGACTGGAGTGTAATGTAGGAATGAGTGAATGACTATGTGGTAGTAACCAAGAACAATATACATTGGATCAAAGTTGTTCATTCGCCTGAAATGATCCAGTTGATACTCCTTGTGTTCACATGATGATGAAGCTTGAGGATGGCCTTAAGGCCCATCTTAAGTCATCCATTTAGAAATACTCTAAAGTGCCCCCGGTGCTGTATTTTATTGGTTTTGGAAGCAAATTTTTTCATCCCTACTAGTAGAGGTGAAAGAGTCCTTTCCATGTGCTGAACATTCTCTTTGTGAAGGGGAACTTACTGATATTAGCCCTAAACTTATCTTTCTCTGTTTGAACCTATAACATATTGCCTTTCTCTTGCAGTTTAAATAAAAACAATTTTCTGTTTTTAATGTGATAGAGTTTCTAATATTGTACAGTATACATCTATTATATCATCCCTCGGACAACAATTTCTGAAACTATAGTGTAATATTTTGAAGTGTGAAATCTGGTGTGTAAATTCAAGTTTCTGGAATGTAATGGCATTCTCTATATGGTGTTAGAGTCAGAAAGTTGTGCACTCAAGCCCCACTGTCCAGAGACTTGAACGCACAATCCAGATTGACATTCCAGCGCTGACCTGAGTGAGTGCTGCACTGCCAGACGTGCCATCTTTTGGCTGAGGTGTTAAACTGAGGGTCTGTCTGCCTGCCAAGGTGGGAGTAAAGAGTTTCCATGCTTTTGCTCTCAGGAGAGCAGAGGAGTTCTCCTGGTGTCCTGTCAAATACTTATCCTACAATCAACATCACCGCACAAACAAAGTATCATCACTTATCATGTTTCTAATTGCGGGACCTTGCTGGGGAAAATTAGCTACTGCACTCCCCGTATTGCAACAGTGACTACACTTCCAAAGTGCTCCATTAGCTGTAAAGCCCTTTGCGATGTCCTGAGTTTGAAAAGGTGCTCGAGAAATGCAAGACATTCCTTCCTTTATAAATAATATATACAGATGCACAAATAACTTCACAGAAAGGAAGAGCCCACTGTGGACTGCTATCACACTTATTAGAGTCTGCTTTTTCTCTTTTCGGTCAGATGAGCTTTTTCAATATGGTGTTACCTTTAGAGTAGCTCAATGTATGAATGCACTGCCTGTGTGTGATTTTATGCAAATTGCACTTCTGTTGCTGTTAACTCTTCCAATTTGTTGAATGTTATAAGTCAGACTTAAAGTTCAACTTGGAGTTGACAATTTTAGTTGGGATAATGTGATATTCAAGTAGTGTACAAAGATTTATTATAAAAATTACTCCAGGCTCTCACTAGGGCACCTAATAACAAATGCAAAGCAATTTCACAAAGAGAGGAAGAAAACCATTTATTGAACAAGGGTGTGAAATTAACGAGCAAATCCCAGCAAGGGGTCAACCCTTTCAAGAGTGGAAGGGTGAAAATTGGAGAGAAAAGGATTCTGGCAACATAATGACACATGGCTGGATACTACCCAAGGGGTTAGAATGCTGTAATACATGCCTAGTCATTCGTTAAACCATTGCAACAGTGACTTTACTTCAAAGGTATTTCATTGGTTTTAAAGCGCTTAGGAACATCCTGAGGTCATGAAAGGTGCTACAGAGATGCAAGTTTTTTTCTTAGTTCATTGTCAGGAATGATGTAATGTCAAGAGAATAATCGCAGCTTGATCTCAGGAATGTTGTATCACCATACATCAGGAAGTAGTAATAGGGTATGGATCGATCTGTGCCTGCGATTCACCCACACAGACCTCCTGATTACAATCATGCTGCTGTAGGCACTTGCCAAGTGGAAGGTGAGTCTTTAAAAGAAACATAGTACAAAACCGATATGCTATAGGTTTAGACTTTGAGGAGTGGGAAGAAGTTTATGAGGAGCATAAATGCTGACACAGACTAGTTGGTCTGAATGGCCTGTCTCTGTACTGTAGACTTGATGTAAGCAGATGAAAAGCACATAAGCCAATCATTCTACTTTAATGGGGCTCTTCCACTTGCCATATGAAAGGTGAGATAATCTGACTTTCCAATAAAACTCACTTGTGATTTTCTCCAGTCAGTAAGGAAGGAGGTCATGCAGCACTGAACCTGTAATGATGTTTCCTTTTCATTGCAAACTCAGTAGGTCCCTTCACCACTTTCATTATTTTTAGGAGCAGGAACAGTAATAGCCCATTAGGCCTTACAAGCCTTTTGATAGATTTCAATCCAATCTACCCACATTCTCACCAAATCCTGTAATCTCTTCAGAAATGCATCCAATTGCCCCTTGAATCCATTTATACTGTCTGCTTTGAAGCTCTTCCCTGGCAGAGTCACAACTCAATATCTTGTTGGGAGAAAACAGAAAGTTTACTTATATCTGGAGAATCTTCCATTTGAACCTTTTTTGTCCTTATTTTTTCCCCTTATTTCCTGATGTTGCTGATGTGCTGAGGTATGCTTCCCCAATGCCCGCTGTCTATTTAGTATGTTGTTCAAGTCACCATTATTAGTGTGTGAACTTAGATGTTGTTGGCTATTGAATCATGAGGGATTCACAGTATTAGCCTGATCCCAATATCCACACATGTGCTTTCCAGCAGGAGTCACTGGACAGTGACCAGGAGCAGGAATCCATGTTGATCCCTTTTCTGTCTCTGGATCAAGGGAAAACTCATGTCAATCACGACACCTTGACTGTGATGAGTTAATTTAGGACTGGAATCTTCTGCTCTCGCTGGTGGTAAGCTTGGAGGTGGGAAGGGCATTTAATTTGGCAGGATGGTGGTGAACTGGAACCCTGCTCCTTCCCACAGAGTTCTAGGTGGGAAGGCCCATGGTCGACCTCCCCTCCTGCAGTCAGGTGAGGCTCTTAAGTGTCAAGTAATGACCATTTAAGGGCCTCATCCCGCCACCACTGGTATTAACCAGCTGCAGGCGGGCCTGTCACCATGTGACATGCATGACATGTGTGGCCAGATTGTCACTTCTGGGATGGGGTTACTTTGATCAAATGCACTCAGTCCAAGGGACTGGACATCGGGACATTGGGATGAGGTAGTCCTCTGAGATCCATTCCCGTGCCCTTGCCCGACCCCCCTGCACCCCTCTCCCTGCAGTCGCCATGAACACATCCCCCCCTGCCCTCGCCCACACAATACTTATCTGTGGCCTGAGTCGCTCTGTGATCCTGGGACTCTGGTGCCTGTCCTTCCAGCAGCAACCAAGCCCCCCCACCCCACTCGCCCAGTGGCTCTGCTGAGCAGGAGTGCTGCTGGCCTCTGATTGGCTGGCATTTCTCAGTAAGCGAGACTTCAGCCCCTGGGGTCTTGATTCAAGGAGAAGGCCCATTGCTAGCCTCACCATTGCCTGATTGGTGTGTGGTTTGGCAGGCCTTCCCTAAAAGAAGCAGTGCAAATCACTCACTGGCTCTCCACCTAACAGACGAGACTGCCGATGCCACAGGAATATTCCACCCATGGTTTCTTTTAGATTGAATGTAGGCCTGTGCTCATCTATTTGCATAAGAGAAAGACCAGGTGGTGCAGCTATCCCATGAGCCATCAGAATTTTAAGTAAGCGTTTTGAAAGGCTATTTTAGGTGCATATAAAAACAGTTGCCCAACTATGGGAAATTTCTAGAATGTTTTCCCATCCCTTTCTGCAATGGAAATGCAGTTAATTTAAAATCCATAATGAAGCTTGAAATAGCTATTAGCTTGAAGGCTAATTGCTTTTCCAGCTGATAAATTAACACATTTATGTTTATATTTCAGGATTTTGTATCTTGCTATTGATTGTGCTCTGTATTTCTCTGAGTATTTACTTTATTCAGAATGCATTAATGATTGCCATTAGCAGGCTAAATAAAGCTCGCAGGATCAATAAAGCAGCATAGTTCATACTGCTATTGATTTAAATTCATGCTAGAGGGCAGGCTGTGTCAACAGCAATCTACCTTGTTAAGCCCCGTGTAAGTGTCTCCATTCCCCTGCTAGCTGGAGTCATTAAAGAATGAAGTCATGTGTTTAGCATCAACCTTATGTAAAACTTTTGAAATTCTCTGCATCTTATTTAGAATTTGGTGTTCCACTCTACAGGCTTTTCCTGTGATTTCCTACCCTGCAATGTGACTGATCCTCCAGTGGCTCAGAGAGTGCATTTTCTGCCTGGTGTGGCACAGGACCCCACACACCAGGCAGGTCCCTGAGCCATATTGACTTAGCCAGAAATTAGATTTCAGCCAGAAAGAGTAGGGCCACTACAATGATCTCTCTACCCACAGGGTCCTGGTCACTATGCAGTGATCCTTGCTGGGAAGTATGAATATTGAATGGGGCGAGGATTGAAGTTGGCTTCATTGCCACCCCTTTGCTACAGTGGTATAATCTGTTGATAGTCAGGGTTTAGGCTCATGCATAGGTATTTTCATGTTATTATAATGATCTAAGTCCTTGAGCTTAATTGCTGGATCGCTCATAAAGAATTGAGTGAACATGATGTGGCTTCATTTATTGAGACTCAGCACCTGAGAATAGTTATACATAAATAGAAAGCTTGAAGACATCGGTGCTGTGCGCTATGCTTTACTCAAAGCAAAATGGAAGACTGGATCACAGGACATACTTCCCTTCCAGTGCTGACATGCTAATATCCCTTTCACCCTCTTTCTTCTTAAAGATACATCCCCCCCTTCCATAGAGGTATAACTATTTACATTCTTAAATATAATTCTTAAATTCTTAATTCCCTTAGCGTTGAAGATTTTTGAGCAACATTGGGAATGTATGGAGAAAAGAAATTACAGAGACCAAGACATCTTCAAAGATCATCTTTATCTTGAGGTGTTGGCATGGCCTTAATATCCTCTATTTCACTTGAATTGTGACATGAGCCAGCAATTGAATAAATAGAATGGAAGAAATCGATCTGATGTCATCACTGATGTCACATTTCAGGCTTTTGAACACCAATCTTTCATTATGTAGCGTTTGCATCAATAAGTGCAGAATACGGTAATGTTCTTGCTTTGCTCTTCCCACAACAACAATGACATCGGCGATGCAGATGCATCCTGGTACAGCGCATGTAATGCAGTCCATGGGGGCTTGAAAGAGATCCTGGCTAACAGATAGCCTGAAAGGAAGTTGTTGAAAACAGTATTTCCTGAATGGGGTATGAAATGTAGTAAGGTCTTGGGACTTTTCTACAAGCTGTATTGACCAATAACCATGCTTGGCATCAAGCTTGCACCTGTAAATCTCAGATTTAACTCTTCTAATGTGGGAATTTTGTAAGAACAACATTTCAAAGCTGCATTTAAACATCATGGATCGAGGCATACTCTCAATGAGCCATCCTTCATCATGTGACATGTGTTCGAGCTGCACCAATCTGTGTGCTCATCTATTGATTCCGTCTTTCTCCATTTTGCCTAGTTCTTTTTATTCATTCATGGGATGTGGGCGTCGCTGGCCAGGCCAGCATTTATTACCCTTCCCTAATTGCCTTTGTTCAGGGGTCAGTTAAGAGTTACCACATTGCTGTGGGTCTGGAGTCACATGTGAGGCCAGACCAGGTAAGGATGACAGATTGCCTTTCTTAAAGGACATTAGTGAACCAGATGGGTTTTACATCAATTGACAATGGTTTTGTGGTCATCAGCAGACTTTTAATTCCAGATTTTTAATGAATTCAAATTTCACCATCTGCCGTGGTGGGATTCAAACCCAGGTCCCCAGAGCAATACCATGGGTCTCCGAATACTAGCCCAGTGACAATGCCACTATGTCAGCACCTCCCAACCTTCAATTTATATTGTTTGTGGATGCTGTACTACCATGATGGATCAGTTGACAGGCTTGCATTCTCCTGCAAGTGTAATGATGCATCTCCCTTGAAACTGCCAATTTTGTCGAAATAGTTTTGATATATTAATGTTCAGCCATGAACTGATAGTTTCTGAAGTTGATCTGCCTTGTCGTGTCTGATTGATTTCATGGATTGTTACTAGTGTGAGGTCCCGACATGCCGGTAGACTTGCAACCGTTGGGCCTTTAGTTTCCACGGTGTAGAACATCTGTAATATGCAGGAGGACTGACTAATTGCGCTCCAGGACAATGGACCCTGTCCAATTATTTGGTAAACAGTTCTACACTGAGAATTTCACAGTAGTAAGTTTTGCCTTAGCCTTACACATCTATGGATACAAGTCTTTTAGAATTTGCAGAGGTAGTATATTGGCACTTGTCAATGTTTTCCACGAGATTGATGGTGTCAAGCATGTGTTCACCCTTCTTCATCTCATCGTGCACATCTTCGGGGAGGCAGTGTTATGGAGGTATTGTCACTGGACTGGTAATCCAGAGATCAGAGCAATGTTCTGGAGATCTGTGTTCAAAATTTGAATTCACTAAAAATATGGAATGAAAAGTCTAATGATAACCATTGTTGATTGTTGTTAAAAACCCACATGGTTCATTAATCCTCTTTAGGGAAGGAAATCTGTCATCCTCACCTGGTCTGGTCTACATGTGATACCAGATCTGCAGAAATGTGGATGACCCTGAAATGACCTAGCAAGCCACTCAGTTGTATCAAACCGCTAAAAAGTTAATAAAAAAGAATGAAACCGGACAGAACAACTGGCATCGAGCTAAGTGTTTCTGGTGCCTAGCTTGATGCCGGTTAGTCTGTCTGGTTTCATCCCTTTTTACTGACATTTTAGCAGCTTGATACAACTGAGTGGCTTGCTAGGCCACTTCAGAGGGCATCTAAAAATGACAACAGCAAAGCCAGCCTTGTCGAGCCTGCAAAGTCCTCCTTATGAACATCTAGGAGCTAGTCGCAAAATTGGGAGATCTGTCTCACAGACCCAGCAAAGTGGTATACAGTCAGGAGGGAGTTGCCCAGGGAGTCCTCAACATTGATTCGGGACTCCAGACCCCATGAAATCTTATGGCATCAGGTTACAAATGAACAAGGAAACTCCTGCTGATTACCACATACTGCTGCCCCCACCCCCTGCCTCAGATGATGAATCAGTGCTCCTCCATGTTTACTACCACTTGGAAGAAGCACTGAGGGTGGCAAGGGTGCAGAATGTACTCCGGGTGGAGGACTTCAATGTCCATCACCAAAAGAGGCTCAGTAGCATCGCCATAGCCCTCAAGGACATAGCTGCTAGACTGAGTCTGCGGCAGGTGGTGAGGGAACCAACAAGAGGGAAAAACATACTTGATCTCATGCTCACCAACCTGCCTGCCACAGGTGCATCTGTCCATGACAGTATCGGTAGGAGTGACCACTGCACAGTCTTGTGGGGACGAAGCCCCATCTTGATGGATACCCTCCATCGTGTTGTGTGGCACTACCACTGTGCTAAATGGGATAGATTTCTAACAGATCTAGCAACCCAAGACTGGGCATCCATAGGGCGCCATCAGTAGCAGCAGAATTGTACTCAATCTGTAACCACAATCTGTAACCTCATGGTCCTGCATATCCCCCACTCAATCATTACCACCAAGCCAGGGGATCGACTCTGGTTCAATGAAGGATGCAGGAGGGCATGCCAGGAGCAACACCAGGCATACCTAAAAATGAGGTGTCAACCTGGTGAAGCTACAACACAGGACAACATGCGTGCCAAGCAGCAAAAGCAGCAAGTGATAGACAGAGCTAAGCGATTCCACAACCAACAGATCAGATCTAAGATCTGCGGTCCTGCCACATCCAATTATGAATGGTGGTGGATAATTAAACAACTCATTGGAGGAGGAAACTCCACAAATAACCCTATCCTCAATGATGGAGGAGCCCAGCACATCAGTACAAAAGATAAGGCTGAAGCATTTGCTACAATCTTCAGCCAGAAGTGCCGAGTGGATGATCTATCTTGGCCTCCTCTGGAGGTCTCCAGCAGCATAGATGCCAGTCTTCAGCCAATTTGACCCACTCCACATGATATAAAGAAATGGCTGAGGGCATTGGATACTGCAAAGGCTATGCGCCCTGACAATATTCCGGCAATTGTACTGAAGACTTGTGCTCCAGATCTAGTCACCCCCTAGCTAAGCTGTTCCAGTACAGCTACAACACTGGCATCTACCCAGCTATGTGGAAAATTGCCCAGGTATGTCTTGTACACAAAAAGCGGGACAAGTCCAAGCCGGGCATTCTGATAATGTCCCTATGACCTCCCTTCTCCTGGGATGAGTGTCACTGTAAAGCTTTTGAACGCTTTTTTGAAGCTTTGCCCATGAAGAAGAGCTGTAATGGGAACATACCATAGAATAATGGCGCCTTTGCTCTTTATTCAATTTACTGTTCAGCAACTCCCGAAGCCACTCGTTATAATCCTCTGTGGCCCAATTCTAATTACTATTTTTTGTTCCTTTTGTTTAAGACTCCCTTGCTCACTATTGATTTGGCCCACACCCTGTTCACTTGCCTTTCCCAACAGAGTTAACCCAGTGCTGGTCTTCTCGATCCACTGTCCCATTTACAAAACTGTCAGGCTATGCGCTGCAATCTCACCATGAGGGATCTGTCTGCTTAACAGCTCTTTACCTGAGCACTATTTCAGTGTTGTGTCTTCAAAGCTTTTCTTCGTAATCAGCATGCTGCATTTTGAACACTCTCTGATGTTGTGACTTTGTTATAATCCAACCAAAATGACTCATGCCATGTAGCATGACCTAAGGCTGTTCACCATGACGTACCTGTACTAATCTTGCTGCCAGGCTGTTTGACCACTGCTGATCACCATCTTGTATTATTATAATGATTTAAGTCCTTGAGCTTAATTGCTATATAAGACACAAGGCACCAACCATTCATAAGGGATTGGATAAATACATTATGAATTCATTTTTCAAGACTTGGCACTTGAGAATAGTTAGACATTGGCAGAGAGCTTGAAGACATCAGAGCTGTGTGCTGTGAAACTAAGACTGGATCACATGACATACTTCCCTTCTTGTGATGTCATGCTGCTATCCCTTAATGGAATATTACAACAAGTACCAAGGAGCAGTAGAACTCTATCACAAGGAGGGGAATCAACACCTTCAGGAGAGGATGGGGGTTTGGGGGAGCAGGCAACCCTATATATTGAGAGCACTGCGCAGGGTTCTAGTTGCATTTTTATGTTAACGAAGAGGTGATAGTTTTGTAGCTAACCAACAATGAACCAGTAGTCCCGCAGGTGGTCTGGAACTTATTTGACTTTCACTTTTAGACTTTTGAAAGACATCTGCATTGTATTGACAATTACACAGCACTTTGGTACCAAGCCTATCCAATTGGCTACTTCCTAAATCAACGCGATGCAAAGTCAAGCAGCCATTGATGCAGGTTGCAGCATAGCAGAATGCAAGGCAATCTCACAGCAATTTATTGCAAATAGTATGGGGAATTTTAAAATATTAAATCCTGAGTTATATTGATTTGAAATGTACCTGTGAAATATTTTAAACAATATATAACTTTAATTGTATTTCTTTTGCTATTTAATATATATTGAATTTGGAGTGGTTTATAGTATTTGCAGCTTTTCAACCTGGAAAATTTTCAAAGTAAAATGAAACTCAGCATCAGAAAGCATTAGAGACCAGATCATATTCCCAGTTGGTGTCACTTTTTCTAAGTCTCTCTGCTCTGCTTCTGGGGTGATATCTTTATTGGGGTCAATCTCACAACTTTTTCAGGACCAGACCAATTTTCATTAGGACTAAGGTGAACTTATTTAATGGTTGTGATTCTCTGGGGATAAATCAGGAAAAGAAAAGACTTCAATGATGTTCCAATGTGCTTTACAGCCAAATGTTTTAATGTAGGAAATACAGTGGCGAATTTCTGCATGGCATGCTCTCACAAGCAGCAATGATATAAGTGGTGGTGATGCTTAAGGGACAAATACTGACTAGGCCAATGGAAAGATTTCCCCTTGCTCTTTTTGAAGAAGGGTCACTGGGATGTCTTCTGCATCACTGAAAGGGAATAGAGAGAATATACACCTCCCTCCTCACCATTCAAGGACCCAAACACTCCTTTCAGGCGAAGCAGAGCTTCACTTGCACCTCCTTCACTTTGGTCTACTGTATTCGCTGCTCCCAATATAGTCTCCTCTATATTGGGGAGACCAAATGCAGACTGGGTGATCGCCTTGCAGAACACCTTCGGTCTGTCCACAAGCATGACCTGGACCTTTCTGTTGCTTGTCATTTCAACACACCCCCCTGCTCTCATGCCCACATGTCCGTCCTTGGCCTGCTGCAATGTTCCAGTGAAGCTCAACGCAAACTGGAGGAACAGCACCTCATCTTCCAACTAGGTACTTTACAGCCTTCTGGACTTAACATTGAGTTCAACAATTTCAGATCATGAACTCTCTCGTCTATCCTCACCCTTTTTTAATCCCTTTTTTAAAAATTCATTTTTATTTTTTATTTACTTATTTCTATTTTTATTCATTTATTCATTGCTTTATCCACTTTTTATATACCTTTCTTCTAACATGTTTCCCCAACCACCAACCCCTCCTCTCACCCCGACCCCAAAAGGGCCACCTGTCACTTGTTCCATGTTTCCTTTCACAGAGTGCTGACCCTGTTCTGCTTTCTCACCTCTTTGCCACTATCAGCACCTGCTTTAGCACTTACCACTACTGTTAACACTCCCTTTGTCTTGTGTCCATAACATCTTTGTCAATGTCTCCTTAGCCCCCAACTATCGCTGACCTTCTATCCAGCTTCACCTGCTCTAACCCCCTTAAACAGTTTAAATTCCATAATATTTCTACTTTTCTTTAGCTCTGAAGAAGAGTTATACCGACTCGAAACGTTAACTCTGTTTCTCTTTCCACAGATGCTGTCAGACCTGCTGAGTTTTTTTCAGATTTTTTGTTTTTATTTCAGTTTTCCAGCATCCGCAGTATTATGCTTTTATAATAGCCTCGGTTTAGCAGCTTATCCCTCAGTATGAAATAAAAATGAGTTCTGATGAAGGGCCATCGACCTGAAATATTAACACGTTTTCTCTCTCCACAGATGCTGCCTGACCTGCTGAGTATTTTTGGTATTTTCTGATTTTGTTTCAGATTTCTAGGCTCTGCAGTATTTGCTTTTATATCCCTCAGTACTGCATTGATGTGGCAGCCTAAGATTGTATACATCGAAGATCAGAAAGGGTGGAGAAGGCTGTTGTAAAATAACAGTGAGAATAGAAAGCTGCCCCAATGCCTCAGGGAGTAAATGCACAAACCAAGACAAATTCCATGGGCTTAATCTTACCTATGTCGGGCAGGCTGGGCGGGAGTGGGCAGGAGCGGGTGCAGAGCCGATCACCACCTACGATCAGCTGCGTGCCACCATTTTATGCAGGCAGGCCAATTAAGGCCGGCCCAGTGTAACATGCATTCCGTACCACTAAGCGCTACCTGTGCAGGTGGGGGGAGGAGGTAAAATCGGGGCCTGCACTCAAGCGCAGCAATCTCCCTGAGGCACGGAGCTGCCTCAGGGAGATTAAATACATAATAAAAGTTTTCAAATAGTAAAGTTAAAAATTATTTAAACATGTCCTCTCATGTGACAGTGTCACATGAGCTGGGACATATTTGTCAAGTTTACCAGATTGATTTATTAATTTTATAAAACCTTCAGGAAACCTCATCCTGCCCATGGACGAGGTTTCCTGGAAAATGCGAAGGCTGCTTGGGCTCTTCGCATGCCCACCAACTTTAAGATTGGATGGGCAGCGTTGTTAATGACGTAAATTACTTTCTTAATGGCCTTAATACATTCAGTTTGGCAGGCATGCAGCTGCCTCCAGCGTATGCCAGCCGAATGCAATATGAAAATGATGCGCGATGACGTCGGGACTCACGCCCGACATCATCTCACGTAATTTTACGTGTTGGGCCCGCCCCTGCACGCTGACGGCAATATTCTGGCTCATATGTTCCACCCTTGTGTTTCTGGAGTGAGTGATCTCATCCAGGACAAGAGTGCTAGGATTTTCATTGCCATTGGTTCCCCTGGATCAGGGGATGGGGGAAAAAAAAGTCAACCAAGTTCCCTGCTCCTGATTGCAATCAAGGAACCTCTGCTTTAAAGTGCATGTATATGGTTATCAGGTGTGAAAAGAACAGGGGGTGACTGCAACCTGGTTTAGCAGCCTGCTGACACTCACTTAGAAAGAATGGTCATTTAAGTGAGGAGGACAAAGTCTGCCAGCACTGCAGCAAAAAACCCTCACAGGAGTCCAAGCCTGAAGATCAGCCCTGAAAGAATATAAAGGAAATAGCACTTAAAAATGAGAGGAATATAATTAATTAAATAAAAGTCGAGAACTGCCAGGCATTGATAGGGGTAATGGTGTAAAGTCATCGAACTGTGTAACAGAATAAGACATATGCACTCTAATAGTTCTCTGAATCAGAGAAATCTGTGCTAATAGAACTGCTTCTAGTTTAATCAGGTTGTGCGTAGGAGACAGCAGACCCTCATTGTGTCCGCAATTCCACTAACAGTGCACAAAACAAGCAAAAAATAGGAAACCTAAGATGGTAAATGGTGAGAGATTTTAGGGATAGGTTTGGATTGAGATGATTAGCTGCTGTTATGGGCAGGAGAAAGGGGTAAGACTGAACTCCTTTATTCCAGCATCTGCAGTTTTTTGTTTTTATCCATTATTCTCTCACCATCTGTCCGTAAGCAGAGGTGTTTTTTGTCTTAATAATGGGCTGTGACGCTTATTCCAAAAACCTTTTGTTTGTGTAGTTAATTTTTAAAGTGACTCAAAGCAAACTCTCTTAAATTGTAAATTTAGTTTATTCACACATTCAAACCGAGGGGTGTTGGGGGGGGGGTGCAGTTGGTGGTGGTGCGGGGCGGTGGGGTCAGTGGATGTTTGCAACTTCACACACACAAGTATACAAGTAAAAGGGTAGAAAAGGAGGGTATTACAGTTATGAATAGCCTAGCAGTAAAAAGAACCACAGTAATGGCTATCGATTCACATGATTTCCAGAGTCCAGCAAGTCCAAATCCAGAAGGGGTTCCCTCATGGAGAAGTTTCAGTTCAGGCGGGTTCCTGGCAGAAGGTCATGGTCTGTTTGGCAGACGGTGGCCAGTGGCTTCCAGGTAACAGGTGTTGAGGAGGGCTTGATGCAGGTTGCTTGGTCAGCCCGGAGTCCTGTTCTTCAATATTCTCAGGTTGGAGATAAATCAGCAGACTGGGCTGCTTCTGAGTCCTCAACTCCATTTAGGGATTTCAAAATGGTTGCATAAGTCACGTGACCTCCTTCCTCCACAATGATCTCATAAAGGGATGTTTTACCTGGTGTCTGGATCTGGTTTTTGTTTGGTGGTTTATAATCTCTCAGCCATTAGCCTATGGGCAGAATTTTGCCATCGGCATACGGGGGCAGGCCCGACACTTCGACGCGTAAAATGACACGCAATGACGTTGGGCGTGTGTCTCGACATCACTGCGCACCATCGTGATATTTCGGAGGGCGTGCGTGCTATGACTTACAAGGCGGCTCGCCATTAATTTACGGGCCACTTACACAATGCACAGTGATTTTTCGCAGCCCGTGCAATTTTCAGGGCATCGCAGGGGTGCAATGGGCAGGCAGGTAGGCCACGTTTTTAAAAACCTCATCCACGGGTGGGATAAGAGGGGTGAGTGGGTTCGCTAATGCGAGTTGTTAGTAATTTACTTTTTAAACTTACTGCTACTTGCTTGTGTAAACAGGACAGCTTCAATTCTCTTCAGAGCTGCTTTGACAGGAATAACAGGCTTCAGGTCAGGACTCTGGAGTAAACATCATTCTTGTGGCCTTGCAGGTTTCAGCAGCCTCCCCTTACCCTGGGAACCTCTGAGGAGGAAGAGAGGGCCAGAATGTGGAGGAGGCCAGGTGTCACTTTTCAGCTTCCAGGGGAGCCACCTTTGGGAGGAGAGGTGCAGGCACAAGGGGCGCAGGGCCAACGGGAAGTGCAAGGTGGAAGGGGCTACAGAAGATGCCACTCTATTGCTGCCAGGGTTTACAGGCCTCAATATGTCTGAGGTTCAGTGCCGAAGGAAGTTCCATCTCTCAAGGGAGACAGTGACTTCCATCTGTCAGATGATAAGCCCTGAGATCAGCTTCAACTGTGTGGGTGGACACCCCATGTCAGTGGCGTTGAATGCCACGGCTGCCCTCAACTTGTATGCTTTCGGCTCTTTCCAGGGGTCGGTGGATGATCTTTGTTGAGTCTCCCAGTCAGCTGTCCACAATTGTGTCAAGTTGGTGACAGATGCTCTGTTTAGGCCTGCATTGACTTTCATTCACTACCGCACAGCTGAGGCCAGCCAGGCCGAGCGAGCCAGAGGCTTTGCAGCGATTTCTGGGTTCCCCCGCATCCAGCGTGCAATAGACTGCACACATGTGGCCATCAAAGCACCAGCAGGTAAGCCCGATGCCTTCGTCAACAGGAAGGGCTTCCGCTCCATGAACGTGCAGATAGTGTGTGAACACAGGATGCTGATTCCGCAAATCTTTGCAAGGCACCCAGGCAGCTCCTATGACGCCTAAATCCTGAGATACTCCCAGGTGCCGGGCTCTTCAGTGCTCCAGCCCAGCTGGATGGATAGCTGCTGGGCGACAAGGGCTAGCCCCTCAAAAGGTGACTCATGACATCTCTCTGCCATCTAAGAGCAGAGGCCGAGCAGCGGTACAATAGGAGCCACGCCTCCACAAGGGCGGTCGTAGAAAGAACCATTGGTCTTCTCAAGATGCGCTTCCAAAGCCTGGACCATTCGGGGATATACTCCAACATCCCCCAGATCGTGAGTCAGTGATAGTGGTTGTATGCTGTGCTCTACACAATTTGGCGCTAGAAAGGGGGGACGCAGTGGAGGAATAAGATGTAGATGCAGATGCTCTGGCTGCAGACGATGAGTCCAGTAGTGAGTCCAAGTACGAGCACGCTCAGGAGAACGCTGAGGGGGTGGACGCTGACCCAGGGAACCTCCAGGGAGGCAGGGGCACCTGGGAGGCTTTGATCCAATGATCCTTCAGCTAGCACACCACAGATGAACCTCCAACACTTGCCGGGGCTGCAGGCTTCGTACTCGATACCTGAGAGCAACATTTGCCTGTTTAGGAACATTAACTATGTGCCTTGCAAATAAAGCTCAATAACAAGCCACTCATAACATCATGGGTTCCCCTTCACCTGCAGAACTAATGAAGCACTCAGTGGCTTGTTGAGAACTAAAACATTTAATGATCGCCAACTTGCGTACAAAAATGAAAGTGCATTAAAAGCTGTTAAACAGCACACCAACTTAAAAACAACCGAAACGGGGGCAAAAGAAAACCACCTGTGATAAGCCCGTGGTGTGCCCAAGATGATTTACATTTAAGTTTGTGGGTGCTATGTCTAGATGCTCCCTCCTCACTGGCACCGGCATTGAAGACAGCCTGCTCACTCTGCTGTCTTGTTGGCCTTATTGACCTTGGTGGGCGTCCTCTGGCCCGTGGAGCTTGTTCTGGCCCCGACTGGGAGGGAGCAGCCAGTGGCACAGCTGGCATCTCCCCAGTCGTCACAGCCTCATCAGATGCCACGGTCACTGGCAGAGGGGTGGAGGAGCTGCTGCCCTCATCCAGAGCAACCTGGGAGAGATGACAGGCAGCTTGTGTGCCAATGTGAAGTCATTTTGGACCTCCCTGTTCACCATCGATGGATGTGAACCAAGCTGGGATACTGGGTGCCCGATCCATCTCACACATTGACACTTACCACCTGAGGTCAATGCTGCTGTGAGGGCTTGCGGGTCCGAGCATATCCCCAGGAAGCCCTTATTGTTCTCCTGGAGGAACCTTGCCATGAGAGTCAACACTCTTTACATGGAGGAGACAGTGCGCTTGGCCATGAAGGCCATTGCATTGCACATGCTCTGCATGGACTCCTCCATCACGGAGACCATGGCATGCATTCCCTCATGTATCTCCGCCAGATTCTCCCGCACACCCTGCTGGACATCCAGAATCTGCTGCCCCAGGGACGACTCCAGAGGCCCATCATCAGCCACTGAGTGAGCATGTTCCTGCTCCCCAGCAGTCCTCTGACTGCTGCCACCATGGGCACACTCTGCCTCCGTCTGCACCTCAAGTGAGTGTGAAGTGCCCTCACTGCTGTGCCCCGAGACACCAGCCGACATTCTTATTCCCACTGAGGTGCTGGTATCTGCGCTGGTGCCTGCCTGGCTGAGATGCTGTGATGCTTGTGCGTTTATATCTTCTGTGCCCTCAGGGGTCAGTGGCAGTCCCTCTGCCCCCTGAGTCTGGGCGTGCACTGGTGAGGCTGAAAGGAAGAACAATGACATTTGATTAGTTGAAGTTGTTACACTGTTAGTGTGCATGCCTGGCACCCAGATCAGGATGCGTTCCTCCTTCCATTATCAATGGGCAACCCATGTTGGATGCTGAAATCAATATATAGTCAACAGTGGAATGGTTGCATGGACAGACAGTGCATGGCACTCTTACCTCCCAGTGACACCCAACCTCACTGCGGCTGGTTGACCTGGGCACATGGCGCCTCTCCAGCTCGAGAGCCTCCTGCTCGTATCTGGTCAGTATGAGTAGGTGGGCCTGCCTCGGTCAGCCTGCAGCCACTCTGCATTATTGTGTGCTGTCTTCTCCTGAAAGGAGAGAGGAACATTGATTAGTCCACACTGTACCTGCATTGCCATTGCAGCCTTACCACTCCCACTGAGTGAAACCTTGCAGGGCTCATCCGATTTGTGACCCTGGAGCCACAGCCAGGGCTGACCCCCTTGCACAGATGCTTCCACCTTCACATTTGCCACTCACACACTAAGACCTTCCAAACCCACGAGCACTACCACCTAGAAGGACAAGGACAGCAGATGGATGGCTACCCTGCCACCTGGAAGTTCCCCTCCGAGTCGCTCTGCATCCTGACTTTGAAATGTTTCCGCGCTCCACCACTGCGCCTAGGTCCAGATCCTGGAGCTCGACCCAGCACAGCACTGTGGGTGTAAGTGTATCACATGCAGCGGATACAGAAGGCAGCTCACCACCACCCTCTCAGGGGCAACTAGGCATGGGCAATAAATGCTAGCCCACCCAGTGAATGCCACATGCCATGAATGAATGAATGCAATAACAAAATTCTGAGTTGGGGGGGTTCCGGGGGGGCCAACCTAACTGCTATGCTAAGTGACCCATTCCTTCCCGATCAGAAGAGGTCATTGATTCGCTTGTGGCACTGCATCCCGCCACATCGTGGGAGCTGACCCTTTCTGCCACCTCCTCTGAGGCACACTTCAACATGTGGGGGGGGCCTCCTCCTCCTGTCCCTTGGCACAAGGATGTCGCGGTGTGCTGCCACCTCCTCGAGGAGGGCAGCGAGGCACTCGTCCCAAAATCTCAGGCTTGACTGCCCCACCGACCTGCCCTCCTGTCTGGCCTGCCCTCCGAGAGCTGGAAGGCTGCCTGCACTGTTTTAGAATAGGCCACCACGTTGCCATTGGACCCGGCGGTCACTGGACTCCCGCTGCCGCCCATGCCTTCCCGCTGATCACGGGAGCCGTGATTCACGCAGCCCGCGTAAAATGGCGGCGTGGAGCTGATCGCGGGCACTGATCGGCTCCGCTCCCACTCGTGTCCGCTCCTGAACAGCCCACCCGCCATAGGAAAAATTCACCCTTATGAAAGAACAATTATCCATATTGACGATCCTGTCCCGGGTAGCGATTGTCTTGGCAGACATTCGGATTCTGCTAGAGGCTAAGCTTCTAAAGGTGTAAATGATGTTTATTTTCTTTCAACTGTTTCTGTTTGAAATGGACCCTGACAGTCCCAGGTGTGAGATTCCATGAGCAACATGTCAGGGCATGTCCCCAGTGCCACCCATATAATGCCTTAGTGGTCATCTTACAATTCTAGACATTCAGGTGACTTGTGATGGCCACCTTTTGGTTCAGCAGAGATCTTTTTAACTAAGGAAAAAGAATAAAGTTTGATTTATGTTGTTTATGACTTCTTTCATGCCTTAAGGGACATGCCACAGCCTTAATGAGACACAATGGTTTGGATTTTACCTGTTCTCTAGAGGTGGGGTTGGGAGATTGGAGACCTTGTAAAATGAAGGTGTCAATGCCATGGGATATTTTGGACTCCAGGAATGGCAAGTGCACAGCCGCCCACTGACCAGAGGAAAGAGGCCAATTAAACCAATAAATAGGCCAATTAAGGGCAACTTACTGCCATTTTACCAACATTGGGATAGGCCACCACCACCTGGGGAAAGTGTCAGGTAATCTGTGGCAGGCCTTCCAGAGAGTCCCCGGGGTTGATGGGGTCTTTCTTAATGGCTGCTCCATGGAGGGACCCATTGCGGTAATGGCAGCCTCTGTGGCTCTGGTGCCACTGATGGAGGGCTCACCCCTCTGATCACCGGGGCCTGCCTCCATGGGCCCAGCATGTTGGATAACAAAACTTACCTGGCCTTCGAGGCCACATCAACATGAAGGTACCCTCTTCTTTCTGCAGCCTCAGCATTGGCCACATCACTGGCAGTGCTGCTGAGGCTGTCAAGCTGCCAGTCTCCTGATTGGGCCAGCAGCTCTAAGAGGCCATTCTTAATTGGACAGTGATCCCAAGGTGGCCAGTTAAGAGGCCACTGCCAGTAATATTCCACCTGGGCTTCTGCCACTCGCCCATGTGGGCTCGTTTCCTGATTTTGGTCCCAGCGGTGGGACAAACTTGCAATTGAGGAGATTCCAGCCAAAGTTTCTGGTGTTGTTGAGGCTGGATTAAGTGTAAAGGTAGGAACAGGGGCAGGGCAGGAAATATTACCAGAGACTCTGGAGTTGAAGATGGAGATGGGAAGAATGTTATGGCATTTCACGTGATTACTTTTGAATATCTTAACAGAATTTTCCCACTGGAGATTAAATAGCTGTTGTAGAATCCATGATAGGATAAATTCTACATTGATTGTGGAATGAGATTAAATAGATGGTGTAGGGTCAGTCACAGAGTATGTTGTACACCCTGTAGAATGAAATTAAATAGGCAAATATAGTCCATGATGGGGTAGATTGTAGTTGGGCTGTCAAGAAGTGGGACTAATGGGCTGAATGGCCATTTCTCATTCCTTGCATTCTTAGGTTTCAGCACATTTCTACAAACTATCAATGATGTTTTCTCATCCTCAGCAGATCCCTTGGCTTTTCTGAATTATGCACTCTTGGTACTCACATTGTCTTAATCTCTCTTTGGGTTCCTATCTTGTAACACAGTTCAGGTTGTGTGCTATCCAGTGTGGAATTCAGCAGCCCTAAGAGCAGTATTACGGTGCAATTAAACTAAGCAGGATATTACCTTCATACAATATTGAAGATTGCCAAATTTCACGTATCTCACCTTTTATCCAACGCTTGATTTAATTATTAGGACAAAATGGGCTGCTATTTCCACACAAGAAGAAATAAAAATATTAAGTATTATAAATATTGAGAGCATAAAACCTCATTCCATCTTGAAACTTTGGAATTTTCAACTTTTATTCTCCAAGGGTAGAATTTTAGGCTGATTGGGCAGGTGTGTGACAGACCCGATCTGGTGTGAAATCGTGCGAGATGGCGCTGGGCGTTCACGCGATATTTCGGTCGGCAGGCGCGCATAAAAGTTGGAAGCGCGCCTGCCGACAATTAGGAGGCCAACTAAGGTGATTAACGGTGAAATTGTCTTTAATTCTAAGTTGCCCGTCCAACCTTAACAGTTGGTGGACAGGGGGCCTTTATAGTTTTCATGAAACCTCATCCAAGGCCGGATGGGGTTTCCGTGATGAAATAAAAATAAAAATAAAAATTGGTGGACAGCAATCTTATCAAGTGTATTTTCAGCTGCCTGAGTGGGATGCTTGGACATTATTTTTCTACTTTCCAAAACATTATGGGCAGGATTTTCGATCGTCAGGCAGGTGGGCCAGGGAGTGGCTGGGAAATGGACCACCGACAACGATCGGCCCCTGACTGCAGTTTCCGCCGACCGGCCGTTAATTAGCCAGCCAGCGTGAAATGCGCTGAGAACCTCAGCGCTGCCGGGGTGGGGGGGTGGGAGGAGTCCGAGCGCAGAAGTCCGCGCATGCGCCGGGGAGCGCGCACCGAAAGCTCCCTGAAGGCAGGGAGCTGATCAATTTTAAAATGAGAAAGAGTTTCAAAATCTGAAAAAAAAAATTGTCCCGACACGGGACTCACTCACAATAACATTAACAGAATAAAAATTCTGCCCAAAATATTACATTTATTTTTTATTTAATTGTGGAATGCTCACCCTGCCAGCGGGTGAGGTTTGCTAAAAAATCAAAAGGCCGCCTGGCCGATTCCCCTGCCTGCCAGCCGTAAGGTTGGATGTGCAGTGGAAAATAGATTTTAATTAATTGATTAAGGGCCTTAATAGGCCGCTTAATTGTCGGTGGGCGCGCCGCTGTATCTCGCACGTGCCCACTGACCAAAATATCGTGCAAGTGTGCGATGATGTCGGGGCGCTCGCCTGACATCATCGCGCACTATATTAAGCCCGATTGGGTCGGGCGCATGCCCACCTCCGGGATGTAAAATCCTGCCGTATTTGAGGATTGTTGGGTCTGCAGCTCCCCCAGTCAGTGCCCGCCGTCGTCCCACCCCCTGCCCTGGCAGCGCTGAGCTTTTCAGCAAGCAATTCACATTGGCCGGCCCTTAATTAGCTAACACGAAATCGTGGTCGGGGGCTGATCGCAATAGGCAGTCTGTTCCCCGGCCTATCCCAGGACCGCCGATCGCATCTGCCAACCTAAAAATCCTGCCGCAAGTGTCAGCTCGCACTCTTATTTTGAAGTTGGAAGGTTATGGGTTCAAGCCCTTTATGCAGCTAGCCACATAATCTCTTTTGACATTTCAGTGCAGTATTAAGGGAATCCTGTGCTGTTGGAGGTGCTCTCTTTCAAACGAGGCATTAATTCAAGACCATACTTGCTTATTCGGGTAAATGGAAAAGATTCCATGGCCCTATTTTAAAAGCGGAATCAATTCCTTTGATATCCTGTCCAACATTTACTCCTCAATCAACACTACCCAAGCAGATACTAATCACTTACCTGTTGTCGCTGTTTGAGTTCACTGCTGTGTGCACATTGGCTGCTGTGTTTATCCAAGTACCAACAGTAACTACAGTTCAAAATTACCTCCTAAAATGGGACTAAAATGGGATAGCAAGCAGGAGTGACTGGCAGTGCACCAGATGCAGTATAATTACAGTCTATCAAAAGCCAAGTTGCAAAGTGCACTGACCTTGAGGCTATTTTAAGACTAAGCTACTTTTCCGTTGGTCTCCTGCCATTGTCTCATTTAGGCTGAGCCTTGGTGCAACCACTGGCAATATCGAAATAAAGTTGCTGAAAAAAACCTGAAGAGCCATGTTAGGGCTTTCCATCTGTAATCAATCTTCCCGGCACCAGTTGCGGTGCCAGCTGCTCAATTTGCCAGCGGTGCCCTGGCACCAAGCCATGACGTCACTACATCACACGTGCTAATTGGCAGAAATG
Organism: Carcharodon carcharias; assembly: GCF_017639515.1. Taxonomy (NCBI): domain Eukaryota; kingdom Metazoa; phylum Chordata; class Chondrichthyes; order Lamniformes; family Lamnidae; genus Carcharodon; species Carcharodon carcharias. Next base: position 113,468,225 of record NC_054480.1, on the reverse strand, counting down.
CATCAGCCAGTCAGTGTTTTCATGGCATTATGAGTCCCGTAATGTACAAGGTATATGGAAAAAAATCAGCTGTGTTGATAGCTACTTTACACAAGACAATTAGCTCAGTCGCCCATCACCCAGACTTCACTTTCTATCTGATTTAATTGTGAGTGCATTTTATGATGGGAGGGAACTCAAGCCCGGCTGATATGAAATTTAACAGCTGGTAAACCAAGCTCCGCATGCACAATGTAACTGGCAATGTAACTCAGAGCTGCAAGTTCCACATCATACTCCATAAATTTTGCCTTTCATGAAGAATATAATCTGGATATTTCTCAACCCAACAGCAAGTCTAATATACATAGATCAGTGCAACATTCAAACTGAGGAAACCTTTGTGATGTCTTTAACTGTGGTCAGATGCTGTGAGGACCTAGGCATCAAATTCAAAATTGGGACATTCCATAAGAGGTCTAAAATTTAACCTTCCAAAAGGAAGACTCTGCAGGGCTTCAAAACCCACCTCACATACAATTATATACTTTGAATGCGGTGTCCATGGAGGCCATTTTGTGCAAGATTCCACAGTTATCAATAACACCAATGACATGTTGATTTTGTTTTGGTGCATTTGGTAGCATGCTCAGCTCTCAGTCCAGAAGATTGTGGGTTCAAGACCGACTCCCAGGGGTGAAATTTAATGCCCTCACCCATGACGAGTTTGGTGGTGGCGGGGACCTCGCCACCTTTCTGCCTCTGGTCCAAGTAAGTCCATTGGCTGTTAGGCTTGTGAATGGCCTTCCTGCCCCACCTCCAGTTGAGGCCCTTAAGTGGATGATTAATGGTACTTAAGAGTCTCATTCTGCCATTGCTGATATAACTAGTGGCGGGCGGGCCACTTGGCACGTGGGAAGCCAGAAGGGCAAATGCTGTCCGGTTTACCCACAAACAGATTATCTGGGCATTGTCGCACTGCTGTTGTGGGAGCTTGCTGTGGACAACTGGCTGTCACATCCCCTACATTACAACAGTGATATACTTCGGAAGTATTTCATTAGCTATAAGATGCTTTGAGATGCCTGTGGTCATGAAAAGTGTTATATAAACACAGATATTTACTTTTTTTGGGCCAGAGAACAAGAAGTGCTGCCTTTTCTTCATGAAAATCGCTGTGGGATTTTAACAGATGCCTGAATCACTCAATCCAATACCTCATCTGAAAGACAGTACCATTGACAATGCAGCACCCCTTCGTTACTGTAATGGAGTGTCAGCATTGGCCATGTGCTCAAGTCCTGTAATGAGGCAAAAGATCCACAACTACCAGACCAGACACAAGAATGTTAGCAGCTGAACCATGCTGACTCCCAGTTATATGTCTAAGGATTTTTATAATGATGTTGGCTGGGATTTTCTGGTCCCATCGTGGGTGAGACCCGCAGCGGGCGAGGCAGTGCCCCAGCCAGAAGCCCATTGATTTGCGGCAGGACCGGAAAATCCAGGTGATGGGCAGGTGCGGAAAACCCTGCCCGTAATAATGGCTACCAGTAATGTTTACAGAAAAATCCCCACCACCTGGAAGGGAGTAAATTGGAGTTTGCTGATAACTTTAAAAAAGACTGAAAATGTATGTATAGTGTGTAGGAACTAATTTCAGTAAGGGAACATTGCTGCCGTGTCCAGAATATAGTGTTATAATATTAGTTACCGGTGACTACATGAGTGACTGCCCAGGGCACTGTGGTTAGGTTTGGATCCCATATCGCCACTATGTAGTTACTCAGGACTGCCTGCCGCTGCTTAATACTCTGAGCTTTTTTAGTTACAAGCCCCACATGGAGTGATAGGGTAAAGGTGAACAGAGTCTGCAGCCCCTTGTGTTAGTGCACTGTCGGCCAAGGAGATGCACAAAGCTGTCAAGTTAGTTTTAGACCATCCTGCAGCCGGTCTCTTCGTACCTTGCAGGGCCACAGCTTTGCCAGACTGAGTAAATCAAGCTCTATTTTTAATGACATAGGATTTTTATGGGCATTATGGGGGAACCACATCCTGTAATTTCATCCACTTCTCTCTGAGAAACAAGAAACATTGGATTTTATATTGAATGATTTACGAGTGCCATTTTCAAACATCACATTAGGGATAAACAGACCCTGCAGTGAGAAGCAGATTCACTGATCCCACTGATATATCTGTAAGCAAATACCTTTCCTCCAAAGTATTATTCTAACACTTCTTACATTCAGCATTTTAATATTGTGGGTATTATGTAGTATTATAATTTAGATGGGGGTGCGGATTTCTGTGATTATTAATCCATTTAAAAGGTTTGAGAATCACTGCTATAGGTTGCACGAAGTACTGACTTAGAATCAGACAGGATGGGCAGAACCAAATCAATATTTATATAATTAAGCCAACCTTTTTCCTAAGGGAACTCCATCAAACAGCAAATTCGAAGGAGCATGTAGCTTGTTGAAATGTTGACCTCATGCACTGCCTCAGAGACTTTAACCTCCGTTTCAACTCATCCAGCAAGATCACAGTGGATTTGACTCAGTCCCTCAATTTACAGCCTCCTCCATCTAACATTCATTGAACTCCAGTATAAAATCGGACAGGGTTATAATTAGGGCTTTTGACCTGAACCCACCCCATCCCCACCAGGCAGGTTGGGTTAAAATTGGGGTCTTGGAGTTATGACAAAAGTCAGGAGAAAAATTAATAAAAAGGACTTGCTAGGAACAAAGGGCAAGGAATAAAATTCCAAGAAAATCAGAAAGGCTGATGGAATACTTTTCAAAGGGCCCAGAATACAAAAGTGAGGACATGATGCTTTGTTTCTACACAGCCTTGGTTAGAACCCAGCTGGAGAACTGTGTTCAGCTTAACAAACCTCAGGAAGGGAAAATAGGCCTTGGAGTGTTGAAATTGAGATTGATGGAGTTTTGTTAGGCAAGAGTACCAAGGTACATGGAGCATGGAAGGATAAATCGGGGAGTGTAGTGGCTATGTTACTGGACGAGTGTTAAAGGGGCCTGCACTAGTGATCCAGAAAGTCACCACAGCACCAGAGGAATTTAAATTTAAAATAAAATTAGTCTTAGTAACGGTGACAATGGAACTTATCAGATTGTTGTAAAAACTCATCTGATTCACTAAAGTCGTTTATCCAGTTTGGCCTATATGTGAATCCAGCCACAACAATGTGGGTTCACCCTTAACTGCCCTCTGAAATTGTTTAGCAAGCCACTCAGTTGTGTCAAACTGTGACAAAAATGTATAAGAATAAAGCCAGCCAGTCTACCTGGCAGTGACCTAGGCAATGGGCATGAAAAAGGCACACCTTACCCAGTCAACGCTGCAAAGTCCGCTTCACCGACCTCTGGGGGCTAGTGCCAAAATTGGGAGAGGTGTCCCACAGACTAGTCAAGCAGCAGCCTGACATAGTTGTGCTCACAAAATTATACCTTACAGCCAATGTACGGACTCCTATATTATCATTCCTGGGCATGTTCTGTCCTGTTGACAGGACACACACACCAGAGGTGGTGGCAGAAGGGTATACAGTTGTGAGGGAGTGGCCCGCAGGGTCCTCATCATTGACTCTGGACCCCATTAAATCTCATAGGGCAGAATTTTTGGCTTGTCGGGCGGGCATGTGCCCGACCTAAATGAGCGTAAAATGATGCGCGATGACGTTGGACAAGCGTCCCAGCATCAGCACGCGCTCGCACAATATTTCGGTCGGCAGGCGCTCATGGGAATTGGCAGCGCGCCTGCCCACAATTAAGAGGCCTATTAAGACCCTTAGTGAATGAACTGATTGAAATTTTCCGCTGCCTGTCCAACCATTCGGTTGACGGGCAGGGAAAAGGGGGGTGAAACCTCATCCATGGGTGGGATGAGGTTTTGACCAGTGCTTAAAAAAGTTTAAAACTTTTCAAACTCATCTCTAACATGACACTGTTCATGCGACAGAGTCACATGAGGGGACATGTTTTTAACATTTCTAATTTTTTTTTTTTATTTTTAAAATCTTCTACTCCCTGAGGCAGCTCTGTGCCTCAGGGAGCTTTTACTGCGTGCACCCGTGCGCATGCATGAACTTCCATGCCGCGCTCCTCCTGTCCCCACCCTGGTGCAGCACACGATTCACGCTGACTGGCTGCGAATTGGCCAGCCAGCAGGAAATCGTGGTCGGGGTCTGATGGCGGTACGTTTTGTGGCTGTTCTCACTTGAGCCCGCCCAACGACCGGAAAATCCTGGCCGTACGATCAGGTCAAACATGGGCAAGAAAGCCTCCTGCTGATTACCACCTACGGCCCTCCCTCAACTGACAAACCAGTTACTCCTCCATGTTGACCATTATTTAGAAGAAACACTGAGGTCAGCATGAACACAGAATGTACTCAGGGTGGGGGGCTTTAATGTCCATCATCAAGAGTGGCACAAACTGACTGAACTAACAAAGTCCTGAAAAGTGTATCTGCCAGTCTGGGCCTGTGGTGAGTGATGAAAGAACCAACTCAAGAAAAAAACCTATCTGACCTCATCCTCGCCAATCTACATGTTGCAGGTGCATCCGTCCATGACAGTATTGGTAGGAATGATCACCACATAGTGTTTGTGGAGACGAGATATCGACTTTAAACTGAGGACACAATTCACCATGTTGTGTGGCATTGCCAATTTGCTAAATGTTTTGAGTTCAGAACAGATCCTAGCAGCTCAAAGCTGGGCATCCATGAGACACTATGGGCGGAATTTTCTGTGCCCGCTGGCGTCGGGTGTATTTGGTGGCAGTGAGCGGACAATATGATGAGAAGGCCAAAAATCAGTTTCACGATGTTGTGAAACCAGTTTGCAATTGTCTGCTCTGCCTGTCAATGGTGGACTGTGTTTCCCACTGTCGGACATCGGGAACCTCATAGTCACACCTCTGCATATCCTTATAAGCCCAGCTTGTCAGAAATATCACCCCACACTGGATCATCCAATCACGTTGACATGTTTCACTGCAGCATATGTAAGGTGTGCACTTGAGTTCGAGAGGAACTCAAGAGTGAATGCACAGTAATGTCATGCAGCACTTGCCAGGGTTGCCTGTTGGACTTTAAAGTTGAGGTGCTGCACATTCAGGTGAGGGCACAGGCAAGTTACTTTGTCTCAGCTGGCTGACAATGCGTTGCTGGAGAAGGGCTGCCCTGCTGTTGAGGTGACTTGGCGGTGGACAAGGGCTGCACTGCGGTTGATGGTGGTGCACAAGCACGTGCAGGGGAGGGAAGTGGCCATGTATTAAGGAAACCTTGTATAAAGTGACCATTCCTCTGCAGCTGAGACAGTTCAGGTGCAGCCACATTGACATGCTTGGAGTTGGGCCTCTAGCTTATCTGCCCACTCAAGCAACGCAGAGACATGAAATTGCCACCAAGTGCTCCAGAACTTTTCACCCCTTGGGCACAGACTGCAAACTAATGAGCATTTTAGTGGACTGCAGAACAGTTGAATGACTAGGCACGTTATACAATCTCCTTGCTAAAGCTGGCCATGGAGCAGTCCCTGGTGGAGGCGCTCCCAGTCCCTTGCAATGTCATCATCCTGGTTTGGACCAGTGTCCCCCATGGTTCAAGCTAACAGTGCAGCCTTGCAGTGCGGATCAGGAGAATGTCTGCTCCTGTGCTGAGAGCACAGCATGCAGTCCAGTGGGCAAAGCTGCCGCCAATCGGTCAGGAGGAGTGGGGCGCAGGAGTGTGAGGTATAGGGCAGCATGCAGTGCACTAAACTCTGGCCATCCAAATGGTGGCCAGCTGTCTCCAGGATGCATTAAAGGGCCTTCAGACTTAACCAAGAGAGGTTCTTAGTACACCCAAGCTAACTCACGCATCTCTCTCTTCCATCCTGCAGGAGGAATACATCAGTATAATGGAGCTTGGTGACCTAGCTGTATGCCTCGGAGCATACAGAGAGTGGAGACGAAGGAGGAGTGAGCGATGGAAGCATTTGGCTGGGCAGAGGGAGGAGCAGCACCCTCAGGAAGAAGGCACACGCTGCTGAAGAGCCACAGTGAGCCATCAATGTTTCATGCCTAGCAACACCCAGGGTCTATAGACACCGCCTTTCATTCCTACAGATGACCGACAACCAGTGTTGCTGATGACTGCGCATGTCTAGGGAACTGTTTGGTCACATCTGCCGGATTTGGTGCCACGGGGACATGGAGGGCATTCACTGCCAGTGGCCATGAAACCGACCACAGCCCTCAATTTTTATGCCAGTAGCTCCTTTCAGGGCTCCACAGGTGATCTCTGTGGGATATCACAAGCCTCCACCCAAAAATGCATCCATGAGGTCACGGATGCTAACTTTGTGAAGGCACACAGCTTTGTGCATTTCGCCTGGAACCAGGACAGCCAGGATGCAAGAGCAAGGGGATTTGCCCAGGCCTTGGGTTTCCCACAGGTCCAGGGTGCCATCGACTGCACTCACATGGCGCTCAGATCTCCGTCACAACACACGGTCAATTATGTCAACTGCAAGGGATTCCATTCGCTGAATGTACAGCTGGTGTGCGACCACCACAAACAGATCCTGCAGCTCTGTACATGGATCCCAGGCAGTGTCCATGACTTCTACATTCTCAGTCGGTCTCAGATCCCTGATATCTTCTAGGGGTCACAGAAGCTGAAGAGTTGGCACCTTGGGGCAAAGTCTACCTGCAGAGGGCATGGCTGATGATACCCGTGCAGCGGCCTCAGACTGCAGCAGAGCGAAGGTATAATGAGGCTCATGCTGCAACTCGCAACTTGGTGGAGCAAACCATTGGAACGCTGAAAATGAGGTTCCGGTGCCTGGACTGGCCTGGTGGAGCCCTGCAATATAGTCCACAGAAGGTGTCACGTATCATCATCGCCTGCTGCACTCTTTACAACCAGGGCGGGGTGAGGAGCTGGCTGAGGAGGAGATGGAGGAGCTGCATGTCTCCTCCGATAAGGAGGATGTCGACAGGGTCAGGGTGAGGTGGCCCTCCAAGGCGATGATAACAGCGATGGGGCCATTGCACAGGCCAGGCAGAGCAGGCGTGCTTGCGAGGCTCTCATAGCTGCTAGATTCCAGGAGGATATTGACAACATGCAGTGAGGACACTCCATTGATCTTCACACAGCCCCTGAGAATGTCTGACTCCTGTGTGGTTGAGGGCAGCTCGCTTGCACTCAGTGATTAAGGTCATATCATGGAGATACAACTGTGAAACTTTGTCTGCTTTCAGCACCTGACCCCTTCAGGAGCACAGAGTCACTGCTCACAGATACTGATGAGATGAGGGCCAGCACCACCTTAAAGGTGCTGAGAGCACATTGAGAGAATGATGGAACTCTGTGACGCCAGCCCACTACATTCTGGCAGCAATGACAACCACCGCCGAGGTGCAGGCGTCAGTAATGTGCCAGTGAGTGTGAGGCTGGACTATAATTTTGGTCTGAAGGCTGCACAAAGCACAGGAAAGAGGCCCTGCACTGAGACACCTGCCTTTATCTTGTGCAGGGACCAAGGTTTCACATGTGAATGACACACACACTGCTCATCAGAACAAGGAGCCATAGGCAAGTAGACAATCTTGGGAGTTTATTGACAGTAGTGAACATTATGTAAAAGTGATTAACACCCATGCCCAGGCTGTGCAACAACATCTTCTTAACCTTCCTAACCTTGCTGCTATGTCTTGGTGCTCCCTGGACATCCACAGCAGTGTGGAGGCAGCCTGCTGACTGCTACGTCCTGTCGGTGATGACCTTGGCAGGCGTCCCCTGGAGGGCCAAGACCTGGAGGGCCCCGGCCTCGGGGTCCTGCTGTGTGGCAGTGACACCCTCCTCGGCCTGTGGAGCTGCAGCTGCTGGGGTTACAGGAAGAGGGGATTCGGATGGGCTGGACACTCCCGGAGTCACCTGGATGGATGGCCTTGGGGTGTGTACCTGCTTATTCTCCTCCCTACGGGTGCCCCATGGCCCCTGGCTGACTCCTTGAGGAGAAGGGGAAGTTGGAATGATAGCGAGCTGCCCTGCATCCTCTCATATTGACACTGATGATGGCCAACTATGGCGTTCCCAAGCTTGCCTTTGTGGCTCCAGCAACTGAGGTATGACCGAGTCAGGCTCTCATCTTCTGACTCGGACTCAGCAGATTTCTGGCCTCCAGCAATCCTTCGATTGCTGGACACCTGGGAAGTCCCTGCCGCCTCCTGTTGTGGATCAGACAGTGTGATGTGCTCACCAGGTTGTGATCATAGGGGCTACTCTAAAGCTAGGCCCATCCGAGGTGTGTGTCTCTGTGCTGGTGGAGGGCGTGGGTGAGCGCTATGATGGGACTTTAATGAATCCTCTCCAGAGCTTTCTTCAGGGCTTGATTGGAGGCCCTGGGTCATGGATTCCATTGGTTGTTTCCAAGATGTGCCTGCGAAAGCAAGGAGAGGTGATTAGTGCAGGTAAGGGGACTGTGAAACAGGACACATCACTCACAGCATGGTTGTCAGATGGATGTTGCATTGCTGGACCCTCACTTGGTTGCGCACTCACCATCAGCACAGGAACAATCCAGATCCTCCCTGGCCAGCTGGATGGCTCTGTTTTCAAAATCCACAAGGACCTTGATTTCAGGCATTCCTCCACCAGTCTGCGACCTCTCCCTCTTGTTGTGTGCAGCTTGTCCTGCATGAATAGAGGCGGAAAGAATGTAAACAGGACGTCTGCCAGGTCAGATGATAAGTATGCCTAGCATCTTTGGGTGGTGAGTGGTCCCTTGGATGGGATTAAGCCAATGAAGGTGTGTGTGAGAGAGTGACTGGTGAGGTCCCTTGAACTGGCAGTGAGTGAGAGCCCTGTGGATACGTGATGGGTTGTGAATGTGTGAGTTGAGAGTGTGAGAAGGGTGACTTACCGGGGTGAAATGGAGGAGATCATTCATCCTTTATTGGCACTAGGCTGCTGTCCTCTTTTGTAGGGCACTGACCACCACTGCCACTGCCTCCCATGCTGGATTGGTGATGTAGCTGCCCCTCCTGCGGCCAGGACACAGGTAGAGGACTTCACGGCGGGCCTCCAGTGCATCTGAGAGGCGTTTGAGCGACACATCATTAAACTGGGGCGCTGCAGTCTTTTTGTTTTCTGGGCGATATCTTTTGTGCAGCAGTCCGTGTCTGGAAGTACTGAGAGGCATTCACATGGCTGCACTTTAAATATGGCATGATGAAGTAGCGAGGTGATAGCGAGGGGCAGGGGCGAACGAGAGCCCGCCATCGAAACGGCATGTTTCCCTGGGACGCATTATTAATGAGGCAGCATTGGGATGATATGATATGAAAATCCACCATTGTAGCTGGTGGGTAAAACATCCTATTTCCCACCCACTGCCACACTAAGTGCAAATCTGGGATGATTCTGCCCAATGGACCATCATAAACAGCAGAGTCATATTCCATCATAATCTGTAACTTCATAGCCCACCTTATCTCTCATTCTATTATTACTATCAAATCAGTGGGTCAACCTTGGTAGGAGGAGTGTAGAAGGGTGTGCCAGGAGTTGCACCAGGCATAGCTGAAATGAAGTGCCAACCTGGTGAAGCAACAACACAGGGCTACTGGAAGCCCTCAGCATTCACTCTGCATTTTAAACAGTGGAAGGAGCATTCAATAGAAAGAGCTAAGTGATTCTAAACCTAATCTTAGGTCAAAGCTCTGCAGGTTTGCCATATCCAATCATGAATGGTAATGGACAATTAAGCAACAAACTACATGAGAGGAGGAGGCCCCATGAACATTAATTAATGATGGAGGAGTTCAGCATAGTAGTGCAGAAGACAATGCTTAAGCATTTGCAAAGTTAGAAGTGCCAAATGAAATCCTTCTAGTGTGACCAACATCACAGAAGCCTGTTCCACTTACTCCACATGATATCAAGAAACAGCTGAATGCACTGGATACTGCAAAGGCAATGGGCCCTGACAATATCCCGGCTCTAGTGATGAAGACTTGTGCTCCAGGACTAGCCATGTCCCTAGCCAAGCTATTCCAGTACAGCTACAACACTGGGACCCACCTGACAATGTGAAGAAGTGCCCAGGTATGTCCTGCCCCCAAATACCAGGGCAAATCCAACCTGGCCAATTACTGCCCCATCCATCAGTCTACTCTCAATTATCTGCAAATTGATGGAACGTGTCAGTGACAGTGCTATCAAACGGCACTTACTCACAAATAACCTGCTCAGTGATGCTCATGTTGGGTTATCCACGGTCACTCAGTTCCTGACCTCATTACAGCCCAGGCCCAAACATGGATTATATACTGAATTCCTGAGGTGTAAAGTGAGAATCATTGTCCTTGATCTAAAGTAGGATTTGACCAAATGTGGCAGCAAGGAGAAAAATTGAAGTCAGTGGGAATCAGAGATAAAACTCTTCACTGGTTGGATTCATACCTAGCGCAAAGGAAGATGGTTGTGATCATTGGAAGCCAATCATCTTAGCCGCAGACATCGCTGCAGGAGTTCTTTAGCATAATGTTCTCGCCTAACCATCTTCAGCTGCGTCATCGATGACCTTTCCTCTGTCATAACATCATAAGTGGGGATGTTTGCTGGATGATTGCACAATGTTCAGTTATTCACAACTACTCAGATACTGTACTGAAGCAGCCTGTGCCTGGATGCCTGGACAGCATTGAGGCTTAAGTTGATAAATGACAAGTAACATTTGCACTACAGAAGTGCTAGGCAAGGACCCTCTCTAACAAGATAAAAGTCTAACCACTTTCCCTTGCCATTGAATTACATTACCATTGCTTAATCCTCCACCATCAACATCCTGGGGGTCATTATTGACCAGAAATTTAACTGGACCAGCCACATAAACGCTGTGGCTACAAGATCAGATCAGAGGCTGGAAATTCTGCAGCGAGTAACTCATTTCCTGACTCCTCAAAGCCTTTCCACCATCTACAAGGCACGAGTTAGAAGTGTGATAGAATACTTCTTACTTATCTGGGTGAGTGCAGCTCCAACAAAACTGAAGAAGCTTAAACACCATCCAGGACAAAGTAGTCTGCTTGATTGGCACCCCATCCACCACCTTCAACATTCACTCCCTCCAGTACTGGTGCTGTGGGGCAGCAGTATTTACAAAATGTATTGCAGTAACTCATCAAAGCTTCTTTGACAGCACCTTCCAAACCTGCGATCTCAAGTATTTAGAAGGACAAGGACCACCAGTACATGGGAACACTACTGCCCTCCACATTCCCCTCCAAGTTATTCATCATCCTGAGTTGGAAATATATTGCCATTCCTTCACCATCAGGGGGTTAAAATCCTGAACTCTCTACCTAACAGCACTGTGGGAGGACCTTCCCAACATGGATAGTAGCACTTCAAGAATGTAGCTCCCCACAACTTTGCTAATGGCAATTAAGGATGGGCAATATATGCCAGCCTTACCAGTGATGCCTAAATACCATGAGCAAATAAATAAGATGGAGTTGAGGTCCAGGTTAACCATAATCTAACTGAATGACAGAACAGGCTCAAGAGGCTGATTGGCCTATTTTTGTCCTTGACTAAAATATGCAACTAGCCACAGAGATATAGGGCTGAATTTTGCCGTTGGCGAGCAGGGGGTGGGGACCACTCGCCAACGTATAAAATGATGCGGGATGATGTTGCGCGGAACCCCCGATGTCATCCCACCCCATTTAAATTTTCAGGAAGGCAGGCCCTCAGCAAAAGCAGCTGCGGGCCCGCGAACTTGTCAATGGCCAATTGAGGCCATTGACAGGATCACTTAAACAATTAAAGGACCTGCCCATCCAACCTCAAGGTTGGCGTGCAGGCCAGGAACCCCAGTGGAAATTAGAAAAAGCATGAAACCTCATCCACCAGCGGGATGAGATTTCATGTAGGGATTTAAAAAGTTTAATAAAGTTTTTGTGTAATTTATGAACATGTCCCATCTCATTGTCACATGAAGGGGACCTGTTAAGGATATTTTTTTTTCTATTTTTAATGTTTTTAAAACTGTCAGCGATCTCCCTGAGGCAGCAATTAGCCTCAGGGAGGTGTGCGCTCTTTCATGTGCATGCGCGAAAGAGTGCACTTTCACTTTTGGGGAATTCCCCCCCAGCACCCCCCCCCTCCGGCGCGCACAGGAAGCACATAGCGCTTCCCGCTGGATGTCACGCTGGGTGGGCCTTAATTGGCCCGCCCATGTAAAATGGCGGCGGGGCCCGCTTCTCTGGCGGGGATCGGCTCCCCGCCCACCGGAGATTGGTCTGGCCTGCCCAACAGGCAGAAAATTCTGCCCATTGAATTTGGAATTCCAAATAGATGTTTTAAAATCCGTGGTACTTTTTATTAACTTGTCCCTGGAGTGGCAATCCACTTAAGTGAATTGAGGCATTAGAATTAATCCCTTATAAAAAGAACAAATACAGAAGATTAGGCAGAAAAAGAACAATTTTTGTTTTGGAATAAACTTCTTCAGATCTGAAAGATGTTAGAAGTGAAAAGCATATGAGAAGGCAAGGACAACTGTAGGACAACTGTCCATTGTCATTGTCAGTATAGTTTATTATACTCAAGCTCATTACTGTTTTCAACTGAACCACTTTTATCTTCCTCACCTCCATTGAAAGCACTGACTTTCTGGGCTTCCTAGTGAGATTAGGTACTGAGTGTTAGCAGATTATTCAACTGGGGAAAGTAGCACAGCCTTACCTGATTCTGGCCTCTCCTGATCTCCACACCTTTACCGGACAGTGTTTAGGAACAGGATGGTGGGATCAGGGAGGCAGAAGAAATAAAAAAAAACTAGGAGTTTTGAAAATTAGGGGTAAATGATTAGAATAAGTAGGAAAGCGTAAAATTAATATAGGCTGGAAAGAGAGTCGGGTCAAGTAGAGATGTCAAAGAAAAGGTAAATTACCAGGTGAGTTTTTATTTCTATGTAAGATTGTGTTTTACGTATTTAATAGATGAATTGAAAGTTAATATTCCAGTAATAAATCTATTCCCAATGTTAGAGTAGAGTTATGAATGAATACCATTGTTTGCTTCAGTGGCACAGTGTGGTCTATACTGGGCTTCCTGGATGTGGAATTGAATGAATCTGATAGATGTACAGTGGGATTGGTGCCAGCTGTATGTGAACCAGCACTGTAGATACCCATTCACACCAATATCAAAGTAGCCAATGTCACTCAGCCCACAGACACTGGACATTCTCAGCAGGCTAAGGGTTAAAACTTGGATAATCCCAAAATCATGTAGTGCCCTATATATCACAGTAATACTGATGGCTCCTGACAACAGTTGATGATTATGGGGGTGGGGGGAGGGGGAGAGGAAGGGGTTTCAGCATCAATAATGAAAACATTGCTGCTATTAGCAGACCCGGTTCCACTGCTCAAAGCAACCCGTTACAGCACTGCTTGATAGCTACAGTCCATTTCGGTTGGTTTATGATTGTGTTGAAGTAATTTAAGAAAGAAATGGGAAAATCGTTATAGTCAATATGAGCAGGCTATGGCCTGTGGTTTGCGTTGGCAGCTTGCAATAATCAGTTTTATTACCAACCTGGTGCCACTCATCGAATACTGTTGCCTGGTGACATCAGCAGCAATCTCTCCTTCCTCTGTAGATGCGATCCTGTGACCTCTTCCCCTCCAAAACTTCCAGCTTTATCGTTTGGTTGAACTTAAGGGCACTATTTCAAACTAAGCAGGAGGACGAAGGGACGCTGGCTGAAATTAGAGTCAGGAAGACCTTTGTCACACACAGAATGATCAATCCATGGAGTGAAATTCCTGGTCAGGTCATGGAGACAAACCCTGCAGCCATTTAAGAGAATGTTGCATGCTGTGATGGGATAGGAATAGGGAGACTTATGAGTCAAATGACTTCACTTATCTGCCTCTAACCTATGATAATGTGAAATCAAATTTTGTCCCAATGTTTCCAACTGTAGCTCATTCTTAACTAGCTATCAATTATTCAGGAACATCTGATGAATTTACAAAATCAACCAGCTCTCAAATCCTTGTAATTGTACCACTTTCCAACTAATAACCTCCCTTCATCAAAGGGAATAAGTGAACCTTTTTCTCCAAACCTTCATCTTTCTTACTTGTAAACATGCCTGGGGTGATGCACTACACATCAGACTGCAATAAATAGCTGCATTTTTCTTTATGTGCTGATCATGGAGCTAGGAATGCTCCTGAGGCATCTGGCACTTAACTTGACTGGTCAAGATTATGTGTTGTTACACGGCTGTGTGCACGCAGAAAAATGATGATTGCTTTCTGCTGTCATTCGTTAAACATGCTACAGAATGTTCTTTAGCAGGCTCATTGTCTTCGCACTAATGATTATAAATTATTAAGATGAAACTTGCAATTAGGCTCTGTAATTTCCTTCCGTATCCATTTTTTCTCCTGAAGGCACCTGTTGGAGCCTAGTTCCATGGAGAGCCACAGTGTCCTGTTGCCTCTCGAAGTAGGATTTCTTGCATGTGATCCAGATGGAGCAGCCAATTCTTACAATCAGTTGAGGAGGGATTATATGGCTCCCATCTTCTCCCACTCCTCGTTTAACCGCAACAGGGTTTTTAAAAAGGATATGCTTGCCAATTCATTGAATGTTAAGCTGTTTATATGTTGCGACTATAAATAAAGCAAATAGAGGTTCCTTGACTTGTAAAAAAAAGGATAATAATATTTATTGTACATAACCAGGTCCAAGAAAACTAATAAAAATAGCCTGACTTTTAAACATATAAACACTTGAAGTTCACACACCACACACACACCATACACACACACACCACACACACACACACCACAGGCAAATGGATACAGAGTGGGAGGATAGATGAAACAATTTAAAGTCTAGTAAAGTTAAAGGGTATATGATTCTTGAAGGTGACTTGGCTGGCTTCAAACTGAACTTAATGGTACTTCTGGGTCTGCATCAAAGCAGTTTAAAGATTTAGATAAAAGCAAAATACTGCAGATGCTGGAAATCTAGAACAAAAACAAAAATACCTGGAAAAACTTAGCAGGTCTGACAGCATCTGTGGAGAGGGACACAGTTGACATTTCGATCCTGTGAAAGGTCAAACGAACTCGAAACGTCAACAGTGTCCCTCTCCGCAGATGCTGTCAGACCTGCTGAGTTTTTCCAGGAATAGAGATTTAGTTGGATGACTTATCTGTTCTTCTGAAGATAGTAGCCCTGGGGTTGAGTTCTTTTCAAAATCTCTGTCAAAAACAGCAAACAATGTTCGAAACTTGCATATTGTCTGGAGGGAGAGAGAGACCCATATAGGGATCTCGCTTCTTCAGCGTCTCATACTTGGGCTGGTCTGCAGAGAAAACAGGTGCTTAAATACACAAAAGATTAGCTGGCTTGACCCTCTCTATCCAACTGTCCAGTGACCCCAGTGTGGACCAGGTTAGTGTATTCCATTGTAACTTGATTGGATTATGGCTGAGAATTCTTCTCTCACCCAGAGTACTTTGTCTGAAGTGATTACATCTAATGCTGGTTCCCCACCCTGTTGAGTTTGGATGTCCTGTGAATGGGGACAGAAGTTGTGGTTCACTCACTTTTCCCTAAGGTAATTGCCTTGGATGGGTTCTTGCAGACTGTAAGGTTCCACTTAATGGCCTGGAATGTAGAATGTACAGTGATGCAAATGTGCAGTGATCTTTGACTGTGATTTCAAGTCACTGGAATTTCAAGTCCCTTTTAAAAACTCAATTAGTTGTTTCCAGCCAGTAAATTCATGAAGTTATTTTTTGTAAGGCATGGTTTCACACCACCTCCCACCAAGTGGAATGAAATGCTACAATGTTAGCATTTCATTACAAAGTTGTCAAAACAAACGCATAAACACACATTCATACTCAGACATTCACCTTACACTGCTACAGCTTTGTCTGCTGAGTTCGAACTTTTCATCACCCTCTCTGGATGAGCCATAATTTCAGTTAAATCTCTTTTGGGTGCTGGAGCCTGGCTTAGGGAAGGTGTTGTTTTGGAAACCTGCTGCTTTCTGGCCCTTTTCCTTCAAAATTCCTTTTAGATGTTTTCTTGCATGGAGGGGGTTTGCAGGGGGTGTGGTAGTGGTTGGGCTTTCGCTAATATCTGCTGGTAGTGCTCTGGATATTTTAATGCTAAGAGATTTTTTTGGGGGGGGTGAGCTTTGAGTTTAGTGGAAATTCAAGTTCAATGCTTAAGTTTTTGAGGAGGTTGAATTTCACGGGCTGCTTTGGAGAGAAGTTCTCATCTCCCAGGCTTGCGCTATGAAAATGTTTGTTACTGCATGGTTGTACTGCCTGTAAATTTCTTAACCCTCTAATTGCTGTGTCCAGAACCCATGAGTTTAATAGCTATGTGTCTGGTACAGGTGACAGTGGGTGATAAATTGTTCTTGAACCTTTGTGAGGTGTCTGGGTTCTCCTCCTGCACTTCACTTTAGTGGGTTCTGAAGCTGAATAGTTGGGTTTAGGTATATTTGAATTTAGAACTAGATCATTTGTTTTTCCAGTGGACAATTCCACACTGACTTCACTTGTTTTGTGGTTTCCACAAGTGTTGTTTGTTCTTGGGTGTATTACCTTCCCTTTTTCTAACAGCCTCTGGGACAGTAACAGTAAAACAATTATTAAAACATTTTAAGGCTTCTCTTCAGCCTGTGCAAGGACACGCTCTGTGAGCTCTCATGCAGGTTCCAGCTGCTGGACTAGGGTTTCCAATCCTCTGGGATATTCCTACACTTCCCATAAATTCAAGATTAATCTCCTGGACACTGCCGCAAGTAACCAAAGAAACGAAAACCAAAGGGACAATAAAAAACTTGTATTTCTTTCATTCATGCTGTTTTTGTTCATTAAGCTTTGGAGATGGAGGGTGAGGAATGCTGTTTGACTGGGCAGGCTGATTGGAGACAAGTGGTCATGTGATGACATCTCCAGGAATGCATATAACCAGAGTTGGCAACCGTGAGCTGAACAGGTTTCTATTGCTCACTCCATTGACTTCAGATTGCAGAACATTTTGGCTTAGCAGATGCCTTTCATGTTCAAATGATGCATATGGAGGGAAGTATGTTGTAAGATGTATGTGTCTCATTTTTATAAATTTAACATACACTGGTCCATATATGGGCAAGATGCACAGAGGTGGTCATGGTGGAGGACATCAGGAAGCAATTTTCTCCCCCACTCATGTAAGATCTTCCAAACAATTGGGTTAAGATGGAGACCAGAAAAGTTTTTGTTTGCCACAGTCTCTCCCCATAGGGACTCAACCCACTTAGCTTATTCCAGACAGCTTTATTGCAGGCCAAGGTATGGTGCAGCATTCAGTTGAGTCAAAGTAGTCCTAGCAAACCTGAGATCAGTAAGGGTCAGGGAGAACTCATGCCAATGATTGGAGTCATACCTAGAAGATGGTTATTGCTGTCGGAGGCCAATTATTGCAGCTGCTTTATCAATGGCCTTCCCGTCACCACAAGATAAGGAGTGGGACTGTTTGCCAACTGGATGGCAACATTTGTCATTCGTACGCTCCCAATAATGACGATCTCCAACAGGAAAATCCCAACCATCAGTCCAAAACCTTCAAATATAACATCATTGATGGATCCATCAAAATAAACATTGTGGGGTCAGCTCTGGCCAGAAGCTTAGCGGGACCAATCACATCAACACTGCAGCTACAACAGCAGGGCAAAGGCAAGGGTACTCTGTGATGAGTGGTTTACATCCTGACCTCTCAAAGCTTCTCCATCAACTACAAAGCTTAAGTCAGAAGCCTGATGGAATACCTATCACTTACCTGGATGTGTGCAGCAATGAAAATCCTCAAGAAGATTGACACCATCAAATACATTGTAGTTTGCTTGCTTGGCAAGTCTAATTAAGACACACACACATAGACACAGACACCACTAAACTCTATTTAAAAAAACAATTTCCAGTAACATTATAGACATTAATCTCTTCATGACACTTGTCAGTGTTATCTATAAGCCAAGATCAAATATTTTAAAAATAACCTGGAAGTGTCAAGGCTTTGGGATCCTACATCTGAAAAGGGGATCTATAAAGTTTAACCAGCCAGAACTGAAGTTTATCAGTACAGAGTTACTAAGAATACTGTTGCCTGTTAAGGTAAGGACTTGCAGGATTAATTAGAGTTGATTGATGAGGATGCCAGGCTCCAGTAATAGATCTGCCCTTTGAGATTAACTGGTCAATGACAAGAGCATTTTACAATGTAATGTATAATATAATATTGCTCTGCTGCTAAAGTGAAAGTGTATTTAAGCTCCCTTCCCATTTAAGGTCACAAAGCCTGAATGCTACAAGGAGGCATGTCATGAGTTATAGAGAAAAGTCTCCGATACCCTGATATTTATGTATTACAATCAGAGCAGTTATTCAGTGCCCATTTATTGGAAATCTGATCTAGATCCTGGACTGAACTCAGTAACAACAAATGCTTTGTCATTTAGACTCATAAGATTAATTTGGATGAAGAAGGCCTTTCATCTCATTTGATTTTATCCTTCCAGATTGCCAGCCCTTCTTGTTCCTCCATCAGAGCACACAGCTGCTCCTTAAAGGGGTCCAGCATCTGGGCCTCAACCACATCTTCCTGCCACCTTCCAAAAAGCAAACAGGCCTTAATCACCACCGTCATCACCTCTTTGAAAATCACCACCGTCAATACCTCTTTGTCCTTTTGTTTATGACATCTTTTGGCAATCTCCTATCACTGGCCCTCTATCCAGCTCTACCTGTCCCACCCCCCTTAAACCAGTTTATATTTCACCTCTTTTCTATTTTTCCTTAGTTCTGATTAAGAGTCATTCAGACTCGAAACGTTAACTGTATTCCTCTCCGCAAATGCTGTCAGGCCCGTTGAGTTTTTCCAGCTATTTTTGTTTTTGTTTTGGATTTCTAGCATCTGCAGTGTTTTGCTTTTATCTTGGCCCTTAGTATAATGTCATTCAAAGAATGGCCCCTGAACCTAGATTCTGGGCTCAAATTCTAGAATAGGTTTTGAATCCATGATGCTCTGATGCAAAGCCAAAGTGGTTCACCACCTGAGTTGATCTAACAGCTCAATAATTTAATAATGGTACTTTAATCAAGAAACATGTTCGCAGCCCGAAGAATGAATTGCAGTGCATCTTACATCGAAAAGAATTCATATAAAGGCTAAGTAATCGGCTTTCAATTCGATTCCAATTTCCAACCCAGTTAAAAGAAAAATTTGCATTTATATAGTGTCTTTCTTGATCTCAGACATTCCAAAGTTCTTTATAGCCAATGAAGTACTTTTGAAATGTAGCTACTGTTCTAATGTAGGATGTTTGGCAGCTAATTTGTGCACAGCAAGCTCCCACAAGCATCAATGAGATAAATAACCAGATAATCTGTTGGTTGAGGGATAAATGTTGGCCAGAACATTGAAGGGAACTCCCCGGCTCTTCCTTAAAGTAGCACCATGGGAACTGTTATAACCAACTGAAAGGCAGGCAGAGCCTCGACTTGATGTCTCATTTAAAAAACAGCACATCCTACAGTGCAGCACTCCCTCAGAATTGTACTTGAGTATGGGTCTAGATTTTGTACTTAAGCCTTGAATGGAACCTGAGCAAAACTTGCTGATCTGAGGTGGGAGTGTTACCACTGAGCCATGGCAGACACAAATGTGGGATTCAGGATCCCAACAGATTGAGTCCAAGTTTTATTTGGAGCTGTACTTTGTACAGTGTGTTTTATTTTTGGCTGTGTTATGAACCCAGTAAGGCAATCAAACTGTGTTGAGCTTTCTTATTTTGTTCAGGATTTTGTTGGTGCCGCCACCAGGGCCTCTAGGCATGGGTGAGGTTAATAAATCAGCCTCGATTAAGGTCAATAAGACTATTAAATAAAAGTGAACCAAGCACTAGGATTTATTTCTAGAAGGATAGAATTTAGAAGTATGGATGTTATGGTGAACTGTATTAGTTAGAGCACACTTGACAATCCCTACAGTTCTGGTCGCCATATTATAAATAAAGGATATGGTGCCACTGGGGAGAGTAAAAAAGATTTACTAGGATGGTGCCAGAACTGTGAGTTTATACCTATTAGGAAAGGATGGACAGGCCGAGTCTCTTCCCTTGAAAGGAGAAGACTGAGGGGTGACCTTACTCTTTTAAAAACCTCAGGGGCAGAATCTTCAGGTCAGTGGGTGGGCACGATCTGTGGATCCGGGAGCGGCCGGGGAATGGACCACCAATTGTGATTGGCCTCTGACCGTGATTTCACGCTGGCTGGCCAATTAATGGCCAGCCAGCATGAAACGCATGCTGAAGTGGTCAGCGCTGCTGGGGTGGGGACGGGAGGAGGGCGGGCGCTGACATAAGCACGGGTGCGGAAGAGCGCGGAATGAAAACTCCCTGAAGGGAGAGGAGCTGAAGACTTAAAAAGTATTAAATAAAGATTTCAAAATCAGAACAGAAATGTCCAAGCCTCACTAACAGTTACCTGAACATATACATTATTAAAATTCTGTCCATAGATTTTTATTTTTTTTAATTTAACAACGGAAACCTCATCCCACCCTTTGGTGAGATTTCATGAAAAATGTAAAGGCCGCCTGGCCAATTCGTCCATTTGCCTGCCATTAGGTTGGACAGACTACAAAAAATCGGGGACAATTACAACTTTCATGGGCTTAATTGCCCTCTTAATTGTTGGCGGACACACGCAAAAGTCGGAAGCGCAATATTGTGTGAGTGCAGGATAACGTAAGGATGCTTGCCCGACACCATCATGCGCTATTTTACGTTCGAGCTGGTCAGGCATGCGCCTGCACGCCGACCTGAAAATTCTTCCCCAGGTCTTTAAAATTATGAAGGGTTTGATAGAGTAGGCACACAGAGAATGTTTCCATTTGTGTAAGAGCACAAACAAGGGGCTATCATTATAGGATAGTCACCAAGAAATTAAATAGGGAATTCAGAGGGAACTTCTTTACCCAGAGAATGGTGAGAAGGTGGAATGCAGTGCCACAGGGAGTGGCTGAGATGAATAGCATTGATCTATTTAAGGGAAAGCTGGGTAAGCATATGAGGGAGAAGGGAATCTAGCATTATGCTGATATATTCAGATGAGCAGGGTTATGAAAAGGCTCAAATGGAGCATTACTGCTGGCATGGACTGGGTGGGACGAATGGCCTATTTATGTGCTGTGCATTCTATATAATTCTATGACTCCTACTCCTGATTACTATCCAATAATCCATTAGTGAAAGATACACATGCGAGGAAATTGGGTGAGGATAGAATTGGGTTTGGCAGTGATCACGTGGTAGAGCAGCCTATTTTGCCTCGCATTGTGAAGGATGTCCACTTGGAAGAGATACTGGAGGGCAGAGGTAGCCCGTTGCAAAGTCAGCAGCTCCAGAAGTGCAGGGGAAAAAAACTAATAAATTGTAAAGTCTCTGAGATTGCACGTAAATCACATCCCACATAAAAAGGCTGTTAACTTTATGATTCACAATCTAAGTCTATGGAGTGTTACACGGTTCCAAATGCGGATGTTTCAAGTGTGAAAGATTCCTTGCTGAGAAATGTCAGCTCGATTTCATGGACCATCTTCTAATATTCCTCCCAGGAGCCGCGGCTGTGCCTCAGCATGTTTCAGCATCGAGCGGGTTGTCACATCCCACCTGAGGAAAACTGATGACAGACACACCGAGCAAAGAAAACGTTCAACCTTTCATCTGAAATGTATGAAGGCCATTAATCAAAATAATGACTACCGCTTCATTTGTATGCAGTGCTGTCTTTCTCCCTCATCAGCAAAAGTATCGAGTAATTAAATATTATCCATCTTTTCAGGGAGCACTAGCCACACACGTGCTACCTGAACATAACCACTTCCTAAAGCTTGTACAAATGAAAGAAAGTGCATTATTTCACTTGAATAATGAAATACTTAAAGATTGTATATGTACTACAGGAAATGATGGCATAGTAATGTCACTGGGCTCGTAATCCAGTCACCCAGGCTAATGGTCTGAGGACACATGTTCAAATCCCACCACGGTGGAATTTAGTAATGGAATAATTCAGATCAACTATTAAGCAGCAGAACAGGCTTAAGGGGCTGAATGGCCTACTCCTGCTCCTAATTCATATGCTTATACACTGATCTAATGGAGCATTTATATAAATAATTTGGAAGCATAAGACACATAGATATTGAAGCAAGTAATTACAACCTGGGGTTATATTTACAGTTATCTGAATGTAGTTTCTAAAATAAAAACAAAAATTTCTGGAAAAACTCAGCAAGCAGAATTTTACCACAGCAGGATTTTACGTTCCCGCTGTCGTCAATGGAGTTTATAATGGCTCGTCAAATTTTACAGACCTGTCGCCACCGAAATGGGGCCGTAAAATTCTGCCCAGCAGTTCTGACAGCATTTGTGGAGAGAAAGACAAAGGTAGCATTTCAAGTCCAGATGACTCTTCAGAACTCAAAAAGTAGAAATGTGGTGAAATATATACTGTTTAAGGCGGGTGGGACAGGTAAAGCTGGATAGAAGGCCAGTGATAGGTGGAGGCAAACGAGAGATCGCAAAAGATGTCATGAACAAAAGGTCAAGGAGGCATAGATGGTGGTGATACTGGCTAAATGAGGTGATAATGGTTACATTAAAAGTAGAAAGCAGGATGAGCAAATGACAGATGGCCCTAGTGGGGCTGGGGTGGGGGGAGGGGATGGTGTGGGATAAAAGATCAAAATAGGCTAAAAGGAGGGGATAAAACAATGAATGGAAATGAATTTTAAAAATAATAATAGAAATAGGTAGGCAAAAAAATGCATATATAAAAATTAACATTTGAAAAAAGGGGATCAAAAAGAGGATGAGGACGGAGAAGAGAGTTCATGACCTTAAGTTGTTGAACTCAATATTCAGTCCGGAAGGCTGTAAAGTGCCTAATTGGAAGATAAGGTGCTGTTCCTCCAATTTGCATTGAGCTTCACTGGAACATTGCAACAGGCCAAGGACAGACATGTGGGCATGAGAGCAGGGTGGTCTGTTGAAATGGCAAGCGACAGGAAGGTCTGAGGTCTGAATAATGCTTGTGGGGGGGGGGGGGGGGGGGGGCGGGGGGGTGGTGGGGGGGGGGGGCCTAAATTTACTTTTCCATCATGGTCTATCGAGAATGGTGACAGGGCATATGGAGGGTGAACTATTTGGGAGAATTTTCAGACAGTTTTCTTCCTCTTCATTATATATTCTCACTCTTTGTTCTGTTTCTGTCTTCATTCTAGGGGCAGAATTTAGTGGACTCTGATGGAGTGGGACTGGGAGAATCAGGCCGGAGTTTGCGCATTGGATTTCTGACGTCAGGAAAACTGTCCCCAATTAAGTTGTGGGTGGGAAGAGACTGACGCAAGGATCCAACACTTTGGTGGCAGGATGTCAATTAGGTTAATTAATGAGCCATTTGACAACAATTACCCCTGAATCCACCAGAATTTAATGATGACTCAGGAATTTAACGGAACTCGCATGAATCTCCTATCCTTTCCGAAGGCTGCCCAGCAAACCTGTTAGGAATAATGAAGAAAGAAAAGCTTGCATTTATATAGGACCTTTCACAACCTCAGGAGGTCCAAATTGCTTCACAACCAATGAAGGACTTTTTAAAGGGTAGTCACTATGATAATGCCGGAAATATGGCAGCTAATTTGACAAAGCCAGGTCCCACAAACAGTGATGACAATCAGATCATTTGTTTTCTTAGATGTTGCTGTTTAAAGAATAAATAGTTCTATTTCAATATTGCCATGGGATCTTTACGTCTGAGGGGTCTGATGGGGCTTCTGTTTAACATCTCATCCAAGATGTGGCATTTCTAGCAGTGCAGCACTCCTTCTGTACTTCATAAGATTATTAGCCGGGGTTCTGTGCTTACGTTTCTTGAGTACAGGCTTGAACTCACAGGAATAGAAGTGAAAGTGCTATTAACTGAACTATGACTAACACCATTTGGGATTATGATGAGCAACCCAGGAAAAACAAAGTTACATTAAACTTTCCTTTGCATAGCTTTATCAACTTTGGCCACTATTCCTCTTCTGAAGACATTAGGCTCCATAGCTATGGGAGCTTAGCCCTATCCATTACCCTCCCAAAATTTCCATTCTTCAAGTGTGAGTCTTGGCAGTAAGAGCATCACTGTCAAAACCAAACCTTCAACAGTCCAATGGGGGAAGGTGTCACTACTGGAAAGCGAATGGTTAGGATCTGGAGTGCACTGCCTGACATTGTTGATTAAAACTTATCTTTCTTTTTTTATTATTCATTAATGGGATGTGGGTGTCGCTTTCTAGGCCAGCATTTATTGCCTATCCCTAATTGCCCTTGAGAAGGTGGTGGTGTGTGGCAGTCCATATGGTGTAGGTACACCCACAGTGCTGTTAGGGAGAGAGTTCCAGGAACTTGACCCAGTGACAGTGAAGGAATGGCAATATATTTTCAAGTCAGGATGGTGTGTGGCTTGGAGGGGAACTTCCAGGTGGTGGTGTTCCCATGTATTTGCTGCCTTTGTCCTTCTAGGTGGTAGCGGTCATTGGTTTGGAAGGTGCTGCCTAAGGATTCTTGATAAGTTTCTGCAGTGAATCTTGTACATAGTATAAACAGCTATCTCTGTTAATCAGTGGTGGAGGGAATGAATATTTGTAGAAGGGGTGCCAATCAAATGGGCTGTTTTTGGGTGTTGTTGGTACTGCACTCATCCAGGCAAGTGGAGAGTATTCCATCACTCTTGACTTGTGTCTAGTAGATGGTGGACAGACTTTGGGGAATCAGGAGGTGAGTTACTTGTTGCAGGATTCCTAGCCTCTGACCTGCTCTTGTAGCCATAGTATTTTTATGGCTAGTCCAGTTCAGTTTCTGGTCAATGGTAATCCCCAGGAAGTTGAAAATGGGGGATTCAGCAATGATAATACCATTGAATGTCAAGGGGCAATGGTTAGACTCTCTCTTGTTGGAGATGGTCATTGCCTGACACTTGTGTGGCTCGAATGTTTCTTGCCACATGTCAGCCCGGATATTGTCCGGGTCTTGCTGCATTTGCACATGGACTGCTTTGGTATTTGAGGAGTCGCGCTTGGCACTGAACATTGTGCAATCATCAGTGAACATCCCCACTTCTGACCTTATAATGGAAGGAAGGTCATTGATGAAGCAGCTGAAGATGGTTGGGCCTAGGACACTACCCTGAGGAACTCCTGCAGTGATGTCCTGGAGCTGAGATGACTGACCTTCAACAAACACAACCATCTTCCTTTGTGTCAGGTATGACTCCAGCCAATGGAGAGTTTTCACCTTGATTCCCAATGACTCCACTTTTACTAGGGTTCCTTGATACCATATTCAGTCAAATGCTGCCTTGTTGTCAAGGGCAGTCACTCTCACCTCACCTCTGGAGTTCAGTCCTTTAGCCCATGTTTGCAATAAGACTGTAATGAGGTCAAGAGCTGAGTGTCCCTAGCGGAACCCAAACTGAGCATCAGTGAGCACGATATTGCTAAGCAAGTTCTGCTTGATAGCACTGTTGATGACCCCTTCCATCACTGGCCAGTGTTGTAGCTGTATTGGAACAGCTTGGTTAGGGGCACTGCAAGTTCTGGACCACAAGTTTTCAGTACTATTTTTGGAATATTGTCAGGGCCTATAGTCTTTGCAGTATCCAGTGCCTTCAGCCATTTCTTGATATCACGTGAAATGAGTCGAATTGGCTGAAGACTGGCATCTGTAATTGGGGGGTCCTCTGGAGGAGGCCGAGATGGATCATCCACTTGGCACTTCTGGCTGAAGATTGTTGCAAATGCTTCAGCCTTATTTTTTGCATTGATGTGCTGGGCACCTTCTTCATTGAGGATGGGGATATTTGTGGAGCCTCCTCCTCCAGTGAGTTGTTTAATTGTCCACCACCATTCATGACTGGATGTGGCAGAGCTGCAGAGCTTAGATCTGATCCATTGTTTGCGGAGTTACTTAGCTCTGTCTATCACTTCCTGCTCATGCTGTTTGGCATGCAAGTTGTTCTGTGTTGTAGCTTCACCAGGCTGACACATCCTTTTTAGGTATGCCTGGTGCTGTTCCTGGAATGCCTTCCTGCACACTTTGTTGAAGGGCAACATTAGCCGAGGGAAGCACCCTTTGAGGTTGCATTGCTTTGCACGTAGAAGAGGTTGTTCATTTATATTCTCCCCCATGAGGCAAAACAAGTCAACTGTGTAAATTTCAGTTGACAAGCACTTAGCGTTCACAGAGTGTGGTTTACTCACGGAAACATATAAAATTTGTAATTCGAATCACTGATCTTGGTGCCCTGAGTACCAGCCTTTGGTCCATTTAGCCTGATCTTTAACAAAGAATTTTCAAGTGTTGTCAAGGACAGAGTGCAATGGGGTGAACATCAAACAATGTACAAGTCAGGGAGACAGATTGCTGCTTGACTGAGGCACGGTATTATCCCCATTTCTCCAATGGTGTGCAATTTCATAGAAAAGGAATCATAATGGTGTTGTTAGGCATAGCTTTTACATTATAATCTTTAGCATATGCTTTGAAAAACAGAGGTATACCTTGCAACTAGGTTCAATGCAAACTATATTACAATCTACCTATAGAAAATGCTGGAAACACTCAGCAGAATTAGGCAGCATCTTTGGAGAGAGAAACAGTGGACTCTTTCTCTCCGCAGATGCTGTTAAACCTACTGAGTATTTCCAGCATTTTCTGTTTTTATTTCAGATTTCCAACATCCATAATATTTCTTTGTTGCGATCCATCTACTTCATTCCCTGTCTGTGTCGATGACTCCTGTAAGTATTTCCACACTCCCTCTTTAAAAATTGCCTCACTTCCAGAGATCTCTTTAAGATTTTACTTGCTCCTTGGGACACCTTGAAAATACAGACAGACCCCTTACATATGGTAATGACCCTCTCCCTTAACTTCTGAAAGACACTGGATCAGTGGAAGCTGGCAGGAAGGCTTCTATATTCTGCCGCTCTGAGTAGCAGCAGCATTATTGCTGCTCATTCCTTCATGCCATGAGGATTGCCTCAGCATGGCCATTGATAAAACCCAACAATATCAGTCAGATCAGTGATGCTTGTCTCTGATCCAGTCCCAGTCTTTTCCGTTCTGACACGTGTGGTAGCAGACTGAGTTCTCAAAAGGAATACAATCGGTCTTTGTGCCCCTGTAACATGAAGGAATCCACTGGAGGGGGTTGCATGCCTCAGGGTCACTGAAGTATTGAGAAACCATCCAGCATGGCGCAGTCATTTCTTCACCCAGTTGTCATCCGCAGGACACAGCCCCACAGTTCCAGTGACTTGTTTGAGCCTCTGAAAGAATCCATCCTTTCAAAGGGGGAACCAATGAAATCTGGATTCCCAGGCCCTTCAACCAAGCGGGTGATACATCCTGATTCTTTTGTTGCTGTGTCGCCCTGGAGTTAGAATTACTAATAGCTGGTGAGGGAGATGCACAAGGTTTCAGCGGGTTATTATGATCTGTAATGTGCTGCCTGAAAGAATGGTGAAAGTAGATTCAACTGTAACTTCTGAGAGGCAATTGGATGCTTAGTTGAAAAGGAAAAGTTTGCTGAGCTATGAGGAAAGGGAAGCAAAATGGTACTGATTGGACGGCTCTTTCAAAGAGCTGGCACAGGCAGGATAGGCTGAATGGCCTCCTCTGTGCTGCATCATTTTATGATTCCCTGATCAATGATGGCATTGGAATTAATGGCCCTGGTGGTTGTTTCAGTCCTCTCTTTTTGGATGTCCGGATATTTGACTGTGAGGAGATATCTGACTGGGAAGTATCACCGTCAAGCCTGAACTTGACCCACCTCTATACACAGTTCCCAGCAAGGATTACAATCAGTCATTGAAATGCTGGCTTGTCTCTCCTGCTCTTTTTTGTACTGCACCTGGAGCTTGAGAGTTGAAATAAATGGCACCACAATCAGTTCAATAACTTGTTGTGATTGTTCTAATAGGAGATAACTTTTAAGGCATGAAGAAGTGCAACTTTTCAAAAGGGTGGCTAAGTAACACACATTGAGAGTTGTCAACTGGGAAAAGATTCTGTGAGTTAGTTGTGAAATGTGATATAACTATCAACTAACTGGATCAATGCATAATTGATGGGTGAGGTGATGAGAAAACGTGTGTTGGGAATTGTTCGCAGAAAGCCTGGTTTATGGATCTTGTCTTTGGCTTGAAATGTGTCTGTCCTATGGGGAATCATAATGAAGGATGGGGGAAACCTGTGGGGTCAATGTTGAGGTTAGGTGGGGGATCTAACAGTCGCAGTAGGTAAATTCAACGTTTTATCTCATTCCTGGTTCAATTTCTGGTCTGCCTTTAGTTCATTGATCTCAGCTCAGGAATCGTCAGCCTATACAGTTATAGTGCTGTCAAAACACGATTTTCCTATCGTTTGTTGACTTTAGATTATTAGATTCAGTGATGGTAATGCCATTGAATGTCAAGGAGAGATGGTTATTTTCTCTCTTGTTGGGAGATGGTTATTGCCTGGCACTTCAGTGGTGCGAACATTACTTGTCACTTATCAGTCCAAGCTTGAATGTTGTCCAGGTCTCGCTGCATATGAGCACACTGCTTCAGTATCTGAGGAGTCGCGAATAGTGCTGAACATTGTGCAATCATCAGCGAACACCCCCACTTCTGACCCTATGAAGGAAGAAAGGTCATTGATGAAGCAGCTGAAGATGGTTGGGCTGAGGACACTACCCTGAGAAACCCCTGCAGTGATGTCCTGGAACTGAGATGACTGACCTCCAGCAACCACAACCATCTTTCTTTGTGCTGAATTTTCAAATCATTCATGAAGTATCTGAACTCTTCACTTGTGAATTGAGGGCCAGTGTCACTCATCACAATCTCGGGAATGGCATATTGACTGTGTGTACTTTCAGGCATTCTACAATTTCATTGGTAGTCATTAATGCCAATGTCAGTAAGATATAATAATTTTCATCATGTTATTGGAATTTATTGATGTGTGTGTGTGTGTGTGTGTGTGTGTGTGTGTGTGTGTGCACATGCGCGTGCGTATGGGCAGAATTTTGCCCTGGGTGTGCAGGATCAACAGGGATGGAAGCTGACCACCACCCTCGATTAGCAGCACACTGTGATTTTACGCGGGTGGGCCAATTAAGGCCCGCCCAGTGTAAGCCGCCGCTGAGGAATGAGCGCAAAGGGGTGGGCGGGGGCAGGTGCTCAATGTCCGCTGGGTCCAATGGCGACCTGGTGGCTGATTCAAATGTGGCCCTTGGCAGCCTTTGGAAGGCTGCCACCAGAGGATGCAGAAGTCGTGATGGAGAGTGTTGCTGGTGGACACAGCAGGCGGGAGAGCAGGTCGGTGGCACATTTGGCCCTGTGTTTCTCAGATGTGTGTCTTGTTGCCCTCCTGGAGGAGGTGGCAGCGAGGAGAGAAGCACTGGTCCCCAGGGGTGGGAGGAGCAGGTCCCCCCCCCATCCCCACCTCACCAAAAAGGCCTGGGAGGAGGTGTCATCCATGGTCAGCAGCCACGATGTCATGAGGCTCACATGGGTCCAGTGCCGGAAGCGCTTCAACGATCTCCTGCGATCGGGAAGGGTGAGTACCATGTTGGCATGGGTCACTTTGCAGAGCACTTAAGAGCTGCCTATCCACCTGTGGACCTCAGAGGTGTTAGAGTGTGAATGGCAAATGTCAATGAGGCAGGAACTGGCCAAGGGGGTGAGCCCTGGCTGCATGGACTGAGTGTCTTGCACGGTCCAGAGTCACAAATCGGCTGAGTCCTGTGAGATGTTCCTCAGGCGGGGTTGGCCAGGCTGCAATGACAATGCAGGTGGAGGGTGGACTAATCAATGCTCTTCTATCCTTTCAAGAGAAAACATGCCGTAATATTGCAGAGGACTGGTAGGGAACTGCCACACCTCCTAATCCTCATTCGTTATGAGCAGGAGGCCTTGGAGCTGGAGAAGTGTCATGCACCTCGGTCAAGCGGCCGCGGTGAGGTTGGGGTGCTAGAGGGAGGTAAAAGTGCAGTGGTCTGAGGTGAGAACGTTGGTAATTGCAACCATTCCACTGTAGTTTCTATATTTATGTGAGCCTCGACCTGGAATCCCCATTGATAAGACGAGGGCACCATGATGCAGATCCCCATCTCATGAGGCTGCCAGGCGTGCACAGTAACAGTGTGACAAGTTCAACTAATGACATGTCCTTGTTTTTCCTTTTAGGCTTACCACCTGCCAATCAGGTTGAGGAGCCTGAAGGCCCACCCCTGACCCCTGAGGACCACACAGATCAGAATGCACTTACATCACTCCCGCTCTCCAAGCAGACACTATCGCAGATACCAGCACAACGCCTCAGTGGGCATTAGATCTCCGGCTACTATCTTGGTGAACATTGGTGAGGGCACCACACTCACTTGAGGTGCAGGCAGAGGCAGAGAATGCCCAGGGTGCCAGCAGTTGGAGGATGGCTGGGGACCAGGACAATGCTCAGTTGATGGCTGATGTTGTGCCTCTGGAGTTGTCCATGAGGCAGCAGATGCTAGACATCCAGCAGGGTGTGCGGGGGCATCTGGCGGAGATACATGAGGGAATGCGTGCCATGGTGTCTGTTGTGGAGGAGTCCTTATGGAGTGTGAGCATTGCGTTGACCCTCATGGCTAAGCGCAATGCCTCCTCTAATCAAACAGGATAATGAGGGGGTTCTTGAAAACTTAAATGTAATATTGAGTTACCTTCCAGACAAGTCTCAAAGTGATTTGGAGAAGCTATTGTGGTCACACGAAGATATTTGTGCGAATAAGCTGAGAAGGACAAACTTAGCTATACATGATGTATGTGTAGGAGTTTCGTCTTCGATAAGGCAACATCCTTGTAGATTAAATCTGGCAAAGTTATCACAAGTACAGAGAGAAATTGAATTCATGCTTCAAAATGATATCACTGAGTCTAGTTGCAGTAACTGGAGTTTATCTATTATGCTGGTACCAAAACTGAATGGAACATGAAGACTTTACGTGAGTTATCAAAAGGTGAATGCAGTGACAAAAGGGGATTCATGTCTTATACCATGGTTGGAAGATTCTACTGAGAAAATGGGACATTCAAATTTATCACAAAGATTGACTTGCTAAGAGGATATTGCCAAGTACCATTATCGGAGAGAGCAAAAGAGATATCGGATTTTGTGACACCAGATGGACTATATCAGTTTAAAGTCATGCTGTTTGGTATGAAAAATGTACCTGCAACATTTTAAAGACTGACAAAGAAAGTAATTGCAGGTCTGAGCAATTGTACTGTTTATATTGATGACTTGATAGTTTTCAGTCAGACATGGGAGGAGCATTTACAACATCTGGAAGAATTATTTACTCAATTATAAGAAGCTAATTTGGTGGTGAACTTCACTAAAAGTAAATTTGTAAAGCGCAAGTTATATATCTAGACCATAACATTGGGCATGGTAACTTGGCTCCAAGAGATGTGAAAGTCAAGGCTATTGTGGATTTCTCCATACCTACAACAAAACAAGATGTCTGGGCATGAGTGGGTTTTATCAGAAATTTGTACCAAATTTTAGCCAAGTGGTTGCTCAATTGGCTGAACTATTAAAAAAGAACAAGGAGCGTCAGAAGGCATTTGACAGTTTGAAAACTTTATTAACTGCAACACCAGTTTTGGCAATAACTAATTATGCCAAACAATCTAAGTTGGTCATTGACCCAAGTGATATAGGCATCGGGGCCATATTATTACAAGAAGATGAGACTGGAATTGAAAAACTGATAAGATAGTTTTCACTGAAGTTGAATGTACAGCAGAGAAGATATTCAACAATTGAAAAGGAAACTTTGGGTTTGGTGTTAGCGTTGCAGCATTTTGAGAGTTATGTTGCAGACAATTCGTCAAAAAGCATTGTTTATGCAGACCACAATCCTTTAAGGTTTCTGGACAAATTTTGAGACAGAGTGCAAGGCTATTGAGATGGAATTCATTACTGTAACCATTTAATGCAAAAAGTTACATGCGATGGGATGGGAAAATCTGATGGCAGATGCATTGTCAAGGGTTTGAAGCTTAAAGGGAAAATGGGACATTTAAAACCTGGACACTGGACTGGGATTATTTCTGTTGATACCAAGGATTTGTACATGTATCGTTATGTTAATGCATGCATCTAGTAATAAGTATAGGAGGTAATGTAAGTTGGGTTCAGAAAATGAAGCCGTCTTTTTAAATTATGACGGTTCATTGTTTAATAAGGAGGGGGATGTCATGAAGATATAATAAATTTCATAATGTTATTGGAATTTATTGTAAAGTTGAGTAATAGTGGGGTCTGTGTCTGTGGGGTGTGTGTGTGTGTTTGTTTGTGTGGGAACTTTCCCAGAATTGCACTAAGTGTAGTAGTGGGTGGATAGAATGCAGTCCTATCCGCCGATGAAAATGATGGGTTTTCATGCCGTATCATCCCATGCCCGCCTCATTATTTGTTCATTCTGGCAAAACATGCTGTTTCCATGGCGGGTGGGCTCTCATTCACCTGCCCGCCATCATCCCGCTGTTGCATCACACCAGCCGCCATCTCTAAAAGGCAGCTGCCAGCAAAGTGTTCATTGCTACCAGCTCACCATCGCTGCCTGGGAGACATGGCCAGCAAAGGAAAAAAGACTGCAACCCCCCTGCTTCAACAACGGGCCTCTTGAGTGACTGCTGGATGCATGGAGGCCCGCTGGGATGTGCTTTACCTGTGCTCTGGCTGCAGGATGGGCAGCAATGTCACCAACCCAGCGTGGGAGGCGGTGGCAGTGATGGTCAGCGCAAACTCCTTGAAGAAGAGGACAGCCACCCAGTGCCGCAAGAGGATGAAAGATTTCCGGGATAAGTCATTCTTTTCATCACTCCCAACTCACACACTCACAAACCCATCACACACCCATAGGGCCCTCACTCACTGCCAGTGCAAGGGACATCATCATTCACACTTTCATTCACACTTTCATTCACACCATCATTGTCCTCGTCCCGTTCATGGGACCACTCAGCACCCACACAGGCCAGGCATACTTATCATCTGGCCCGACAGGCGCCCTGATACACTCTCCTTTTCTCTATTGGGCGGGCAGACTAGGAACCTGACCCCAATCATATCACTGTGGCTGCACCTGATCTGTCTTAGTTGCAGAGGCATGGTCAGTTTATAGAGGTATCCCTGATGCGTAACCATTCCCCTCACTTACCCTGCCCCCACTTCAACTGTCTGTGTGTGGGATGCAGCGCCAGGGCAGCACTTGACCCACCCCTGAGCTACTGACAACGGTTGCCTCCGAGGGTGGCCAGCACTTGCCCCTGGACACTCGCCTCTACCGCCCCGCCCCCAAGCCGTCACCTCCGAGGGTGGTCAGCACTTGTCCCGGACACTCTGCCCCCCTGGCGCCCCTGAAGCCTGTAAACAACAGGCGGGCTGAGCAGACGATTGCGATTTGTCTTCACACTATCATGAAGCAGGTCATGTCAAATTTTTCACGCATGCCACCTATCATGCCCACCGCCAGTGGGCTCGGAAAGCTCTGCCCTTAGGATGTAAGGTGCAAAGGGAATAATTGCATTTAAAAAAAAACAGGCTAAATTGAATTCAAAAGAGGGAGTGAAATATTACACTTAGCCGGGAGAAGTTAAGAAACAGTGTGTTGATTTTTCGAAAGATTACTGGTAAAATTGGTACTATGATAGATTTTTATTATTCCCCCTTGCTTGAGCTGAGGAAGATGCTTTATGTCAGATTCAATCTCTCTGCCAGGCTGATGACTTCCAGAACATGTTGTGCTGTTGCTTCTTGTCAAATCTGGAATATTTCACACTCTGTACCAGCATCATTGACTTCCTTCAAAGGGAAAGTGGCTCTCAACAGTGCTTCACTTTCAAATATCTCTGTAAGCAAAGTAACTTTCTTTGAAATATAGAAACCAAGAGCAGGAATAGGCCATTCAGGCCATCGAGCTTGCCCCACCATTCACTTAGACCATGGCTGATCTTCTACCTCAACACCACTTTCCTGCGGTATCTCCGTAACCTTTGATGTAATTAGTTTCCAGAAAACTATCCCTTTTTGTCTTGAACATGCTTAATAATTGAGCTTAACAGTCCTCTGGCGTAGACAATTCCAAAGGTTCACAACTCTCTGAGTGAAGAAATTCCTTCTTATCTCAGTTCTAAATGGCTTGCCCCTTATTCTGAGACTGTGCCCTCTGGTTCTAGACTCACCAGCCAGGTGTAACATCCTATCCACATCCACCCTGTCACGCCCTGTAAGAATTTTATAAGTTTCAATGAGGTGACCTCTCATTCTTCAAAACTCTGGAGAATACAGGCCTAGTTTCCTCAATCTCTCTTCATAAGACAATCCCGCCATCGCAGGGATTAGTCTGATGAACCTCTATTGTGCTCCCTCCATGGAAAGTATATCCTTCTTTAGATAAGGAGGCCAAAACTGTACACAGTACTCCAGGTGTGGCCTCACCAAGGCTCTGCACAACTGCAGCAAGAGAGCTTTACTCCTGTGCTCAAATATCTTTTTGATAAAGGCCAGCATACCATTTGGCCTTCCTGCTGCAGCTGCATGCTAGCTTGTAGTGACTCATGAACAAGGACATCCAGGTCCCTTTGGACATCAGTACTTCCCAACATCTCACCATTTATGAAGTACTCCATCATTCTTTTTTTCTACCAAAGTGGATAACATCACATTTATTCACATTATATTCCATCTGCCAAGTTTTTGCCCAATCATTTAGCCTGTCCAAGTTCTTTTGAAGCCTCCTTGCATCCTCCTCACAACTTACCTTCCCACCAATTTTGTGTCATCAGCAAATTTGGAAATATTACAATTGGTCTCCACATGCAACTCATTTATATAGATTGTGAACAGCTGTAGCCCCATCACTGATCCTTGCAGTGCCCCACTAGTAACAGCCTTCCATCCTGAGAATGACGAATTCTCAATCCAAACCAAGTACATTATCCCAATCCCATGTGCCCTAATTTTATTTACTAACTTCCTGTGTGGGACCTTATCAAAAGCTTTCTGAAAATCCAAATACACCACATCAACTAGTTCTCCTTTATTTATACTACAGGGAACATCCTCAAAAAACTACCACAGAGCTGTCAAACATGATTTTCCTTTCATAAATCCATGTTGACCCTGCCCAATCATATTGTTATTTTCCAAGTGTCTAGTTATTGCATCCTTTACAATAGATTCTAACATTTTCCCTACTACTAATGTCAAACTAACAGGTCTGTAGTTCTTCATTTTCTCTCCCCCTCCCTTCTTAAATAGTGGGGTTACATTTGCTACTTTCCAGTCTGCAGGAACCTTTCCAGAATCTATAGAATTTTGAAAGATAACCACCAATGCATCTACGATCGCTATAGCCATCTCCTTCAATACTTTGCAGGTGTTTCAGAGCAGATGGAAGCAATTTGAGAAATATGCTTTGAAGTGGCTTGTGATCAGACTCTACAGTCATTTCCTCTCTCCCTCAAGCAAGTACTGATTAAAATGCTCACCAACAAAGACAATAGTCAGGCACTCTTTCTCAATCTGAGCATGGTCGTTTACTTTTTGTTAATGCTCAGGATGCAAACACAGATGGTTATCCTTGCTGCATGAGTGTTGGTGAAAGTTCTGTTTCACTGGCATCACACTGCAGGGTGACCTCATCATTCGCATCATAGTAACTTAGTACTTTCATTGTTGTCACTAGTTGTTTGATGCAAGTGCAAGCTGCTTCTTGTTCTGTGCCCCAATAACATTAAAAATTCTTTGTAGTGAGCTTCTGCAGAGGTTCACAGCCGGTGACAAATTGAGCAAGAGCTTTGCTAGGTAGTTAACAAATCCTACAAATCTTTGAACTGCTTTCACATCTCTGCTACAGCTCACACATTATCAGGATCAGGGAGAAGTTCTTTCGTCATCAGTATATGACCTATGTACTTGAATTCAGTCATCTTCAGTTGAAGTTTTTTCTTGTTCAATTTCAGGTTCATCTGGTGAGCTCTGTCTAGCAGTCTCACTAGATTCTGATAATGGTCTGTGATGGCTTATTCCATTGTATCTCCACATCCATAGACCCCCAATCACTACCATTCCTGAAAGATCATTGACTATCCCATGCTGTCTGCAATGATACTTTTCTGGAGCAGTAGAAATGTCAAACGGCATAGCAACCATCCATATCTCCTAAATGGTGTCCAGAATGTAGTCAGAAAACTGCTGCCTTCGTCCAATTTCACTTGTGTGTATCCATCGGTAAAGACCTTTGCCTTGACAAGTTGCAACAACATTTCTTCATTGGTTGGTTTGGGGTAGTGAGCTCTTCAAAACTTTACTGAGGTCCTTTGGATCTATGCACACAGTTTTCCAGGTTTTTTCACTGCTACCATGCTGCTAATCCAGTTTGTAGGAGTTGTCAGTTTCTTGGTTACTCCCAGTTACTCTACCTTATCTTTCAGCTGGACTTGAGGGCAGCTGGAACTCTCCTTTGAAGATGCTGAGTTGGTCTCATGCTCTCATTTACTTCAACATGATATTCACCAGTGAGACACCCAAAACCTGTGAAAGCATCTTTGTAATTTTTTAGGAATTGTTCAGCAGTCAGTGGCTGTGTGCCATGCAAAACAATGCAAACCCCTGCTGGTACATGGAGGGTTACCAGTCCAAACTTTTGATTTGTTTGTTCTGAGATGTGGGGTTTTGCTTAGTGTCTACTATTTGAAACTGCAGATCTTCTTTCTTCCCATTACATTGGGCTCTCAGCTTAGTTTGTCCTCTTGGGGTGAGCATCGTTCCATCATTTAGCCTCAACTTTACCTTCAAGGGTTTCATTTTCAAGTCACCACCTTGTGCAATTTTACACAACTGAACAACAAGAACAGTCTGCGAAGTTCATGATGTCGCACGTAGCACTGGTGTCTATCTGATACTTCATATTAACTTGATGCTCTCCTTTTGTACTCATCATTCCAATTGTCACAAATCATTTTTTACCTTGAGACTTAGCCGTGTAGAGTGACTCGTCAGAATCATCATCCAACATCTCTCCAGCAGCCGTCTTTATAGGCTTGCTTTTCTTCTTTCCAGAAACATACTTACATGCAAAGTGATTCAGCTTCTTGTCGTTAAAGCACTGCTTTCCCCAAGCTGGACATGCTTCCTTTTCTTTTGTGTGGTGTCTTCCACAATATTTACATCCAGTACTCTGGCCTTGATCTTTCTGCTGCCCCTTCTGTAAACAGTTCTTCCTTTCTCCATTGTCTTGTGTTTGGAAGGCCTGGACTGCCTCCCAGTATAATGCAAAGTCTCATCTGTTCTTTTAAGCTGATGATTACCCACTTCAGACTTCTGCACATGTCAATCGCTTTCCTGAGAGTAAGTTTCCCCTCTCAGCAAGCATGCTTTCATTGCATGGATTTCTTGTTCCTAAGACAATCCGAACTGTGATGAGATCATTCTTCAGTTGTCCAAACTCACAAGATTCAGCTAGACGTCTCAGTACAGCCACATAGTGATCAATATTCTCCACCTCTTTCTGAGCTTGGATTTTAAACACATTATGTCATAATTAAAATTCATAGAGGGTTCTAAGTCGATCTTCAAGGCCTCTAAAATTTCACAAGACTGGCTTTTCTGCTCTTCATTGAGACCTAGGGTGCCATTCAGCTTGTAGCACTCTTTCCCCAGAACTGAGTTGCTACCCTTATTTTTCAGGTTTCTTGTTTAACTCTGTGGCATTTCCATAGTTCTGCCATTGAGAATTGGAAGAATTTCCAATTCATTCCCAAATCTGCCTTCATTTTCATAGGAGCCAGTACTGGAATATTCAAAGCCATACTGACTCACCCAGCAGTCAATATCCTGTACATAGTTGCAGACTGAAGTTGTAATTATTCTCCGCTGTTTCTTACATGTCTGGCTCTAACCAGCCATCAAAATCCATTCAAATTCGGCTGCACACTTCTGATACCATGTTCCATGTGATGGATAGAATAGCTTCTGACCCAAGATGACCTCAGAAAACACATGATTATGGTAAACCGCAGCACACAAATGGCAACAGTGCATAAAGACATTTTTCCAAACATGTAGATTGTGATGCTGTGGGTGAAATCTTCTGCCTTCTCCTGTGGTGAATTTGGTCGTGGGGGCATTAAATCAGATAAGAGCATAGCAGGTGGGCACCACACTCCCTACTATCCGGGGACAGCCTTCCCACCCCATTGCCAATTGAGGCCCTTAAGTGGGCAATTAATGACCTCACCCTACCATCACTGGTATTGATACAGTGGTGAGTGGGAGACTGCCATGCCAGCAGCATGAGCAGCAAACCATGGCATGTTTGCTTGTGGGCACCTGGGGGTGGGGGTGGTCTCTTGCTCAAAGGCATTCAGTGTCTGATTGTTGGACCCAGCATTGGGAGGTGGGAGGCCACTGAAAATCACCCCCTGTCCTTGCTGCCAAACACCCTCCCCCACATCCTATCCCACGTCCCCCAATCATCCACCTGTGCCTGGGTCCCTCCTCGATCCAGGCCGAGTGCAGGAGAGTTGCTAGTCCTGTTTGGCCAGCAGCTCTTGGTGCGTGAGACTTCTTCCCCGGGCTCCATGATCCCAGGAAAGGCTTACCACTGTCCAGTTATGTAGCTGATTGGCACAAGATGTGGTCAAAGGAGACAATGTGATGGTCTCACCTGCTCTCCAGCTGGCGGTTGAGACCCCCATCATACCCACAAGGTTTGGCCCTGTTTGTGTCTGTGCCTATATGAGTATGTCTGTGAGCAAGCCTGTGTCTGTTTGTGTGAATCAGTGTGTGTCTGTGCGAAAGCATCTCTATGAGTGTTAATCTGTGTGAGCCTATTTATCTGTATGTCAATGTGTATTTGTGTGTGTATGAGCGATTGTGTGACTGTGTGAATATGTGTCTGCGTGAGTGTGATTTTGTGTGAGTGTGTGTTTGTGTGTATCTGTATGCATACATGTTACTACGTGTGTGTCTGTATGTGGTGTGTGTGTGTGTGTGCGTGTGTGTGGGGTGTGTTCTGTACGTGTGTGAGTATGTGTGTCTGTGCTTATGAGTATTCGTGTATATGTGTGTGTATGTGTTCTGTCCATGTATGAGTATGTGTCTGTGCTTATGAGTATTTGTGTGTGTGTGTTTGCATGTGTGTATGTCTGTGTATGTGTGTATATGTATGTATGTCTGTGTATATGTGTACATGCATGTCTGTATATGTGTGTTTACATGTCTGTGTAAGTGTGTATGCATGCCTGTGTATGTGTGTTTACATGTCTGTGTATGTGTGTATGCATGCCTGTGTATGTGTGTTTACATGTCTGTGTATGTGTGTATGCATGCCTGTGTATGTGTTTACATGTCTATGTATGTATGCATGCCTGTGTATATGTTTACATGTCTGTGTTTGTGTGTGGCTTTGAGGGCATGAGACTGGCTTAGCCGCAATGACAACCTCAGTAAAATAGCCTCACAAATGAAGGTCAATCATTGGTGCTATGGAATTATAGCCCAGCATGGGTCAGTGCCTTCAGGGGGCTTTGGAAAAGATTGGAAAACAAACAAAAGTCAAAAGGACAATGATGGTCAGGCCATTGGGAGCAGAGCTGGGAAATCAGATTACACTCTAGACAATTGAAAGGCATCTATTGGTATGACATTAGGCTGAGAAGCATAATTTGAACGAGTTCCTCAGCGGAAGTAAAACAAACATTTTTTAAAAATTGAAATCATTTGTTATTTTTGACACATATTTACAAATACATCATAAATCACTCTGAATGTGCAAATTATATATAAATATAAAAATGTTTTTGAAACTTTCTGACTGGTGATGATAATTTTTAGGGTTGAAACCAAAGTCATCGAAACTCTGTAATCACTGCAAAAATGTCAATAGAAAAATCATTTCCCTTCAATCTTCTTTGAAAGATGTTGACTCTCCAGGGTACCCGTTCATGATGCCAGTTGTTTGAATCTTGCCAAATGCTCATTAAATGTAAACCACAGCAGTATTTTTCAAATTTTGCTATTTAGGGACCACCTGTAAATGTGAACACCTCAGAGGAATTATTTGAAAACATTGAAATCATTTGATATTATTGAATGCTCCCTTGGACTACCTTTAGATTTTAGCACATTGCTGAAGAAACTTGGAATATTTACGTGTTATTAGACATTACGTGTTGCTAGACAATAGGGAGTCTCCTGCAAATATCGACATAAACCGGGGGCCCTCTCTGCAAATAATGACATACCTTTGGAGGCTCACTGTACAATATTGATACACCTCTGGGCAACCTACTTAAAGTACTGACAATTTCCTGGAGACCCCCTGTAAGTTTTAGTACATTCCTGGACTCTAACTGTACTATGTTATTTCATTCTTTCACAGGAAGTGGGTGTCACTGAAAAGACCAGCATTCATTGCTCATCATTATTTTCTCTTAAGAAGGTGGTGATGAGTCACCTTCTCCAATACCATTGAGTGATTGCCACTATGCTCCTTTTCACCTACCTTAATCTGGAGCAGCACGTTTATTGTCCAGAAATTCAACCCAGGTCAGAAATGTGCAGCGCTTCAGCACCAGGTGTCTCTTCTGTCGAGGGCAGCAGCGTTGGTGGGTGTGAAGCCACGCCCCCTTTTTACAACAATAGCTGCCATAAACTGGTAAGTTTAAAGGAGAGAAGGTAAGTGTGTAAGGTGAGTGGGTAGGATGGGCTGGGGGTGGCCAGGGGTTTGGGGAGTAGTCTGTGTGGTGGTCAAGGGTGGTCAGGTGGTCAGAAGCATGGTCAGGGTGTTGGATGGCAATTGGAATTGGAGGGTCACGTGGTAGTTGGGGGTGGGATAGTTAGGGGGTGGGGGTTAGCCAGAAGGGTGGGGGTGATTGGGTGGTCAAGGGACCGTTGGGTGATCAGTGGGATAATTGGAGGTGGGGAGGTCAGGTGACTGGGGAGGGTGAGATGGAAGTCAGGGGATGGGGTGGTCAGGGGGTGGTTGAGAGGGTGGCCGGTG
This sequence comes from Carcharodon carcharias, assembly GCF_017639515.1. Taxonomy (NCBI): domain Eukaryota; kingdom Metazoa; phylum Chordata; class Chondrichthyes; order Lamniformes; family Lamnidae; genus Carcharodon; species Carcharodon carcharias. The sequence goes on along the minus strand of NC_054480.1, from coordinate 113,426,964 downwards.
GGGTGGGGGGGCGGGGGGGGGGGGTGGTGGCGGGGTGGTTGTGTGGGGTGGAGGTGGCGGAGATGGGTGTTAGTTAGGAGTCCAGTGAAGTGGGTCATGAGAGTCAGTACCAAAGTTGCTCAAAAGTTAGAACTGGTTTTAACCCCTCTAACTTTTCCTGGGTAAACATTCTGCTGAGAAAGTTGGAAGCATCCAAAGCCTCTGGCTTTAAATCGGATTTTTGGAGGGTTCCAGGTGAAGGGTAATTGCACAATGGAAGTTTAAACTTCCTGGGCAATTCCGGTGCGGTCCTTGCATGGGGACATCCTAGAGGTTCCCCAGTGCATCTTCTGGAGTATCTCTGGGGTATGACCATGCCCACCCGCAGCCCCCCCCTCCACCCCCCGCCCCCACCACCGCGCCGGGAATTGAAGTTCTGGGCCAATAGGTTGCTGTAGCTGTTTCTGTTACTTGACGATAACAATGGTGGATCTGTGCCATCCAGACCGAGTTGAGCAAGTTCTGCAGACGTGTGCCATTTGTGGTGAAGACCATGCCCGTGAAAATCAGGTTGATTTTGTGCTGCCGTCGGCTGGGGATCAGACTAACTCCTAGAAGGAGAGGAGCTGAAATTCCTTGTTAGTAAGATAGAGTTTGAAGGACTTTGTGACTCACTGTGATCACTAAAATCTGACCACAATTTGCCTGTTAGTTCATGTTATTCTGGATGTTAGCATATAAGATAGAGAGTATTTAGCGTTTATTTTGTTGACTCTTATATCCTAAAAATCCTCCTGTTTTAAATCGTGGAATCTTGTGGCTTCATATCTTTAGTAAATACCTGTAATTTCATATTTCTTCTCTTTAAAAAATGTTATTGGTCTCTACCAAGATCATAAAGGCAGAAATATGAATTAAGGGAGTCGTACCTTGGCACAGCTGGTGAGATCATTACATTTCTTACAGAATTACAGCCAGATCCCGGCAATAAAATACTGATGGCGTTAAAATGTTGTGCCATCTCTTACCCTGGCTGTTCACTAATCTGTTGCAAGATCTCCTTTTGGTTGTTGACTTCCTCTACCAGCATCTCCAAACCTGCTTCCGAAAACCTTTGGGACCTTCAGAACCAATGATCTGAAAATCCCTTCTAGAAGCTCCTGATGCTGTTTCTGTCCTCTGCCAACAAAGTAGCAGCTGTATTTTAAATTGTGACAGACCTTTAAGAAATTGCAGCAATGGCTGATTTCCTACCTGATGTAATTCTTGCTGGCAGCTCACATCCACCATGCTAAAAAGAGGTGACCCGAAAACTGGGAAGTCCTGCCAAACCTCCGACCTACACCCCACCCCTCTCACCCCTACCTGGTGCTCTGGGCAGCCGCTACTCACACCCACCTCCTGTCTTTCTACTGCTGGGAGATCAAAACTACTTCTCGTGTCTCTTAAATCAGATTAGGCTGAGGAATGATACACTTTTTGACATTAAAGGAGAAAGATTGAAAATTGTGAGGCAAAAGCAATCATGGTGAAAGTGGCAGTAGTTGCCCTGAGATGTTGCAAGATGCTCAATGACCTGTCGAGGGCTGCTTTGGCCTCAACACCAACTAATACTATAGGATCTCAGAGACAAGCATGTGCTGCATGCTGTAAGTGCACTGGGGTTCTAACAATGAGAAAGAAATGAGCAACATCTTTATTACCTGAAATCTTCCACATCACTCTCCCTCATCTGTGCGTACGCATGTTTTCATCTGTCACCTATAATCTTAATGTGCTCATTCATTCACTGCTCTTCCATTTCAAGATTATATGAAATGGAAAAGGATAGAAGAAAGGGACAACTAGTCTATACCAGTGGTCATGCTCCATGTGAGCTTCGTCCCACTATTTCATCCTATCAGCATATCTTTCTATTCCTTTCTCCCTTATGTAATTATCCAGTTTTCTCTTAAATGCATCTATATTTTTCACCTCAACTTCTCCATGTGGTCACATGTTCCATATTCTAACCATTCTCTGGATAAAGAAGATTCTCCTGAATTCCTTATTGGATTTATTCTTGTTATACAGTTGACCTTCAGACAACTTTTCTTGGTGGAAACATTTGACTTTATTTACAAGACAACAACAGTAACTACATGTGTACATCAAACTCCAGTAGAGGTTCCCCGTGCTGTTAACACATTGGTTTACACAGATCATGTGATCTTAAAGCGCAGGATTATTATTAAAGCTACAGGCCAACATTTACCAAAACTATAATTACTATGTTGCCCCTTTAACTTTTCCGTACATTTTGTATTTATAAGGATATTTATCTCATGACATTACAATATTTACAAAGATCATGAAATTACAAGTTCAGTCTTTCAGGTGGTTTCCTGATCCATGTAGAATATCACAGCTCTATCACTTCAGATTCTTTTGTAAGTAACACATTCTCTGGAACCGCATTAACATCAAGTACCTCAATAGGCACAGGCAGTTGAGTGTCTTCAACTCTGACAGAGACAGTGGGCATGTCTGTCATTGGTTGAGCAACTTCAACAGGAACCATTGGTTCAGTAATGGTTACAGGTGGAACAATAGTTTGCTATAGAGTTGATCTTCAGAAAACTTTTCTTAGCGGAAAAATTGACTTTATTTACAAGACAGCAGCAGCAACTACACGTGTGCATCAAACTCCGTAACTAAAGAAGTACTCCGCTGTAGAGGTTCCCCTTGCTTGTTAACACATTGGTTTACACAGATCATGTGATCTTACAGCACAGGATGATCCTTAAAGCTACTGTCTAACATTTCCCAATACTATAATTACTACAATTATTACCTTACCTTTGTGACCTCTAATTTTGGACCCCCCCCCCTCCCCCCACTCCCTACCAGAAGTGGAAACATCATCTCTTTGTCTAATAAACTCTATTAAACCCCATCATAATTTTAAATGTCTCTATCAGGTAGCCCTTCAGACTTTTATTTTCTCAAGAAAAGGGCCCAGACTGTTCAGCCTTTTCTGGTAGTTATAATCTTTCATGTTTCATCCTTGTAAATGTCCTTTGTATTTTCTCCAGTGCACTTAATAATGTGTACCCTATGTGGGACACTTCACTATCCATTGCAAGAGTGGCTCAGTTACACGCTTGACCTTGTCCTCATCAATCTATGTGTTGCAGATACGTCACTCCATGACTGCATTGGTCAGAGTGATCACCGTACAGTTTTTGTAGAGACAAAGTTCCATGCTAAATGGGATAGATTCAGATCAGACATGGTAGCTCAAAATTGGGCATCCATGAGGAACTACAGGCCATTAGCTTCAGCAGAATTGTATTCCTCAACAACCTGTAAACCCATGCTCTGGCATATCCCTCACTAAACTATTACCAGAAAGACAGGGAGACTAACTCTGGTTCATTGAGGAGTACAGGAGAGCATGCTGGAAGCAGTACCATCAAAAAAAAAATGAGGTGCCTACCCAGTGAAGATACAACATAGCACTACATGCATACTAAAAAAACAGAAGCAGCATGTGAGGGTGGTAAATGATCCCACGACCAATGGATCAGATCAAAATTCTGTAGTCCTGCTACATCCAGTCATGGATCACAGTGAAGAATTAAACAGCGAACCAGAAGAGGAGGCTCTACAAATATCCTCATCCTCAATCATGGTGGAGCCCAGCACATCTGTGCAAAAGACAAGGCTGAAGCATTCAGAACAATCTTCAGCCACAAATGTTGGGTAGTTGATCAATTTCTGCTTCCTATTGAGGCCCCAGTATTACAGTATTACAGATGCCAGTCTTCAGCCAATTGAATCCACTTCATGTGACATCAAGAAATGGCTGAAAGCACTGGATACAGCAAAGACTACGGACCCCAACAACATCTCGGCAATAATAATGAAGACTTGTGCTCCAGAATTAGCCGCACCCATAGCCAAGCAGTTACAGCTGCAATGCTGGCATCTACCCAACAATATGTAAAATTGCCCAGGTATATCCAGCCCACAAAAAAGCAATGTGGCCAATTACCACCCTATCAGTCTATTCTCCATCATCAGCAAAGTGAAGGAAGGTGTCAGTGAAAGTGCTATCAAATGACATTTACTTGTCAATAACAACCAATGGTCAGTTTAAGGTCCGCCACTTGGCTCCTGGCTTCATTATAGCCTTAGTTCAAACATGGACCAGAAAGCTGAATTCTAGAGTGACTGCCCTTGACATCAAGACAGCATTGGACCAAACGTGGCTTCAGACAGCCTTTAGTAAAATTGAAGTCAATGGGAATTAGGGGTAAACCTCTCCACTGGTTGGAGTCATATCTAGCACAAAGGAAGGTATTTGTGGTTGTTGGAGGTCAACCATCTCAGCCCCCGGCCATCACTGCATGAATTCCTCAGGGCAATAACAATCATCTTCAGCTGGTTTATCAATGCCATTCCCTCCATCATAAGATCAGAAGTGGGGATGTTTACTGATGATTTCACACGCAACTCCTCAGATACTGAGGCAGTCCATGTCTAAATGCACCAAAGTGTTGGCACATTTTGCTTTGGCTGATAAATGGCAAATAACAATCGTGCTAAACTAGTACTGGGCAATGGTCATCTCCCACAAGAAAATACGCCTTGGTATTCAACAGATTTTCTCCTGAGCACCCTGCTGAGTTCCAGTTTCCCTCAGGTGTGAATCACACCCCAGCCCCTTTCCCCTACTGGCAAAAATTGGGTGTGTCAGAAATGGGGGGATCTTCTACATCCGCCTCCTGCCCGCCAATTTTGAAGATCTGCGGAGTCTTCCTGACTCCACAAAAATCCAGCCCTTTCTATGGCATGGTTCCACAGCTGGCAATGCCATGTCCAAACGTTCATATCTGAGCATAAGTTGTGAGTGTTGGCAGACTGTTCCATTGTGGAGGGTATCGGATCCAAATACTATTCAATTCTCACCTCAACACATTTTCCTACAAAAATGACTGAATAATAATCAGCAGCAGAGGCTAATCCAAGCTCTGCAGTGCTGAGGCTAATTGCACTGGGTCCTAATGAAATAAGCCTACTTAATCACAGGATATGAACTGAACTGGGACCAATCTGGTCAAATATGGCTTAGTGTTACACTGGCCAATGCCTTTAGCTACCTCTAGCTGCCAGTCCTTTGGGGAATGGTTTATCTCTATTGTCACTATTTCTGTTCTCCACAAATCCACTCACACACCCAAAGGAAGCCAGTCGTTAACCAAAAAAACATCAATGTCACTTTACTCAACCAATCCACCAGCATATCAGTAACTGTTTACTATGTAAATTGCAGTTACCTAGACAAGCATTAAATTGTGGTAGAAATCTCTGTAAAGAGCCAATAGACCAAATGGGTAGCATATGTTCATGCAGTGTGCAAGGAAACCTGACATACGATTGGAAAGATATATCAGGATATCAGGAAACCGTGCATTACAGGAGATTAAAGTAATTGGAAACAAAAACACAAATACTTCTTTGAACAGCGGTGCCAGTGACATATTAGTTCATGTTCGGAAAGAAGGTCATCCATTAAAGTTTTGTCTTTCTGGTGATTTTTTTGCTCAACACAGTGAGGGACGTTAACACAGGGAAGTGGAACACTTTTCGTTTTGGCAACAGGTCAGGTATGACACGGTATAGATATATTTTTTTATTCCCAGGATATGGGCCCAGAACTTCACCCAAAAAGGTTAGAATTTCAAACAAGTCAAGCTTTCTCTAGACAGTCCCATTAAGTGCTAGGTCAGTTACAGCACAGATTGGATACAGTGTAAAAGGCCAGGGCTTTCCAATTATGTGTTAGCTAACCTATGATTTTCTCCCGGTTATAGTGAATGAGTGGAAATTTGTGGTCTGGCCAGGAGGCTAGCAGGAAACTCCAGGCAAGCTGTCTTTGCTCCTTCCTAACAACATACCTTAGCTTTGAACTTGAAAGGGAACTCTAAGGCCCATTGGGAGTTTGTGCAGGGGCGGGTGGGAGTGAGCGTGAACCTGATGGCATCCCTGATCGGGTCCGTGCCGCCATTTTACATGGGCGGGCCAATTAAGGCCTGCCCAGCGTGACGCTCGCCCGGAAGCGCTGAGTGCGCCCTGTGTGGGCAGCGGGGAGGGGGGGGGGGGGTGCAGGGGCATTCCCTGACTCGGGGCCTGCACTCTTTCGTGCGTACGCACAGAAGAGTGCAGAAATCTCCATGAGGCATGGAGGTGCCTCAGAGGGATTAGTTAAAGTTTTCAAAAGCTAAATACAGAAAAGAAAATATTATAAGACACGTCCGCTCATGTGACAGTGTCACATGAGCTGGGACATGTCAATGAAATTTTTAAAAAAATTTTATTCAATTTTAAAACACTTCATGAAACCTCATCCTGCCCATGGATGAGGTTTCATGAAAAATGCAAAGGCTGCCTGGGCTCTTCACCTGCCCGTCAACCTTAAGGTTGGACGGGCAGCTCAGTTAACTATTTTAATTAATTTTTAACAGGCCTTAATAGGCCTTTGACAGTTCAGCAGGCACGCAGCCAACCCTGGGCTAGAGAGTGAAACACCCTGGGGCAGATTCTCCTGTGGGCTCAGCCAAACCTAACCTGTGGATTTTTGCACCTTCCGAAATGCACTCCCGCCCCACGTGCGATTTTGCCTGGGACTTTTGTTTTTGAGAGCCACAATGGGGTTTGTGAGGCATGTGGGTGTGGAGGCAGGTGGTTTAGAAGAGTTGTCGCTCCAACACCGCAGCCCAGCTCAAAACATTGTTAAAGGCCCCCTAAACCTCATCCCTTATCCCCTCATCTCCTAAGCCACCCCATGTCCCCTTAGGTCATCCATGCCCCTTTAGACCTCCCATGCTACCCCATCCCTCTTCAACCCCACCACTGTCCACTTACCCCATCCCTGCTCAGATCGCCCAAGACAGCTTCATGCCACCTCCATGCCCCCCGTGTATCCTTCATAACCTTTCACCTAGGGCAGGATTTTTACCTCATTCGGCGGGCGCGGCGGGTGGGCCCAGAAGCGGCTGCGAAAACAACCGCTGCCCGTGATCGGGAAGCTGGCTGGCCAATAAACAGCCAACCAGTGTGAACCGTGTGCTGCTACATTCAGTGGCGTCTGGGCCGGGGGGAAGGAGGGTGAGCGTGAAAGCCAGCCCATGCGTGTGGGTGTGTTCAGTGAAAGCACAGAGCTGCCTCAGGGAGCTGAAGATTTTTAACATTAAAAATAAACAATTGAAAATAAGGAAAACATGTCCCCTCTGTCACATGAGCAGGGAGTTTTAGAAATGAGTTTTGAAAGTTTTAATTTTTTTAACTCATTGGTTGAAACCTCATCCCGCCCATGGATGAGGTTTCGCAAAAAATGCCCATTGGCCCATTCGCCTGCCCACCTACCGAACAATTGGACAGGCAGCAAAAAATTCCATTTAATTAATTGATTAAGGGCCTTAATAGGCCACTTAATTGTTGGCGGGTGCACTGCCACCTCTCGTGTGTGCCCGCCGAGCGAAATATCGCAATAGTGCGAGATGACGTTGGGACGTTTGCCCGACGTCATCGTGCACAATTTTTCTCTGTTCGGGTCGGTCCGTGCCCACCCGCTGAGGGAAAGCTCCTGCTCTTAGTGCCCACTAGGTACAGTCCTCAGGCGCAATGCAATAGCCATAGGAATTAATTGAAAATCATTCAGGAAAAATTAAACCTCTAACAGTTCAATGAAATCCTTAATTCGAAAACACTATCATTGATACTAGAAAGGGAAAAAAACTACTCCAGTCCAAAAGAAAAATGTAAACCTTTAAGTGCCTATAAAGTTTCTAAATAAGCAAGATGCAGCACTGATGGAGAGGTGGTGGTGTAATGGTAATTTCAGTGGACTAGTAAGTCAGAGGCTGGGGATATGGATTTAAGTCCCATTGTGGCAGCTGGTGAAATTTAATTCAATTAATAAGTCTGGAATTAAAAGCAAATCTAATGGTGACCGTGAAACCATCGTTCATTGTTTTTTTTTAAAAAAAAATCTGGTTCACTTGAGGGAGAGAAATCTGCCATCATTACCTGGTCTGGACTACATGTGATTCCAGGCTCACAGCAATGTGGTGCTCTCTGAAATGGCCGAGCAGGCAAACCACTCGGTTGTATCAAACCGCTACGATGTTTAAAGGGAATAAAATGTATAAGATTCTGAGGGGTCTTGACAGGGTAGATGTTGAGAAAATGTTTTCACTGGTGGGGGATCTTGAACTAGGGGACATAGTTACAGAATAAAGGGACACTCATTTAAAACTGAGATGAGAAGGAATTTCTTCTCTCAGAGGTTGGTGAATGTCTGGAATTCTGTACCTCAGAGAGTTGTGTCAGCTAGATCACTGAAAATATTTAAAGAGGAGGTAGATAGATTTGTGAAATATCGGGGAGTTGAGGGCTGTGAGGAACTGGCATGAAAGAGGAGTTGAGGCCTGGGGCAGATCAGCCATGTTCTTATCGAATGGTGAGGCAGGTTTGAGGGGCTGGATGGCCTACTCCCGCTTCTATTTCTTATGTTCTTAGGTGGACCACCCGACATTGACTTAGGAAACAACAATGGCACACTCAGCCCTGTTGACCCTGCACAGTCCTCCTTACTAACATCAGGGGGCTTGTGCCAAAATTGGGAGAACTGTCCCACGGACTAGTCGAGCAGAAGCCTGCCATAGTCATACTTACGGAATCATACCTTACAAACAATGTCCCAGACACCACCATCACTATCCCTTGGCATGTCCTGTCCCATCGGCAGGACAGACCTGCCAGAGGTGACAGCACAGTCAGGAGAGAGATGCCTTGGCAGTCCTCAATATCAACTCTGGGCCTCATGAAGTCCCATGACATCCGGTCAAAAATGAACAAGGAAACCTCCTGCTGATTACCACCTATCGTGCCCCCCTCAGCTGATAACACAGTCCTCTTCCATTTTGGACACGACTTGAAAGAAGCAGTGAAGGGCACAGCATGTACTCTGGATTGGGGACACTAATGCCCATCACAAAGAGTAGCGCGGTAGCACCACTACTGACCAGGCTGGTTGAGTCTGAAAGGACATAGCTGCTAGATTGGTCCTGCAGCAGGTAGTGAGGGAACTAACAAGAGGGAAAACTTACTTGACCTTGTCCTCAACAATCAATCGCAGATGCGCTGGTCCATGACAACATCAGTAGGAGTGACCATTGCACAGTGCTTGATGGTTTTCCCCACCTTCACCTTGAGGATACACTCCATTGTGTTGTGTGACACTACCACTATATTAAATGGGATAGATTTCAAATAGATCTAGCAACTCAAAACTGGGCATCCATGTAATGCTGTGGGCCATCAGCAGCAGCAGCAGCAGCAGCAGCATAACTGTATACAACCACAATCTGTAACCTCCCAGCCCGGCATATCGTCCAGTCTAATGTTACAGACAAGAGAGAGTGGAAAAACTAAACTCCTTCATTCTCTTGCCATCTGTCCATAAGCAGAGCTGTTCTTTTGTTTTAAAAATAGCTTGTGTTGCTTATTCAAAAAACCTTTGTTCGTGTAGTCAATGTTTAAAGTGACTTGCAGCAGAATCTCTTAGGATTAAATCAGAATTCCAGTTCAGGTGGGTTCCTTCCACTGAAGGCAGAAGTACAGAATTCCTTTAAAGGTCATGGCAACACAATGAGATGAGGTTGAGGTATATAGACTTGGTCTGCTTGGCAGGTGGTAGCCAGTGGCTTCCAGATAAAATAGCTTTGAAGAGGGCTTGTTGCAGGCTGCTTGGTCAGCCTGGGGTCCTGCCTGATGTTTGTAGGTTGGAATTAAATCAGCAGGCTGCCTTTTGAGGCTAGAAATGTAATATTAAAAAGCTGTCCATAGGATATAAAATTGAGTCATGTGATGGTGACTGTTAGCACCTCTGCAGGTATAACAAGTTTCAATGTCTGTCTATTTGTTATAGTCCAGGCTGGGGAGCCATATAATATGCTAGTCCTCTGGTTTTGTGGATTATAATGTGTTCTTACAATGAGGTGTGAGATTCCACGATGATGAGGGTGGAACTCTTTGTTCGTAGAACTGCTGTTGGAAATTCCCAGAAACTGTGGCCAGCCTAGTGAATCATGTGATCTGGAGCAGCCATTTTTTTTGGTTCAGCAAAGTCCATTTTTAAATAAGCAAAAAAAAAGTTTGATTTACACAGCTTATGATCTCTTTCATGTCTTAGGGACATGTCACTACCATTACCATCAACTCTGGTTCAATGAAGACTACATTCCAGGCATTCCAGGACTAGTACCAGGGATACCTAAAAATGAGGTGTCAACAGGGTGAAGCTACAACACAGAACCACTTGCATGCTAAACAGCCGAAGCAGCAAGTGATAGACAGGTCTAAGTGATTCCACAACCAACGGATCAGATCTAAGTTCCTGCAGTCCTGCCACACCCAGTCATGAATGGTAGTCAACAATTAAGCAACTCAATGGAGGAGGAAGGATTCCACAATATCAACATCCTCATGTATGGGGGAGCCCAATACATCAGTGCAAAAGATAAGGCTAGAGTATTTGCAATTATTTTCAGCCGGAAGTGTCAACTAGATGATCCAACTTGGCCTCCCCCAGAGGTCCCCAGCCTCACAGATGCTAGTCTTCAGCCAATTTGATTCATTCCATGTGATATTAAAAAAAGGCTGAAGGCACTGGGTACTGCAAAGGCTGTAGGCCCTTACAACATTGTGGCAATAGTACTGAAGTCTTGTGCTCTAGAACTAGTTGCACCCCTAGCCAACCTGTTCCAATACAGCTACATTATTGGCATCTACCTACCCAGCAACATGGAAAATTGCCCAGGTGTGTCCTGGCCACAAAAAGCAGGACAAACCCAACCTGGTCAGTCTGCTCCCGATCATCAGCAAATTGATGTAAGGTATTGTTGACCGTGCTATCAATTGGCACTTACTCAGCAATAGCCTGCTCACTGACGTTCAGTTTGAGTTCCACCAGGGCCACGCAGCTCCTCAATTCAGTACAGTCTTGTTCCAAACATGGACAAAAGAGCTGAACTCAAGAGGTGAGGTGAGAGTGACCGCCCTTGACCACTGTGTCTCCAGCCAACGCAAGACGGCCGTCAATACTGTGCCAGAAAACCAAAAACGTTATTGGCTGGACACGCCGGCAGCAACTGCAGCCCGGTTAAAAATGTTGGAAAGTAAAACCACACATTTCCATGGTTATTGGAAACAAATCTGTATATGTTAAAGATTGTGTCAGGGAAAACAGTGAATTGTATTTGATTTTATATTAAAATAATAGAGACAGTGCACAGGATAGCAAAATGTTTCAATTGATGAGTGAGCTGCCAGGGTTTGTGTATGAAAGACTGAAAATATGCATTAGGAAAAGATAAAGCTAAAGGAAATTACCTAGATGAAAATGGGCATTGTATTTTGTTGTGAATAAAATAGCCCTTTCTGGTTCCAATATCCATACTCTAGGATTGTTAATTTAACTTTGTTCATTAGTTTAAGTTCTCATTAGGATTGCTGCGAGTTTGAATTTTGCTTAAAAAGAATGAGAAACTAAGTGGAGAGGATGAGTATCACACTGAGGTTGGGGGAATGAGTAGAGTTCTAATCTCAGTCGCTGTCAATGACATCACAGAGTAAAGTGGTGCAACTACACATGTAACACTTTGGCAGCAAATGCAGCCACCCTTGACATCAAGGCAGCATTTGACAGAGTGTGGCAATAAGGAGTCTGAGCAAAACTGGAATCAATGGGAGAAAGGGGAAAACTCTCCACTGGTTGGAGTCATACCTAGCACACAGGAAGGAGATTGTGGTTGTTGGAGATCAATCATCTCAATTCCAGGACATCGCTGCAAGAATTCCTCAGGATAGTATTCTTGGCCCAACCATCTTCAGCTTCTTCATCAATGACCTCTCCATCATAAGGTCAGAAGTGAGGATGTTCCCTGATGATTGCACAAGGTTCAGCACCAGTCATGACTCTTCAGATGCTGAAGAAATCCATGTCTAAATGCAGCAAGACCTGGACAACATTTAGGCTTGGGCTGACAAGTAGAAAGAAATGTTCATGCCACACAAATGCCAAGCAATCATCATCTCCATGATGAGAGAATCCAAACATCCCCCCTTGACATTCAATGGAATTACCATCGCTGAATACCTCTCTGATAACATCCTGGGGTTACCATTGATCAGAAACTGAATGGGCTAGCCAAATAAATACTGTGGCTACAAGAGCAGGTCAGAGGGGAGGAATTCTGCAGACAGAAACCCGCCTCCTGATTCCTCAAAGTCTGTTCACCATCTACAAGGCACAAGTCAGGAATCTGATGGAATAATCTCCACCACCCTGGATGAGTGCAGCTTCAACAGCACTCAAAAAGCTCAACATCATCCAAGACAAAGCAGCCCACTTGATTGGCACCCCATCCAATATCTTCAACATTCACTCCTTTCACCACCAACACACACAATACACCATCTGCAAGGTGCACTGCAGCAACTCACCAAGGCTCCTTCAACAGCACCTTCCAAACCCACGACCTCCGTCAGCTAGAAGGAAAAGGGCCGCAGATGCATTGGAACACCACTGCCTGCAAGTTCCCCTCCCAGCTACATTGCATCCTGACTTGGAACTATATCGCCATTCCTTCACTGTCGCTGGGTAAAAATCCTGGGACTCCCTTCGTAACAACACAGTGGGGGTATCTACACTACATGGACTGCAGCATTTCAAGAAGGCTGTTCACCATTGCATTCTCAACGGCAATTAGGGATGCACAATAAATGCTGGCTTAGCCAGCGATGCCCACATCCTATGAATAAATTAAAAAAAACAAGAGTCAATATTAAAGGCATATTCTGTCATTACAGCATCTTAAAATTTTCAATTGTTCTTGGATCAATGGGCCACTTGCTAAGCTGAAGTTTTCATTGGCTTTTGAAACCCAGCCAAGTATTCATGATGGCTACGGCTGTCATAACAAATATTTCCAGCTACATTGCCTGAATCATAGAACAGCTTGGTGTCCCATTTCCATTTCAACCCCTCTCAACCAATGGAGAGGAGAAGGTGCAGAGATTTTTTTCAGCTTTCAAAAGCAGGTTTTTAAAAATAGACACAGCTGTTAGTCGATTTGAATCACAGCACAGAGGATGACAAGACTTTTTTTGCTACATTTTAAAATTTTTTATTGCACTTTCTTCAATTCAAGCACTATAATGTATGACAACACGTACACAATAGCGATCAATATAATTAGCTTTTCAGGACATGATGAATCACTGCATTATGATGAATCCCTGCATTAAAAACACACCTACATTACAATACAGCATCTAATAGCACCATTTGAAGGTGTCAAAACATTTTATGCAGAGCTTTCAGAATGTTCCCAAATCCTTAGCAGGCTTCCTGCAGTGGTCATGAACGCTCCAAGGAAGTGCATTTTTTTTAGGGCTTCCAAATCTCACACCAGCACATGAAGATAGTGTGCGGGAGGAAATGCCATTTTCCTGTGTTCCTCACAATGGGGATCCTGACCTTAGAAAAGGTGTGTGTGCATTTTGCACCCAAGGCCTGCAAAAGGTTGCACAAAAATGGTGTGGGCTGGGGAAGGCAAGGAAAATTCTTTTTCCAGCAAAAAAGCAACTTAGGCAACATTTCATGACCAGATTGACACCTTCATTAGGAGATGAAAATCTGGCCCCTTGTGTCCAATCTACTTCAGCTTGCCATTCTCATTTCTACTTGTTATTGTTCGAGCAACAAGTTCTCTACAGGGATGTTTTAACCTTTCAATATTCTCTATTAGTTCGCTAAAAACTATAATTGCCCTGCCTCACCTGTGCTGGCTATCATGCATTCCTTGTAGTTAGGCCAGGTACAGCCAGGAGAATGAGGCTTCCCTTAGCATCTGCAAAATGCTTTCCTTTGTTTCTGATTAAGACAGCCCTTTGCGTTTGCAGATACTTGACCATCTTGTGAAACACAATCGGAGGTGAGTGGAAAATGCACGCTCCGTTTTGAGATTTTTTTTTCTCTCAAGTCAGATTAAGCAATGAAGACAGATTCAGTTCTGGAAAATCAATTGAGCCTTGTATTGAATCCTTTCTTGGAACTCAGTCAGCTCCCAGTTCTTCCTGTGGCATTGATTCTCATGGTTGTCAACTTTTCCAACATGTTCAACAGATTTCTTTTTCCTTTGATTTTTGCCTTTGATCTTACAGGCCTGAAATCCTTGACTGTCACAGAAACAATGGTACACCTCTGTGATGAGATCCACACCCAGCTGAGGAATTGTTTTGTACTTACAACTTTTGATGCCTTAATTCTATTTTAAAGCAAATATTTGTTGAATAGTTGTCCTGAGAACACTGGTACTACCTGGGTAAAGTTTCATGAACGCTGACCACGCTTTGGTATTTCAATGTGCAAGCCCGGAGATGGGTTCATCACTTGATTTGGAGGAAAAGTGCATCATACAGAAGGAAAGAAATCAAGGCTTTGTGAGTGTTGTCAGAAGATGGACAGACTGAGGGAGGTTGGGAATTCCGAGGGAGGTTATCAATTTTATGCCAATTAGTGTCAATTTAGAAATAGTTTTACTTTATGGGCCTCCTACTCATTCAGAGCTGGGTTGAGACAGGCCAAACTCATTTCATACATGATCCTTACAGCTAGCAGGGAATTTTTCATCCAATTGGATTCAAACACAGATTCCAGTTGTGAAAGAATTGGGTGACAACCTATTGTACCTCAGAAATAGCATTTTGAAACTAGTTTCCCCATGAATTTCAAAAACAAAAATCATACAAACATATGAAATAGGAGCAAAAGTAGGCCATTCAGCCCCTCGAGCCTGCTCTGTCTTTCACTAAAGTCATGGCTGATCTGCTTCTGTTTTGAGTTCTACATTTCCATCTACCCCGATAATCTTTGATTCCCTTGCCTAACATGAATCTATCTACCTCTGCCTTAAAGTTATTCAATGATCCTGCTTCCACTGCCTTCTGAGGCAGAGTTACAAAGTCGCATAACCCTCCGAGAGAAAACATTCCTCCTCATTTCTGTCCTATAAGGGCGAAGACCCCTAAGTCTAAAACAGTGCCCTCTAGTTCTGGACTCACCCACAGTAGGAAACAACCTTTCCATGTCCACCTTGTCAAGACCATTCAGGACCTTATATATTTCAATCAAGTCACCCTCAATCTTCTAAACTCCAGTGGAAACAAGCCCAGCCTGTCCAACCTATCCTCATAAGACAACCCACTCATTCCAAGTATCAATCTAGTAAACCTCCTCTGAACCACCTCCAACGCCTTTACGTCCTTCCTTAAATAAGGAGGCCAAAACTGCACACAGTATTTGAGGTGTGGTCTCACCAATGCCCCTGAATAGCTGAAGCATAACACCCTTACCTTTATCTTCAATTCCTCTCATAATAAAGGATAACATTCCATTAGTCTTCTTAATTACTTTGCTTTACCTGCAAACTAACTTTTTGTGACTCATGCACGAGAACACCTAGAACGCTCCGCACTTCGGAATTTTGTAGTCATTCACCGCTTAAGTAATATTCTGTTTCTTTATTCTTCCTGCCAAACTGAAGAATTTCACATTTTCCCACATTATACTCCATCTGCAGATTTTTGCCCATTCAATCTATCTACACCCTTCTGCAAAATCCTTATGGCCAGAACCTTTTGTTCGGCGTGCAGGGGCGGGCCTCGCAAGCCAACGCATAAAGTGATGCACGGTGACGTCAGACGCCTGTCCCCATGTCACCATGCATCATTCCGATCTTCAATTTGGCTGGCGCACACCGGAGTCGGCCGTGTGCCCGCTGAACTGTCAGAGGCCTGTTAAGGCCGTTAATAATCTAATTGAACTAATTGTCGGCTGCCTGTCCAACCTTAATGTTGGCGGGCAGGCGAAGAGACCAGGCGGCCTTTGCATTTTTCTTGGAATCTCATCCATGGGCGGGATGAGGTTTCATGAAGGGTTTATAAATTCAATAAAATGTTTCAACAAAATTCATAAACATGTCTCACTCATGTGACAATGTCACATGAGGGGGCATGTCTGAATAATTTTATTTATTCTTTCTTTCAATTTTTGAGAATGAAATTAATCTCCCTGAGGCGGCTCTGTGTCTCAGGGAGATTTCTGTGCTCATTCACGTGCATGTGTGAAAGAGCGCAGGCCCCGACTCTCCCTCCTCCCCCCGTCCTCAAAGGTAGCGCTGAGCACTTCCGGGTGCATATCACGCTGGGCGGTCCTTAATTGGGCTGCGTGCCTGCCTACTCCCGCCCAGCCTGCCCGACGGGGAGAAATTTCTCCCCTGTGTCTTCTTCACAACATTCCTTTCTACCTATCTTTGTGTCATCTGAAAATTTAGCTACCATGCTTTCACTCCCCTCATCTAAGTCAATGGTGTAAATTGTAAAAAGTTGAGGCCCCCGCACAGACCCCTTCAGGCCTCCACTCATCGCATCCTACCAATCAGACAAAGATCTATTTATGCACACTCTCTGTTTTCTGCTAGCCAGTCAATCTTCTAGGCTAACATATTATCCCCTACACCATGAGCTTTCATTTTCCTCAATAACCTTTGATGTGGCACCTTATCAAACGCCTTCTGGAAATCCAAGTACAGCACACCTACAGGCTTCCCTTTATCCACAGCGCATGTTACTCCTTCAAAGCACTATAATAAATTGGTTAAACATGATTTCCCTTTCACTAAACCATGCTGACCCTTCCCAATTACCTTGAGTTTATCTAAGTGCCCAGCTATAATCTCTTTAATGATTGATTCTAACACCTTCCCCATGACAGACGTCAAGCTAACTGGCCTATAGTTTGCTGTTTTCTGCCTCCCTCCTTTCTTGAATAGAGGGGTTATATTTGCTACTTATCACTATCTTATCAAACAATATGTACAAAAGT
This sequence comes from Carcharodon carcharias, assembly GCF_017639515.1. Lineage (NCBI taxonomy): Eukaryota > Metazoa > Chordata > Chondrichthyes > Lamniformes > Lamnidae > Carcharodon > Carcharodon carcharias. The sequence goes on along the minus strand of NC_054480.1, from coordinate 113,409,989 downwards.
TTCATGGAAGAATTGTTCACAATTAAAATTTTAAATATGAATGAGTCCAGTTGCTGAAAGAATCTCAATTTATCAGGCAATTCAACAGGGTTTCATGCAAATAAGCAACAAAACCGTACTAATGCAGCCCCTGACTCATTTGAAGATTAAATATTTTTCCATCTAAGATATAAGGAGTTTACACGAATCATATAAATGAAAAATGTATGTGGTATCATGCCTTTCTGAGCTGATACAGAACAATACATCAATAAAAACATGGTAGTGTCCTTCTATTTGAATTGCTTGGTTGAGTTGAATTATGGTGTTTGTTGACTTTATTTATCAAATATTTGTCAGCCAGATCAATGCGATGATGCAAAGTGGACTATTGTCCCACCAGTTGTTAATGAGAACCAAAGGTCAATCAATTAGCCAATGGAACATGTAATCAATGCAGCGACAGTGCACATTATCAGAATAGATCAGATGTAGCAGAAAGTTATCAGGAATCTCAAAGCAATTGTCATGCTTCTGTTGCTCCAATAGTGTGACATAGCTGTTGATTCAGCAGTTCAAGGTCAGTCATGTGTAGAGTTGGTCCAATAACCCTAGTTATTGTCCCTCCATATTAGCTACAAGACCATGTGCAAGTTCCTTTCTGTCAAATAAAATGAGGTGACTTCTTCCGGTCTCAGCCTGCATCCAACACCTTTTCCTCCTCGTTTCCCCCGAAGGTGCCATTCCTTTCTAGGGCAGAGTTCCCAATGCAGTTTACCTTCCAGAATGTCACCAAAGTGGTCATGGTTGAGCCCTGACAGTCCGTTGCCAGGCTATTTCATCATGAGGAGGAGATATCACAAATGGACACCTTCCACCCAAAAGCCGCACATAAGGCCTACTCAGTAGGTATTCCAGGGCTGTAAGAAGGAGCAGTTGATTTCTCCACCTCCTCGGGGCTAGGATGCTGAGATGAATTATAGAGCCATGTCACTGGTTCAGGTGTTTACAGCAAATCTCTGAAGTAGAACTTTAACACATAATCTTCTAACTCAGAAGCGACAGTGCTACATTGAGCTATGATGACTAAACAAACCAGAAACGCAGAATGAATGTCTTAAAAATCATTGCTCAGTGTGGCCCTGGCAGCAGCTGCACAGGTTAATGACGATAAAGGATGCTGGATCTCTGGCTAATCCTTGTGACACTTCATTAGCAGCCTCAATCAAATCACCACACATATATTTAATAATAATCTTCTGTTTTCTATGACTATATTCTATCATTTTGCCCAGGGCATTGTTCCTTATATCTTCTCAATCAGCCTCTTATGGAGGATGTTATCAAATGAATTTTAAAAGTCTAAATAAATATTAGCTGGATTTCTATCATCTTTAGGAGCGAGGACAGCCTCGTAAAATAAAACCCAGTACGTTCATCTGACAGTATCTGTTTTAGCTAAAGCCAAACTGACTCATTAATCATCCTTCACTTACCCAAATTCTCATAAGTTTCATCCTTTGAAATGTTCTCTCTCCAGTTCAAGATAATCCAGGATCTGATATTCAAACTGCTTTAAGGAAAATTTTCACATTTGCTCTCTTCTCTACCTCAGATTTAATTCCTCTTTCTCATTAATACCACCTGATAGTGTCCATTTGGCCTGTTTGGCAGGACGTTTGCCTCTCATCAGAAGATTGTAGGTTCAAGCCCCAGGAAGTGCAGTAGCAGGCGGGAGAACAGCCGCAATGGTGGCTTTTCGTGCTGTATTGTCCTACTCCCAGCACACCCCACCTTATTAATTAGGCATTTATAGGGAACACATTCGCTGGCTGGCGGGCTTGGATTTGCCCAACACACTGTGACCTCAGCGCTTCCTCGTTCCAGGTGCCATGTTTAAAACGCACCAGAGCGCAGTCTACTTCATGTCTTCAGACCATGAGCTGCTCCAGGCGACAGATGGCCCCAATAGCAAAGGAGATGGCAGCCCCCAAATTTAGTGACACCTCTCTGGATGCAGTGGAAGGCCACCATGATGTCCTCTGTCCACCAGAGTAACCAATCCAGTTTGGGAGGTGGTAGCAGTGGCACCACCAGAGCACAGGATGTCAGCCATCCAGTGCAGGAAGAGGATAATTGCTCTCAAACATTCCACCAGGGTAAGCCAACTACCTCATCACTCTCGACTCACACACTCACAAACCCATCACACATCCACAGGGATCTCACACCTCAAGGGACAGCACCACTAACTCTCACACATGCCCACACATCTCCATCAGGCTCATACCCTCTTAAGCTCACTTCCTCATCCTGTTCATGTCCCTGCTCACCACACAAACATTCTTTGCAGTGCCATGCCTCCTGCTCACACTCTGTCCACCTGTTTTCATGCAGGAGAAGCTGGCTCACAATAGCGGGGAGAAGTCTGAGACTGGGGGTGGAATGGCTCACATTAGGCCCCTCACTCACTTTGAGGAGTGTGCTATTGCACTGACTGGTGAGGACATGGACCATGCCTGCAGCAATGGTGAGGGGCCAGCGGTGAACACCCATGTGAGGATCCTGCACCACATCATCCCTCTCTCAACGTAACTGTGAGTGCTCTGTCTCCTGCTTTTGACTCTGCTGCCATGCACTAATTATCTCTATTTTGGTTCACAGCGGGCTCTGCCAAGTGACTCACACCCTCAGCCAGCCAATTCCACAGCTCCAAATAGGTCCTCACCTCCAGCCAAGAGGACGCCTTCTCAATTGAAGGTCTGGAAATAAGCAGCCTGGAAGACCCGTCACAGTGCTTACCCACACCCTCCACCAGTGCAGAGACACACGCCTTGGTGGAACCTAGATCTAGAATGGGTTTAAGTTCACAATCTGGTGGTCACTGCACAGACACATGTCTGCAGCAGGAAAAGGCAGGTTCAGTCGAGCTTCCCGGCACATGGAAGACTGCTGGGGAGAGGCATCCATAAAGTCCAAGTCAGATGATGAGCCTCTGGGTTCAGCCTTCCAACTCATCATGAAGAGTCAGCAGAAGGAGTGGAAGGAGGGGAAGCATCATGCAGAGCTGTTGGAAGCCCTCAGCAGGGTGGCACACAAGTCGGAGGAGTGCATACACCTGCTCTCTGATGAAGTAGTGCCCACACGTGCGTGCATGGAGGTCTCCAGAGGAAGGATGGTGGATGTCATGAAGACCCTATTCCAGCAGAACATGTAGATGTGCACAGACCTGCACTCCATTGTGATAGCCATGGGCAAGTTCCTGCTCATGCAGTGGCAATGCAAGAGTGAAACGGGGCACTCAACGTCCCTCCAGGTGCTCCTTCCACTCAAGGAGTCAAGCCAGAGTCTCCAGGCATGACAAGGGAGTAAGAGTGGCAGCTGGACACCCCTGGGTCATCCACTTAGGAATCTCGGAGGCTGTCCTCTTCCTCTGAGTCCCCTTTGCCTGTGACTCCCTCAATCTCATCTTCTGTCACTGCAGAGGGAGCAGATGGCCCACAGGAGGACAGCGAAAGCAAGCCGGGATCCTCTAGAGGACGCATGCCGGCACCTCTTCCCCCCTGAACTCCTTCCTCCCTTTCACTGTTGACCCCCCGGCATCATCTTCCATCTCTCCATCTTCACATACCAAGCAGAACCCTTTTCTTTTGAGGATGTCCAGGTGAACGTTCAGGTTCCTACCTTCCTGTGAATCCCACACCCATTCACACTGACGTCCCCGACCTCCTACTTTTCACCCCAGGGTCTGTGACTGCCTCCGAACCCCCACCAACCACTCTCGCCATCCCTTCTACCGCTACTGTTGCACCCTCAGCCTCCCACCCTTCTGGCTCACTTAGCTCCCTCTCATGCTCATACTCATCATTCCGTCCTACCACACCCACCCTCAGTTTGCAGCCCAGGAGACAGTCATTGAATTCACAAACCCCTCCCTTGCACATTCACCTGGACATCTGACTCCTTACTCCCTCCACCACCCTTACTCCCTCCTCCCCCCCGACTCCTGTCTCCCCCAGACTCCTTCACCCTTCCGAAGTCCTTCCCTTCTCCGAAGTCCTTACCCCCCTCTCAAACCCTACCCCTGAATTCCATTCCCCCTCCAAAGTCTTTCCCCGCTCTGAACTCCTTCCCTTAAACCTTTGCCACCCCTTACACCTACCTCCCCAGTTGCCATAATTTTCCCTGTTACACCCTCCTCCCCCACATATTCCCTTTGCTACCCCACCTCCAGCCTCACCCTGCCCCGGTACACCTTCCTCTCCCAGTCAAACCTAGAGCATCCTCTCCCCTCTCCTCCATTGCAGCCCATGGCCAAGACCATGATGCTCTGAAGCAGACCTGAAGCATCAACAGAGACCTCCCACCTTCCATGAGCTGCTTCGCAGTGGAGCCATGTCCATGATAATCCACCCAGCATGCGATGTCCGTGTTCCTCCAGAGTCCAGGAGCTGTAGGGCTCCAGCATCTTCTAGTCCTCGGATGTCCGTGATCTGACCAAGGCCCTAACAGTAAGTCCTGACTCTGCACGTAACACTTGTCCAGACATGGTCTGGGCCGGTGTGTTTTTCCACTGATGTGGGTGGTATATTTGACGTGGGAGTCATGATTCCGGCGAGGAGGCAAAATGATGAGATGCAAACGCATTGAAATTAGGTTTCCGATCTTGGACAGAGGGAAAGGCAGACCACTATTGATGGGTGGGGCAGCCGATCGCAAATTGGTTTCATGATGGTGTAAAACCGATTTTTGTCCTTCTTGCCGTATTGTCCGCTCATGCTCACCATGACGCACGATGCCAATGAGGGTGGAAGATTCTGGCTCCAGCCTGGGGGTTCAGTATTTAAGCTAGGCTAGGGAGTGCTGCATTGTAAGAAGTGTTAATCTTCAAATAAGATGTTGACCTGCCTGTTCCGATGGGCATGAATGATCCTCATAGAAAAGCAAATGCTTTCGTGGTGCCCTGGTTAACAATCCTTTCTCAATCAAAAAATTAACAACTGATGATATAGCTTATTTATTGTTTGGTAGATTTTTCTACATGCAAATGGACATTGTGTTTGGCTACTTAACAACAGAGACAGCACTTCAAATAAAAAGTACGCTGGGATTTCCTGAGGACATGGTAGTGATGTGATATATAAATGTAAGTTCAATCAATACATGATCTTGGTTCTCACTGAAAGACAACTGCTAATAGTAATTCTGTCATAGAGCAGCCTTTGATTACAATACTTCCCTAGCTGGAGTGTCTGAAGATCCTGTAGTTCTCACTTCTCTAGAGGTGTGCATTGTGTTATTCATGAAGCTCTTATCATATTCTTTGGCTTCAGTAGTTTCAAGGTTTTAGCTCAAACTACCAGGAAGACTGGTTTTATCCTTTGTCTTAGAGCTAGCTGTTAGCCTATGGCCTAGTAAAAGACCATGCCAGCAGCAGACTGACCTTGGCAGCACCCCCAATCTCCTTGATGATATTATAATACCATTGTATACTTGAACCAGCCCAGTTGCTATGTTTATGATTCAGTTGAGAGAGCCCTTGGAGTGAGGTTTGGTATTTTGACATGCCAGGGACATTGTGTGGGTGGGGGTGGCGGGGGTGGTTGGGGAGTTGTTGTGAGGAGCAGGTGCTCAGTGGCAAATGGAAAATCCAGAAATGCTTTTGTCCAGTTAGTGCAGAGTTAGTGGAAGCAGTATGTTCCAGGTTATTGGAGGAATTTTACAATTTTGCAAATATTTTGGATTTTCAAGGGAGTGATGTTGGATCTTGACAAGGAGGTCAGATTGAGCAGATAAATGATCAAATTTCTCATCTGGTGCATTTCGACCTCGTGGTCTTAAAGGGACATGTCAGGTTAAATTCTATCCTAATTTCCTACAGTGTAGAGAGTATATTCTGCCCACCTCTTAATTCTGTTTCTGGCTTCAAATTTAGTTGATATTCATCATCATTGCTGACTTGAAGAAGGTAATTTTATTTCAAAAACAATGTTGCAGTGTTATACTCTTTTTCATTTACATTGTTGTCTATTTAAATTCAGCGTCAAATTGAATAATATATAGATCAGAATTAGTTAGAGCTTCGGCCACGACAACTCCTCAATGCCTATTAGTAAAGGATTATCAAGGTGTAAACATAGCCCTCATTATTTATAACATCATATGACATAATGCTTCTCTTAATTCCTCTGAATTATTGTGAGCAATCTTGTAAAGAGGGATTCATCTGTGCTAATAGAAAACACTGGAATCTTAGCAATTAAAATGGCATTCAGTACTCAAAAGGTTATAGAGTTTGTGTATTCCTATTAGATGCACATAGTGAATTCACCAGGTACTTTATTGAGGGTGATCTACTCTATGCCTCCCCTTAATATTCTGTCAGATGTACTCCTCAGCAAAAAATCAAAGGCGCTGCCTATCTGTGAACTTTGTTATCTCCCAATTGTCTAAATTTGTTGGCCAGGCAGATCATTATTCTGGAGTAAATGATAATTCTCCATCAATATTTCAAAGCAGAGTTTGCTTAATTGCTCTCATTATTAAAGGGGCTCTTACATAAAGGTTCAGAGACTTTACAAACCCTCCAAAGTACTTAGTGCGGACACTGGGGTGTGATGGTGAAGGGGAAGAGTTGTTTCAGTTGCATTGTGCAGCAGTAGTATAAATACATTCATGAAGTCTTCTTTATCTCAGTAGTCCTAGGGAAAGCTGGTGGAACATGAAACAATTGCCATTTTTGGCTTGCAGATTATGTCCAAAGCAGACATGAAGCTGGGGAGACAGTGGTGTAGTCGTGATATCACTGGACTAGTAACCCAGAAGCCCAGGCTAATGCTCTAGGGACACGGGTTCAAATCCCACCATGGCAGCTGGTGGAAATTGAATTCAATTAATCAATCTTGAATATAATGCTGGTCTTAGTAATGGTGACTAACACAATCATTGATCGCTGTTAAAAAACAAACTGGACCAGTAATGCCCTTTAGGAAAGGAAATCTGCCACCTTTACCTGGCCTAGCCTACATGTGAATCCACAGCAATGTGGTTGACTCTGAACTGCCCTCTGCAATGACCTAGATAGCCACTCAGTTCAAGGGCAGTTAGGGATGGGCAACAAATGCTCACATTCAACAAAAGAAAAAAATTCAAAAAGTGCACTAACAATTGGGAGGCTCACTTGCTAACCACATACAGTGGCAATTCAAATTACTGCTCATGATTTTCTGTGACTCTAATTTCTTAAAATGTGTATCTGGTGGACATGGCTTCCCAACAGCTAGGCGCATTTGCAAAATTAACCCCGTGGATTAATCTATACTGTCTCTCTAGGCCTCACTTGATGTACTATATGTTACCCAAAATATGCAAAGCAGAATGAAAAATAAGTGAGAGTTTAGGTACAGTAATCGTTGGCCCAAATTTTCTGAGGAGCAGCAATTGTCGTCGGAAATTTGCCCAACCCGATGCTGTTCTGCGACAGGGTCTACTGAACCCAGGTGTCCTAGAAATGCAGGATGTAGCATCCCTCGGAGAACTCCATCGGAATCTAGTAGGGTCGGGGGAAGACAAGACACGTCCCCTTTTTATGGCACTAGCTGCCATATGGTAAATTTAAGGGCAGAATTTTACGGCCCCGTTGTGGTATGGGTGGTGCCGTAAAATGCAGTGAGCTGTTCAAAAGTCTTGACTACGGCAGGACCGGACAATCCTGATGGTGGGAGGGGGCGTGAAATTCCACCCTGAATGTCCAGTCTGAATGTTAGTCAATGAATGAATGAGCAATTGGGTGAGTAGGTGAGTGAGTAAGCAGGTGAGGTAGTTAGGTGGCGAAGGTGGGTGAGGTGAGTCAGTGGGTAAGTGGGTGCGGTGGGCATGTACGTAAATGGGTGAGTGTGTGAGGTGGGTAAATGGGTAGGTGGGCGAGGTTGATAAGTGTGTGGGGGGAGAGATAGGTGAGATGGGTAAGTGGATAGGGGCAGGTGGGTGAAGTGGGTAAGGGTAGATGGGTGAGTTTGGTAGATGGGTGAGGTGGGTAGGTGGGTAAAGGCTAGGTGGGTGAGTGAGTAGTCAGGTCAGGGGTTAGTTGGGTCAGGTCTGGAGGATAGTCGGCTGATTGTGATGGTAATCAGGTGGTCGGGGTTGGAGTAGTCTAGGGATTGGGAAGGTAGCTGGGTGATCGGAGGGGTGGTAGTCATATGGTCCGGGGGTAGTTAGGGGATTGGGAGGGTGGTCAGGTGGTTGGATGGGTAGTCAGGGGGTCAGGTGGGTAGTTGTGGGGGGGCCGGTTGGGACTGGACACAGGTGGTAGTTAGGTGGTCTTGAGGGATAGTCAGGATGTAAGTGCAAGTGATTGGCGGGGGGGGGTCAGTTCTGGAATTATCCAGGAGTTTGACTAGGTTTTAACCTGTCTAACACTTCCTGGGTACCTATCTAGGTAAGTACATCAGATCTATGCCAACTCTCTGACTGTAACTCAGAGCGTGAGCCAGTCGCTCCTGGGCAGCAGGGGAACTGCCCATTGGAAGCTGAAACATCCCAACTAATTACTATGGAGGTCTGCATACTGGGGCTTCCACAGGGTCCTGACGTGTGTCTTGGTACGATGTCTGGCCTCCAACGATCCAGAGACTGGAAGATTTGGCCCATTATTTTTCAAGCAAAATGTTTTTCACATACTGTTCATCTTAACTTCCTCTCCAAGGGACTGGCTGGTGATTTATCAATCTATTATCAAGCCAGTCAATTAGTGAATTGGCATTTGCAGTCTTCTAGTACAATTAATTTGACCTTTACTTGCTATATTTAATTTAGTTGATCGTCTATGGAACAGGAAACCGTGGAGCAGTCCAGCTGATGTAATCTTCAGTGTGATCTATAACAATGGAAATAATTGATCCAGCTGAAAGGACACAGGAAGTGCACCTTCTTGCAGAGCTCACCTCAACTTGCTCAGTAGAAAATCCCCAAAGTGTTTCTAATTGTCCTGTCAAACTTTTTTTGATATTTTTCTGAGTTCTTGTTTGATTCCAAGGTTAGGTGTTGTTGCTGCTGACAATGGCTGATGAATATGCTCCAGGAGGATGGACTGATCTGTGCTGGGAATGATGAATAAATCGTAAAATGAGCGCCTCTTGGAAAATCTGTCCCACATGCTGGAGGCAAATGGGGGTCTTGTCCGCTGGCTGACTGCAGTAAGAGCAGGGGGTGGTGGCACTCAGTGACTACCCTGTCCCCCACCTTCCTAATGCCGAGCCCCTCGATCAGGCACTGAGTGCCTTTGAAGAAGGGACCACCCCCCAATCCCCGCACTGCTTGAAGCCCACAAGTAACCCTGCATGTGTTTGCTTGCTATGCTCCCCACCCGTTAATACCAGCGACGGCTGGATGAGGGCCTTAATTGGGCATTGATTGCCAGAAAATTCCACGATCCTATGAATGTTTCCATACGACACATTACGTAGCCTACTATGTTAATTAAGGCATTAACCCTTTCATGATAAATCTGTTAACGTCTTTTGTAATCTCTTGGTGGAAGGAAGTGATATGAATATATTAACCGTCATCCGCTATTATCATCAACAGTGATTTCGACACTAAAGTGCTTATTGTCGCTCTTACATTGCTTGTGACCAGTAGCTGCTTCTAGCATTGTGGACCAGCTTTTCCAAAGATGGAAAATCAAATCCCAGTTTAATATTTTTGTGTTAGTCAAGCGCTGACTGTTACCATTAAAAAGAATTGGAATAAGGCTTAAAAGTTTTCTGAAGAAGGCATACGGACTCGAAAAGTTAACCCTGCTTTTCTCTCCACAGATGCTGTTAGACCTGCTGCCTTTTCCAGCATTTTCTGTTTTTGCTTCAGATTTCCAGCATCCACAGTATTTTGCTTCTAAAAGCTTTCAGTCCACCATCAAATTTGTCTCCATTCGGAGGGTTGTGAATCTTTGGAATTCTCTCCCCCAGTGGGTTCGGATGCTTTATTGTTGAGTATATTCAAGGTTGAGATAGACAAGTTTGCGATCTCAGGGAATTAAGGGATATGGGGAGCAGGTGACAAAGTGGAGTTGAGGCAGAAAATCAGCCTTGATCGTATTGAATAGTGGAGCAGGCTCAAGGGGCCATATAAAGAAAGAAAAGACTTGTAAAGTGCTTTTCACAACTCAAAACGCTTTACAGCCAATGAAATAATTTTGAAGTGGAGTCACTGTTGTAAGCCAGGGAATGCAGCAGCCAAATTTGTGCACAGCAAGATCCCACAAACATCAATATGAATAATAACATGCTAATCTGTCCATGTTGATTGAAGGATAAACATTGGCCAGGACACCGGATAGAAACCCCTTCTCTTTTTAGTGCCATGGGACCTTTTACATCCACCTGAGCAGGTAGATAGGCCTCAGGTTAATATCTCATCTGGAAGTTGGCACCTCTGACAGAACATTCATACGAATGTATGAATTAAGAGGAGTAGGCCATTTGGCCCCTTGAGCCTGCTCTGCCATTCAATATGGTCACAGCTGATCTTATTGTAGCCTCAACTCCACTTTCCTGCCTACCCTAAACAACTTTTGACTGCCTTGTTAGTCAAGAATCTATCTACTTCTGCCTTAAAAATATTCAATGACCCTGCATCCATCACTCTCTGAGGAAGAGAGGTCCAAAGGTTCCAAATGTCCTCATCTCCGTCATAAGGGAGGCTCTTCATTTTTAAACTATGTCCCCTCATTCTAGACTCTTCCCACAAAGGGGAAGCATCCTCTCAGCATCCAGCCTGCCAAGTCCCCTCAGGATCTTATGGCCTGAATGTTACCCTTGGTGGGAACGCACGATCAGAGGGCATGGGAGCTGCTAAGAAACGGACTGCCAACCAGTCAGCATGAAACACGCACTGAAAAGCTCAGTGTTGCCGGGGTGGGGACAAGAAGAGGACATCTGCCTTGGGGAGCTGCAGACCTGCAAAGAATTACATAAAGGTGTTAAAAAGCTGCAAATAAAATGTCCATTCATCACAATCAAACACCTGAAAGCGTACATAAAAATGTTGTTCCCAGATATTTATTTTTATTTTATTTCCTAATGGAGATTTCATCCCACCCTTGGATGAGGTTTGATGAAAAGAGCAAAGGCCGCCTGGCCAAATTGTCCATCTGCCAACCATAAGGCTGGATGGGCCACAAAATATCGCAGACAATTGCGTCATTAATGTCACCATTAGCACCTCCTTTAGCCAGTGCCACCACCATTAACACTCCTTTGATCTTTTCTTCATGACATCTTTTGCAACCTCTCCTTTGCCTCCACCTATCAATGGCCTTCTATCCAGCTTGACCTGTTCCACCCCGCCTTAAACAGTATCTATTTCACCACATTTCTACTTCCCTTTAGCTCTGAAGAAGAGTCATACGGACCCGAAACGTTAACTCTGTCTTTCTCTCCATAGATGCTGTCAGACCTGCTGCGTTTTTCCAGCATTTTTTGTTTTTGCGTCATTAATGGGCTTAATTGCCCTCTTAATTGTCAGCGGTGGCACTTCCGACTTTTATGTGTGCCCGATGAGCGAAATATCTTGCGAATGCGCGAGGACGTCGGGACACTTGCCCAACGTCATCTTGCGCGGTTTCGTGCCCAATCAGGTTGGGCGTGCACTTGCCAGCGAGGTGTAAAATTCTGCACTGTATGTTTCAAAAGTGCCGCATTCCCTCTGTACTGCACTGAAGTGTCAGACTTGATTTTTATGGTCTATGATCTACTCCTGTTCCTGCTTCTTATGTAACCTTAATTGTTAATATTTGATACTAGTAACTTCATCTTGGAAATGGCAATACATTCATTGCAAAGCCTAAACTGCAAACTAGATATTCACGCCAACTGTCCATTACCTGGAAGCTTCACTTTGGAAAGTATTCCTAGTGCCTGGCCTGAGGATAGGCTCCAGCATGTATTTCCATTCCTGTTAGCAGGTTAGGCTCTCTCCCCATAACCTTTCAACCACATCTCATGATGCTAAATAAACCTAATAGTCAATTTGATGCCAACCTATCTATAGTTCTAAATGCTGCAGCCATAATATATTATAGTCAGAGAACATCCTGTCTTCTTTGAGTAGACAATATTTCCTCATTATAAGACTCACCTTAGACAGGACTTTCAAATAAATATGTACTGGTTATTTGAGTGTATTAAAAACATTCTTTAATGGGTCACACACATTTAGGGGTTATCTCTTTATATTTATATATATTTCATCTATTTTGATCATCAAGATCAATATACTCCAATTTGGGCTTACTGTCTTAAGAAAGAAATTGGATTTGAACAGTACCTTATCTCAGTATCAGGACATCCCATACAACAAGTTACACTACAGATACTGTTGCAATGTAGACAAATGCTGCCAGTTTCTACACAGCAAGATCATACTTGTAAGGCAAGATGAATAAACAGTTAATCTAATTTTGGTGCTGGTGGTTGAGGAACAGTTTTCTCAGGCCCTGCTATAGGATCTTTGATGCCCAACTGGAGAGAAAAGACATATTATTGGCCTAATATTTCATCCAATTACATGCTGTCAGCTTAGCTTATGTGCTCATCTTCTTGAGTGTGGCTTGAAGTCACAACCTCCTGACTCAGAGATGATAATACTGCCAAGTAAGGCAAGTTGACACCTAGTTGCATTTCCTAGAAAGTCATGCATTTATGCTAATTTATTTTTTGTGGGATCTTACTGCACTCAAATTGACTGCCACGCTTGTCCATATAACAACAGTGACCACAATTCAACATTCTTTGATTGTGTACCTTTAAGGTGCTCCTTAAATACAGGTTCTTCCTATATCAAAGGTTCTTAGATGGCCATAAGAAAACACTGGGATGTCATTTCCCTAAAGTCAGGGAATCTCTAGATTTTTATAATCCTCAAGATGCCCATGGTAATTCATTCATTTCATGCTCCTTGAAAGTCTTGACAGAGGATTCTTGTCTTGACAACTACTCCAGTCTTGGACAAACCTAGGCTTTACAGAGGGCTAACACTGAAGGGGAAAAAGATGGTTGGCACAAGAGAGCAAACAGCTTTGGTGATAAGAGAGATGCAGAGTGCCATTTAACAAGTTTGCATAATTATTGGATCAAATACATTTACAATAACAAATAAGAAGCCAGATTTCTATTACTTTCGGGAAATTAAAATTCTGAATAAATCTTCATTGGTCAGAAAACAACCTCCAATATTAACAGTCACCGTCAATAGTGATGAACAGCTTGGAATTCCTCATGCAGTGACAGAATCCCATTAATTTCTAAGCTGTGTTGGTTTTCGAGTAAAAACATTTGAAGAGCTGTAATTGGTGTTATCCATTCTGGAACTTGGTACTAAAAGGGTCTAACAATTGACCTGACAGACTTTGATGACATCATGTTAATTAAGTTCAGAGTGACAGAGTATGATCAGATTTTAATAGCAAGTAGATCGATACAGCAATTACCTAAACATGGTACACTCAAGAATTTGAATGAAGGCATCAATCCATTTACACAATGTCATTAAAAGGTTGCCTGCCCTTGTTTGGCATTGTTAAATGTTGCCAAGTTGATTGACAATCTCATTCAGAACAGTAACAGAACAATGAAATAGAGGACACTCATTACAAATTGTTGGCGAGAATCAGTTTAAATAGGGAGTAAAGACATGATGTCAATATGTAAGATTAAAGATTTTGATTCTGATTAAAGTAAAATTTGAATGAAACAATATAGCATTCATCCACCGTCATTCCATATATCCACAAGCATTCTCCATTCACTTGAATGCAGAGACTCACAAACACTGTCATTGTACAATCACAGAATGATACAGCACAGGCTGAGGCCAGTTGGCCCATTGTTCCTGTGCTGGCTCTTTGGTAGAGCTACTTAATTAATTCCAGTCCCTTACTTTTTCCCACAGTCCTAATTGTCCCCTTCAAGTATTTATCTAATTTTTTTTGAATATTACTATGGAGACAGCTTCTACCACTCTGTATTGCAGACAACAACTCACTTTGAAAAATATGTTTCCTCATGTTCCATCTGGTTCTTTTGCCAATTATGTTAAATCTGACCCTTCAGCTACTTGAACCAATTTCACTTGATTCACATTATCAAAGCGATTTACAATTGGATCCCCTCTATAAGATCTCCTCTTAACCTTCTCCACTCCAAGGAGAATAACCTAGCTTGCCCAGCTTTTACACGTAACAGTAGTCTCTCATCCCTGGGACCATTCTAGTAAATTCATTCACTCCCATTCTACATACTCACATGAAGTGCTGTTCTGTCCCAAAGTCACAAAAACACGGTCCATTCAATCCCGCCGTACGGTCAGACAAACACTGCCCATTTAATACCCCAGAACAATCACAAAAACACAGCCTATTCAATACCCCTATACAGTTGCACAAACACTATCCTTTCACTCCCACCGTACAGTTATGCAAACACTGTCCATTCACTACAACAGTACAGTCAGACAAACAGTGCGTATTCAATACCCTGTATAGTTACAAAAAGACTGACATTGAATTCCCCCATAAAGTCACACAAACAGTGCCGATTCAATACCACTGTAGGGTCACACAAACACTGCCCATTCAATGCCCCTGTACAGTCACAAAAACACCGTCCATTCACTCCCACTATGCAGTCAGACAATCACTGCCCATTCTCTCCCACTGTTCAATCAGACAAACACTGCCCATTCTCGTGCACTCTACAGTCACACAAACACTGCCCATTCTTTCCCACTCTACAGTCACACAAACACTGCCCATTCACTCCCATGGTACAGTCACAAAAACACTATCTATTGACTCCCACTATGCTGTGACACAAACACAGTCCATTATATCCCATTCTACAGTCACACAAACACTTTCCATTCACTCCCACTGTACAGTCATACAAACACTGCCCATTCGTTCCCACTGTACAGTCACGCAAACGTCCATTCACTCCCACTGTACAGTCATACAAACACTGCCCATTCATTCCCACTGTACAGTCACGCAAACGTTGTCCATTCACTCCCACTGTACAGTTATACAAACATTATTCATTCACTCCCACTGTATAGTCACAAAGACACTGCCCGTTGAACCCCACTGTAGAGTTGTACAAACACTGCACATTCATTCTCACTGTACAGTCACACAAACAAAGTCCATTCACTTCCACTGTACAGTCACAAAAACAATGTCCATTCAATACCTTGTACAATCACACAAAAACTGCCCATTCATGCCCACTGTACAGTCACACAAACACTGCCTATTCACTCCCATTCTATTGTCACACAAACATCACCCAAACACAACCCATTCACTCCCACAGTACAGTCACACAAATACTGCCCATTCACTCCCATGGTACAGTCACACAAACACTTTCCATTGACTCCCACTGTACAATCATACAAACGTTACACAAACGCTGCCTATTCACTCCCATGGCACAGTCACACAAACACTGTCCATTCAATACCCCTGTACAGTTACACAAACACTGCTCATTTACTCCAAACCAAGAAGTTACTGTTGATAATACTAATGGATGAAACCTGAATACATTCTTCTGACCTTTCTTTTAAAACAAATCAGTTGACACTAAAATATCTGATAAAAGAATTTCAAACAAATGCATCTGCCATTTGTTTACTGATAACACCTGATCCATGCTTCAATTAAAAATGTGGATAAAACATTGAATAATTTAAATTTTTATTATGTTACTTCAGTTGGTATTTTTATTCTTGTGCCCAGCTCTGCTGAATTGCAGACTCTGACTAGGATACTGTGTCACTCGGGGTCCTCCAATACCTTTACAGATTGACTATACTTTACACTTGAGGCTGAAAATTATTCAGTTGTGGTGGAGATCAAAGCTGAGCCTGATCCTTTTTTGTCTCCTGACACCTGTACACAAGCACTTTCAAACAATAGTGACCAGGAGCAGGAATCGCGTAGCATTGCCAACCCTCCCTGAATGGCTGGGAGTCCCTCTGAAAAGATCTCATTCTCCTGGTGGTCAAACAAAGCATTCCTGGAGCACGTCATCTCCTGGCAATGGCAGAAGGATTGGATGCCAGCCAAACACAGCCCATTCTCGGGTACCATCTGACATTCCCTACTTCAGTGACTGGCCATCAGCCAATCGTATCCCAGGCTCGGGTACCACCTGCCATTCCCTACGTCAGGGACCGGTCACTAGTTAATCACCGCTCACGTTCAGGTACCACCTGACTTTCCCTACATCAAGAACCTACTCCCCCACCCACAGAAAAGCCCAACTTTGCGTTGGTGGAGAACACTTGACGGAAATGTCCGACAGACCACGTGACAGTGCTGCAATCAGTTGAGGTGATGCCCATGCGGGCTGCAGAACTGGTGGAGAGGGCACTGGTTATGAGCCAAGGTGAGGCTCGGCTGAGATTGGTCAGATGCTAGTATTATGATTAATTAGTGTCATTTGTTATTAATTAATGTTGGATTGAATTGGTGGTGACCAGCCAGACTGTGGTGCGCTCCGGATTTCCATCCCATTGAAAGCAACTGGCAGGGGAAGGTATTATTGAGACTCAGTAGTGAAATTTAGTGGTGACAGGTTTGTTCCCTTGCGTTCAGTTTCACAGGCCTTTACTTTAGTTTCAACTGCTTGTGTCACACTGCTGTCTTCCTGTGATGTCACTTCTGCTGACTTCTCCCGGAATATGTCCAGCCAGAGTTGGCAACCCTATTAGCTTATGAGGGACTAAAAACAACGATAGCCCCTACTGATGCCTCAGTGTTGTAACTCAAAATAAAATAACATAAAAACTAGGAGCAGGAGTAGGCAATTCAGCCCCTTGAGCCTGCCCCGCCATTCGTTACGATCATGGCTGATCTCATTTCGGCCTCAACTCCAATTTCCCGCCCTCTCCCTAACCTTTCAACCTATTACTAATTAAAAATCTGTCTATCTCCTCCTTAAATTTATTCAGCGTCCCGGCATCCACTGCACTCTGAGGTAGTGAATTCCACAGATTCATGACCCTTTGAGAAAAGTAATTCCTCCTCATCTCTGATTTAAATCTATCAGCCCTTAGCCTAAAACTGTGGCCTCTCATTCTAGAATGCCTCAGAAGGGGAAACATCCGCTCCACGTCAATCACCTTTAGCATCTTAAATACCTCAATTAGATCTCCTCATCCTTCTAAACTCCAGCGAGAATAGACCTAAACTGCTCAATCACTCCTCATAAGACAAGCCCCACATGTCTGGAATCAATCTGGTGAACCTCCCCTGAACCGCCTCCAATGCAACTACATCCTTCCTCAAGTAAAGGGACCAAAACTGTGCACAGTACTCCAGGTGCAGTCTCCCCAGTGCCTTGTACAGTTGCCACAACATTTCCCTATTTTTATACGCTATTCCTTTTGCAATGAAGGCTAAAATTCCATTTGCCTTCCTTACTACTTGCTGTACCTGTATACTAGTTTTCAGCGATTCATGGATGAGGACACCCAGATCCCTCTGCACTGAAGCTTTCTGAAGTTTCTCTCCATTTAAATAATAAGTCACCTTTTTATTCTTCTGACCAAAATGGATAATGTCACACTTGTCCACATTAAACTCCATCTGTCAAATTTTGGCCCATTCACCTAACCTGTCCATATCCATTTGTAAATTTCTTTCTTCTTCATTGCAACTTACTTTCCCACCTGTTTTGGTGTTATCTGCAAATTTAGCTATCGTAACTTCTATCCCTGAATCCAAGTCATTAATATAGATTGTAAGTAGTTGGGGCCCAAGGACTGAACCCTGTGGCACCCCATTAGTTACAACTTGCCAGCCAGAAAATGACCCATTTATCCCGAATCCCTGCTTTCTGTTGGTTAGCCAATCCTCTATCAAAGCTAATATATTACCTCTAACTCCATGTGATCTTATCTTGTGTATTAATCTTTTGTGCAGCACTTTATCAAAGGCCTTCTGGAAATCCAAATATACTACATGTACAGGATCCCCATTATCCACTTTGCTTGTCACATCTTCAAAGAACTCCAGCAAATTAGTCAAACACAGTTTACTCTTCATAAAACAATGCTCACTCTGATGGATTGCATTTTGACTTTCCAAATGCCCCATTACTACTTCCATAATAATGGATTCCAACAATTTCTCAAAAACAGACGTTAAACTAACTGGTCTACAGTTTCCTACTTTCTGCCTCCCCCACTTTTTGAATAAGGACGTCATATTAGCATTTTCCCAATCCACTGGAACCTTTCCAGAATCCAGGGAATTTTGGAATATTATAGCCAATGCATGCACTATCTCTGCTGCCACTTCCTTTAAGACCCTGGGACGTAGGCTATCAGGTCCTGGGGACTTGTCACCCTTTAATCCCAATAGTTTGCTCAGTACTTTTTCTCTAGTGATGGTGATTGTTCTAAGTTCTTCCTTCTCTATATCCTCTGCACTACCTGTTACTATTGGGATGGTACAAGTGTCCTCCACTGTGAAAACTGAGGCAAAATATTGACTAAGCGTCACTGTCATTTCTGCACTCCCCATATTAACTCCCTAGTCTCATCCTCCAAGGGACCAACATTCACTTTAGCTACTCTCTTTCCTTTTATATACTTGTAGAAGCTTTTGCTATCAGTTTTTACATTTTGCGCTAGTTTTCTTTCATAATTTACTTTTGCTCTTTTTATTATTATTTTAGTAACCCTTTGTTGATCTTTAAAAGTTTCCCAATCTTCCAGCCTGCCACTGACCTTTGCAATTTGGTATGCCTTAGTTTTTGCCTTTAATTTATCTTTAACTTCCTTGCTTAGCCATGAATGTTTTTTTTCCCCCTTTTACCATCTTTCTTCCTCATTGGGATATATTTTACTTGGGAGGAATTGAATATCTCCTTAAATATCTGCCACTGTTCATCAACTACCCTACCTTGTAGTCTTCCTGCCCAGTCCACTAGGGCCAAATCTGCCCTCATACCTATGTGGTTACCTTTGTTTAACTCCAGAACACTAGTATGGGGCTCAAGTTTCTCGCTCTCATGAAATTCCATCATGCTATGATCACTCTTCCCTAGAGGATCCTTTACTATGAGATCATTAATTAATCCTATGTCATTACACAAAACCAAATCCAGAATAGCCTGCTCCCTGGTCGGTTCCACAACATATTGCTCCAAGAAACAATCTCTAATACACTCTATGAACTCTCCCTCAAGGCTGCCCTTGCCAATTTGATTAATCCAGTCTATATACACATTAAAATCACCCATGATTACTGCCATGCCTTTCTTACATGCTCCCAGTATTTCCTGGTTTATACTGTGCCCTACTGCTAAACTACTGTTTGGAGACCTTTAGATTACTCCCACCAGGGACTTCTTTCCCTTGCTATTTCTTATTTCTACCCAGACTGACTCCATGTCTTGCTCTTAAGTGCCTATATCATTCCTCACTCTAGCACTGATCTCTCCCTTTACTAACAAAATTACACTACCTCCTTTTCTTTCCTGCCTATCCTTCCGAAACATTGAGTACTCTTGGAAATTCAACTCCCAAACCTGTTCTCCCTGTAACCATGTCTCAGTAATTGCCACCAAATCATACTTATTTATCTCTATTTGCGCTGTTAATTCATTAGTATTATACTGATTGCTACGGGCATTCAGGTACAAAACCTTTAAGTTTGCCCTATTGACAATTTTCCCTACTCTTATATGATTCTTTGGTGCAATATGGTGTTCACACACTCTGTCCCTTCCTTTCACTTTTTGATAGCAATCAGCCTTGTCACTAACCTGCACTCTTACACTCTCCTTAAACTTTGATTTTTTATATTTCCATGCAACTGAACTCTTCCCCTCTACTATTTAGTTTAAAGCCCTATCTACAACCCTAGTTATGCAATTCACCAGGACACTGGTCCCAGCATGATTCAAGTGGAGCCCGTCTGAACGGAATGGCTCCCTCTTTTCCCAGTACTGGTGCCAATGTCACATGAAATCGAACCCATTTCTCCCACACCAATCTTTGAGCCATACATTTACCTCTTTAATCTTATTGACCCTCTGCCAATTAGCTCGTGACTCAGGTAGTAATCTGGAGATTATTATCTTTTTGGTTCTACTTTTTAATTTAGCCCCTAGCTGCTCGTATTCCCTCAGCAGAACCTCTTTCCTTCTTCTACCTATATCGTTGGTGCCTACGTGGACCACAACAACTGGCTCTTTTCCTCCAACTCCAAGTTCCTCTGCAGCCCAGATGAGATATCCTTAACCCTGGCACCAGGTAGGCAACACAGCCTTCAGGACTCTCGATTCTGGCTACAGAGAACAGTATCTATTCCCTTAACTGTACTATCCCCGATTCCAATGATATTTCTCTTTTTTCCTCCCGCTTGAATGGCTCCCTGTACCACTGTGCTATGGTCAGTTTGCTCATCCGCCCTACAGTCCCTGCTCTTGTCCACACAGGGAACAAGAACCTCAAAACTGTTGGATAAGGGCAAGGGCGAAGGCTCCTGCAGTGCTACTTCCTGGATCCCTCTACCTGCCTCACTCATAGTCACACCCTCCTGTCCCTGACCACTGGCCAAATTTAAGGTAGTTAATCTACGGGTGTGATTGTCTCCTGAAACATAGTGTCCCGGTAACTCTCCCCCTCCCTGATGTGTCGCAGTGTCCGAAGCTCAAACTCCAGTTCATCAACTCTGAGCCAGAGTTCCTCAAACAACCAACATTTGCTACAGATGTGGTCACTAGGAACCACAATGGAGTCCACCAGCTCCCACATCATGCAGCTACAACACATCACCTGGCCCAGCACCTCTATTTTATTTAATTAGTTTTTAAATTTGTTTTTAAATTTCTTACTGGTCTTTAGTTCATTAATCTGTAAGATATTTTTCCTATTTACCTTTAATCTGAAAGCAAGTTAGAACAGAGATGCAAAATACACTTTTTAAAATCAACTGGAACTCGCTCTCTGTGCTGAGTTGAAGCTGAAGTGTTAGGCCTCCCATTCTGGGCCCCAGTAGCCACCCTTAATCTGAAATCAACTTAGAATAGGTAGTTCAAACTAACAGTTACTTACCAATCAATGAACTTACGGTTTTCCTGTGATGTCACTCTTTTTTTTCACTTGGCAATGGTGACTTGTAGAGGACACTCCTCTCTCCTCTAGCTGCTGCTGACTGCTAGTCCCAGAGTCCTCCTCTCGCACTCTCCTCTAGGTGCTGCTGACTGCCTGTCCCAGAGTTCTCCACTTGCACTCTCCTAGAATCTAGCCTGGGGCCCCTAGTCTTGGAGGAATGGTTGAGTAACTCAACAGTCAGTGGAAATGCTTGCTCGGCAGTTAGGGATGGGCTATTTTTATGAGCGGTTTGTAGGGTTTCTACATCAAGTAATACATTTTATTTCAAATCTGTAATAAATTCATTAGGATTCCACTGCACAAATCAATGTGATAGAGCAGTGTCAGGGAATAATATGAACATTCAGTTAAGTGTGATTCAATTTTATCACCCCAAGAGTTAAAACTGTATTTCCTGTCTAGAGTAAGTATTCAATTATTTATCACCTCAGGGTAAAGCAATGGTTGATCATCAATCATATTCAGACAAATACAGCTGCATATCTTTCTGTCAGCTACCAGTAGATGAACAGAGCACTCACCATGAAACCTGATATAAAGAAGATGCATAGGTTTGTCAGAATGGCCAGTACCTGGAGACTGTGTGAAAGTGGTTAGATTTGAATGGTTGGGTGGGTGAAGACACCAATCACTGTAACACTGAGCCATATAGATCAGAGCAGCCCAGGTTCGATGCCTAATCTTTTCAATGAGATTTTAATCTGAGGCCCTGTTGGGCAGATATAAAAAGAAGAAGCAGTGGTACAATTTGAAGAGGGGCGACGGGTTCTACTGATGTCCAGAGCAACATTCTTTTCTCAACTAAGTCTACAAAATATCAGATCTGGCCATTCGTTCAGTCGCTGCTTTTTCAATCTTGCTATATGGGAAAATAGGCTGGTGGGGTTGTTTAAATACAGTGGCCACACTTTAAAATGTAACTTTTCAGCTGTAAAGCCTGAAGGCATCATAAGGTGCGATATAAATTCAGGTGATTTAACTGACCTGAGCCAGAGCACGACATTTATGTTGTGTTCCTGACAGCCGGTTGGGGTTGGAGGTGAAGGAAATCAGTCAGTTTTCTATTCCTGATTACTATCTAGTGACTTATGCTGGAAAATGCACATTTGTGGAGGTTGGATGAAAATAGGATGCCAATTGCATGAGTCTTGATAAAGCCCTCTGCAGTAGATGGCAACAGCATGGCCATGTTTATATCCTTTTTCACTTGAGTTCATTCCAAAACAGTGTGCATGTAGCTGTCGGTGACACAGTTGGTACAGAGCAGAGACATTCAACATTTACATTTCACATTGCAAAATATTTGAACCTCCCATTATAAGTGCGGTGTTCAGCTTTCAGTATTCTTCATCGATTAATTGTAAAGAATGGAAATGCGGAGGGAATGTGCCGAGGAGTTCCCAATGCACATTCCTGGAAAATAAGGCTACCTGATGATATCATTAACTCTGAAAATGATCCCCATTGTATCACACATACTGAACTTGTACCCAAAGAGTTTAACAATATGCCCTGGCATCTTGCTTATACCCCCATTGAGACTCCCAATTGTCCCTCATGATTTTCAGACATTGGAGGTACCAGAATTTTCATGAGAGCAGGAGCTACAGATCAGCAGGTCAGCATAAGTTTGAGCTTTGGGGCTGGAGGCTAACAGGAGCCAAGGCTATGCGTGGGTAGGTTGCCAACTCTGGCTGGACATATTCCGGGAGACATCAGTGGAAGTGATGTCATGGAAAGCCAGCGGTGTGGCAGGAGCAGGTCTGGAAGTGCTTGAAAATACCAACACATTCCTAGAGATCATTTCTGTCCAAAATATCTCCCGCCTACAGACATTAACATGAGCAGTGCACATTATTCCGATGATAAGCCCCTTCATCCTGGTTTTGGGCTGTCCTGGGTAAAGGAGGATCCTACCTGTATATTCCCAGCTCCAGCTGGGATCATTTTAAAGTCCTAGGCCTGAGCTGCTGCAGCCAATCAGAGCCACAGCCCTGCAACATTGCACTTTCAGGAATGAAGTGGCCACGTCCAATCGGCAGCCAGCTGGAGTGCCTGAACCTTCAGCAAGCACTGAGGGTGCAGCCACAGGCCCCACACATTCTCAGCTGCAGTGTCAGCTACCTGCATTAAAGACGGCACAGACCAAATAAAAACAGATGAGAGAAAAAGTTCTGCCTTGGCAAGTCCGGTCTGTGCACCTGCTCCCCTGGCCACTGATGTTACAGTTTAAAATCTCCCAGAAGGCTTTCTTTGGCCACTGGGAGGTTAATGCCAATTCCAGGAGACTCCCCGCCATTCTGGAAGGGTTGGTAGCCCTATGGGCAGAATATTAAGCTTGGCTTTAATTGTCAGCGGACCGGTGCACGCCCAACCCGGCCAAGAGTAAAATGACGCACGATGACGTCAGGCGAGCGTCCTGACATCATCGTGCAGCCGCGCGATATTTTGTTCGGCGGGCGTGCGCCGGATTCGGTAGCTCACCTGCCGATAATCAAAAGATCTGTTAGGCCATTTAAAAAGGTAATTAAATTCAAATTTACACTACCCAACCAACCTAATGGTTGGCGGGCAGGCGAAAAGGTCAAGCGGCCTTTGCACTTTTTAGGAAACCTCATCCACGGGCGGAATGAGGTTTTCTAAAGCAAATAAAAATCAAATAAAAATTTTACACTTGAATTAAAAACATGTCCCTGCTCATGTGAAAGAGTCACAAGATAAAGAGGTTTCAAGTGCTTGCAGTTTTAGCTATTGTACTTTAAAGGATGATTGACATTTTAATTGGCCTGTAGTAAAAAGGAGATTTTTTTTAAGAAAGTTGGAAGTTATCAATGAATAACCTTTCAGAGGTGTTTTCATACATCCTATTGTCCATAAGGTTCACTAGTGGGTGAATGGGCTTGAAAGTGCCATAGCTTGGCATGGGGATATGAAGGGCCATGGGGGCGAGTGGGGGCAAAGCTTGGCATGAGTGCCCATAGCGGGTGGGTAAGGGGGCATACCATGAGCAGCATGAGGAGTCATAGGGGATGGGTGCATGAGGTGGCATGGATGAAGCATGAGGAATATGTGGGAGGTGAATGTTTTTGAGGGGCTAGGGCTAGAGGGCCTTACTTTTTTTAGTATAACTAGGACAAAGTCCCACAGTACCATGGTGCGCCTTTTAAATAGCCAATCTCCACACCTGGCAGCCCTTGTGGCTGCCTCTCAGCCCTACCCCCGACAACAAAAATCACTGCCTTTCCTGGCACTTTCTCCTGTGGTGAGCAGGCCATGCCGGGAAATTTCCCAACTCCCGCTACCCGCCTCAAGGATGAAAATCCAGTCCATTATTCTGCACTACAGTTGTTTAAGATCTTGTTTGCTAATTTGAGAATTCATCAGGGTCAGAATTTAATGCTGGCGGGATTTTACGATCCCGCCATAGTCAATGGGCTTTGAACGGCTTGCCGCATTTAACCGACCCGCCCCCACCACGATAGGGCCGTAAAATTTCACCCATGGAATAAATTGCTCTTCAAATTGCCCCATTAAGCACTCCATGGTCAGGAATGTCACGGTTAGAAACAAAGGGCAGAGCTTTCCTGTACCCCCATCACCCCACCAACCCGCACAAGTGACAGGAACGGAGGCAGATGGTCGGGGATGGAAATAGAACAGTGCAGAGCTGTATCTGGGTGCCTCCCCTCGCAGTCTCACTCCCGGGGAATTTACTTAGTGGTGGGCTGTGAGTTGGATTGCAGCCCCAGCCACTTGAATAAAGGCCATATTAAAGGCCATTTTATGGAACTGCCAGCATTTTGCTGACAGCAGCGAAGCTCACAGCTTAATAGAGGCTTCAAAACCCAGAGAGGGAGTCGTGGGCAGGGAAAGTAGTCCTCGCGTCCCAAACATCTTCCCGGAAGGGTTTCTCTCCAACTCTCAGTCCCCAGAGATTTTTGTATTTACTTGACTTATCTGCAGTTGCCCCAAGGTCTCCTGCCTGCCTCAGCAGCACCCACCTCTCCCAAGGGGTTAAGTGGAGCCTCAGAGCTACAAAGGTAAAAACAAAAAACTGCGGAAATCCAAAACAAAAACAGAATTACCTGGAAAAACTCAGCAGGTCTGGCAGCATCAGCGGAGAAGAAAAGAGTTGACGTTTTGAGTCCTCATGACCCTTCCACAGACATGATAGGGTCCTCCTTGTCCTCACTTATCATCCCACCAGCCTCCATATTCAAAGGATCATCCTCCGCCATTTCCGCCAACTCCAGCATGATGCCACCACCAAACTCATCTTCCCTTCACCCACCCCTGGCGGCATTCCGTAGGGATCATTCCCTCCGGGACACCCCAGTCCACTTCTCCATCACCTCCTACTCCTCAACCCCCACTTATGGCACCTCCCCATGCCCACGCAAAAGATGCAACACCTGCCCCTTCACTTCCTCTCTCCTCACTGTCCAAGGGCCCAAACACTCCTTTCAAGTGAAGTAGCATTTCACTTGCATTTCCCCCAACTTAGTCTACTGCATTCGTTGCTCCCAATGTGGTCTCCTCTACACTGGAGAGACCAAACGTAAACTGGGTGACCGCTTTGCAGAACGCCTGCGGTCTGTCCGCAAGAATGACCCAAACCTCCCTGTCGCTTGCCATTTTAACACTCCACCCTGCTCTCTTGCCCACATGTCTGTCCTTGGCTTGCTGCATTGTTCCAGAGAAGCCCAACGCAAACTGGAGGAACAGCACCTCATCTTCCGACTAGGCACTTTACAGCCTTCTGGACTGAATATTGAATTCAACAACTTTAGATCTTGAAGTTCTGTGGAAGGGTCATGAGGACTCGAAACGTCAACTCTTTTCTTCTCCGCCGATGCTGCCAGACCTGCTGAGTTTTTCCAGGTAATTCTGTTTTTGCCTCAGAGCTACTGGTTCTGTTCAGCTGACAGCATCAGGAGCTGCCTGCTGTCCTTGATTGGACAGTGGGCCTGCAGGCAGCCAATTAGGAGGCTGAATGCAGTAAAATCACCAAGTCAGTCCCGTTGCCGGCATATACAGGCTTGGGATCTACTTTTTGTCCCAACGAAGCCTGCGACAATAAATAGCCCATAATGAAGTTCCCTCTAACCGCTCCCAGTTCAGGTACAGTACAAATCAGATACTGAGTAACATTATCCATTTTGTCAAGCGCTTCCGAGTTCAATCACTCAATTCTCCTATTTCTATGCTCACTAGCACATGGGGCTGGAAATATTCCTGAGATTACTGCTTTAGACGTCCTGCTTTTCAATCTCCTTCCTCGCTCCCTGAAATCTGCTTTCAGGACCTCATCCCCCTCCCTATCTAAGTCATTAGTGCTGATGTGGACCATGACCTCTGGCTGTTCATCCTGCCCCAGAAGAACGTCCTGCAGCCACTCTGTGATATCTTTGACCCTGGCACCAGGAAGGCAACATACCAGCCTGGAGTCATGTCTACAGCCGCAGAAAATCCTGTCTATTCCTCTAACTAATGAATCTCCTATCACTACTGTCCCTCTTCTTCCTTCCCTCTAGTACAGGTGAGTGGCCCCTGGTGCCACGAACTTGGCTCTGACTGCACTCCTCTGAGGAACCAACAGCCTTACCAGCATACAAAACGGAAAACTGATTAGTGAGTGAGACTTCAGGGGAATCCTGCACTACTTGCCTGATTCTCTTGAACTGCCTAACGGTCACCCATTCCCTTTCTGCCTCCATGCTCCTACCCTGTGTGATTCACATACCTGCAGAATGACCATCTCTATGAATGTGCTATCCACATAGCTTTCAGCCTCACGGATGCACTACAATGACTTTAGTTGCTGCTCGAGTTCCGAAACCTGGAGCTCAAGCTTCTGCAGCTGGTGACATTCCTGCACATATGGTCATCTAGGTCATTGGTAGTGTCCACAACTTCCCACATACTACAGAGCACACATTCCACTCAGCCAAGCTGTCCTGCCATGCCTGAAATTTACTTCATTTGTGTTAACTTTATTTTATTTTGGTTTACTACATTAATTTTACTTGGACTTAACTTATTAAATCGTAAAACTGTTGAGAAATCTTACTTGTACTGATAAATCTGACTAATACTTAACATATTTTATGAGTTGCAATGCAGTTTATCCCCCCATGCATCGAATTCCCGCATGTACCTAATTCGCCACTCACTGTTGTTAGCTCTATGTCAGAGCTTGACACTTATTCTACATTTAAAACCTGAAAAAGACTTACCAGAACTTATCATGTGAACCTAATTTGCTGCTCACTGGGTCTCTGTCTCACTCAGGCGAAGTCTCCTGACCGTGCACCCCTAACTGAATCTGGAATTATAAAGCTAGTTTCAGTAATGGTAACAAGAAGCTATCATTGATTGTTGTAAAAACCCATCTGGCTCACTAATGTCCTTTAAGGGAGGAAATCTGCCATCCTCACCTGGTCTGGCTGACATGTGACTCCAGACTCACAGCAATGTGGTTGACTCTTAACTGCACTCTGGAATGGTCCAGTAAGCCACTCAGCTCAAGGGCAATTAGCAATGGGCAACAAATGTTGCCTTTGCCAGCAACACCCACATCCTGTGAAAGGATAAAGTAAAGATAAAGAGACCAAAACTGTGCACAGAATTGGTCTCACAAATGCCACATACAATTGTTGCAAAACTTCCTTACTTTTCTATTCCATTTCCTTGCAACAAACAACAACATTTAATTTGCCTTCCTAATCCTGCATACTAACTTTTTGTAATTCATATACCAGGACACCCAGATCCCTCTGCATCACAGAGTTTTGCGATCTTTCTCCATTTAAATAATATACTGCTTTTCTATTCTTCTTGGAAAAGAGCAAGACCCTTACACCTGTCAGAGATGAGCCTCTCATCCCATTAGATGGGACTGCATTTGAATCCAAACAAAGTGAAAGTACAATGTAATGTTAATGGCCTTTCTCTGAGTTGGCAGTGACTGATTCAGTGCCCACAGCTATAGGCTGTTAGGACAATGGATGATCAGTAATTACACCCAATAGTTAGAATACCATTTCTACTCTGTCACATGTCACTATAGATAGTCACCCAAAAGAGCTAGAAATGTAATCATGCAAATTTCCATGGCTTAACAATCACAAATGGACCAGGTAAATTTTATTTTGCATAAGGCTGTATTTGCTATCTGTGACGGAATAACTTACCCAAATCTAAGCTGGATGGCATTTTTCAACTTCCTACATCGCTTAAATAATTCACTGAAGCAGACTGGGTCCTGACTTCCACATTATTGTTCAAATAATGCAGCTGATATGAAACGGTTACCAAGTTGATCGCTATGATGGTGTCTTCATGGAACCCAATGGACTAGTGATAATGAGAGAGAAAACAATGGAAAATTGGATCTTCCTGTCACCAGTTCTAAAAGTCTGGGGGATCTCAGGATTTGGTCATCAGCAGCTGAATGAGGTTGTGCAGCAGGAGTCTGCGGTGCAAGAACATGAACGCAGCTTAACATTTTATCAAGGGGGGAGAATTTAATTGTATGTGTGGATTGAAGGAATAAGCCACATGGAACAAAGCAACAGTTTGAGCCATTGTCACACTGTCACAATGTTTGCTGACTGTAAAGATCTTACTGGACTCTGCTATTTATCTGTCATGGTCAATAGTGGAATGGGTATTAAGGGGCTACCTGTGCTTTTCAGTGTAGTGGGAAGCTGCAGAGTTGTGGGGGGGGGGGGGGGTGGATTTTGAAGTGAATGATGAAGATATCTTTGATAAGTCACACTACCAGTGAAGAGGTGCTAGCAAAATCTGAGACCAAAAGAATTCTGATGACGAAGATCAGGAAGAGACAGTTGGAATTTCTTGGGCACGTAATAAGAAATCATGATTTAGAAAGCCTGATGCTGATGGGAAAGATCGATGGTTAAAGAGATTGAGGTAGACAAAGAACAATCTTTCTAAAGACCCTCACAAACTGCATGAATGTATCACCAAGGAGGAGGATCCACGCCTCTAGAGCAAGATTAACATGGGGGTCCATTGTCACTGATGCCCTCTTAGGGCAGGGTACCTCAAGAGAGAGAGGGGGTGGGGAGGATGGTAGGGAGTTGGAATTTGCTCAAACAATGACTGAAACACACTAATCTATTATCATTGCTTAGAAGGAGATACGCTGAGCAGCAAATCGCCTTAGCATCCTGGCATCCAATGCCAAACAGCTGCGAGACCACATTATAAGCTACAATGAACAAAGTGAACGTTTTTTCAAATTAAACTGCTGTCTACTCTAGCCTATTCCATTATATAGTAATTTTTAAAAGAACATTTATTTTTTCATCTGCTTCCCCCATCCAATTTGTAGTTAAAACTAATTTTTTTTTATAAGAACTTTTTAATTCGGTTCTCAAGAATGTATGTTCATATGCTACTAAGTTATACACACATGTTTACATCTACATATGGTTTATGAAGCCTTTGTGCCATTAAAGTACAATTACATTGATAATTCATGAGTTTACTCTATGTTTAGGAGGAGTATCACCTAAGTTCCATGAGAGTGTATTGTCCCATATATCATGCAGTTACTGCAAACCCTAACTGCATGGGACCTGTGAAAGGAATAAATCATCATATCAGTTTGGGGGTAAGGGAATTGAGGGTGCTCTTTTGGCCTTAGATTCCAGGGTTATTTACAGTTGAAAAGATGGAGAGGGGACCATTGAATTGGTGCTCAGGTTAGTTGAAAGTTTGAGTCAACATGGCCCAGGAGTGGGTTTCTGCACTGAGGAAGGGAATGACTTTTAAGTATAGAAAGGGTAGCCATGGGTAATATTGTCCATGTGATACATTTGGGTTTCCAAAGAATCTTTGATAAATTATCACTAAGCTGAAAACATGTGGAGTCAGGACAATAGATAACAATGGGTAATAATAATGGAATGGTTAACAAGCTGGCTACAAAACAGAAAACAGAGAGTAGGGGTTAAAGGTAGTTAATCAGATTGCCAAATGGTGGAAAGTGATGTTCCACAAGGATCAATGCTGGGACCCCAATTGCTATCATTTACACAAATGATTTGGACTCAGGAATCAGAAGTATGGGGCTGAATTTTATGGCCATCTTCCCCACCACCACCCAGGGGCAGGATGGTAGGCAGCAGGCGGGGGTTGGGGGATGTTAATGTTAATTACATGGGATGGGGTGGGGGGGGGGGGGGGTGGTGGTGGATGTAAAATCAGGTACTATGCCAGTGGAACCTTTCCGGGCGTCTACCCACCTTGCCCCCACTGCAATTTTACCAGTGGCGGTGGAGATGTTGCAAAGTCTGCTTGCCCTTGGGACAATTAAAGCCTTTAAGCGGCCAATTAATGGCCCCCTCCCACTGCTGCTGGAAGTTTACCCACAGCGGGTAGAAGGCTGGATGTCCAGATCGCCCAGTGAAACCTGGTGGGCTAGTGGCTGAGCCCCCTATGCCAATTAGAGGTGTCCCCAAGGTATTCCCCCTGCCCACATTTCCACCCGCACCCCAACCACCCCCTGACTGTGCTGTCCTATCCTTCCTGGTTCCCTGCGTAAAA
Organism: Carcharodon carcharias; assembly: GCF_017639515.1. NCBI lineage: Eukaryota > Metazoa > Chordata > Chondrichthyes > Lamniformes > Lamnidae > Carcharodon > Carcharodon carcharias. Next base: position 113,379,245 of record NC_054480.1, on the reverse strand, counting down.
TTCAGCCCACGGCTTCCAAATTTGTGGGTGACATCAAATTAGTGATTAATAAAGATGAGAACTGCAACAAGATACCGCAAGACATTAATAAACTTACAGAATGGGCATGCGATTGGCAAATAGGTTTCAGCATAGTTAAATGTGTGATTGTACATTTTGGCTGGAAGGATAAGGAGGTCATATATTCCTTGAAGTGTCTAAATTGGGGAAGAGGAACCCAGGGTGTACAGGTTCACAAATCATTAAAAACAGCAATGCAGAATAATAAGGCTGATAAAAAAGAAGGTCCTGGGCTTCATTTTTAGGGAGATGGAATTGAAAAGCTGACAAGTTATGTTAAACTTGTATAGAACCTTGGTTAGCCCACACTTGGAGTGTAATGAACAGCTCTGATCTCCATAATAGTAAAAGCTATTGAGGCACTTGGAGAAGCTGCAAAAACGCCTTACTGGAATGATACCAGAACTAAGAGGCGATACCAATCAGGCCAGATTGAACTGGCTGGGGCTCTTTTCACTTTTCTAGAAAAGTGAAGATTGAGGTGTGACCTGATAAGTAAAGGTTTTTAAAATTATGAAGGGTTTGATGGGGTCGACATCAAAAAGATGTTTTCACCGACGGCTGAGATTAAAAGTAAGGGGCATAAATATCGTCACCAACAAATCCAATTGGTAATTCAGGAGAAACTTCTTTACTCAGGGATGGTTAGAATATGAAACTTGTTACCAGAAGGAGCAGTTGAGATGAAGTGAGTAGATTTATTTAAGGGGAAGCTCAATAAACACAAGAGGGAGAAAGGAATAAAAGGATATGTTAGTGGGACTAGATGAAGAAGGACAGAAGAAACGTTACGTGGAGCATTAACATCAGTATTGACCTGTTGGGCTGAATAGCCTGTTACTGTGCTATAAAAACTTCTTAACTTTTAAAGATACTTTCAAATTAATTAAACAAATGGATCCTGAGATAATTTGTTTCAGTGAATTAAGGAAGTGAAGATTGCTGGCACCACATTATAGAACATGTCTTTGCCCATCTAATAGAAAAAGGCTGCCAACGACAAATAACTTGGTCAACGGAACTTGAAAGCAGAGCACCACACTTTAGGGAAGCGAAACTCATCTGTGGCTGATTAAGAGTCAATTTTAAAAAAAGAAATGAAAGAATTTGAATGATACATTATTTAGTGGAATGGCACCTGTACTGTTGAGACTAATGTCTCAACTCACAAGGCAATAAACATAAATCTCACTGGTTGAATGTATGTAGATGAACAGATGGTTGACAGTCTGTTGCAGGATGTAACACAATTGCGAAGTGGAATGCAACTTAGAAGCCAAGGAAGCAAAGCTTAAACAGTTTCCAAGCATCTAAAATCCAACATTGTCTTAATGTGCTCACCTAACTCTTTATATGTAATAATAGAACTCCCTCATCATTGCTCAGAGTAAATTAGAGGATAAGGGTGCGTTTAGTTATCCTGTTAGGAAAGATTTAATATTTTATCTATGTATGCATTTAGACACTGTATTTGAATACTTCCTCATTGAGAAAAAAATTAATGTCAGTTAAAAGTAATTTCAAACCGAATTTTTCAAAAAGAATGTAAATCTTTTGAAAAGAATTTTAAGTTTGTTTTCAGTGAAGCGCCTTGAGATGATGTATTATGCTAAATGCACTGTATAAATATAAGTTGTTTTTGCTGCATTTATAGCAATTGGGGTGTAAATGATACACAGTAAGAGTAACAGAAGTAATGTGCTGCCGACAGGAATTATGGAAGGTTTTTGATAAATTAGAAACACACAAAGTAATTCTTTGGATCAGCAGTTTGCCAGTCTAGGACAGGTGTCAGCAAAGCTTGTTTTTAAATCTGAAGAGCCTTTTTAAAAGAAATTGCCTAAACTATAAACTATTGGGAGCCTCAAGAGGAAAATTTGTTTTTTTGCAAACCTAACATTGCAAATTGCCAAGTGTTGCTGATAGAATGCATATACCGCATAAAAGACAAATCAAATGCATGCATTGAATGTATTTATTAATAGTGAAAAAACTAAATTCGAAAAGACCTTACTCTGAATTATCATATTTATTTGACGTTTTTGCATTTAAAAAAAAATTCTTCTTTGTATCTCAATGATTTGGATGAGGGAACCAAATGTAATATTTCCAAATTTGCTGGTGACATGGAACTTGGTGAAAATGTGAGCGATGAGGAGGGTGTTGAGAGGTTTCAAGGAAATTTAGACAGGTTGAGTGAATGGGCAAATATGTGGCAGATGCAGTATAACATGGAAAAGTGTGAAGTTATCCATTTCAGAAGGAAAAACAGAACAGTGGAGTATTATTTAAATGGTGATAGATTTGGAAATATTGATGTACAAAGGGACCTGGGTGTCCTTGCACACCAATCACTGAAAGCAAGCATGCAGGTGCAGCAAGCAGTTAACGAAGACAAATGGTATATAGGCCTTCATTGTGAGAGGACTTGAATACAGGAGCAAGGATGTCTTACTGCAGCTTGGTGAGACCACACCTGGAATATTGTGTGCAGTTTTAGTCACCTTACCTAAGAAAGCATACACTTGCCATAGAGGAAGTGCAGCGAAGGTTCTCCAGACTGATTCCTGGGATGGCAGGATTGTCGCATGAGGAGAGACTGGGCTGACTAGGCCCATATTCACTGTGGTTTAGAAGAATGAGAGGGGATCTTATTGAAACGTATAAAATTCTGACAGGGATGGACAGACTGGATGCAGGGATGATGTTTCTTCTGGCTAGGGGTAGTAGAACCAGGGGTCACAGTATCTGGATATGGGGCAGGCCATTTCGGATTGAGAGGAGGAGAAACTTCTTCACTCAGAGGGTGGTGAATCTATGGAATTCTCTACCACAGAGGGCTGTGGAGGCCAAGCCACTGAATATATTTAAGAAGGAAATAGATAGATTTCTGGACTCTAAAGATATCAAGGGGTATGGGGAGAGAGCAGGAGTATAGTGTTGAGATAAAGATCAGCCATGATCATATTCAATGGCAGAGCAGGCTCGAAGTGCCGAATGACCTACCCCTGCTCTTATTTTCTATGTTTCTATGTTTCTATCTCCAATACATGCATATTATCTATTAGCATGTTCAAAAAGAAAATGTGAAAATGGTGAACCATATTCATTTAATGGAAAAGCAGCACGTTTCCACTTTAAGTAAAAGAGTAAGAAGAAATTTGCATGTAAAATTGAAAATGATTTTGCCTTTGTGTTTTTATAATAGATCTTGTAATAAATGAAATTATTTTTGCTATAATTTTGTCAGTAAAGTCATCTTTAAAACAAACCAAACTTAGAATCAGGACAATTTTTTTTCAGCTATTGATTCTTGCAGTTCAAACAAAAATTTCTATTAGCACATTTAGAATAATTCATCATCTCAGCTGTATTAGGAACAATAAGGTCACAACCATAAAACCTCCTCCTTGAACCAAGGACATTATCTGGTGTAGATCCTACACTTGAATAGGTTTTTTTCAAATGACAACGATGTTTTTTGTTAAAATAATCATTTGAACCTGTAAAGTTCAGCATAATGATGAACTTTGCATCTCCACAATAAAAACACAGCTCTTACCTTTCTTGACTTTTGCTCAAGGTTTCCTCATAAGAATGTGATCCAACTGAAATAGGTTGGGAGCTGCAAATGGGATGTTACAGCATCGCATGTGACTCCAGAGCTGCAGGTTGCTGATCCCTGGCCGAGGATTTCTACATCTGTGTTGAGAATCCATTAATCTGATATTTCAAACATGTAAGAAGCATTTAAGCAAATCACACGTACAATAAATTACACCACATCATCTGACAGGAAGAAAATAATAAGGATAAGGAATTAATGTGACTGTCACCCATGGAAAATCTGTAAATGTGAATGACCAAAGGAAATGCTCACAAATATCTTTACAATGTTGTTACACACAATGTCTAGAGCTGATCTTAATAGTCATTACCCAGCATCCATTGAATTGCATGTGTGTATTAGGAATGTGTGAGCTTCTGCAATGATTAAATGCCCAGGCCTCAGGCTGATATACTTAATAAGCTTGTTCAAACCATCGACTACCAAAATAAGTTCTCAGAAACTGAAGGATCTATGATTATCAGATTAGATTCTGGGAAATTAAAGACATGACTTGCAAGCAAGTTGTTGATGTTGCAAAATCTCAAATATTGGCAGATCTTGCACGGTTATTGCTCCTGGGAAGTCAGGCATCTGATAGGAAGATTAAGATAGGATCTTTTAGGAGGGGCAGTGGCGTAGCAGTATTGTCACTGGACTATTAATGCTCTGGGGAACCAGGTTCTAATCCCACCATGACAGATGGTGAAATTTGAGTTCAATAAAAATATTCTGGAATTAAGAGGCTAATGGTGACCATGAATTGATTGTCATAAAAACCCACCAGGTTCATTAATGTTCTTTAGGGAAGAAAATCTGCTGTCCTCACCTGGTCTGGTCTACATGCAACTGTTAAGTTCCCTCTGAAATGGCCTAGCAAGCCACTCAGTTCTCAAGGGTAATTAAGGATGGGCAATAAATGTTGGCCTAGCCTGTGACACCCACTTCCCATGAATGAATTAAAAAAAGGGGCATTGTTTTTCCCTGTCCCTTTAAGGGACCATTGCTAAATTAGTGAGATTGATTCTCAGTTTTTGATGGTTGGAGAAATGGCACCTTGATATTTTGACTTTTAGATTTATCGGTAATGATTCCCAAGGGATCCATCCCCAGTCTGCTTATCTTCTTGTGGAAGCAGCACCAGCAATGTCTATTTCAATAGAGCCATAGGAAACAGGTAAGTGCCTGGAAACACACACGATAATATTCTACCCATCAACTAAGCTTTAGCCTGACCCATCTGTCTCAACAGCTGGATATCAGCTCATTGCTGATTTCACCAATATTTTTCAATCTTAGACTTTAAATCTAGTTTTACATGTGCATTGTCTCCTTTATAATTAAAGCACCACTGTCCTGATCGACCAAACTGCCTAAATAGCTTAATTTCTCTGTCTGTAAACACAAGCGCATTTTGCTGCTGCTCTGATCCTGGGAATATCCTTCCGTTTCCCCTTTTCTCTCCCTTTGCCTCTTTTCTCTTTGCCTCACCCTGCCACCATGCCTCCTTTCTTTTCGCTGCTCGAGCTCAAACCTAACAAACCTCCTTGGCCTACACCACCTCACCAAATGTCACCCCAAGTTTCTCGTTGAGATATCTTCTTTGCTTTCCTCCCTCAGCCTTTGCACAGAACAATATCACATCGTTAGTGATTTCAACCTCCATCTCACTTCTTCACGCTCTCTCTCTCTTGCCTGAGCTCACTGCTCTTCTTTCCTCTCTTTATCTCCTCCTCATTATAAATTCTCCTACCTAGATACACGGCCATTCCCTTGGTCTTAGACCGTAAGACCATAAGATATAGGAGCAGAAATTAGGCCATTCAGCCCATCGAGTCTGCTCCGCCATTCAATCATGGCTGTTAAGTTTCTCAACCCCATTCTCCCGCCTTCTCCCCGTAACCTTTGATCCCCTTACCAATCAAGAATCTATCTATCTCCTTGTCAGAAATTTCCTCCAACTAAATATTGGGAAGGTTGAAGCCTTCTTTGGTCCCTGCCGGAACCTTGTTCTGATGCTACTATTCTGTCTCTGGTAGCTGTCCTGAGTAAGAACTGGTAGTAAGCTTGGTGTTGTGTTTGAAATGAGTTTTTGACCACAGATCTGCACTATCATCAAGACTGCCTGTTCCCAACTCCCAAAAATCGCTTGACTCCAACTATGCATCAGCTAACCTGTTGCTGAAACCCTCATCCATACCTGTGTTCCCTCTAAACTTGACCATTCCTAACCAGTCTCACATCTTTCAACCTATGTAAGCTGGTGCTCATTGTAAACTCTGCTGCCAGTTTCTTAACGTGTTCCAAATCTTGTACATGCTTCACCTCAGTATTTGTTGAGCTTCGCTGGCTTCCCAACTGATGTCTCAGTTTTAAAATCCTCACCCTAGTTTTCCAATCCCTTAATGGCTTTGTCCCTCCCTATCTTTGTATCCTCCTCCAACCCTAGAAGCCTTTGAAATCTCTGTGCTCTTCCAATTTGAGCCTTTTGTTCATCCCCAATTTTAATTACTTCACCCTTGTCGACTATTTTTTCAACTGCCTTGGCCCAAGGCTCTGGAATTCCCTTCGTGAACCAATCTGCCTCTCTACCTCTCTCTCCTCTTTTAAGATGCCAGATTGCAATACCTAACACACATGATTATGAAGCTGGATCACAGTGTCAAATGGTTAAATGGTGGGCAGTAAGTGATTTGGGTTCTGCTTATGGAATAAACTGATGACACTGAGCTCCAGATAATACAAATGTGTGGGCCTGAAATTTCTAACAAGAGCTTTACATTGTATATAACCCATGCTGTATCTGATCTGGGAGCATTTGATGAGCAAGTGTATAGGGAGCTTTACGCTGGGCAGCATTTAATGCCCTCCCCCAAGGTGAGTTTGGAGTTGATGGGGGCATTTAATCAGGGAGGAGGGTGCCAGATAGAGACTCTGCTACTTTCCTGCCGCTGCTCGATTAAATCTGAGGTGGAAAGCTTGTGCCCCGCCACCAATTGTGTTCCTTAAGTGGGCAATTAATAATGCCTACTTAAGAGCCTCATCCCACCGCAGCTGGTATTCAACCAACAGTGGGTGGGGGAGTCACCATGCGGGGAATCCTGCACTCTCCCAAGGTGGGGGCCAGCCTCAAAGGGAACTTTAGTCTGTATCTACCCTGTGCTGCACCTGATCTGGGATTGTTTGATGTGACAGTGTAGTGGAAGCTTTATCTGTATTTAACCCAAGCTGTACCTGTCCTGGGAGTGGCCAATGGCACAATGTAGATGGAGTTTTTTCAGCATCTAACCTGTGCCGTGGTTGACCTGGGAGTATTTGATGCCAACACCGGTGTGTGAAATAAGAAAGCAAGCCAGCCTCAAGCACCAACATCCCTCGATTTGATAAACATAGCAAGAAAGCTAAAATATGAGTATTTTAGAAGAAATCCATTATTATGAAATTTCCATTTTACTTTTGTCCTTTCAGTAAAAGTTTAAGTTAAGTATAGAGCTTGAGTTTGAGCCCTTGGGTTCAGTGATTGAGGTGCTGGATTATAATAAGGGACTTTCACGCTGAACTAGAAAATTCACTCAAAATAATAGGCAATTTAAAAAACAATTTTTGTAACATTTTGAGTGGCAATTTTGACCATACAAAAGGAAATCTATGGGACCTAATTTCCCCCTTCCCTGGTCCCAAGGTCCAACCTCCCCTTCCTAAAATTGCTTACTTTACTAAAGGGAGCCCTTACTCCCAGGTTTGCTATGAAAGAGATATGGTGAGAAGGTTAGTGGGTAAGACTGAACTACCATAAAGGACCATACCTGTTGAACTCTACCTGTCCCTAAACAGCAACAGCAATTTGCATTTATGCAGAGCCTCCTGGCTCCAGACTAAAGGACCAACACTTGAAGAAGGCCAGGAGGCCCTCCTGCCTTCCTGGTTGCAGGAGCCTCCACAAGCTGCAATGTAGAGGGGCACCCTCACTGCCAACCCCCATCCCCCTCACCCCTCCCACCCAGAGTGGCAGCCTGACTGCAAAAGCTGTTTCTAAATTTAAGAGTAAAAAATGTTGGAGCAAGAAGGTGCTTCCATTTTGAACCACCCTCTCTCTTCCTTACCCTCTACTTCAGCCTGCTTCTCCTTTCAAGCTGGATGGCTTCAGATTGGCCCTTCAGTTTTGAGAGTCACCTTCTGCCTTTAATTGGGCGTCAAGCCTGGCTCCAGGCCCACTTAAAAACCGGGGCCAGTGAGCGTTTCCCCCTGGCTGCAGGTTTAGAGCCTGGAAACTATGGGACCTCTGTTTCCCATCCTTGGAGGGAAAATCCTGCCCTCAGTATTGAGAGGCCAGTGAACCAGGGGAGGGGGAAATCACAGCCAATTCAGCTCCCACTGACTTCGGAATACAGGGACTTTCCGGCAGGGTTTTTTGGATGGTAATATGGATGGGAAATCTTGGCTCTTCCGCCATCCTTCCCTCCACCGCATGTAGACATCAACATCCTCCCCCAACACAGTGCATGACGCATGCAGCTTTTGGGTGAACGAATTCTCCAGCCTCCCTTTGTACTGTGAATGTTTCGCTTTTTCAAGACCAGCCTTGTTATTGGTTGCTACATACCCAGATTACACCATTCCTTTTGTTATCTCACAAATAATCCCTTTGAGCTCTAAAAATAATGATGAAGACGGAGCTTGGTGGTTTTTAAAAATCAAATTACAACAAAAATACTGCAAACTGAATTTTAGGAATATGCAATCATATGTAGAAATCATTTGAACTGAATTTTTTTTGCCATTGCTGTGCTTTGAGTAGTCCTATTCAAACTGAAATAACATGATATTGAGGAATGTTTGTATGTCACTCTGCAGCATGTGTCTGAATCTATCAGATGTGTGAAGACAGTGCTCCCTTCTGGTAACTCGAGCTTCCTGCAAGACTTCAGCCAGTAAAACAGCATTCGTCATTTAGAATGGAAGAGAGGTTTTGCCAATTATCGGATAGTTTTCCAACACTGCAGTGGTATTATTTGAACATGGATCTCTTTATCTGGACTCCCACCATCTGCAAACTTGAGGTCAACCTAAACTCTGCTGCCTGTGTCTAAACTTGCACCACATTATGTTCACCTATCACCTATGTGCTCGCTGGCCTACCATTGGCTCCCAGTCAAACAATGTCTTCATCTTAAAATTTGCATCCTTGTTTTCAAATCCCTCCAAGACCTTGCCCCTCCCTATCTCTGTAATCTCCTCCAACCCCGCAAACCTCCGAGATATCTGCACTCCTCTAATTCTGGCCTCTTGTGCAGTCCCAATTATAATTGTTCCACCATTGGTGGCTGTGCCTGCAGCTGCCTAGGCCTGAAGCTCTGGAATTCCCTCTCTACATATCTCTGTTCCTCTACCTCTCTTTTCTCTTTTAAGACATTCCTTAAAACCTACCTCCTTTGACCAAGCTTTTGGACATTGACCTAATATCTCCTTGAATGGCTTGGTGTTATACCTCGTTTTATAATGTGCCTTGGGAAGTTTCATTACATTAAAGGGGCAAATAAACATAAGTTGTTGTTGTTAACCTCTTTCAGTGCCTACAATCCACAGACTTATAAAATCCAAATTTATCTTCAGCAAACCACTCATTCCTGATTTATTTAATCACTTTTCAGCCTTGATGCCATGTGGCATTGTGGTTTAACCCTTGATCTGTGTTGCACCCCAAAATTTATCACTGATTTGTATGAAAACTTTAGTTAGAAGATGGTTATATCGATGATGTTTCTATTGAATCAATATAAGACACTTGGTGTTTCTTATTGTTATATTTGTATTTGTAGATTTGAGGAATGAGTTTTAGCTTTAATGTTTAAGTTTGATTTGTATTTTTGTATTTGTGTTAAGAAAGGTCGAATTGAGTTTTTGTTTCACTTTAAAAGGTGCCTACATTTCTAATGAGTTTTATGACTGTGGCAGCTAAGTTAAACAAACAAGAATAGGGAACCTGGGCTGTTGCCTAGCAACAGGGGCCCAGAGAGGCAGGTTCCTTCCACAGGCACGCAGAAAACTAAAGAAACAGCAGTTCTGAGTCCAGTTTGAAGACAGCTGCCAAAAGAAGCCATCTAGAAGGGACAGATGACCAATCCCAGGCTAAAATTGGTTGAAAGTAGCTGCGAGAGAGAGACTTGAGTAAATGGGGTAGATAGCAAGTCCCAAGCAAAAGAAAATACTCTAAAATCCAGGGGAGTGGAACAGGAGAAGGTCCCAAAAAGACCTTCTTGTCAAAGGAAGAACAGGAGCCTGGAAAAGGTACTGTTAAGTAAAGTTAAGAGTGAGGGGCAGAGGGAAAGATTCCAAACTTCAGATTTAAAGAGACAAAAGCTGCAGAAAGCAGATTTAAAGTGAGAACAGCTTGCAAGAGGCCAGAGGTCCAAAGAGACAACTGAAGTTCTGTAACTCTTTGCCATAGGCAAAGTATACGAGTTCATTAGCTGACTCTGGTGACTCTGCTCAGTAGCCACTCTCCACGTATAAAACAAACAAATAAAAGTTAGGATCAGGTCTGTTCGGTGGTAACCTCGGCTGGGGATCATAACAAGTTGATACTGTAGGAACAACACAAGACATTTTTTTTACTCAAATATTATCCTTGAATTTTTCTCTTGTGTTCTTTCTTCGATTGGTTTATTCATCTCACTATAATACAAAAAGTTAATTATTTTATTCAGGGCTTGGTGATACGCAATAACATTTGCACATAACAGGGAAATGTCATGTTATCAAACGTCATATAATTTTGGCTGCATTTCCTGCCAACACCAGGCATGCGCAGTTCAAGTGTTTTGCTCTGTGAAATCATTTGCAGTGTCAGTGTAGGCAGCGGCCAGGACCAACGATGGTGCAGCTCAAATCATCACGGTTGGGCGGTGTCATTCTTTTACATGGAAAAGAGAAACAGAATGGAGCAACGGCATTGGGTGCTCTGCGGTGTGACTGAACTCCTGACTACCTACAAGACACAAGTTAGCTGTGTGAAGGAATGCTCCTCACTTGCCTGGGTGGGTGCAGCTGTAAAAGCACACAAAAGGCTTAGCAACATCCAATACAAAGTTAGGTTCAATTGATCAGCAACCCAACCACTTCAAACACCCAGTCACCTGGTGGCACACCATGGCTGCAGTGTGTGCTACTTACAGGATGCATTGCAGCAACTCACTAAGGCTCCTTTGCAGCACTTCCCAAATCCATGATCTCTAAATCCTGAATGATTTTAAAAGGAAATTGGGTGGGCTGTTGAGCAAAATAAACTTGCAAGGCTACGGGGACAGAGCCGGGGGAATGAGACTGGCTGGATTGCTCTGCAGGGAGCTGGCATGGGCCCAATGGGCTGGGTAGCCTTTGCCTGTGCTGTAATTACTATATGATTCTCTATGAAACAGGCTTCCAAGGCATTGTTCCCAGCTGCAGTATATCCGATCCACAGGACACCCTGTCGTAATTCAGCATGCTCATCAGCACCCGGACGCCTCCCTGTGCTTCCGAAGAGACAAGGACATCCCTCTGTTTTATTGCAGAGAGTGGGGGAAGGAACAGGCAATAAGGGATAGTGAATTAAACTCCTCCAGAGCTGAGTGGCTTGGACTTATTATTTGAACAATCCTGAATATGGCTGCATCAAAGAACTAGCCATTAACTTCACGCTCCCCCTTGCAAATTGCAGAAACGCCCCAAGTAATGTTTTCTGTGAAGTTCAGGAGGCTGCAACGAAGACAAAAAACCAGCAGCCATTAAGAGCAAGAAACTGTAGCACACGCACACAAATTGTTAACAGTCCCATATATTCAGGACCACTGGGAGCAGCAGAGTGACGTCTGCATGGACCCGTGCACATGAGCAGAAAGCCATTTTGCGTTTGCAGGAGGCACAGTGTGTAATTTAATCATCATGGATAGTGTCATATGATTGCCCTGTGATCAAATATCACATGATCAAATCTCCAGGAATGCATCAAAGCAGAATTGGCAACTTTGGAGAATGCACAAAAGCTGCACCAACCCTTGCAAGTTAGTTATCAATGGCAAAGGATAATGGCAGTTTACACACTATTAATACAACCTCTGTTCTCTGAATGGAATGACGTGATCTGTAAGCTGGGTGAGGGTCACTGCCATCTGGTGGCCAGAGAACATGTGGCAGAAAGCCTCATGTAACAAAAATTAAAAAAAACAGGCTTCATAGATGCTGTTGACCGTGGCATTCAAGTGAAGTATCTTCCACATTAAAGATGCTCTTCAATGCAAGTTGTTCTAAATTGAACATTTAAGATAATATGTTAAAATAATTTTATCACAAGGTAGTTGCACATGTTCAAAGGTTTGGTGAAAGTTTTGGGTTTTAAGCAGAGTCTTAAAGGAGGAATGGGTGATGATGAAGGCGGAAGGTTCAGAGAGGGAACTCCAGAGACTGGGGCTTAGGTGATTGAACACATAGCTACCAGTGGTATGTGAAAGAAAGGGAGGGTGCACAAAGTCAGAGGAAGAGAAATGTTTTCAGAGGGTTTTGTTGGGTTGGAGGAGGTAACAGAGATAAGGAGGGATGAGGCACTTACAGGATTTAAACATAAGGATGAGGATTTTAAACTTGAGCCATTGGGGGACTGGGAGCTATCATAGGTCCATTAGGACAGGAGTGATGCGTGAACCGGATTCAGTGTGGAACAGGACACAGGCAGCAGTGTTTAGGACAGCTGAGGTTTATGGAGTTTGGAAGCCGGGAGGCTGATCAGGAGAGCATTGGAATATCGAGTCCAGAGATGACAAAGACATGATTGAAAGTTTCAACTGCAGATGGACTGAGGAAGGGTGGAGATGAGTGATGTTACGGATGTGGAAAGAGGTGGTCTTTGTGAAGGAGTGTGCGTGTCGCTGGTGAGCAGCCTATGGGCTGCACGCGGCCCATCAGGGTTCTGATTGCAGCCTGCGAGACATTTTGTCGCCTGTTACTGATGCGCAGGGTCGCGGCTGCTGCAGTTCACTCTGCTCACCCCACGAATTGTGGGTACACAGCGCAGTTAGCAGAATGACCCTGTCCCGGGAGACCTTCGTAGTTATGATACCAGTGGGCATGGCAGGTTGCGCTTTTTGATGTTACTTTTGGCAGTAACCCAGAGTTAGAAGGTGAAAACTGGATTTTGGATGTGGTTTTTCTTGCTGATATCACTGGTCATCGGAACACATTGAATGAGTCATTGGAGGGGGAAAATATCACCTCTTGCCCAAACTAGATGCTAATGTCAGACAATTCATACTATACCTGCAGTTAATGTCCACTCAGTTACCTTCGTTACCTTCATGCGACTACACTTACTTCCCAAATTTGAAAAAATTGCTGGAAAAGCACTCTGAGCAATGAAATTAATATGATCCATCAGTTCACATACAAGTGCTGTCTACACTGTCAGAGCGTTTGGAGAGCTGCCTTTCTTCTCTGAGTGATTTGAAGACCTTCCTCTCATTGGTCTCAAATCCATTTGAATTTGATTGGAGAAAATGTGGCTTGGGGTTGATAAAAGGAAGTTTGAGGAGGAATTAATTCATGTTCGAGTCGTGGATGAAGATGAAATTAACCAGCTAAAGAGAAAAGGTATTCGAGAATTTTGGTTGAATATCCCTGGTCCAGTTCTCCGGCATTGCATTGCAAAGCTGATGTCAATCTTTGGATCAACATCCACGTGCGAGCAGACTTTTTCTGCTATGTGACACATAAAATGCAAAGAACATGACAGGCTATTGGTTGGAAGCCTCAGTGCTGAACTGCGCAGTGTCTGCACATCCCTGAGTCTGAATCTAAGGTTTGTGGAGGGCAGATCCAACCAGAAGAGGTGCTGAGTATAATGTAGGAAAGGCAAGCGTAAATTTTTTTTTGTTTTTTGCCATTTGAAGTTGATGACAGTTCGATGAATATATGAATAATTAAGCATTTTCTGTAACTCATTATGAAATATTTGACATGTAGTCAATGTATTTAATCTTACTCATGGGGTCATGGTTAGTGCACATGCCCGATTTCAATCTTGCGGCCCACTGAGATGAAGGAGAGCCAGTCATGCAGCCTGCTCACGAGCCTAGGTTGCCCATCACTGGTGTTTGGAGTCGGAAGCTCAATGTGGAGTCAGATAGGATGCTGGAGTTACAAAGCATCTGCTTCCACATGAGGCAGTGGCTGGTCAGCAAGGTCGTTCCAAAGGAATCGAGTTTGCAAGGAGGGCAAAAACGTTGGATCTTCCATATGTTTAACAAAAGGAAATTAATTTTATAGTGTAAAAAACAATTTGCTTTGGAAAATATGCCAATTAATTCTGATTAATCTTATGCACAGCAGTGAATGTAACTTTCTGGAAAGCACATGGGTGGATCTGTGAATGGGGAAACATATGTATTGCGGCAAATGTGTCTGCCCTCTAATGTGCGGCATAAAACATCGCCTCATAAAACTAATGGAGGCTGCTCGTTTCTCAGCTGATCAAATCCAGAAAAAGCTTGGGATTCATGGAATTCTCCCCCAATGAGGTCAGCGCCTGTGCAACTTCCAGTGAGATCCAGTGTCTATGGAACTGTATCCCAGTGAGTGCCAGTGTCTGTGCAACTGTACCCCAGTGAGTGCCAGTGTCTGTGGAACTGTACCCCAGTGAACGACAGTGTCTGTATAACTTCCAGTGAGAGTCAGCGCCTGTGGAGCTGCACCCCACGGAGAGCCAGTGACTATAGAACTGTACCCCAGTGAGAGTTAGTCTATAGAACTGTACACCAGTTAGAGTCAGTGTCTCCAGAACTATACCCCAGTGAGTGTCAGTTCATAGAACTGTACGCCAGTGAGAGTTGTGTCTATGGAACTGTACCCCAGTGAGACTCAGTACCTGTGCAACTTCCAGTGAGAGCCAGTGTCAGTGGAACTGTACCACAGTGAGTAACGTTGTCTATGGAACTGTACCCCAGTGAATGACAGTGTCTGTATAACTTCCAGTGAGAGTCAGCATCTGTGGAGCTGTACCCCACTGAGAGCCAGTGTCTATAGAACTGTGCCCCAGTGAGACTCAGTCCATAGAACTGTAGGCTAGTGAGAGTCAGTGTCTATGGAACTGTACCCCAATGAGAGTTAATGTCTATGGAGCTGATTCCAGTGAGAGCCAGTGTCTGTGGAAAAGTACCCCCGTGAGAGCCAGTGCCTGTGGAACTGTACCCCAGTGAGAGCCAGTATCAATGAAACAGTACCCCATTGAGAGTCAGTGTCTATGGAACCGTCCCACAGTGAGAGTTAATGTCTATGGAGCTGTTCCCAGTGAGAGCCAGTGCCTGTGGAAAAGTACCCTAGTGAGAGCCAGTGCCTGTGGAACTGTACCCCAGTGAGAGTCAGTTTCTGTGGAACTGTATCCCAGTGAGAGTCAGGGTCTACGGACCTGTGTCCCAGTGAGAGTCAGTTTCTCTGGTACTGTCTAAGGAACTGTACCCCATTGAGACCCAGTGTCTATGGAACTGTACCCCAGTGAGAGTCAGGGTCTATGGACCTGTATCCCATTGAGTGCCAGTGTCTATGGAACTATACCCCACTGAGAGTCAGTTTCTATGGAACCGTCCCCCGGTGAGAGTTAATGTCTATGGAACTGTACCCCAGTGAGAGTTAATGTCTATGGAGCTGTTCCCAGTGAGAGCCAGTTCCTGTGGAAAAATACCCCAGTGAGAGTCAGTGTCAGTTGAACTGTACCCCAGTGAGGGTTAATGTCTATGGAGCAGTTCCCAGTGAGAGCCAGTGATTATGGAAAAGTACCCCAGTGAGAGTCAGTGCCTGTGGAAATGTACCCCAGTGAGAGCCAGTGTCTATGGAACTGTACCCCATTGAGAGCCCAATTTCTATGGAACCATCCCCCCAGTGAGAGTTAATGTCTATGGAGCTGTTCCCAGTGAGAGCCAGTACCTGTGGTAAAGTACCCCAGTGAGAGTCAGTGTCTATGGAACTGTACCCCAGTGAGAGTTAATGTCTATGGAGCTGTTCCCAGTGAGAGCCAGTTCCTGTGGAAAAATACCCCAGTGAGAGTCAGTACCTGTTCAACTTCCAGTGAGAATCAGTGTCTGTGGAACTGTACCCCAATGAGTGACATTGTCTGTGGAACTGTACCCCAGTGAATGACAGTGTCTGTATAACTTCCAATGAGAGTCAGTGTCTGTGGAGCTGCACCCCACCGAGAGCCAGTGTCTATAGAACTATACCTCAGTGAGACTCAGTCCATAGAACTGTAGGCTAGTGAGAGTCAGTGTCTATGGAACTGTACCCCAGAGAGGGTTAATGTCTATGGAACTGTATCCCATTGAGAGTCAGTTTCTATGGAACCGTCCCCCGGTGAGAGTTAATGTCTATGGAGCTGTTCCCAGTGAGAGCCAGTACCTGTGGTAAAGTACCCCAGTGAGAGTCAGTATCTATGGAACTGTACCCCAGTGAGAGTTAATGTCTATGGAGCTGTTCCCAGTGAGAGCCAGTGCCTGTGGTTCTGTATCCCAGTGAGAGTCAGTGTCTATGGAACCGTCCCCCAGTGAGAGTTAATGTCTATGGAGCTGTTCCCAGTGAGAGCCAGTACCTGTGGTAAAGTACCCCAGTGAGAGTCAGTGTCTATGGAACTGTACCCCAGTGAGAGTTAATGTCTATGGAGCTGTTCCCAGTGAGAGCCAATGCCTGTGGAACTGTATCCCAATGAGAGTCAGTGTCTGTGGAACTGTACCCCATTGAGAGTCAGTGTCTATGGAACTGTCCCCCAGGGAGAGTTAATGTCTATGGAACTGTACCCCAGTGAGAGTTAATGTCTATGGAGCTGTTCCCAGTGAGAGCCAGTACCTGTGGAAAAATACCCCAGTGAGAG
Source organism: Carcharodon carcharias (assembly GCF_017639515.1). Classification (NCBI taxonomy): domain Eukaryota; kingdom Metazoa; phylum Chordata; class Chondrichthyes; order Lamniformes; family Lamnidae; genus Carcharodon; species Carcharodon carcharias. The sequence goes on along the minus strand of NC_054480.1, from coordinate 113,362,692 downwards.
TCAGTGTCAGTTGAACTGTACCCCAGTGAGGGTTAATGTCTATGGAGCAGTTCCCAGTGAGAGCCAGTGATTATGGAAAAGTACCCCAGTGAGAGTCAGTGCCTGTGGAAATGTACCCCAGTGAGAGCCAGTGTCTATGGAACTGTACCCCATTGAGAGTCAATTTCTATGGAACTGTCCCCCCAGTGAGAGTTAATGTCTATGGAGCTGTTCCCAGTGAGAGCCAGTACCTGTGGTAAAGTACCCCAGTGAGAGTCAGTGTCTATGGAACTGTACCCCAGTGAGAGTTAATGTCTATGGAGCTGTTCCCAGTGAGAGCCAGTTCCTGTGGAAAAGTACCCCAATGAGAGTCAGTACCTGTTCAACTTCCAGTGAGAATCAGTGTCTGTGGAACTGTACCCCAATGAGTGACATTGTCTGTGGAACTGTACCCCAGTGAATGACAGTGTCTGTATAACTTCCAGTGAGAGACAGTGTCTGTGGAGCTGCACCCCACCGAGAGCCAGTGTCTATAGAACTGTACCTCAGTGAGACTCAGTCCATAGAACTGTAGGCTAGTGAGAGTCAGTGTCTATGGAACTGTACACCAGAGAGGGTTAATGTCTATGGAACTATACCCCATTGAGAGTCAGTTTCTATGGAACCGTCCCCCGGTGAGAGTTAATGTCTATGGAGCTGTTCCCAGTGAGAGCCAGTGCCTGTGGAACTGTATCCCAGTGAGAGTCAGGGTCTGTGGACCTGTATCCCAGTGAGAGTCAGTTTCTCTGGTACTGTCTAAGGAACTGTACCCCATTGAGACCCAGTGTCTATGGAACTGTACCCCAGTGAGAGTCAGGGTCTATGGACCTGTATCCCATTGAGTGCCAGTGTCTATGGAACTATACCCCATTGAGAGTCAGTTTCTATGGAACCGTCCCCCGGTGAGAGTTAATGTCTATGGAACTGTACCCCAGTGAGAGTTAATGTCTATGGAGCTGTTCCCAGTGAGAGCCAGTGCCTGTGGAACTGTATCCCAGTGAGAGTCAGGGTCTGTTGACATGTATCCCAGTGAGAGTCAGTTTCTCTGGTACTGTCTAAGGAACTGTACCCCATTGAGACCCAGTGTCTATGGAACTGTACCCCAGTGAGAGTCAGGGTCTATGGACCTGTATCCCATTGAGTGCCAGTGTCTATGGAACAGTACCCCAATGAGAGTCAGTTTCTATGGAACCGTCCCCCCAGTGAGAGTTAATGTCTATGGAACTGTTCCCAGTGAGATCCAGTACTTGTGGTAAAGTACTCCAGTGAGAGTCAGTGTCTATGGAACTGTACCCCAGTGAGAGTTAATGTCTATGGAGCTGTTCCCAGTGAGATCCAGTACCTGTGGTAAAGTACCCCAGTAAGAGTCAGTGTCTATGGAACTGTACCCCAGTGAGTGTTAATGTCTATGGAGCTGTTCCCAGTGAGAGCCAGTGCCTGTGGAACTGTATCCCAGTGAGAGTCAGGGTCTATGGACCTGTACCCTAGTGAGAGTTAATGTCTATAGAGCTGTTCCCAGTGAGAGCCAGTGCCTGTGGAACTGTATCCCAGTGAGAGTCAGGGTCTATGGACCTGTATCCCATTGCGTGCCAGTGTCTATGGAACAGTACCCCAATGAGAGTCAGTGTCTGTGGAACTCTACCCCAGTGCGTGTCAGTGTCAATTTAACTGTACTCCAGTGAGCATCAGTGTCTGTGGAACCCAACTGAGAGTCAGTACCCACATGTGGGGTGTGGAGAAATGGTTAAATGAAATCAAATTTCTTAATGTGCTGTATGAAGTTTGGAAAACAATGATCTAAATCAAAACATTTTAAAATCTACCACTCGCCGTCTGCATGGGAATGTTTCTATAAAATCATTAGGGAATGGAGTCGTTCCTTTATTAAAATACGAGCAGCCCTGAATAGTCAAGAGGAAAACTTTCAAGTCTTGACTGATACATTAACAATATCTATCAGTCCAAGATTCACCAGATATTGTGACAAAAATAACACAGTTCACCCTAATAAGCATAAAGATTAAAATGAAACCCAGATACATTTCAATTAGGCTTTTTATAAGTACAATTCTAAAGAAAACTGGATTGCAGCAAGTGTGATTTCTGATAGCTCACAGGTACAGAGAACAGTTTATCACTGGGCTTCCAGTCAACATAGTCAGAATAAATATCAGAGAGAAACTATTTACATATCAGTTCAGCCAAGTATCCCAAGTGGGGCATCACAGAGCTAGCTTCCAGACTGGTCAGTGTACTTCTCAGCCAAACCACTGGGCAGAGCTCTATGCACTCATTGTGTTATAAGAACGTAAATAGGAGCAGAAGTGGAGTTTTTGGTCCCTTGAACCTGTTCCACCATTCAGTTTGATCATGGCTGACCTTGGACTCCAACTCCACTTTCCTGTGTGCTCCCATGTCGCTTAATTCCCCAAGGGGCCAAAGTCATATCAATAAATATCTGAAGTAAAAACAGAAAATGCCAGAAATACTCAGCAGGGTCAGCAGCATCTGTGGAGAGAGAAACAAAGTTCAAGTAGTTAAATCAGGTTATACCATGCAACTAATGCAAACCAGTCCAAGCATAGACAATAAGGAGTAACTGTTAGTCACCATTATGTTATATGATCCTGTCAACCTTTTATCAAAACGAGTGTGCCCCGATGAAAAGTCATCGACCTGCAATTTTAATTCTGTTTCTCTCCACAGACGCTACCAGACCTGTTGAATATTTCCAGAATTTTCTGTTTTATATCCAATTTCCAGCATCTGCTGTTTTTTTACTTTCGTATTAAATATCAGAAACTGGTTTAACTGGGGTGAGGGAAAGGGCTGGAAGGCTTGTCTTTGCATTTCAGAGAATTGCAGGTTACAGAATGAGATTTATATCTAAAACAAAAAACATTTCAAATTATCTCACAAATTGAAAAGAAAGGTCAAATAGGTCCCAATGCCTCTGGGTTAGGGAGGGGTTAAACTGGCCATGCTTGCTGCTCCCAATAACTACCTATTGAGTTTCATTGGGCAAGCACTAACAATAATTGGGTTCTGCTCTCATGACTACTCATAGTCACATATTCAACATTTAGAAGGCTGGGCCAACACAGGGTATAACTGAAACAAAAACAAAAATAGCTGGAAAAACTCAGCAGGTCTGACAGAATCTGTGGAGAGGAATACAGTTAATGTTTCAAGTCTGTATGACTCTTCATCCTCTCCGCAGATGCTGTCAGACCTGCTGAGGTTTTCCAGCTATTTTTGTTTTTGTTTTAGATTTCCAGCATCCGCAGTATTTTGCTTCTATCACAAGCAATAACTGATTGGGCAAGGTACTCGAGGGCCTCTGGGGGGAGCTGTGAAACTGTAACCCGAGCAAGAGTCCAAACCTTAATGGGAGGGGACAAACTAAAATGATAAAACTTCCAGATTCCTTGTGAGCTATAAATTACCTCAGCATTAAGTAAACTGAATATTGCTGAAAAGAGAGACATGTTGCTGAAGCTTTTTGTCTTGCACTCTTCAGGACAAATGCAAGAATGCCAAATTTCAAATGATCACAACAATTTATACCACAGGAGAAAAGAGGTGCTGATTGGCTGGCAGGTTGACTCTGATTGGTTGAGGTGTTGCCAAGGAGAAAGCAATGGGGAACCATAGGCTCCCCATGCTTCTAGGAAATTCAAAAAAGGCGCAAGGCTTGAAAATATTCATTTTTTTTGCAGAGAACAGGTCCCTGTGTATCAACGCAAGTTGCTTCTAGCAAGTGTAAATGAACCACATTATGAGCTCAAATGATTATGTTAAATCAAGCAGTTCAAACGTGGGCATTAGGAAATTATTAGTCACCCTTGCGTTATCTGATCCCATCGGCCGTTTGTCAGAACAACTATAGCTTGCATTTGTATAGTGCCTTTAGTGTGGTAAAAGGCTCAAAATGCTTCAAACGAACAAACTTTGACACCTGAGCACGAGGAAATTTTTAGGGCAGATAACCAAAACAATGATATTGCAAATCATTTTTTAAATCAAGAGTTGAGGCTGAAGACCCAAGGCCAATGGTGCATGGTCACAGTAACGTTTACACTATTAGGGAAGAAATAATACTTAGGTGAGTATTTAGCTAAATACTCACTTAACTAAATTAAATTGAGTTTAAATACCTGCAAATTATAGGAAGAAGGTTGAAGAAAGATCGTGCATTGGTAGAATACCTCAGCACATTCTAAAACACTTTACAGTCAATGAAATACCTGTACTTCTGAAACCTGATATAATCAAACATAGGAGTCAATATCAAAGACCTAACAGCAAATGAGTTAAATGCTCAAGAAATCTAATTTTAGTGATGGTGGCTGAGGGAGCCATGATGGTCAGAGGACTTCATGTTCTTCTTCAAATAGTGATTTGGGACCGTTGATGCCCACCTGGGGAGGCAGACAAGGCCTTGGTCCAACAAATCATCTGAAAACCAGCACCGCTGCCTCTGTGTTGCACTGAAGTGACCACTTAGAATACTGCTCCAATCCGGAACACACATCCTTCAGACTCGGAGGAGAGAGCCAAGGTACTGGTGACCTCGTCTCACAATCTTGAAGCCCGCGCAAAAAGCATGAGTTAGGGAAGTAGTGTGTGTAAGACAGGTTAGGACGAACGGTTAGGAAAGGCATTTCAAAGTAAGAGTTTCCTTACTTCATTGTACTCGCCGGTTTGAAATGCGAGGTAGAAATTGGGTGTCGGGTGTAACATGGATTAAAGAGCACCCGAAAAATGTCCACCCCAGTATTGGGTCACTGTTGAAAGAGCTTTAAAAGAATAGAACTATCATGAGCTGCGGTCCGTTGGCAAATCTACCTTAAACATACAATGTTACAGCTTTAATCTCCTGAGAAGCACCGGCTTTGGCTCCAGAGGCACCGCCGCACTCTAGTACCCTCCCTAAATGACGATTTTTGTGTGTGTTAAGACTGGACAATGTGCGCGTGTGGGCAAGCTATTCAACTACAGTGGGCATCACAGTGAAACCTCGTCCCTCACCTCTCACAGGCAGGTGCTTTTAGTCGAGAGCTTCACGTCGTGTGTGGTTCTGGCCAAGGTCCTCGCTCAGAAGACTCAACATGTAAGTTTAACTGTGCTGAGAAACCTAGGCCAGAGCTTCAATTCCCTTTAGACGTTGTGGTGGATATACGAAGTGTTCATGCAAAAGTGGCTTTGTAAACTTTATTGGCAACATGTTTAACACCGTGTTTAAGCTCAACCGGGGACCAGTTCCCTGTGAACCGCTCCTCAGTAACTGCCTAGGTGTTCGGGGAAGTTGCTGCGGGTTCGGATGATCAGAAGCTGAGGTCTCAGCAGGGTTTGGGTCTGTTCTCATCCAGCCAACAGTGAGATTGGAGTCTTTCGAGGATCCGTGCTATTCAACTACAGTGGGCATCACAATGCTAGTTAAACACGGCTCCCGGGAGATATTACTACAATAAAAGTAGCGGGGAACTGGGTGAAATGATGGGTGACATATTTGCCTTTCACCTCCGCACCATGAGTGCGAAGACTGAAGCTATGCAGGTGTCTGGGTGAGCCTTATGCAAAAGGTGAGTTTGTAAGTTCTCATAGGGAATGCCTGGCGGCCATTCGCCCAAAGTGGCCTCTACTTTGGCAAATGAACTTGGAGAAATCACAGGGCTGGAGTGGAAAATGGGAGCGGAATGTATACGCTTTTATGGGGGGTGGGGGTGGGTGCGGAGCGGTTTTGAGTATCTGTATCTAGCCTGTGCAATACCCCCCCGGAGAACTTGTCGGGAAAAGGACGGCCTCTCACTCGCCAACGATTAACCCCAGTCTGGGTGAGCACAGTAACAAGGCCCTGGGTTCCTCCAGGGCTACCGCCTGAATTAACGCTGGTTTTCATCCAAGCAGCGGAAAGGAAGTCCTGCTTTGGCTTAAGTGTCGTTTACCGAGGGCCTGTGCAAACCGAATCTGGGGAGACAACGGGGAATCTGTCCTCTGTCGGAAGAAATAAAGAGTGAGGATCCTTTTTTTGGGGGGGCGGGGGTAGGAATCAGGAGCACTTTTCCAGATAAATGGGAGCAGAAAATCTGGAATTCTCTTCCCCAAAGGCAGTGCGGGCTGAGTCAATTAGGGCTTTCAGACTCAGTCAGATTTGTGTTAGCTAACAATAGAATGGATGTGAAGCTCAGACTGATAAATAGACTAGAGACACATATAACCATGAATAGTGGAAAGCCCAAGCGGATGAGTGGTTCTATTCTTGACTAACTAAACAATTTAAAGAGATTGTTTTTGAAAAAAAATTAAAAAGGACTTCAGTGGGGAAGTGGCTAAAATGAATATGGAATGTACGGTTTGTTTCCCACAGTTTATATTAGAATAGGTCAGCCAGCAGTCAAGCCTCTATTTTTAATACTGCTTTTCCCAATATAGGAAAGCAGAGTCTCAACAAACTAACTAATTGGACCGAAGTGCCTCTGTGTTTAATTGCTGCTAAGTTGACTTTAAAATGGACAGAATTATTCTTTTCCTGACCCACTCCATGTGTGAGGGTTCTATTTCACCCCAATCTGCTCTCCCTCCACCCCTTCCCCCACCCCCAACAACCCATCCAACCAAACAATTCCTGAAGTTTCTCTGGGGTAGGTCTGTACTGGCATCTCATGCCCACTGATGTCTCACCCATTTGAGCGTTTCTCATGCACAAGTATTGGGAGGCAACTCAACCATGGGGTGCAACAACACTGAGTCCAATCTGATCCACACCCAATGTTTAAAGCTCCAGGTTTTCCAGCAGGGGTCACTGAATGTTGATCAGAAAGAGGAATCCTAGAGGATTCTTGTTGCCCACTCTTAACCCAGGGGCATTGAAGATAACTTTGGTATCCCAGACACCAGGGCTCAGCTAATTCAGCAGGCGCTAAGGACTTGAAGCTGGGATATATAATGGTTGAGCAGTGCATTAATAACAGAGGCACCAGGGCAGTTTTAGTGTTAACAAGGTTGTCTCACTTCCAAAAGGTCGGCATTTCCCTCATCTCAACTTGTTGGATGTTCTGAGATTTCCCGAAAGAATGCTTTCTGTTTGGAGTCTGATTTATTGACCAGTGAACATCATCTCAGGCAAAAGACTCCAAACTCAAGACAAGCAGAAAATGCTCAAAAAAAGAGAATTTAGAAAATTGTCTCAAGCAAAGGGGTCTTTAACCTCTGAGTGACTGACTGGCATTAAGGCTGCAAACAGGGGTCCAGATGCAGCGCTGCAAATGCCAACAAGTTAAATTACTGTGGGTGGGTGGGTGGGGGGTTTGTGATTGCAGAGGATGAGGGCCCCAGGACAGTAACTGCCCAGACCATTTTTGTGGCCTGTTAGATCACTCCTCCTTCAAGGCCTACAATAATAATTGAATACTTTACTTACCTTTGGCAGGCACGAGCGGTCACAATTTCTTGACAAATCACAGCATCAGACAAAGAAACACATAAGGCACTCTGAACTGTAGTTGTCTTGTTACGGACTGCATTACCTGGAGCTCAGTTTATAGCAATGGCGCAGGAAGTGAACAGAGGTCAGAAGGGCAGCAGCTCATGTCCTCACTGGTCTAATTTAGTTGGTTGCAGGGTAAGACAGCCACAAGCATGGTTCAACCCTGTACACTTCAGCGTGACATACACTTCTGCAACTCCTAATGGAAACATAGAAACTAGGAGCAGGAGTAGGCCATTCGGCCCTTCAAGCATGCTCTGCCATTCACTATGATCATGGCTGATTATCCAACTCAATAGCCTGCTCCTGCTTTCTCCCCATATCCTTTGATCCCTTTCGCCCCAAGAGCTATATCTAACTCCTTCTTGAAAACATACAATGTTTTGGTCTCAACTACTTTCTGTGGTAATGACTTCCACAGGCTCACCACTCTCTGGGTGAAGAAATTTCTCCTCATCTCAGTCCTAAATGGTCTGCCCCATATCCTCAAACTGTGACCCCTAGTTCTGGACTCCCTCACCATCGCGAACATCCTTCCTGCATCTACCCTGTCTAGTCCTGTTAGAATTTTATAGGTTTCTATGAAATTCCCCCTCATTCTTCTGAACTCCAGCGAATATAATCCTAATCGACTCAATCTCTCATGTGTCAGTCCCGCTATTCCAGGAATCAGTTGGGTAAACCTTCGCTGCACTCCCTCTATGGCATCCTTCCTCAGATAAGGAGACCAAAACGGCACACAATATTCCAGGTGTGGTCTCACCAAGGCCCTGTACAATTGCAGCAAGACATCCCTGTTTTCCTGTACTCAAATTCTCTATGAAGGCCAACATACCACTTGCCTTCTTTACCGCCTGCTGCACCTGCATGCTTACCTTTATCATCTCAGTCTGCTCCCGCCAAGGGTACAGCTGCCAACCCTCCAGTATTGCCCTGGAGTCAACAAGGATTAAAGATTAATCTCCTGGACACTGTGGAAAATTATTGGAACATTAAAAACAATGGTATGTTTTTTTCTGCATTTTCTTTGAACACTTGCTCATTAGTTATAAAAATATTGGGGGGATGAGGATAAAAGGCTGCCGTGGTTGGAGACAAGAGGTCGTGGGAATACGTTCAGAGTTGGCAACTTTACCCAGCCCCAGAAATCAAGATTCTCTCTTCTTTCTGGCTGATAAAGTTTGGAGGGAAACCTATACTTGTAGTTCTGGATGTTTACTTATGGACACGGGTTAAACAATTCACCCCCCCGCTCACTATTACACTTCTGTATGCGGCAACACCACCAGCTCAAATGTTTTCAGATTTTATTCTCTTTTTAAAACCACAGATGTAGTGTTACTGTGTGACCGTGTCAAAAATGAGTCTCTTTTCTTTCACTCAGCACATGGTGTAATATATAATTTTCTCTCTCATTACCAAGAAAATGCTCCTGGGTATTTGAAAAAAATGTACAAAATTAAAATATACATTCATTATCTAAATTGCTGAAATCTTCTATAATGCTAGCGAAAGAATCTAGAGTCCTCAGGCCTCAGTAAGTTGGACAGTCCTGAAATAGCCGTACTCTCAATACGGGGCAGGAGCTACGGTGGCATCACTTGTGGTTTGTGGCTGGACGGCATCTCTTCATTTCCATTCACTCCCACCTAGAGCTGGGTGACCTGGGGGATTCAGGGCTCCTTTTTCTCCTTTTCTTGCTCTTTCACAAGAAGTAGAAGAATGCTAATAGAAGGCAGGATTAACCCAATTTCCAAGCAAACACTGAGACACACTCATTAAAACACTGCATTTTAACAACACTGGTAGGCTTGTATTGAATTTCCCCCTCCCCTATGGAGAAGTAACTGTCCACGTTTGGTTAATTGAAATCAGGAGTTCACTGCGTAGAGGAATGCAAAGGTCAGGCCCACATCCTGTCACTCCCTGGTGTAACATTCCAATCTTTACACCAGTACAGTGCAAACAAGGCAGGTAGACAGTAAAATGTTCTAATTTCAAAAGGGAAACATTCTTTCAGTCAGGTAATCCTCCCACTCACCAGGACAAAACTGTACAGCGACCTTTTCAATAATGCATAATGCCGAAGTAGCTAGCTGTTGCCTAGAGTAGGAGTGCCCTGAGTGATGGGGCAAATTCCATCAGTGCACACATCCTGAAATACAGACACAGATGAAGCCCCTCGTGCTGGCTCTGCTCTCTGACTCTGAAGGAATGATTTGTAATCCCATCTAGTCAACATTTCATCATTTCCATCCAGACACTAGATAGAATGATCTTGACCTCTCCATGACCAGAATGGGAAGGCTGGGAAATAGGAAATTCATAAATGCGTAAACTCTCCACACAAAGCAGAGTCAGCTGTCAGCCAAGCACAGAGTGGTAACTGATAGCTCTGTGATCAGCAGACTGATAGACAATAGCTTTGTGACGTCCTTGCAGCCTGACATACAACAAATCCTTTTACGCCTGGCTGTACAATGTGGAGCCCACAGACAACACCGCCTCACAGTCCTCCCTGTCATCTATCTCTATGGATTTCGACAACAGCAAGGCAGGAGTGGATCACCTGCTAACTCAGGACAAACTGACAAAGGACGCACGGTCCTTCGAGCCAAGTAAAATTCCTGGAAAGTGAGTTTATCGGTTGAGTTGTATTCGATTCTGTGGGACTGGATCAGCCCAGGCCAGCTGGAAGTTTGCAAAAGTATGCTTCTGGCTGGCAATATTTCAGAATCCATGAGGAAAGGCATCATTACCCTCATCTACAAACAGAAGAGGGGAGAGGAAAGAATCAGAAATTGGTGGCCTATTTCATGTTTTCATGCCTAATATTGTCTACAAAACTCTGTCAAAGGTCATCGCCAATCAGATCATGTCTGCTCTGGACTTGATGATCCACCCTGATCAGACCTGCCCCGTACCCAGCAGGAAGATCTCTGACAGACTTGTGATTCAATCACCAATGTACAGGGGAGGAGGGTGAACACCTGCCTCATCGGTTTGGACCAGGAGAAGGCCTTTGACAATATTGCACAACCACATGATGGACATGCTTTCCAGAGTGGGGTTTGGGGAAGGAATCCACAATTGGATCCAACTGCTCGACAGAGACATCAGTAACATAGTTTTAATTAACAGGTAGGAATCAAAAATTTCCCATTCAAATTTGGAGTCAAGCAAGGCTGTCCTCTCCCTTCTGCTTGTTCGTGTGTTGTATCAATACTTTTGCCAAGTCCATCAAGAAGGATGTTGGCCAAAGACAGCAGAAGATCCCAAGCTCAGATCAGGATCTCCCAGTACCTGGACTATGTCTCTGTCGTCTGCTTGAATCCGCTTTCAGTCCACAGATTAACGAGTATCTGCGACCAGTTGGAACCAGAGTAAATTGCAGCAAAAACCAGGCCACGTTGTTTGGGAACTGGGCCGACAGCTCCTTTGTCACCTTCACATTCAGGTCAGAGTACCTGAACGTGCTGGGAATATGAATCAGAGGGGTTGAGACGTGTACCAAAAACCAAGGAGGTGGGTATAGCTAAAATAAAGCACAAACTGAGAATGTGGGAGCCACACTCCCTCATATGCAGGTGAGAAGCTTCAAGTGCTCTCAGTACTGCTGTGCGTGGTACTGGTCTAGCCTATAAATCTACTTCAGCGCTGTGACAGTCACCCGAGCCTTTTTCCACTTTATCTGGGGATTGAAAGTGGACCCTGCCCACAAGGGACATGATATACAAATCTCCAGAGAGAGAGAGGAAGAAAACAAACCAAGTATCGCCCTCATCCTGATGGCTAACTTTGCATGTGGCTGTATCAAACTATGCATAGATCCTCAATATGCAAATGCCAAGTGTCACTATGTGCTGAGGTTCTATCTTCCCTCAGTAAGTGAAGGTTGGGTCAGGTCACACTGCTGTGGAATGTTCCATTTAGATGGACCATGCTCCAAACATCAACTGCTGCTGGGAGGCCATCAACTCAGTGAAAGAACCACTTTGGTCTTCCCATTGAAATTGTTGCTCGTGGCTGAATGTTGCAGACTGGCACATCCCAAAGTCCAGGACTTCATGCTAAGGAATGCATTGTTAAGTTTTGTGCAACCTCTACCAAAGCTTAATGGGAACTAAGGGCCCTACTGCCATTGTATTCAGAGAGGCTAGAACCAGTTTAAAACCCTTTGGGCTGTATGTATCAGGAAATGTTTAATGGAAAGTAAATGCAATCTGCACTGTAAGTGGATTGAGGCATCATAATTTGCCACGTAACACATATAGCCAGCTGCTTTGTATTGCACTGTGAATCGCGACATTTAGGTTGTATTGTAATGTACCTCTACAAATTCAAGAATAAAGTATATTTTTGAAACAAAGAAAATTGATGTGGCTCAGCCAAACCTGCCACCCAAGTAGTGGTATATGCCCAGACAGCAAGTGTTGGCATGATATTTAAATCATGTGGGCATCACAGCTCAGCTTGAACCTGTCCTGACTGATATCTGCATCCATTTTCTAGGAGGGGCCACTGCTTGTGATTCTGACTGATATTTATCCCTTCGTTGAGCTGGCTGAAACATGTCTGTTGCTATTTAAGTGATTAACTAACTCAATGAAGCCCAAACATGTGTGGCTGAGTAAACATAACCTAGTGGTGGATATACCAACGGTGCTATTAGGAAAGTTACAGCCAATAACTGAACGAGAGGAGCAGTGTTGAAGGGAACTTGACAATTTTTCAACTGTGAACTTACAGTACAAATATTTAAAGAACAGATGTGATAGAAATAAAGATTAGAACTGCAGCATGCAAACTGTTTCACATTATAACAGATGTCAATTCTCCACTTTGAAAACCAATACACAATACTCCCCAAATAAAACGCAAACTCAGTATGGATACAGAATGGCTCCAAGTACAGACAGCAGATGGGCAATCACACACAAATGGACCCAGCAATTTAAGTGTCTCAATGCTGAAAAAAACCCCATAAGTCATAGCTGGTATCACACATGGTATATAATCATTTGACATTGGTGGTAAAAAATAAACTATGCAAGTCTAGATGAGGAACAGTAAGTCCATTTAGCATTTGATTTGTTTGATGGCTTCAGGCTAAAACCACAGTCTTGCTCAGAATCAGTGTTTTTATAACCTTGAGGCCGAGCTTTGCAATTGGAGAATGATTGTAGTGGTTCACAGAGGATGCAAGTGCTCGATGGACTTGGCTTGTGTTGTCCTTTCTCCCTGACTTTGCCCCAAATATTTTTCCTCCTCTCTCGAAGACATCAACTCTTAAAGGCATCACAGCCCTGTGTATCTCAATCACACACATGAACCCAGGTAATGAACATAGTTAGGCTATCTGGCTGTAGGGGCAACATTGCTGAGCCTGATCTTGTCCACACGTACTTTCAAGCCAGGGTTATTGGATAGCCAATCTGGAACCCTAATTGATTTCCCTCCTTGCATTCTAGCCCAGGAAGCCCAAGCCCAGTTCTCATCTCACTACCATTTCCATGGCCAAGTTCAGCCACTTTGGCTAAAATAGGGATTGAACCCTAAACTATCTGGGGCTACACAACTGAGTAGAGCTCCCCTCAGATTATTCATCTACCAGTTGGACAGGAGATTGTGCATACAGTGTACATGCAAGCTATTTTCATCATAAGGTCATGTTTGATTCCAATTATTTGGGCATGGGGCTTGGCTTTAGCCTGGATCCATCTAAGGAAGATCTCTCTATTTCCTGAATTGCTCACATGTAATGAGGTTTTGAAAATGGGGTAGCCCACAGTTCAATGCCCTAGAAATTAAATGACTCACTGTAGTAAAATACTTCAGCATCAAATTGTGGTAGGGCATTTTGCCATGTCTGTGGAAAAAGGAACCTCATCAAAACAAACATTTTTATGCCATACGTTTTTTTTTATATAAAAAGCCCTCCACCTCACAGTACATCCACTCTGTCACTCGTGCAAATGCCCCAATCAAATGTTTCCATCTTCTAGCATTTTGTTAACCCCTTCGCAAAGCTTCTGCACATGTACGCGGTAAGGCTCTGTGGGACCGTACAACGTCGCCAGGAATTCACAATCCGCAAAGTGGTTAAAGATGTGGTCGATGCGCCCGTGGGACTTGGATGTTAGATGCCGTTTGATAGCCTGGTGCAGCAATTCCCGGCACTCGTTCAGGATGTTTGCAAGAACTCGCCTGTCGAATGTGAAGTCAATCTGGTAGAAACTGACGGCTGTCATGGCCAATTGGTGGACCTTCTTGCGGAACTTGTCCACCAGCACCAGCTCCTCTGCGCTGAACTGGTTGTTCCTGTAGAGAACCCCGAGCTTAACCACCACCTTGATCAGGTTTTTAATAACCTTCTGGGCTTCCTTTTTGTTTCTTGTGTATTCCTTGGTCACCTGGTAAAGTTCATCCAAGACCTCGCTGCTTGTGTCGTCGATGAAGATATTGGCCATGCTTTTGGACGCCATCTTGCCCAGAAGTTTTTTCTGTGCCTGGATGGCCAGGCTTTTAGTGTTGAAGACGTCCATCGTCTCTGGAAAAAATACAACACAATTCCACATGAGAGAACACCAGCACCAACCCCCAACTCAGGGGTTTAAGAAAATAGTTGCAATCTGCTCCACCCCCACCGTCCACCATCCCATGCACAGCTTTTCCTTGAATGGTAGAAAATTAAAGCACAGAAAGAGGCCATTTGGCCTAATGTATCCTTGCTGGCCGACAAGTAGCTATCCAGCCTAATCCCACGTTCCAGCTCTTGGTCCATAGCCTTTGATATGCACTTAAAGTGCCATAACCAAAGTACTTCTTAGAAGTTATGAGGGATTCTCCATCTCCCTCCTTTCAGACAGTAAGACCTAGATCCCCACCACCCCCTGGATGGAAAAAAAGAATCCCCTCAATCCTCTCTCGACTTCCTACCCTAAATCCATGCACCTGCTTATGGACCCTCAACCAAGGTCCTCCCTGTCCGCTCTATCTGGACCCCTCTTCATTTTACACACATCAATTAGCTCTCCCCTCAGCTTCCACTGTTCCAAAGAAAACAATTCTGGCCTATCCAATTTTTCCTCACAACTAAAATTCTCTGGTTTAAGCAACATCCTTGTAAATTTCTTCCATACCCGCTCATCTGCAATCATGTCATTCCTGTAATGTGATGACCAGAAATGCATACAGTGCTCCAGCTGTGCCATAGCTAGTGTTCTTATACAGTTTTAAAAAAAAAACTTATTCTTTGATGAGATGTCACTGGCAAGGCCAGTGTTTGTTGCCCATCCCTAATTGCCCTTGAACTGAATTGCTTGCTGGGCCATTTCTGGGGGCAGTTAAGGTCAACCACATTGCTGTGAGATTGGAGTCATATGTAGGCCAGACTAGGATCAGAATTTTACACTCCCCCCACCGCTGGTGGGTTTTTATGTGGGTGGAGGGGGGGTGCGGGGGAAGCATGAAATTCCAGGGATGGGATTCCCTCCGGGTTCCCACCCACTTGACCTCGCAGCAATTTTACTCTGGGGTGGCCAAGGCCTTGGACGGGGAGCCCACCCTTGCCCCAATTGAGACCCTTCAATGGCCACTTAAGGGCCGTTTCCTGCCCAGCCTCAATTTTTAGGCTGGTGGGCAGATTGAAGCACTGTGGGGTAAGTCTGAAAATAAAAAAAGTTAGATCTCAGACGGGAAGGGGGGGGTGAGGGTGGGGGGTGGAGTGCCTCCATCAGCAGCCCCCTTCTGGCTGAAGGAGCCCTCCCCTTAAGTCCCGGTGATCTCGTGACCTCCCTCACACCCCTGGCCTATCCCCTGAGGCCCTGATCGCAGCCCCCCCCGCCCCCCTCCGGCGACCCCTCAGCCCTTTCTTACCCTCCCAACCCTGGGACCCCTGACACTTACCTGGGTCTCTGGTTCAGTCTCAGGCAGGTCCATGCAGTCCCTCTTCTGGCCACTGCAGCGCTGTTGCTGCAGGGACTGGAGAGCTGCCAGCCAATCAGGTTGGCCGTCAGCTCTCCAAGGCAGGACCTTATTCTGACTGATGGCGGAAGCCCCACCTACTGCCAATCAATGTTCTTTTGAGCATAAAATGGCTGCAAGGCAGCCGGAGTCTGCGAGGATGGCTGAGCTTCCAACATCCTAAAAATTCAGGCCCAGGTAAGGATGGAAGAT
This sequence comes from Carcharodon carcharias, assembly GCF_017639515.1. Taxonomy (NCBI): domain Eukaryota; kingdom Metazoa; phylum Chordata; class Chondrichthyes; order Lamniformes; family Lamnidae; genus Carcharodon; species Carcharodon carcharias. Next base: position 113,347,007 of record NC_054480.1, on the reverse strand, counting down.
TTCCTCCCCTAAAGGAGGCGAAAAACCAGACGGGCTTTTGCAACAATTGATGATGATTTCATGATCACTATTCTGTGCTTAGATTTTCATTCTAGATTTTATTAATTGAATTTAAATTCTACCAGCTGCCATGATGGGATTTGAATCCACGTCCCCAGAGCATTAGCCTGGGCCTCTGGATTACTAGTCCAGTGATGCTCCCACTACACCACCATGTCCCATAACCTCCCAGTTATTTTATTCTAAGCCATAGCTAATAAAGCCAAGATGCCTCCTTGGCCATCCCCCCCTAGCCCCCATCACCCCTTGAATTCTAAAAGTGGAAGGCTGGATTGTGGTTCCATGGATGCAGCCATTTTATTAACCTCATTCATATGGCTATTCTGGATGAGTTAGCTGGTCAGTTACTGTTGACAGACTATTCAACTACAAAGGGCACAACAGTTGAACTGAATATTGTCCTTGCCCAGTTCCCTGAAAAAGTCTTGGCCAATTCCCTTCCCCCCCACCTCCACCGCATTCCACCACATTGTAGCTCTGGAGGAACTGAGGCCAATCACTTCGAGTTGCTGGTCTGGCTGCAATTTGCAGGCCAGTGCTCAAATCTCTGGCCCTTTTTTGTGATACTTTAGGGCTCAATTTATCGTACATCCCAAGTTAGTGCATTTACCAGCTGAACCAGGATGGGGCGGGGAAGAGGGAGAGGCAGTGGGGGTGGTGGGGTGGGGCGGGGAAGAGACAATGCCAGATGTTAAATTTTTTTAATTAACCACAACAGGTCAATATTAATAAGTTTTGATGTTCAATGTTGGATTATCCCAGTAATAGTCACACATAGAAAAATAGTCATCAGTTACAGGTCTTGTTAAATTGTTATATTGTTGTACTACTCATAAAGAGCTAGAAACTAATTATAATGTGAATATATATCCTGAGGTGCCATGTTTCATTGCTGCATTGCAGTCATGTACTGAGTAATAATGTTATCAGTTTATCAGTAAACCAGCCTCAGAGAGCAGCACGAAATACACTTGGTGAAGCTCCAGTGTTCTGAATCTGAAGTGTGATTATTTCTAATTTATGGGAACCAGAAGACATAACAGGCCTAGCCATTCTTTTCACAGGCTGTGTAAAAGCCAGCTTGTAAAATGAGCATCAGTGCCAGAATTGTTGAAAATGTTTGGGTTAGTTCTTGAACAAGCTTCACAGATGGTGCACAGCACATACCAAAGATTATTTGGTAGATTGTTGAGCCCCCCCCCACCCCCCAAACCACCACCACAATGTCTCCGCCTGAACTTGAAGTGAACGGGTAGATTAGACAGTGACCCCAGAGGTCAGTGGGTACAAAGTTTGATATCTCTGTGCATTGCGAAGAAATATTGTTACTCGCTACTCAAAAATAAGGACTGTGATTGGCAGTGTACTTCACAACACCAACAGGCCTGTCCTGACAAGCAAGCCAGTAAAGGTATGCTTTAGTAATGTTGCAGACACCACAAGCCAAGCACAACAGAAGAAGCTCCACCCAGTGGGTTCTCATGGGATGATGTAGCTCAACTCATGTCATACTCCGATTTAGCATTTATTGCTGCTCCAGTTGAGAATGACTGGCTTAGTACAGACCAAGGTTTAAATTAGGGTTGCTAACTGTAATCAAACAGATCCCTGGAGGTTTCATCACATGACATTCCCCACACCCACCCCCCCCACAACCCCCAACCTCCAGCCATTAACCAGCCAACACACCCATCCTTGTGAAGCAATGCCTTCCTATGCAAAAGACTCATTACCCAATTGGGTTTCAGCCAAATAGCCTTCCACACCCAGCCACCAATTTTCAATATTTTTATATCTGGTAAAGAGAAATGTTCAAAGAAAATTTTAAAAAAACAACCCTTATTCATATTCCTATGATTTTTCTTCAGGGTTGCACACAGCAGTGTCCTGGAGATTGATCTTCACTTCCTGGAGACTCCAGGGCAATCCTGGAGATTGGCAACCCTTGTACAAGATCTGAACCAGATAGAGGTGCTAAGAATGTAACCAAGTGGGCACAACTGCCACTTAACAGTGTGGAGAACCACTGCGGGAAATAGCTTCTCCCTGCCCTATTGGTGGCAAAGTTAACCAGATACCAGCTCTCCCAACAGCCCATTGATCTGAACAGCTCAGTTTACTGGTGCCATGTTAGCTGACTCAGCTGGGATATCAGTGGGGCACCATAGCTGGCCCTCGTGCCTGGGTTAGGGAAGTGGGAGTAGCAGAAATCAGCCTTGGCTCCTGCTCCAGATCACTATTCAGTAACTGCAAATGTAACTGAAAGTGAGCACCGTCAGAGGAAGTAAAACTTCCACATGTTGGAAGTCAAACATCGACAGGAAGTACTAGAAACAGACAGGTCAGAGAAAAGGCAAGTTAACATTTCAATTAAAAGCTGTCGTCAAAGGTGTCAACCCTGGCCTGACTGGTAGCACTTTTGCCAGAGTAAAAAAAGTTGTGGGTTTAAAATCCCATTCCAGGCTCTTGAGCACAAAATCCAGACTTACACTCCAGTGCAGTACTCGGGGAATTCGCCTACCTCTTAGATGAATGCAAAAAGATCTCAAAGTAAAGACGAGTTTATGTGGTGACCTGGTCAATATTTAGTCCTAAACTACATCACAAAAAAGAATGATCAGGTCGTTACCTCATTGCTGTTGTGGGAGCTTGCTGTGCACTGATTGTTTGCCAAGTTTCCTACATAGTCACTCTACCACATTGACAATAAAGTACTTCAGGATGTCCTGAGATTGTGGAGGAAACTAAATAAATGCAAATTTGTTCCTTTCTTTTATCAGAACTTTCTAGATACTGGTGAGAAAAAAATCCTTGCTTTGTGCAGGGCTGTGTATATATTTATGCTGGATTTCATGACACCATTTAAAGAACAACAGGTCATTCTCCCAGCTTCCTGGCAACTATCTTCCATCAACCACCACCAAATCACATGATCTGGCCATTTATTTCCATGCTAGATGCAAATTGGCTGCCGTATTTACCTACCTATTAATGACTTTAGTTCAAATGGGAGGGCTATACTGGACTGAGCCGCAATGTAAAGATGATCCATATCTGACTGCCAATCCAATCCCAATCTCAAAGCTGTGGGGCACAGGCAGGCAGAATGCACAGCATAACAAAACAAACCGAATTGTTATAAAAGCAAAAAACTGCGGATGCTGGAAATCCAAAACAAAAACAGAATTACTTGGAAAAACTCAGCAGGTCTGGCAGCATCGGCGGAGAAGAAAAGATTTGACGTTTCGAGTCCTCATGACCCTTCAACAGAACTAGGTGAATCCAAGGAAAGGGGTGAAATATAAGCTGGTTTAAGGTTTGGGGGGGAGGGGGGAGAGAAGTGGAAGGGGTGGTGTGGTTGTAGGGACAAGCAAGCAGTGATAGGAGCAGATCACCAAAAGATGTCACAGACAATAGAACACAGAGGTGTTGAAGTTGGTGATATTATCTAAACGAATGTGCTAATTAAGAATGGATGGTAGGGCACTCAAGGTATAGCTCTAGTGGGGTTGGTGGGAGCATAAAAGATTTAAAAATATTTAAAAATAATGGAAATAGGTGGGAAAAGAAAAATCTATATAATTTATTGGAAAAAAACAAAAGGAAGGGGGAAGAAACAGAAAGGGGGTGGGGATGGAGGAGGGAGTTCAAGACCTAAAGTTGTTGAATTCAATATTCAGTCCGGAAGGCTGTAAAGTGCCTAGTCGGAAGATGAGGTGCTGTTCCTCCAGTGAAGCCCAACGGTCCCCCCCACCCACACACACACACCTTAAACCAGCTTATATTTCACCCCTTTCCTTGGATTCACCTAGTTCTGTTGAAGGGTCATGAGGACTCGAAATGTCAAACCGAAATGTTACCTGCCCCCCGCCAGACAGTGACTCTCGCTGTTTCTCAGTTTCGGGGGCACCCACAGCCTTCCACTAACTTGGTCAAGATGCCGTGTGAGCTGAGAGAAGGGGTGTTGGCAGGCCATTTGGACATTGGGTGGGTAGCAGAGGATGTCAGAACCAAGTTAAAATTTGTCTACTTCTAACATTCATCCCCCAGCAGAGGGAGTGAAAACTGTTGTGGATTCCCCACCAGCCCAGGAGACATTGCAAATGATTTCCAACTCTCCGGGGTGTCCTGCGCAATGCCACCTAGATTCTGTCAATAGCTGAAAAGATTGTCTGTGGAGCATGGGTGAGAGGTGGGGAAATTAGTTAAAAGGATCTGTATGGATAGGTCATTAAGTACCTGGGCCCCTGGATCCAATTGCTTGGCTCACTACTATACTTTGCCAATGTTTTCTGTTTTTATTTCCAGAGAACCAAAAAGGCTTAAAGCAACATAAGAGCCCATTGAACCCATAAAAATGCAATGAGTTGGGCAGCATCTGTGGAGAGAAACAGAGTTAACGGCTGGTTTTTCATCCTTGAGATGGCTAGTGGAGTCAGAAAATTTCCCAGCTTGTTGCATTCACCTTGGGAAAAAGCACCAAAAAAAGATAAGATTTTCATTGGTGGGGGAAGGGTGGCATGGACTGCAGGCAAGCCACCTGACCCAGGAAAGAGTTTGGAGACAGCCATAGGGGCTGCCGGGTGAACAGGTGTGTTGTTTATAATGGCAGCCCAGTTATAATGAAAAAATTAAGGCCTTCTAGCCCTCAGTCCCTCACACCTCCCTCAGCTACCACACATTCCTCAAGCCCCATCCATGCTGCTTTAAGCCCCTCACCCACAACCCATGGCAACTTATGCCCCTATACTAAGGTATGATCCCCTCACCCATTCTCTATAGCCCCTCATGTCAAGCTTTGGCACTTCCATGTCCATTCACCTACCAAACACTGTATAGAATCAATGAACCCCCTATAGTGATAGTAGGGTGTGTAAAAAGCTTTAAAAATAACAGGCATTCATTGATAACTTTCCACCTTTTTTTATTATAGGCCAATAAATCTGTCAATCGTTCAGAATGTTTAAAATACAAATAGCAGAAATTGCAAGCACTTGAAACCTCTTCAGCTTGTGTAAATAAACATAGTGCAACTGACAGCCTAGATTAGAGAGCAATAGCAGTCAATCAGGCAATGTTTTCATTGGGTCTCAGATGTTTTAGAACTCTAATTGATATTAGGGCTTGGCTGAGAGCCCAGAAATCCATTAGCCTGCTGAAACACTTGAACCTCAGGATTGCTTGATTGACAGTTCTGGCTCTCTGATCTACGCTGTCAATTGCGTAATGTTTATTTACACAAGATGAGGTTTCAAGTGCTTGCAGTTTCTGCTATTGATATATAATAAAAGGTCTGGATGATTGACACTTTTATCTTAGCAAAGACATACTGGCCTTAGGAGAATCCAGGAACAGTTGACCATCATGACCCCTGAGATGATGTGACACTGAGAAAATATTCCTTGGAGATGAGGATATTAAGGGCAACTTGATCACGGTATTAAAAATAACAAAGGGGATGGGCAGAGTATATGGAGAACAATTGTTCTCTATATGTGTATATGGATATATCAAATATATGTCAAAATTTAGTTGTTCTATTTAAGGACTAACTTGGGAAGTAAGGATATTAAGGGATATAGAAAGAGACTGGAAATTATAATTCGAAGGGTAGAGAGCTGTCACAGCTATAAAATTGATGAATCAGACTAAAGACTTTGAATGGCCAATTTCTACTTTGACACAAAGTAAGTATATATTTAAGATGTTATTGAGAAATGGGGGAGGGTTGGGGAAGAGGAAGGGGCATGTGTTACAGTGCTAGCAAGCTCAAGTAGGAGAAAATTCCAGTAGTTTCTAGATTGTTTGGATTTTTCCCATGAAAATCACACGGTAGAAATATGATGCTGTGGCATTTGATTGATGGCTGACGATGATCACACATCAAATGTAGTCAGTGCGTTCACAGAGGAAGGGAATGGATAGTTACCATGATAGATTAAGATGATGACAGATGTAGGAGGCAGGAGTAGAGCACAAACATTGGCATGGACTGGTTGGGCTGAAATTATATTTAGCACAGCAACAGGCCAATGTAATCCAATGCAAAAAAGTCCCTTCCTCTTTCTCTTACCCCTCACACCCCACCTTACCTCCCAGCCCAATATAATATTTTGGAAATGTTAAACTAGTTCTTTTGTGGATTGTGAGGGTTCTTTTACATCATTGAATCTCGTCTACTGGAAGCTCCCATTCATCCAAAGTCAAGTTTTAGTTGGTGGGACAGATGGATTTCCAGCTCAACAGGATTGAATAGGAATAATAAAGGAGACCAGTGTCCAGGAATGGCTACAAAATGAGAAAAAGGGCTTTCAGCCCAACAACCTGCTGTATACCACCTACCCATCATGGATTTTACACCATTTATAAATGCTCTCTGATCCTCAAATATTCAAGCAGAATATGCACCTACTCTGCAATTTCCACATTCCCAGAAGGTAAATGGAGTTCAAAAGTGGATAAGCCTTGATCCAAGTGAGACGTTAAACCAATCGTCCTCTCAATTTGAGGCAAAAGATTCAATGACATTATTTTGAAGAAGAGCAGGGAAGTTATCCCCAGTGTCCTGACCAGTATTAATCCCTTGACCACCATCACCAAAATAGATTATTTGGTCCCGATCACATTGCATTTTGTGGGAGCATTCTGTGTACTGGATGAGGTAGATCTTCACTACTCAATTTTGGTTTTTATTTTTCAGACAACACATTCCCTCTTCTGTGTTCCTGATCTCTGTTGCTGCAGTACACAGAACCAAATATAACAAGACACAGCAGAAAAAGGGTGTGCATGATAGATGTCATACAAGTGAGAACGAGGCTGAGTATATAAAGTTCAGAGAGAAGCGAAAAAAAAGGCAATGAGAGAGGTAAAGAGAGATTATCAGAAGAGACTGGCAGCTAACATAAAAGGAAACCCTAAAGTCTTTTACAGGCCTATGAATAATAAGAGCGTAGTTTGTGGGAGGGTGGGGGGGGGGGGAGATGGGTGGGTAGGGTGGATTAGGGACAAAAGGGGATCTAAATATGGAGGTAGCGGGAATAGCTGAAATACGAAGTGAATACTTTGCACCTCTCTTTACAAAGGAAGATGATGTTGCCAAAGTCATCGTGAAAGAGGAGGTAGTTGGGAACTTGACTGAGCTAAAATTGAGAATGAGGTATTAGGAAGGCTGGCGGTATTTAAAGTTGATAAGTCACACCACCAGATGGGCTGCTGAGGGACGTAAAAGGTGGAAATTGTGGAGGTATTGGCCATAATCTTCCAATCCTTTTTAGACATGGAGGCGGTATCAGAGAATTGGAGAATTGCAAAAGTTACACCCTTGCTTAAAAATGGGTGTAAGGTTAAACCCAGCAACAACATATAATAACATCGGTGGTGGAAAAGTTTTTAGAAATAAGGAGAAAACTGACAGTTATTTGGACAAGTGTGGACTAATTTAGGAAAGCCATGAATTTGTTAAAGGTAAAAACATTGTTTAACTAACTTGATTCCGTTTTTGAGGAGGTAACAGCGTTGGTTGATGAGAGTAATGCAGTTGATATGGTGTACATGGACTTCCAAAAGGCATTTGATAAAGTGCCACATAACAGGATTATCAGCAAAGTTAAAGCCCATGGGATAAAATGGAAAGTGGCAGCATGGATACAAAGTTGGCTGAATGACAGGAAACAGAGAGCTGTAGTGAATGGTTGTTTTTCAGTCTGCTTGAAGATATACACTGGAGTTCACCAGGGATAGTTACTAGGACCACTGCTTTTCTTAACATGGCGGGGATGGGGTATGGGGTACAATTTAAAAGCTTGCAGATGATACAAAACTTGGAAGTATTGTGAACTGTGAGGAGGAAAATAATAGACTTCAAGGGGACATAAGCAGGCAGGAATGGGCAGACAGATGGCAGATAAAATTTTACACAAGGAAGTGTGAAGTGATACATTTTGTAGGAAGAATGAAGAGAGACAATATGAAATAAAGTGTCAATTCTAAAGGGGATGAAGGAACAAAAAGACCTGGGGTAGACACACACAAATCATTGGAGGGGGTAAGGCAGGTTAAGAAAGTTGTTAAGAAGAGAAACTGGATCCTGGGCTTTATAAATATCGGCATAGAGTACAAAAGGAAGAAAGGTATGATGAACCTTGATAAAACACTAGTTCAACATCTTATATTTACATAGCTCCTTTAATGTAATGAAACATCCAAAGGGATTTCACAGAAGTACTATAAAACAAAGTACATCACTGAGCCACGTAAGGAGATATTAGGTCAGTTGGCCAAAAGCTTGGTCAAAAGGATAGGTTTTAAGAAGGATCTTAAAGAAGAAGCGAGGTTAGAGACACAAAGAAATAGGGAGGGAATTCCAGAGTTTGGGCCCAGGCAATTGAAGTCATGGCCACCACTAGTGAAGCGATTAAAATGGGGATGTAAAAGAGGCCAGAATGAGAGAAGCATAGATATCTCGAATGGTTGTGGTGCTGGAGAAGATTACGGAGATTGGAAGAGAGATGCCATGAAGGGATACGAAAACATGGATGAGAATTTTAAAATCGAGATGTTGCTTGACCAGGTGCCAATGTAAGTCAATGAGTACAGGGATGATAGTGGAACAGGACTTGCTGTGAGTTTAAGGCAAGGGCAGCAGGGTTTTAATGATCTCAAGTTTACAGGTGGTAGAAAATAGGAGGGGGAGGTTTTGTAGCCCAGAAGGTAGCATCCCTATCTTTGAGCCATAAGCTCCGGCTTTGAGTCCCAATCCAGGACATGGATGCCCACAGATGATGTATTCTAATGTGGCCAAACAGGTTGACTATCAACCTGCAAATCCTTCCAAAATGGCTATGGCAGGTGGTAAGAGTGGGAGAGCCTCCTGGTCAACAAGAATCTGCAGAAGGCAATGGAAAACCAATGCAGTACCTTGCCAAGCATAATCATAGACCAACACATGGAAGTCCATGGTCACCAAAGCTCTCTTAGGGCATGGTACTTGAAGTAACACCAAGGCTGGGAACAGATTAGCTTAATCCCAGACTGTTGCCAGGCAGGGGGATGGAATTGGTAGCTAGGGAATTTGGAGCCTGATCTGAAAACTATGGCTTCAGTCTTTCCCATATTTAATTGGAAGAAATTTCTGCTCATCCAGTACTGGACGTTGGATGAGAAATCTGATAATTTAGCAACAGTGGAGGAGTCGAGAGAGATGGTGGTGAGGTAGAGCTGGGTCTTGTCAGTGTACATTTGTAAACTAAAGCTGTGCCTTTGGTTGATGTCACAAAGGGGCAGCAGGTAGATGAGAAATAGGACAGAGGGACAAGGATTGATCCTTGGGGGACACCAGAGGTAACAGTGCAGGAGCAGGAAGAGAAGCCATTGCAAGTGATATTCTGGCTATGATTAGATTGATAAGAATTGGAGTAGGTGAGAGCAGCCCTACTTTGCTGGGTGACACTAGGAGGCATTGGAGAATGTTTGGTCTCAACTGGAGTAGTGTGTTTAATTCTGGGCATCATACTTTAGAAAGGATGTGATGGCCTTAAAGGATGCAAAAAGGCTGTACAAGAATGGAACCCTCATCCCTGGAACCAGTTAAATTGGAGAAGCTGGGGGCTGTCCTTCTTAGAATAGAGAATGTTGACAGGAGATTTGTTAGAGGTGTTCAAAATCAAGACAGACCTAGACAGAGTAGATAGAGAGAAGTGTTTCCATTGGCAAAAAGTTTGAGAACCAGAGGGCACAGATTTAAGGTGATTGGCAAAAGAAGCAATGGTGACGTGAGGAAAAATCTTTTTTTACATAGCGAGTTATTAGGCTCTGGAATGCACTACCTGAGACTGGTGGAGTTAGATTCAATCATGGCTTTCAAAAGAGGATTGGATAAGTACCGGAAGAGATAACATTTGCCGAGTTGCTCCTTCAGAGAGCTGGCACACACATGATGGTCTGAATGGCTATCTTCTGTACTGTAAACCATTCTATGATTCTATAAGGAAGAATTTTTGGGTCAGTGAGCGGGGGGCGGGGCCCTCTCGCCGACTCATAAAATGACGCATGGTGACGTCAGGCAGGCATCTCGACGTCACTGCGTGTCATTTAGGTTTTCAGTTTGGTGGGTGTGCAGCCGACTTGGTTGTGTGACTGCTAAACTATCAAAAGCCTACTAAGGCCTGTTGAAAGCTAATTGAACTAATAAAATAAGCTGCCCGTCCAACTTTAAAGTTAGTGGGCAGGTGAAGAGCCCAGGCGGTCTTCGCATTTTTCATGGAACCTCATCCACAGGCAGGATGAGATTTCATGAAGTGTTTAAAAATTCAATAAAAATTTTTTAAAAATCATTCACATGTCCTGGCTGATGTGACACTATCACATGAGGGGACATGTTTTAAAAGTTTTTAATTTCTTTATTTAGATGTTTAAAACTTAAACTAATCTCCCTAAGGCACAGAGGTGGAGGATATCACTGCCATCCTAGGCAAGCAAAAAATAACCTTTCGCATCATTCCCATGGATGTTGTTCTGGGTTTTAAACACCAGATGAGTTTAATCTCTACAATCAGGGGGAGGCAGTTTTAAATACAATGCCCATCATCCAATTTCCCCCCCCAAATTATAGCATTAGTCAAGTTTGATTGTCATTCTCTGATGGGTCTCCTACCATCCTGCCATACAGTCTGGGTTCCATCTTCTTTAAGCTACAAATAGCTAAGTGCCCTTTGCTGTGTGGGAAGTCTGAATGCAAGTTTATTTTTGACTGTGACATGAATTAGAAGACATGCAGTGGCCATTACGGATATAAATGAAGACTAATATCCTACTTCAATAGCACACTACTGAAGACAATCTCAGCAATATTGACAGCACAAAGATTATTGTTAAACTCAGTTTGACATTATACAAGTTTTTAGTGTCAAATCAGAGCCAAAGGTGGCACTATTCCCAAAGACAACAGGAAGGAGATTTCCTCCTCCCAGTGTATCTTGCCCTGGTGTCAGGTCAGGAATTGCTTATTACCATGTGGTTTTGGGTTGAAGTGGCTTCACACCAACACAACTGTCGTAGTGTAAAATACAGCCTGAATCCAGCACCAAGGTCTGACCTGATGCCAGGAGGAAAATACTCCGGGAGGAGAAAATCTCACTCCTCCTCTCTTTGTGACCTGATTTATACTGTCATAAGTTTAGCGCCAACATATGCTTCACACTGAGTCTAAACTTGTAGTGTAAATACCCCATAAAACAAGATTCACACCAGGAACAATGTCAGCTCAACAGTAGTGAGTGACTTTGAGCAGTTAATTGTGAACAGTAGGTTGATCTAACCTGCTGCATCTACATGTTAGTGCTCGGAATGCTATAGTAACACTGCATCTATGTAGGTGTGGAATGTCAGATTCTAATTTCAAACACAGCAGTCTTTGGATAACAGGAAGCAACATGCCTTGCAAAGCTTTTTCTAGCTGCGGTATGTCAACCATTTACACTGACAACTCAAAACTTCATTTTCTCTCCAGCTTTAGGTCAGCTCAGTTGGGAGCACAGTCGCCTCTGGGGTCAGGAGATGATGGATTTCAGCACAACCCGTCTTGGCACGCTGGTGCAAAACTGTGGAAGTGCTATGCAGTCAGTCGGACATACCATCTTTCAGATGAAACATTAAGGGATCAGTCTGTAAGCTCAAGTGGATGTTAAGGTCCAAAGCACTACACAAAGTATCCTCGCTTCCAAGCCAACATTCCTTGTCAACTATCAGATGAATTGGTCATTCATTTCATAGCACATTGTGTGACTTTGCCAGTACAGAATGATTACTACATTTACCAATCTGATAAGTGACTTAATTTCCTGAGGGAAGTCATTGTGTGAAGCATTTTGAAATGCTTCTATATAAAAGATGTTGTACAAATATTAGCATAAAACCAGTTGGCACACTGAATAGAGGCAGGAAAGGGATTATGGTTTGAACTCTGATGTTTCTACAGTTAATACAAATAATTCTATTTCCTAATAACTGATTTCTCCACATCACAAGGCACGGAAGTAAATAGTTAAAAATGAAGTGTTTTTGAAAGAAAACTTTGGTGCTGACTTTACACTTTCAATATCTCTGGGTAGCCCTTTTGAAAACCGAGTGTGGTTCAAAACTTAGCAGTATCTAGTGCAGCCTAAGCTGGTGCAAATCCTGGTTAAAAATAAAGGAAACTTTTGGAACTTGAGTGGTATGTGTTTGGTGGAGTATGATGCAAATATCATGTAATAGGCAAAACACAGATGCATCTTTGGAAACTGAAAAACCATGTCTATCCTTTTAGGATGATACCAAATCCCTCAGTTATGATTCTCTAGAGTCCATTTATATTAAAATTCGCATCCCTGTCTTCCCTGTCTCTGTAACCTCCTCCAGCCCCAAAAACCTCCAAGATTTCCGGCCAATGCCAGCCTCTTCTGCATCCCTGATTTTACTCGCTCCATCATTTGCAACTGTGTCTTCTGCTGCCGAGATCCAAAACTCTGGAATTCCATCCCTAAACCTCTCTGCCCCTCTATTTCTCTTTTCTCCTTTAAACCTACCTCTTTGACCAAGCTTTTGGTCATCTGCCCTAATATCTCCTTATGTGAGTCAGTGCCAAATTTTGTTTGATAACAGTCCTGTGACATGGGATGTTTTGCCTTGTTAAAGGTATGATATAAATGCTAGTTGTCATATCAATGTTTCTCAACAAATCAATCGTCAAGTGAATAAATTCTGCTGACTTCGCTAATTAATTCCAACTTCTAATCTATGCTCGCTAAGATTTGAACCTTTCAGCAGTCACCAATTTGTGGTTTGGTAGTACAGAGCTTGAGTATTGCTGAAAAAAAAAGAGACAGTTTGTCAAAGCTTTTTGTCTTGCACTCATCAGGACAATTCGCAAGATTACAATGTAAGGGAAAATCAACCAATTTATACCGCATGAGAAGAGAGCGCTGATTGGTTAGCAAGTGGATTCTGATTCGTAGAGGCATTGCCATGGTGAATGCACAGTTGATGGTGCCTAGCAATTAACTACTAAGCATTGTTTGAAAAATAAACCAGGCAGTTCGACTCCGATTGGTCAAGGCATTGCCTTGAGAAATGAACCAGTGAATGACTGTCACTTATTTTGTTTAGCTGAAACAGGCACAATGTGTGTACACGTTCTTTCTGTCTGCAAAGAACAGGGCCCTGCTGCGTTAATATATGTAGCTTCCAGTACACGCAAATGCATCACCCTGAGAGTCTGACTGACAATTTTAACTTGGTTGTCAGTGTAATTCTTAGCACACTGAGGATTATTTAGCAAACATTGCCCAATTGCAGAATCACATATAATGTTGGACGCTGTGTTTTGAGTTTTGCAAGCATGGGCTGGTTGGGTGTGGCCTCTACCTTGTCTGTTGCGGACAATGGAAGTGACATGCTGTTTGATATGATCCGCCAGTCTTTGGGTGTACGGCCTACATACCCTAGCATCACACTGGCACTGAAATTTATAAACCACATTATTCATTTATGTGGTAGGCAGAACGCCTTTTTGGCTTGACAGCAGCATTCTTAGTGATGAATACCACTCGTGTTGCCACTGCATAGTAGCAATGTGAATGTGAAACAGCTAGTTTCACCTGTTGCTCAAAGTTTTGAGATACCTTGCCCTTCCAGGGTAATCTGATGTAGTCTGGGCACTTTTCAGGGCCGAAAATGGTGGCCCTCGGCTCGTTCATGAGTTTGCACAATATATAACACGAAACAATCTGATCATATCATCCACGTATCAAAAATATGCAAGGGGTAAGAGGTTGGGGGTCATTCCATCGAAGACACATTTCTCATGGAGCCCAGCAAAGATGTTGGCGAGAGCAGGGCCTAGAGGGGATCCCATGGCAACACCATCTATTTGAACATATATGGTGTTATTAAAACTGAACTCAACTGCGCGAGTTGCCAAGTTCATAAGTGCAATGAATACAGATTCACACAATGGTGGCGGGACTAGATTGCCATGATATAGTGCTGCAGCACAAATATCTATGGCTTCCTTAAGTGGAACATTGGTGAATAGGCTAGCAATGTCAAATGAGCACATGGACACAGCATTGCTATCGATATGCAAGTCCTGTATGATCTTTGCAAACGTGAAGGAATCCTTCACCCTGTATGTGGAAAACTTGCTCAAAACTGGTTGCAATAATTCACCCAACCATTTGGCCAATTCATGCTGTGCAGAACCGGTCATAGAAAAGATAGGGTGATGTCACTTTACGTCATATCTTATCCATGCCTATCCTAACCTTTGCTGTATTTAAATCTGAAGCTGCATATAATAATTTCCTTACATGTCTTAATGGGCTCCATCCTGCGCTCAAATTCACCTTTGAAATGGAGCAGTTAGATTAACTCCCCTTCCTTGATGTACTAGCTAAGGAATCTGCCAGGGGGATCTCTACCACAAGCCTATCTTGACTGGTCAATACATACGTTAGGATTCCTACAATTCCACACGCTAGAAGATTGGCCTCATCGGCAACCTCGTAAATAGGGCCCGAGCCATTTGCTTACCATGCAAGCTTGATGCTGAAATAGGGCATATCAAAGGCATCCTGCAGGGTAAGGGCTACCCTGATCAGATCATTTTGCACTGTATATCACACAGACTCTTGAATGAGCTTAAGGCCATCACTTTCAGCACTGAAAAGTGCCCAGATTACATCAGATTATCTTGGAAGGACAAGGTGTCTCAAAAATTTGAGCAACAGGTAAAGCTAGCTGGTTCATGTTGCTACTATGTAGAAGCGACACGAGTGGTATTCACCACTAAGAATGCTGCTTTCAAGCCAAGAAGGCGTTCCGCCTATTACACAAATGAGTAACGTGATATATGAATTTCAGTGCCAGTGTGATGCTAGGTATGTAGGCCATACGTCCCAAAAGACTGGCGGATCATAACAAACAGCATAACACTTCCATCGTTCGCAACAAACAGGATACAGACCATACCCAACCAGTCCATGCTTGCAAAACTCAAAACACAGTGTTCAACATTAGATGTGATTTCACAGTTAGACAACATTTGCTAAATAATCCTCAGAGTGCTACAAATTATGCTGACAACCAATTTAAGGTCATCAGTCAGGTTCGCTGTGTGGCGCATATGCATGTTCTGGAAGTTACATATATTAATACACCAGGGCCCTATTCTTTGCAGACAGCAAGAACATATACACACATTGTGCCTGTTTGAGCTAAACAATATATGTGACAGCCATTCACTGGTTCTTCCTCAGGGCAATGCCTTGACCAATCAAGAGTCATGCTGCCTGGTTTAAATTTCAAACAAAGCTTGGCAGTTAACTGTCAGTCACAATCAACTGGTGTAGTCTCCATTGCAATGCCTCTACCAATCAGAGTCTACTTTGCAACCAATCAGAACTCTCTTCTCAAACAGTATAAATTTGTTGTTTGCCCTTGCATTGTATTCCTGATGAGTGCAAGGCAAAAAGCTTTGGCAAAATGTCTCTTTTTCAGCAATAGTCAACAATTTGTTCAGATCAACTTTGCTGATTCTATTTATAATCCTGAAAATTAAAATCACGAGTTTTTTGCTTCTCCAAACAGGAGGCCCCCTTTAGCTTGCTCCAACTTTCCACAGAATTTAGATTCCTGTCGTCTTCTTGGGTTAAAGGGTCACTCTTTAAGGGCAATAATATCATTAAAAAGGATACTTGAGGAAGGCCAGGATTCATTTGACTAAACAGCCAGAGTTGCCCAAAAGCCTCAAATCTTGGTTGTCATTTTCACCAATAGATAGCCAAAACAACATTTTAAATTTCAAGGCCCTTCCAACAATGGAATAGATTCAATGACCAACAGAAGCAATAGTTGGCACCTGTCAAAGTTATGGAACCTCAAGGGGGGAAATATTAGTAACGCATCATAAATAACTAGTGAGTAATCTAATCAGAGTGAGCAGGTGTAACAGTTGAAATCTGCCAATTTTTAAAAGAATGTCTTCATACCAACAAGGAAATTTCATGGATACCAGTTTCTTGGTAATATAGGAATATTCTGGGCAGATGACCATTGGTCCAAATGAACTACTTTTCTACGTCTCCATGTGAAACTATATAGTCTCAAAGGACTTTGGACTTATCCTGCGTATTACCACACACCCAATCCAACTCGCCTACTCCAACACTCTTTTTGCTGGTCTCTCAACCTCTACAAACATTAGCCAAGCTTTGAGTCACTCCTCCTGGCTCCATGTCTATTTTCTTTACATCCCTCAGTGAGGCAACTTGTAATTTTTTTGTGCACACCAAAGGTTCTGTATAAATGGAAGTCGCTGTAAGGCTCCTTAAAGTTTCTTCACTTTAGATTGTACAGTTGAAGTTTCTCTACTCTTTCTTTGTACTTCGTTCCCTCACACTTGGGATCAGGCTTGTTACATCAAATTTACACCACAGAAACATGCCATTCAGCCCAACTAGTCAGCGTTAGTGTTTACACATCACACATGCCTCCTGCCACTCTATCTAACTCTATCAGCAGGTCCTTCTATTCCTCCCTCTCTCATGTACTTATCAAGATTCCCCTTAACTGTGTCTATGTTATTTGCCTCATCTCCCCCATGGGGTAGCAACTTCCACATTCTAACCACTTTCTGGGTAAAGACGTTTCTCCTGATTTTCCTACTGGATTTATTCGGGACCATTTTACATTTCTGATCCCTGGTTTTGTAGATTCTCTTTTCACTCTCTCCAGTGTAGTATGGTGACCAGAATTGCAAACAGCATTCCGAGTATTCAGTGCATTGTAAAATTCTCAGCATATAGCTGCCATGTTGGAATGTAAGTGAATGTGGGGAGGGGTCAGGAAGGTGGGGAGGGGGGTGAGTAGAGTAGCACTGGGAGCTTGGGATAGTTAGTATTCTTCCAAGGAACATACAAACCCCACAAACCATGACCTTCCTATCAATTTCTATGGAAGCTGCTTCCACTAACTTCATAACTATAACATTGTTTGATTTTTCCTTTGTATTTCCATCTCTGCAGTTCACAGTTCACTGCCAATATTATTAACCTATTCATTGTTTGATGAATGCAATTTAACACCTTTTTCTTCATCAACCACTTAGGGAAAAATAAGCTTCAGCGATTCCATTACAGCAGATTCAAAAGGTTGTTTTTCTGGCGTGCCATTTCTATTACAATTGTAGATTAGATTTCTACTCCCACTCTGGAGGCATTGCGGTAATATAAAGGCACTTTTGTAATCATACTAAACATTCCTGGGGAGAAGGGGAGGTGCTCAAATATAAACTCATCATTTTCATGTACTGCTGTGTCTGTTTATATTGATCTGCTCCTGCTACCACTCCCAACAGAACCTGTTCAATGTCAGAGACTCCTGAATTCCTTTCACTAGATGGATCAGATTGAGGAAGCCCGTTCAGCCCATCCTTGTAAACCCATCAATTTATTCCCCCATTCACGTCTTCCAAGCTTTGGGCAGAATTTTCCATTCTGGGGATGGTGGCGGGTGGGAAAGTTGGTGTGATTCTGCTGGGCGGCAGGCTGAGCGAACACGTGTGATCTTCTGCTTTTCAGCTCATTAATTATAGATTGGTGAGGAGCTTGGTGAATCTTGTGGTGGTGCAGGCAGGAGTCGCCTGCCCCACCATTACCTCATGGGGTCAAATGTGCTGGAATCATATTTAGAGGGTATCTAGATGGACATTCACTCATTGCAGGCCAGGAGCTCTGCACCACTCCCCCAGAGTCCTTGCAGCTACAGCTTCTACTGGAGAAGCTAGCTGGTGTGAGCAACCACATCCCAGGACATGTGAAGATACCTCCGGCATTGCCTTTTGCTCATCTTTACCGGCGATACACCCATGGTCGAGCTAGATTTTCACTGTTGAAATGGTCCATATTCGCCATCCTCTTGACCTCAGAGGTCCTACTGCCTCTTGTGGCTGAAGCCCCCGTTCCTCCTGGCTCTGTGCCATTTGGCGATGGGCCCTTCTCCTCTTCATCTGCATGGGGGCCATCACTAAGGCAGGGTTGCCTGTAGCCTGCATCTTTGACTTCTCAGTGGATGTGTGAACGAATTGAAGTGATACGTTTAGTGAGTGAGTATGTCCTTTACAGGTTTCCCTCCATCTCAAATCCAGCAGGGCAGTGCTAAGCCCTTCATATGGCCTCCTTCTAGACATGGCATCCCTCTACCACCCATTCCAGGTAAAGGACATCCTGCAGGACCAGAGATGGGTTTTCCTCCCATTCATACATGAATGTGTATGACCAGGGTGATTAGAACCATGTGAAAGAAGCCTCACATGAACAATTTTCTGCTCGTTTCTACTACCCTCAGAACTCTATGGACAGACCATTGCCTTGGCAGCATAGAAAGAGTAACCACATGATCCTTTGTCAGCCATAAACATTTACCCAGGAGGATGGAGATTTGGAATCACGAGTTGGCTGCCGTCCACCAGCTGTGCACCTTGGAGGCATTCCACCTCCCTCTCTTCATCCCAGTCTCTGACTCAGCTGATGGCAAATGGCACAGAATGAAAGGCAGTTCAACATTGAGATCCCAGCAAGGTGGATGGGACCCATGAGCCAGGAACAAACCTGCTGCAATGCAGGCTTCACCACAGAAAGAACACAAGTGAGCATCTTTGACATTCAGTTGTCTCAATTATTAGGGTGCCCCTTTAACTGGCCATATGTGCTGACCTTGAACTCCACCCATCTGAAAAGACCCTTCTCCCAACTCGAGGGACCTCATTGACTAACGAACTGTGTGGTCAAGGTGTATTTGGAAAAATAGTGCACGTCACCTTTCAAACTCACTCCGCCACCTTCTACCCTCCCCCCTGTAATCCACCAACTTCTCCCACTCACCACAGACACACCCAATATCACCATTCCTCTCCCTGCTGTCACCCCTTGAGCCTCCCCTATTACCCTGGATTCTATGACAATCCACTTCCACATGCATTTACTCCCCTCAGAGCCGACAACCCACTACTGTCTCATGCCCACCCTGACCCTGCCCCCTCCTTTATCCGAGCCACCTGTCTTGTCCACCTCCATGACATACCTGATGAGACCTTCACTTATCAGACTCTCACCCTGGACATGCCACCCTACTGCATCCCATGTCCCCCCTGACTGTGACTGTCCTTTCCTATCACCAGTACCATGAGTATTTCCCCCAGGACCCTACCATCGACACCACTGACCCCGCCCTCTAAAACACTCCCGCTTCCTGGACATTCTCTCCCCACTGAACCTGTCCCTGACAAATCCCGCCTCCATCCCCGGGCACTCTCCCCTCACTTCCCCAGTAAGCCTGCCTCCAATGTCCAGCCTTCACTCCACCCTTCCTCACCACCCCCCACTGCCCCTTCCAGCCTTTGCCTGCCTCCCTTGTCCAGCCTTGGCACAGTGTTTGCTAATGACACTCGAGTCAAGTTAAACAAGGTCCCCAAGAAGGAGAAAACGACATCTACGGACCTCAAAGTCATGGAAGAAGTGAAGCTCGCCAGGTGCACACCACTTATACACTGCCATGAAACAGACTGACCTAATTATCTGCTGGTGGGGTATTCAATTGGAGGTGGAACGTAATTCCGGCAAGTTGGCCTTTTGATGAGCAATCATGATACACAAACGAATGCAAATGTGGTTCCCAATGTAGATCTATAGGAATCTTGAGCCGCTTTTAACCTGCGGTCAAAGTTGGGAGAACAAAATTCCAAACCGTATTCCCACCGGCGGAAAACACCAAATTCCGTGCCCAACCCGCTGCTGGCAGGAGCAGAAAAATTCCACCCTTTGTGTTCAATTATTTTAGACAATTTTTTTATTCAATTACCCTAATCAAAAGTCTATTTCACCTGTTGATATACCTGTGACTGGATATACCATTCAATATCTTATATACTTCTATTAGGTGCCCTGCTAATCACCTCTTTTCAAGGGCAAGAACTGGCGATAAGTGAAAGATTTCACCTCTGGACTTCTAAATTGAGGTCTGATGGCAACTCACGAGACCCAGGAAAGATCTGGGGCTGAGCTGCATTGGATAAACATAGGTCAAGTCCCTTGTGTTCATTAGCAGCAATAACATGTTAAGAGTTTGTTAATAATCAGACAAGTTAAAGCTCCCTCAACTGAGGCAACAGAAGTGTCTTCAGAGGCGCTACCCTTATGAGGAGCATTTCTGAGGGGCTTCTGGCGACATTGTTGATCTTTACAGATCCTCTGTCATCAGCAGAGAAAGACGCTGACCAGAAAACTGAAGTTACAAACACAATTTTTAGCAAACCATCAGGGTTAGTCAAGGAAGGTAGCACACAATGAAGGTGGACATGTCAGTTGACCAATGACAGGAGAGTGGAGCGGGGCAGTTGGAGGCAGCTGGTCATGTGGTGATAACTTAAGGCATATGTCCAGAGTCAACAATCCTAGCAACCATGTGACCAGAAGGATTTACGCTTGAAGTTGCCATTGCTGAATCTGCTCCACAGTCTAACAAGGGGCAAATCCCAAATCCTGGTGCCCTCATCTAACACTAAATTAGGTTCATAAAGTGAATGGGCTTTAAAAATGTAATCTTCAATTTCTACACTTAAGAATTAATGATGTTTATTCAAGTTAACCATTTTTCTTGAACATTTTTTCAACTTTAACAATGTCGCATCAACCTCTACAAATCTTGTCTTGCAAATATACAGCCTCCCAGCCCAGATTTGCCCCTGAGTGTACTGATCTGATTACGAATACTCTATAAACAACCAGATTTAAGATAGACACAGGGAGGAACTGTGTCGTGCAGGACATCTAATTCATTCATGCCCGGGAGCAGAGTTCAAAAGCAGACTGGTTACTCTGCAGGCTGCAAGGGTACAGACATAAAACTGTGGTATGGATATGGGTCCACAGTGCAAGATTGCTTCTACCTGACAATCTTAACTTAAAGGGTTCAGGATGTTCAGGCTAGGGAGTAGAAGTAGTCACCTGAATGTAGTAGGAGACACTGTGCTCAGACACATACTCAAGCTCAGGTGAGAGAAATTGGTGAACAGTTTATATTTAACTACCTGATGCAGAGGCTGGTGAATATTTGCGGTGAACTTATTCAAAAAACAATTTAGAGAGATTACATGTAAAATGATGTCTGTTGAATTCTGGGGTCCGGGAGGTGGACCACAATGATGTTAATAGCCCAGTATGTCCTTGTGTTCAAAGCCTGAAGCAGAGAAAAGGAGTTTACTTTTTAAGCAGTTGCACAATACAATACCTAGGAATCTGAGAAACAGGGGTAGGCCATTCAGCCCTGCATGTCTAGTCTGCCATTCAATTATATTGTGGCTGAGCTACACCTCAACTCCATTTACCTGCCTTTGTGCCATATCCCCCGATACCCTTACTTATCAAAATGAGTCTCTAAAGCTCCAATCAAGCCAGCGTCCATAGTCTTTCTTGGGAGAGGATTCCAGATTTCTACTATCTGTTGTGTGGAAGAGTACTTTCTAACTTCCCTCATAAATGGTCTAGCTCGAATAAGATTATGCTCTTTCATTCTCAATTTCCCCACCTGAGATAGGGAGATGCTGGCATAGTGGTAATGTCACTGGACTAGTAATCCAGATGCCTAGCCTAATGCTTAGAGGACATGGGTTCAAATCCCACTGTGGCAGCTGGAATTAACAAATCTGGAACTGAAAGCTAGTCTCAGTACTGGCGACCATGAAACTATCATCTGGTAAAACTATGTTAAAACCATCTGGTTCACTAAAGTCCTTTAGGGGAGGAAATCTGCCATCCTTCTGGTCTGGCCTACATGTGACTCCAGATCCACAGCAACGTGGTTGACTCTTAACTGCCCTCTGAAATGGTGCAAGCTGCTCAGCTCAAGGTAATTAGGGATGGGCAACAAATCCTTGCCGACACCCACATCCCATGAAAAAATAAAGAAAAGAAATAATTTCTCAGCATCTATCCTATTCGATTCCTTAAATACCTAATAATCTTTCATGCTCAAGGGCCAGGTTTATACAACCTGTCCTCATAATTTAACCTTCTATGCCCTAATATCATACTGTATGATAATTGGAAATACTATTCCATTCCACAGCATAAACATTCTCAACCTTGTTCACCAAAGTTCACCAAATATTTAAAAAGTGGACATGGGAATCTACGCTCAGTGCCTTTCGGTACAACTCCAGCCAATGGTAAGAAGGAGGACCCTCTGAAATTGAATTAAATTTGGAATATAGTCCCAAAGCCATGTTAGGAACATTCTGAGCCTGCTCACTGAATATTTAATTATATTACCAGGTTAATTGTGTTTAAATTGGCAGAAGACAAGCTAAAATTGTAAACTGCACTAGTCAGGTGGCACCTGAAGTAGTGTTCAGTTTTGGTTGCCATGACAAAGTAAACAATTGGCAGTGCAGAGAAGAGGAACAAGGCTGATTACTTGCCTCAGGTAATTAAGTTATGAGGAAAGATTGGGGTAACTGGATCTCTTTAACCTTGATAACTGAGAGTATCTTATGGTATGACACCAAGTCATAAATGATGATCCTCAGCTAAAAGGTCTGGCTACAGGTACCCGCGTGGGCCCGAGTTATGCCTGTCTTTTTGCAGGGTATGTGGCATCCCTCCTCCCCTGCCCACAACTCTTTTTCCAGTACATTGATGACTTTATCAGTGTTGTTTCATGCTCTCATCTGGAACTAGAAAAATTAATCAATTTTGCTTCCAATTTCCACCCCTCTCTCACCTTCACATGGTCCATCTCCGACACTTCCCTTCCTTGATTTCTCTGTTTCCATTTCTGGTGATGGACTGCCTACCAATATTTGTTATGAGCCCATCGATTCCCACAGCTACCTTGACTACACCTGCCCACATCCTGTTTCCTGTAAGGACTTCATTACATTCTCCCAGTTTCTCCATCTCTGTTGCGTCTGTTCTGATGATGCTAACTTGCACAACAGTGCTTCTGACAAGTCTTTATTTTCCCTCAGGGAGGGAATTCCACCCCCCCCCCCCACCCCCACATTGTGATTGACAGGGCCATCAACCGTGTCTGATCCATTTCCTGCACCATTACCCTCACACCTTCCCTTCCCTCCCAGAACTATGATAGGGTCCGCCTTGTCCTCACTTTCCACCCCACCAGCTTCCATATTCAAAGGATCATCCTCTGCCATTTACACCAACTCCAGCATGATGCCACCACTGAACACATCTTCCCCTCACCTCCCAGTCAGCATTCCAATGGGAATGTTCCATCCACAACACCGTGGTCCGCTCCTCTATTAACCCCAACACCTTCCCATGGCATTTTCCCATTCAATTGCGGGATGTGTAACACCTGCCCCTTTACCTTCTCACTGATCAAGTCCCCAAACATTCCTTCCAGGTGAAGCAGTGATTTACTTGCACTTCTTTCAATTTAGCCCACTGTATTCGCTGCTTCCAATGCGGTCTCCTCTATACCTGGGGGGAATAAATGCAGACTGGGTAACCGCTTTGTGGAACACCTTCACCCAGTCCACAAGCATGACCCTGACCTTCCTGTCACTTGCCATTTCAATTCATCATCTTGTTCTAATGCTTATATTTCTGTCCTCAGCCTGCTACAATGTTCCAGTGAAGCCCAATGCAAGCTGGAGGAACAGCATCTCATCTTCCAATTTGGCACTTTACAGCCTTCTGGACTCAACACTGAGGTCAACAACATCAGACCATGAACTCTATGCACCATTTTAATTTTCCCCCCACTTCCCACCCCCCCCCCCCCCCCCCCAACCCCCAACAAGTACCAACCTGTATTGTATCTCATGTTTTGCTTTCTCTCAGCGCTGATGCTTTTCCTGCTATTAACACATTCTGCTATTTTGCCTTCAGACTGTACTGGTCTTTATTACACTATCAACACCTGCTTTAGTCTTTAATACTATCATTACTGTTCGCTTTGTCCCTTTGTCAATCGGTCTCCCCCACTCTCTAACCTATCCTTGATCTTCTATTTTGTTTCCCTTGTCCTCTCCACTTTTTCAACAGCGTAAAGCCCATCATATCCCTACCTCTCCTCAGTTCTGAACAATCATATTAGACTCAAAACAGTAACTCTATTTCTCTCTCCACAGATGCTGCCAGACCTGCTGTGTTTTTCCAGAACTTTTTTCTGTTTTTATTTCAGATTTCTAGCATCTGCAGTATTTTACTTTTATCATAAACGATGGATTGGGTTAAATTTGGAATCGTCTTAGCATAGTGTGAGATATCCAAGTTACAAAGCCATAAATATGTAGGGTCAGGATTTGGTTTAATTTCATATTATGAGTTTTTGCTTTCTTTTCGCTTGTAAATAGCTTGTGGATTTGTACTGTAGCTAGAAATAATGAAATGGTTAAAGTTGTTCATTCCCAGGATGCTATATCGTTTGTTGCGTTAGGGTATGATTAATCTGACTGTCTAGCTTCCTGGAGAGTAGGATGTGCGATTTGTGCCTGTTGACTTATTTTTGTGGCCATATTGTTGAATGAGATAGCCAAGACAATCTTGGGATAAAGGGGTAGCACAATGGAGCTCAGGGTGATTAATTACACCCTACTTAGTGAACAAGTTTGCATCCGGTCACTGAAGGAACTATATCATTGCTGGGGGCGTTGTTCACAATCAAACTTGTCATGTCATAATAAATCAGCAAGGACAGTGTTTGAGAGAGATGATGGCCTAGAAAGATCTTGAGCTTTCCTTCACATTAGTAGCTAGGATTGATGAAGGTTACCTTTCTACCCAGAGAAAAGTAGAGTAATTGTGTTTGTTTCTCTGTATGTCTTTCCTTCGAGACATTGACTGTGTCAAAGACTTGATCAAACATAATAAATTGATAGTGTTGCAGCTATACGTGGTGTGTCAGATTTGAATATTCTTACAGTCAAGCATGGGAGAGAAAAAAAATCTTAGGCTCATTCAAGAACAGTTAGATGGTGGGATGGGGGAAAGGGAGGGATGGAGAATATATTTTTGGAAATTCTGGATGCGTGAGCTAAAATGGACCAATTCATCTGCACATATCCTATGTATCTGAGCTCTCGCAACATCCTGCAGCTGCAAGTACCCTGAAGTTTAGACAACAATAGCAGCTAGATTGCTGTCACGGATCTAGGCAGGGACACATTACAAGACTGATTGACTTACAGTAATTTGTACTCAAAAAGCATTAGTATGTTGTACGGCATTAATTTAAAACGAATGCCTCAATTAAATGTGATGCATTGTAAATACAAATCAATGCTTTGCACTTTTTTAAAAAAAATGAATATGTTTGGAGATGATAATTATTAAAATGTCTTGTGATTATTACCTTTAAGTTAACAATACACTCAAGGAACATAAACACACAATTGGGCCACAAGGAATTATAACTTGTATGGTTAGGAGGAACATAAAGCATATAACTTGAGTCATTGAAAATGGGTTTCAGCATTGCATCAAGATAAACTGTGTGATAGAACATAAGCTGCCTGAACACACAGATCAGCCAAAGGAGATAGTCTTGCCTCATTTCATCTGCACACGCACTGCAGTGCAAATATAGCCAGTGGAAAATAAAGTTTAAATACTTCCACCAGACAACTGGGGTACTCTTGTAAACTTCATTTTTAACCTTTTTATTGCTTCTAGAGAATTCCATTAGCTAACTTATGATGTTACTAGTTTTGGGTCTGCCTGCCTTAGGTATTTTCCCAGGTGCCAGCCACTCTCATTAGTAGCTTACAGGAGTGTGTCCACTTTGCCCAATATCTAAATGTATAAAGGGTAACCTGGGACATAACAAAAGGATCCAATTGGAATCTGAACTAGATATTCTACCTATCTCAGACTCTTGTTGAACTGCATTATTTTACAGACAAGTTATTGTGCAAAATAACAAAAGTAATTGAATCCTTCCTCAATTCAACCAACCACCAAACCCTCCTAGAGAACAAGAAAATATTATAAACACAGGCCACACTATTTCTGAGTGGATTTGATTAAACTTTTTATGGTCACCCTTCTCATTTGGACTAAGTCTGAATTTGAGATCAGCATGTTTTCCCTTGCTTGGCAAAGCATTTTCCCAAAGCCTAGCCGGCTAACTGACTGGGCTAGTCTCCCCATTAAAC
Source organism: Carcharodon carcharias (assembly GCF_017639515.1). Lineage (NCBI taxonomy): Eukaryota > Metazoa > Chordata > Chondrichthyes > Lamniformes > Lamnidae > Carcharodon > Carcharodon carcharias. The sequence continues at coordinate 113,320,732 of NC_054480.1, read as the reverse complement.
TCTAGTTCTCAGTAGTGGGAGTGCAGTTTCTTTGACTTCTTCCTTATTCAGGAAATTCACCAGAAGGTCTACCAGCAAAACTGGCTCCATTCTCCTTTCTTTTGAGGATGTGGGTTTAAAGAAAACATGTTTTGCTTTTCTCATCAGTGGGAACCACCATGCTCAATTGGCCCTCACTGTCTCGGTTTAAGATAGACTGCAAGCCTTGAGTTCCACAAACTGGCTAGTTTGGCTTTAATGTGTATCTTCATTGTCCAAAAGTGGCTACAATCCAAAGCTTTTTTTAAAAACTGTGCAAAATCAACTTCTGTTGAAACAAGAACACCTAACTATGACTCATTCCTAAGTTGTTTTGATGAATACCAAAAAAAAATGATCAAAAGTCTTGAAATATAACAATTTGACAACTGACATCTAAAGTTAGTGGACACTTGGGCAAGCAAATATAAAAGAGCCACATTTCCTCTGGCTAGAGAGCAGTACATAGCTGGCAGTATAATTCAGTTCTGCATTGCTGGGAGCAGGTGCCAGGTTCAAACTGTTACTTGCAGATATACAGGATTCCAACAGTTTTTGGCTCTCAATTTGCATCCTCCTCTTATTATTTTGCTGACATGAAGGCTATGAAGTTCGACAGGCTGGAGATACTTCTAGAAAAAAAGTCCTTCCGCGCTTCAGAACTATTATTTCTGTAGTGCCTGATCAAGATCCAACTTGTAGACACATCGTCTTATTGGATTACTCAAAACTTGACCGCAAAGCAAACGGATGCTGTTTGTGGGCTTTGTCTCCGAGTTTTCTGTACTCTCCTATAGCCGTGAACTTGCTGATAATTCATTATGCTCGACCCACAGTTCCCCAATGGTTGTTAATAGAATTCAAGCCAGTTGGTTAAGTCAAAGCCAAGACACACAGCTTTTCTTTACTAAGTTTATTGACTTTTCCAGCTGTTCCCTATTTATATGTGTACTTAATTAAACAATGCTCTTTACCTATGCATCTTAAGAATAAAAACAATATAATTAACATACTATTGACAGTGGTAACCTCTCTTCTCTTAAAGGACATAGGGAGAGAAAAAAATATAGTTTTCCTGAAATTTTCTATACCAAGTTTTTTTAAAAAGTGACCAAGTTTTGTTCAAATTCACTTTCAGTGCCACTTACAGAAGTAGTTTTCAAAGTTTGTTTTTAGTAATCTGATTTATTAATGGCTTTTTTTAAAGCTTCCCCAGGTGCACGGAGGTGACTATCTGGTTAAACAGAACCAGCTTCAGAATACTTTATCTATAGAGAAAGCTGGACTCGTTTCAACTTGCAGTTTGATTCTATTCCGCCCCTTACCTTCCTGCACTTCGTCTTCACACTCCATGGCTGGCTCTGATCAATAGTAAAGTGAAAGACTTGGGTAAATCACAGCAGAACAGGGCAGTGCTAATCAACACAAAAAGCACCAAGTGCCCAAGGGGCTGGATCGCACAGGAATCCTGAGTGTGCACCAGTCAAGATACTTGTAAGAAGAGTTCAGGAAACACTCTTTATTGGAAGCCGTCAGTCCAGGTTTGCCCTGCCCTGTCCTGCTCACTGGCTGATGACAGACACCCTTTCAGGTCCTGTCAGGCAGACAGCTGGAAAACATTCTTCTCTCTTTAATATGATCACCACTTGCTGAAGGTTAGGGGAGAGGGGCTGGGGGTAGGGGGGGATAAGCACACAGACAGGCACACTTAACTTCACAAATTAGACATTAGAATTTCTGCTTTCGTTTGGTCTGGTGTGTTTTGTATAATACACCAACAACAGGATATGCAGCGTATAACCTGAACGTCAGTCAGAATTTGTGTAAAGGGATCTTAACTGTTTTGGAGGTAAACCTTTCCTCAGAATCAAGGAAGGGTCACACCCAAAATGTTAATGAGTTTTCTTTTTACGCTGCTGGATTAACAGCGTATTTCCAGCATTTCCCCGATTTCCTTTTTGCGCCAAATGCAAAGAAAACAATTTACAATTATACTACACATATAACAAAGAGGACAATTCTCTCCCCCTTCCTGACCCCACATGTACTAGAAGGTTCCAGGTTTAATCCTCATTCTGCACGGAGTTTGAGCCAGGTTGTATTGGGGCTGCTGCAATTAACTTCAGTTAACCCGCACCCCCCAACACCAAGTATGGGAAGGAGAAAGCCACCTGAATTCCTGTACCGAATGGGTCAGTGGTTAAAGACATCACTTTGTTGTGGTACAAAGCCTCTCAACAGTGACTTGTATTTATGTAGCACCTTAAATGTAATCACACATCTCAAGGTACCTTACAGAAGCCACATAAGGTAATATTAGGGCACATGATCAAAAGTTTGGTGTAAGCGATAAGCTTAAGGAGTATCTTAAAGGGGAACTAAGAGGTAAGAGAGGTGGAGAGGTTTATGGAGGGAATTCCAGAGCTTTAGGGCTTTGGCACAGGATAATGTGGTCACTAATGATGGAGAAATCAAAAGCGGGCATACTCAAGAGGCCAGAATTAGATGAGTACAGATAGGGATATCTCACAAATAGCTCAGAGGGTTGTGAGACTGGAGGAGATTACAGAGACAAGAAGGGGCCAGGCCATGGAGTGATTTAAAAACAGGGATGGGATTTTTAAAATTAAGGCATTGCTTGACTGAGATCCAATATGAGTCAGTGAGTTCAGAGGTGATAGGTGAACAGGACTTGGTCCAAGTATGGACACGTCCAGGATAGATTTGGATGACCTCAAGCTTCTAAAGGGGAGAATTCATGAGGCTGGCCAGAGGAGAGTGTTGGTATAGTCAAGGCTAGAGGTAACATAGGCATGGATGAGGGTTTTGGCAGTAGATGAGCTGAGGCAGGAGCAGAGTTGGGAGTTACAGGGATGGAAATAGGTAATCTTAGTGATGGTATGGATATGAGGTTGAAAGCTCATCTTAGGATCAAAATATCACAACAAGGTTGCAAACAGCCTGGTTCAGCCTCAAGACGTTGCCAGGGAGAGAGATGAAGTCAGTGCCTAAGGAACGGAGTTTCTGGTGGGGACTGAGGTCGGTCTTCCAATACTTAGACGGAGGAAATTTCTGCTCATTCGGTATGGCATTAATGCTTTGTTTTTGGATGATGTCATTGAGGGTCAGTGTGTAGCTGAGAAACAGGAGAGAACCAAAGGTAGATCCTTAGGGGACACCAGAGGGTACAGTACGGTAGCAGGAAGAGAAGCCTCTGGCTACGAATAGATAGATAAGAATTGTATCAGGTCAGCACTGTCCCACACAGATGGATAACAGAGGAGAGGTATCGGAGGAGGATGGTGTGGTCAACTGTGTCAAAGGCAGCAGACAGGTCAAGAATGACGAGGAGGGATTGCTTACCTTTGTCACAGTTACATTGGGTGTCACGTGACTTTGATAAGAGCTGTTTCAGTACTGGGCAGGGGTGGAAACCTGATTAGAGGGATTCAAACATGGAGTTCCAAGAAATATGGATTTGAGGTGACAATGCATTCAAGGACTTTGGTGAGGAAAAAAAATTGGAGATGGGATGGTAAATTTGTAACATGTGTTCAAGGCTTTGTTTTGAAGAGAGAGTGAAGATGGCAGATTTAAAGGAGAGAGGGTCAATACTTTAGAGAGAGCAGAAAGTCTCAGGTTTCCTCCTTGTCTGGGTCGAATTAACTGATCTTAAACAGGGATAATCGGCAATAACTGCACAAAGCACTCTGGGCTATGGAGGAGTAAGACCATCAGGATATTCACTGCATCACTATATTATGCCCTACGCCTGAATGTGTGTGAGAACCTATACAAACACGTACACATGTACATACTTACACAGAGAGAAGAGTCCTGCTGACACTTGCTGTTAAGCATCAGAGAATTCAAACTGTCAATTGGGAGAGGCAATGTACAACTTCCGATCATCAAATTGTACCCCAGCACGGCAGTATCTTCAGTCAAGAATGAGAGAAAATGGAGGATAAGAGGACAGTTTTAACTATTCCTACTGTTCTAAATCAAGGTTATGATGATAAATCACTCACTAGCTTTGTTGAGGCCAAAATATCTATGCACCATTTTGAATGATGGCAATTCTCAGGAATGCTGCATCCGTCAGTGGTAACACATGGATTATATTCACAAATTCCTCCATGCTGTGAACTGTTAAATTTTAAAATTCCAATATTTCAGCAATTGCTGAGGAAGCAAAGCACTTACACAGGAGAATGCCACAGAGTCAATGCTTCCACTAAACCTATAGCCCTATGGTTCTAACACAGCCCTAACATCTGCACTTATGGAAACTGGATTTCATTCCTTTGTTTTCTTCTCTCTTGTCAGCCATGGTTCAGTTGATAGCGCTGTCCCCTCTGAGTCACAAGGTTCTGGGTTCAAGTTCCTCTGTAGGATTCGAGCACAAAAATTAAAGCTGACAATCCAGTTCAGTACTGAGGGAGTGCTGCACTGTTGAAGGTGCTAATTTTTAGATGAACTATTAAACTGAGGCTCCATCTGCCCCCTCAGGTGAACATAAAAGATCTCACAGCACTAATTTGAAAAAGAGCAGGGGACTTAGCCCTGGTGTACCGACCAATATTTAATCCTCAATCAACATCACAAAAACAGAGTAATTGATCTTAATCATCTTGTTGTTTGTGGGAGTTGCTGTGCATAAATTGGTTGTCATGTTTCCTTCAAAACAAGTGACTGCGCTTCAAAAGTACTTCATTAACTGTAAAGCACTCAGAGATGATATGTGATCATGAAAGGCACTGTACAAATGCAAAACAAAAATAAAAATACCTGGAAAAACTCAGCAGGTCTGACGGCATCTGCAGAGGGGAACACGGTTAATGTTTTGAGTCCGTACAACTCTTCAACAGAACCAAGGAAAAATAGAAGAGAGGTGAAATATAAGCTGGTTTAAGGGGGTGGGACAAGTAAAGCCGGATAGAGGCCAGTGATTGGTGGAAATAGCCAAAAGATGTCATAGACAAAAGGACAAAGAGGTGTTAAATGCAAGTCTTTTTTCATCCTACACTGAGAATGGAAGGTGAACACATTGAATGTCTTCTGCAAAATCCCAAACCCAGCTGACCATAATCTCAGGTTCAGGATCACAGGTGAAGGGATGGTGGACCATATGTGCCCCAAAGCCATGTTAGAAGTAGAGATTAGAGATGACAATTCCTCATAATAAATGGCATTGCTTTTCTTTCTCTGAGGCAGCAGTTACATCACAGTTTCACCTTAATATGTGATCATCACCCATGACATGTTAGAAAGGCAGTGCGTTAGATAGATATTCATGACTTTTTCTAGATTTTAAAGCTATTTGAAGACAAGCCTGGGAATAAGAATTCTGTGAAGGATCTTTCCTCCCTGACATCATGGAGTTTTACTCCTTATTGAGGAAATTAGGGACAGGAGATGCTATTTAACCCCTGGAGGTTGCTCTGCCATTCAATGAGGTCATGGCAAATCAGCGGCCTAATTCCATATAAGTGCCTTTTCCTCATATCCCTTAATGTATTTGGATTATAAAAATCCATCAATTTCAGTTTTAAAATTCACAATTTATCTAGCATCAGTTGTTGTTTGTGTAACATAAGAACACATGAAATAGGATCAGCTGTAGGCCACATGGCCCCTCGAGCTTTCTCTGCCATTCAATAAGATCGTGTGATCTAATCATGGCCTCAACTCCACTTTCCTGCCTCTTCCCTATAATCTTTGACTCCCTTATAGCTCAAGAATCTGTCTAACTCAGATTCAAATATATTCAGTGACTTTGCCCCCACAGAGCACTGGGAAAGAGAATTCCAAAAATTTATGACATTCTTAGAGAAAATATTCCTTCTTAACTACATCTTAATAGGCGACCCTTTAGTCTGAAATAATGCCCCCTGTTCTAGATCCCCCCACGAGGAAAACATCCTCTGAGCATTTCCCTGTCAAGCCCCCTCTGAATCTTATGTTTCAATAAGATCACCTCTCATTCTTCTAAACTATCAATATAGGCCCAGCCTGCTCAACCTAACCTCATAAGATAACCCTTTCATCCCAGGAATCAAAATTCATGAATCTTCTCTGAACTGCCTCCGATGCAAGTATATCCTTTCTTAAAATGAGGAGACTAAAACTGTATGCAGTATGCTAGGTGTGGTCTCACCAATGTCCTGTACAGTTGTAGCAAGACTTCCCTACTATACATTTTCTCCTTGCAATAAAGGCCAACATTCTATTTGCCTTCCTAATTAATTGATGAACCTGCATGCTAATGTTTTGTGCTTCATGTATGAGTGTTCCAAACTTCAACCACCCTTTGTAGTGAAGTGTTTCCTAATTTTACCCCTTAAATATCTGGCTCTAAGTTTTACACTATGTCCCCTAGTCCTGGGTTTTCCTACGAACAGAAATAGTTTTTCTCTATCTACCCTATCTGGTCCGCTTAATATCCTGGAAACTTTGAACATATCACCCCTTGACCTCCTAAATTTCAGGGAGTGCAACCCTAGTTTGTGTAATTGCACCTCACAATTTAACCTTTGGAGTCCAGAGAAAATTCTGGTAAACTGCACAGACCTATGGTCAGTACTCCAAGTGTGGTCTAACTGGGGCTTTGTATAGCTGATCTGGAAGCAGTGAACTGTAGTTACTGCTCCCAATTCCCTTTCCAGAAATACAAGACAGATGAAGAATTAATTATGCTCCCCAACCCCCTACTTCCTCTCTCCCCAACATATGCTGAATGAATAAGATTAAAACTTGAAGGGTTGGCTCAATATATAGATGTTATATCATTCTGACTGCTCCTCTACAGCACACAGTCAAGGACTGATAGTCCAGCTACTGGATTGAGAGCTGTTTCCTTTTTACAATTCTTTACAATTTAGTATGAAACATACCAAGCAGTATCTTAGAGAAAAAGCCCTATAGGAAATGCTAGCACAAGAAAATTAAACAGATAACAACTATGCGCAGTGCTCCCATCTTACCCTTCGACCAGGGTACTCAAGCTTTTAATACTCATGGACCTCCAAGACACAGATCATCTTCAACCGCATATAAAACTTAAAACTCCTGTACTCATTTTTTTATATATCTGAAGTTGTTGATATGAACAGATCTTGGTGTTCTGATTTAACATTTAACCCACTGGAGGACCAAAACCATTCTGTTCAAAAAACATCTAGATCCTCAAAATTCAAAGCAGTAAATCAATGAGTTAAAAAAAAAACTATTGGCTGATTTTCCCGTTGGGAAATTCCCCAACTCGGCAGACCCACCTCGGTTTAAAGGACCCCATTAGACCAAATGTTCGCTCAGGTGAGGCAGGAGGGGGATAAGAGTCAGGCCTGCTGACCCCAGAAGCAGATTGTTGGCGGCCATGGGGGTGGGCAGGGGCTGAGCCGTGTTGGTTAGAAGACCTGCCCCATTACTCTAGGATTTCATTTCAATTGTTTTAGAATCTGTTAGTCTCCAGTCCTCACATTCTCTCACACACATCCCCTCCCCTGCCCAACAGCCTCTCAAAATTCCCCCATGGTCCCTCATACCTCCATGTCATGTCCATTGCCACTCACCAAGTATTTACCATGCACAGACCTCAGGAGCTATGTGGAAATGAAAATAAACTTCCAAAAATCTAATACAGCTCTCACTCTTACACATTTGATTGTGTACATTCAAAGTACATTCAAAGCTTTCAAATTTCAAATAGTTAATCTCTTATAAAAACAAATTCAGACCCCACGTCAAAAAACAACTAATTCTTTAATAGCCACTTTAAATTGTCAATCAAACTGTAGGCTTGGAAACCCCTGTAGAGATGATTGTATCTTTTGAAACTCAGCCAAGCACTCACAATGATATAATAACAGCCCTTGGGAAATGTCAAGAAAGTACTCTATTATCTGTTCATGCAGTTTTAATAATGTGTTTTTCTAACCTACCGTAGATGTTGGCATAAAAGTCCACCTTTAAAGCCACAAAAAATCCCCCCAAAAGCAAGGGATTGAACTGGACAACATGCATAAATGCGAACCACTGGTGTGGGTACAAGTGGTCGCCATTTTGAAATGCCATCATTCAATGCAAAGAATGGGCGTGCTTAAAGTCCCACACATTATTGTGACACAGCCCGTATCACCTGCTTGACCCCTTGCGCCCAGTTATAAGATACTGGTAAATCAAACATCCATTTGTGAAAAATTGAAGCTGACTGCTAATGTAAGTTTAGCATGTCATGGCTAAAAAGGGGGACCATCTTATACACCTAGTATATGCAAAAACACGATTTTTGAGGCTGGAAAAATAGGATCAATTTATGTGCCAGGTCTACATATTTGCCACGATTTACGGTAAGTTTTTTCCATTCCAAGTAATAAGCATACCAGCGAACGTAACTTTATGTCCCCTATCTTTGTATATGTCAAGAATTCTGATGGCTATGATATTATTTCTCATTGCTTCCTACCATCATTGGGTCCCTCCCTGCCCCCTATTCTATTTCCTCATTAAGATGTACTGCTGTACCTCCAGGCAGTTAAAAAAGGAAGGAGTACATTTATTTCATCCCTTCCATTACCTCAGGGCCTTCCAAAGCATTGTAATGTCAGAAATTTGGCAGTCAATTTGGACAGAAAAGTCCCGATTTTTAAAAAAGTGATGTTGGTTGAGGGATAATTATTAGGCATGACACTGGGGAGATTTCCCACTGCTCTTCTTTGAAATAGTGACAAGAAATCTATTATGGCCACCTGAGATGGCAGGAGGGGGCTTCGAAGGACGGTACCTCTGACAGTGCAGCTTTTCATCAGCGCTGTAGTCAAGTGGCAGCATAGAATATGTGTTCCAGTCTCTGGAGCAGGACTTGAACTGCATACATTCTGACTCAAATGATAGTGCTACCACACCTACACCTAAAGTTGCTTTATAATGTATAAAAAAACTGCTTGCTGCATGAGAGAGAATCAACCACAAAATCTTGCAGAACTACAGCTCCATAAGACCTAAGCAAATTATCATTCCCAAGTAACCACATCAATCGGAGCCTTTATAGTAAGTTCTGCAACTTTTCCCCTTCCCTCAAACCCAGACTGCAACGCACTTGTAAAGCAGCCTAAAGCTTGCCTGGAAGTATAATGCTTACACTGGGACCAGAAGAATGTTAGTATTTCCTGTTCCTGTCTCATGGGTCTCCTGCAGAAGGCAGTAACACCAATGTAAACTTCCTGGATTCAGCAAGCGCTGCCCTCGACCCAGTGGAATCAATTTACTATTGACCAGCATATTCATGTAGCAGAAGGATTCTATATTCCTATTTCCGCGTTTCCACCTTTCTTATTTGTTTTTTGTTAGACTGACAACTTCCTCCCTTCCTTTCATGTATTGACACATGAATGGGAATAGATCCATGGGTCATCCTTTTGTCACCTCAACCTCATGCGAGAGGCTAGACAGACAGCATCAGGGTTATCACAGCCTACTCTGATCTTTGTCCTAATGTACTGACATTTAACTTTGCAGCAGAGGTCACTGGAATTAACCCGCCCCGAGCATAAAATTGCTGAAGTCAAATGTCATTTCCTCTTCGAGAATTACAATTTCCAAACTGTGTCACTAGGGGGCAATCATTCTGACTTACTTGGCAACAGCAAGGGTCAGATTTGAAGTGCATAACATTGGTGTCAATTTATTGTTCAGCGATTTTTTTGCTTTAATGCTGCCTCAAAATTACAAATCGTTATAACAGGAAATATGTCCTAACAGGATATTAAAAATATAAAAATTGTAGGCAACATCATCGTTGAATTATTTAGTAGCGGTGGGGAAAATGGCACTAAACCCAATAGACATTCATGTTGTGTGACATACTTATATTATTTTTAACACTGCAAGAAATCCAAATGCTGATTTGCTGTGTTGCCCAGATATAGGCCTTGCAAGGTTACAAACCAAAAGTAGTCACCAGAGCTCGATGCAAGAAACGTGGGTTTTCTGCTGTTTGACACACCACCAGAAATCTCCTATAAATACCAACACACTCTGTCCTAACTTCCCAAAGACTGTCAGCTACCAAAAGTAAAACTGAAGGTGTAAAATTGGTCCAAGCAAAATAAAAACAGGCTTGTAGCAAATTGGCAAATGATGTTTTTCACTACATTGGTTTTTATTTTTCATTAATTTGGAAAATATTGCCAAGTTTTAAATTCCAAACTCAGTAAAAGTGACAGTGAGACTAGGAAACAAGTCTCCAAAAAGAGAGTTTCTATGAATTTCAGTGGAAAGAAAATTGGACATAGTGAAAATAATCTGCATTGGTTTGGTACAAACCTGTTTCGTGCAGTTGTTATAGACCAGTTTCACCCCAGAGTTTTGTTCATATTGTCATGTCCCTAAGACTTGAAAGAGATCAAAATCTGTTTAAATCAAGCCTTACCTTTTTGCTTATTTAAAATGTGGACATTGAACCAAAAGATGGCTGCTACGGGTCACATGATTCACAAGTTGGCTCAGTTTCTGGAAATTTCCAGCAGAAGTTATAGGACAAAAGCTTAATCCTCATTCTTGTGGAATCTCACATCTCTCACTGTGAGGACACATTACAATTAACAAAGCCAGGGACCAGCAGGCAACCTGTCTCCCCAGCCTGGTCCCTGTAGCAAAGGGGAAGCCATCAAAACTTATTACACCAACAGAGGTGCTAAAAAAACACCATTTATCTCCTAAGGTGAACATAGATTTTGACCAGAGGAATAGAAACTGACTCTTTTATGGGCAACATCATATAATCCAAGCTTCTGGCCTTTGGAAAGTTTTAATATTACACTTCCAGACTTGCAGCTCAGTCTGCTGTTTAAACCCCAGCCTGCAAACATCAAAGCAGGACTCCAGGTTGACCAAAAGCCTGTATCAAGTCTGAGCCTCTTCAAAGTCTGTTTCTCTGGAAGGTTCCTGTCATCGCCTGCCTCACAGACTAAGTTTCTGTCTACCAACCTCATCTCACTGTGTCACCATCAACTTTAAAGGAATTCTGTACAATCTTGCTTCAGCTAGCTGAACTGTAGCTCAGTCGTGGAGGAACCCTCACTGGACTCTGACTTTCTGGCAATCATGTGAACTGATACCCATATCTGTGGTGCTTTTTCTTTAAGTTATTCATAGTTGTAAAAACTCCTCTTTCTTACCTTATTGTGTGCGAGTGTGTGCTTATGAAGTTGTGACCAATCCCTGGGTTTGAGTGTGTGAATAAATTATACTTCTGATTTAACCCTGATGAGAGTTTGCTGCAGGTCACTTTAAAAAATTGACCTCACAAACAGAGGGCTTCAAGAATTTCCTATTTCAAGAATTAAAAACAGCTCTGCTTACTGTCAGATGGAGAGAAAAATAAAGGAGTTCATTTTTGCCTCCCTCCTGTGTCCATTACAATATTTAAAGAAATTTGGTGGCTATACAAGGACCCTACGGGATCCCAGTCAAAAACTCATTCATTTAACATGGTGAGTATTACAATCCAGACAGGCTTCATTACACTAAGTGTGATGCAAATTTGAATGGTGAAATATGGCCCTTGTGGACGATGAGCCATTGTATCCCTCTGGTTTATTCATCCACTTAAAATAAACCTTGCTGTTGATAACCTCAGAATAAATCTAATTGGTGCAACAGCACAATGTTATTGCCTCAAATAATTAAAAAAAACACTCAGCTCCAATAGTTCCAGTGCACCAGGTGCATCAGAAGTATCAATAAGGAATGCATTAGGATTTCAAATGTACGACAGTGACTACATTTCAAATGTGAAATACACACAGCAATGCAGTCATGGAAATTTAGGAATGCACAATATTGTAATGATGTATTGCAAATAGTATATTAGAGCATGATCTCACTAAAATGCATCAAAACCTGTGGAGCCAAACTACAGAAGTGATATTAATAATAAATGATATTACTTTATTACAACCCATCTATTATTAAATGATACTACTCCAGTTTCGTTTTAATTTTGAGCTCAAATTAAAGATGTTGCAGTGCATTTGATGTTATTAGTAGTTGTGAAACTTTTGGCTTGATAGTTTTAGCGAATAACACCTCCTTCTTTCCTTGAGGGTAGCCCTAAGCTACACAGACCGGATACTCCCACATTTGATTCCTGGTCTGTGCTGGGCTAGTTGTGGATTTTGCTAGGGCAGTAGGAGGAGAGCTATAATCAGTACATCCCCAAGCAGGGTAAAAGGCGGGGGAAATCAGATCTGTGAGTAGACTTGCTCTCAGTATGTAGCTAGTCCAGCCTTTCTGAACGGTTGGATTGTGCTTGGCTCTGACATTCCCCTGCAGTCAATTAGGCTAGTGAAACTAAGGTCACATATGATGAATGGCTACTTGGACAGAGAACCAAAGGGCATTCGGTGTCTGTGGGTCTGTGTTTCCCAGCACTTTTGTGAAAGGGCAAGTGGGGTGGGGTGGGGGGGTGGATGGGGGAGAGCAAGAAAACCCCTAAAATGGTCAATCAGGAGGAATATCATCTTGCTGATTAAAATCTTCCCTCAATACTTTGCTTCATTGAAAAGAATCCAAGATGCCAAGTACAGTAAAGAAGGAAATGGTCCCTAACATATTTTGTACAGGACAGGAGTTAGTTTCCTCCCAGTTCCTCCTAGTTAAATATCTCAAATTGTTTGGCACAGCCTACGGTGGCTAAACCCAACGAGGCACAAAACAGACTTGGGAAGAGTTCAAAGGCCTTCCACAAGACTGAGTGAGTACTCGCAACTTTAGATGAACAGAAAATTGGAACTTGTTTTTGCCAATGGATTCACAATCCTTAGCAAATAGACCAGTAAGACAATGGGTAGCAATGTCTTAGAACAATGCCTACTGACCTCTGAACTTCTGGGCCTGGGGCGGGTGGTGGGGCCAGGAAAACAACAAATTCTCTAATTTTCTTTCGGAGTGCGAGGTCTCTTTTAAATTTTTTTGCATGGCTATGCACAAGTATTAGCTGAAAGCGGCTGACTTGCACATGATCTGCATGGGAACTTACAGAGTGTGGCGCTCAACTTATAAGGGAATATTGATGGGAGTCAATCCAATGACTCTGACCACTCTCAACCCAATCCTCAGTAGCTGGGAGCTCATCTACACATGATTGCCACCAGTTCAGCTTTAACTCCGTCATCTTCACTCAAGAGAAATGAGGATAATTCTTCTTAACTGGTAACAGAACAGCCCAAAGTGAAGTTGGGCATCTTGGAAGCTGTCTATGCTCACTTAGTCAACTGCACATCAGAACTTTTTTTATCTTTTCATGGGACATGGACATCGCTAGCTAGGCCAGCATTTATTGCCCATCCCCAATTGCCTTTGAGTAGGTGGCGGTGAGCTGCCCTCTCAAGCTGCTGCAGTCCACAGTGCTGTTAGGAAGGGAGTTCCAGGATTTTGACCCAGAGACAGTGAAGGAACGGCGATATATTTCCAAGTCAGGATGGTGTGTGGTTTGGTGGGGAACTTACAGGTTGTGGTGTTCCCACACATCTGCTGCACTTCTCCCAGGCGGTTGAGGTCACAACTTATTGAAGGTGCTGTTGAAAGAACTTTGGTGAATTGTTGCAGTGAATCTTGTAGATGGTACACAATGCTGCCACTATGCGTCAGTGATGGAGGGAGTGGACGTTGGAGGTGGTGGATGGGATGCCAAACAAGCAGACTGCTTTGTCCTGGGTGGTGTCAAGCTTCTCGAGTGTTGTTGGAGCTGCACTCATCCAGGCAAGTGGAGAATATTCCATCACACTCCTGACCTGTGCCTTGTAGATGGTGGACTGGCTTTGGGGAGGCAGGAGATGAGTTCCTTGCTCATGTAGCAACAGTATTTAAATGGCTGGTTCAGTTCAGTTTCTGGTCAATGGTAAACCCAAGAAACAAAAACAAAAAAACCTGGAAAAACTCAGCAGGTCTGACAGCATCTGTGGAGAGGAATACAGTTAACATTTCGAGTCTGAATGACTCTTCACCAGAACCCCAAGAATGTTGATAATGGGGGATTTAGTGATGGCAATGCCATTGAATGTCACAGGGAGATAGTTGGTTTCTCTTGTATTGGGGATAGTCATTGCCTGGCACTTATGTGGCATGAATGTAGCTACAATTGGTGTCAACGCTCTTGGCTAGGAGGGGTGAGGAAATCAGACAGGCTTCCTATTCCTGAATGCTGTTAAGTGTCTTTTGCTGGGAAGTGGGCAAATGTGCAACTTGGTAAAAGGGCATGATTGAGATTGTAATGATGCTATTGAATAGCACCTTTCATGGTTCCCCATGAAAGCCTGAACAGGCTGTGTATTTTTTTCCCCAGTGAGGAGAATGCTGGGGGCGGAGAGGGTTGGCTGGTTGTGGGGAGGTCGAGTAACCAGACTGAGATCTTTAAAGTTATAAAGGGATTTGACAAAGTAGATGGGAAAAGATATTTTCACTTGTTGTGGAGTCCAAAGCTAGGAGCCATAATTATAAGATAGTTATTTATAAATCCAATTGCATACTTCAAAAGAAGCTTCTTTACTCAGGAATGGTTAGAATGAACATGCTGCCACATGGAATAGTGGAGGAGTAGCATAGATGCATATAAGGGAAGATAGGGACATGAGAAGAAAAAAGGCTTTCATGTAAAAAGCACTCTTCACAATCTGGTACATCTCAAAGTGCTTTATAGACAGCAAAGTATGTAGGAACGCAATGGCTAATTTGAGCTCAGCATACTCCTACAAACAGCAGTCTGGTAATGACAACATAACCTGTTTTTGGATGTTGATTGAGGAATAAACAATGGTCAGGACACTGGGGATAACACCCCTGCTCTTCTTGATTATATACATCCACTGAGACAAACAGGGCCTTGGTTTAACCTCTCATCTGAAAGACGACACTTCTGTCATTGCAATGCTTGCTGAATACTGCACTGGAGTGTCAGCCTTGATTTCGGTGCTCAAGCCCTGGAGTGGGATTTGAACCTTGTAATTTAGAGGCAAGAGTGCTACCAATTGAGCCACAGCTGATCGTGACATGAGGGAGAAGGGCGCTCTTGTTGGGTTTAATGAAGTAGAGTTAGAGGACAGTTTGTGTGGAGCGCTTAGCTGTTGGGCCAAACGTAAATTGCTGTAAATTCTAGGTAAGAATTAGGGGAGACACTGGTCCCAATTGAGAGTTAACACTTTCAGAAAAGAGCACCACACACTTACATAACAGAAATCCTTAACTCTCTGTTTACTACAATCCCTTGCAAAGCTTCACAATTATTTTCAAACAACACAGAACTGGAATCTTTCTGAAAGCCTGTGAATTATAAAGCCGCTTCCACCTTGGCCTGTATCAAAATGCCTTGAATAGTCAAAACACAATTGGCCACAAAGGATCAAACTTGAAACAGTGCAAGGCCACAAGGAAAGGCTCCGATTAAACTGCAGTTCAACCCAAACTGGGAACAACAAACAAAGAGAAAGAATGAGAGTGCATTGTTGATTTATATTAGTCTATCCACGCACAGTGAAGCAATTAGCAAAGCCACAATGAGGCCCTGCAATGCTGATTGCAGTTTGATGCTGATCCAGCTGGTGTTCTACAACAGACTCATTTGCAATCGTAACGTGCAAGTGCTCCTGGAATGTTTAGCATTTAGACCGAAGTACGCCTGGCCAAGTAAGTAGCTATCTAATGGTCCAGTAGGTATGTACACTGCCAAAACAAAAACAGAATTACCTGGAAAAACTCAGCAGGTCTGGCAGCATCGGCGGAGAAGAAAAGAGTTGACGTTTCGAGTCCTCATGACCCTTGCCATTTGATTCCAAGCCTGTGTTGAATTAGCTGTCTTCAGCTGGGTAAGTACGTTCAATGCTCAGGGGGGAGGGGGGAGGTGGGAGTGGGGTGGGGGGGGAGGCGAGGCTTGTGGAACTTAGCCAGGGTTCTTCTTCCTGCTCATGATCCAACTGCCCTTGTTGCAAAGTGCATCTGTGTGGATGTCAGGGGAGGATGGTGTTGGGCTTGCCATGACACGTCCTTTTAACCAAACATCATTAGACTAGGTAACAGAGAGCAGCCAGCACTCAAACATCTACATCCCTGCATGAGCCAATGGTTTCAATTGGAGGAGAGGGATGGGAAAGTGGGGGGGGGGGTGGGTGGGGGCGCGGGGGAGAGTAATTGGAATCAAGAAGGAACACAAATCTTCCAGCTCGCATTGACATCATTAGAGTGCTCCAGAATTTCAAACGTTTATCTATAGGCATTTAACATAAGAATTTCCTTTCAGATTCTGTTTCACAAGGTTTACAATGGTTAAGATTAACTTGCCCATCTGACAGGTTTCAGGAATAATGCGAGACCCTCCACCTTAAACTTTAGCCAAAACCTGAGCAAGACATTGGTTGATTCACAGCCAATGGTTATGCTCCCAATGACAACAATCCTAACATTCTTTCCACAGTCATTAGGGCAAAAAATCTTGACACAACCCAGGGAAGCGGGAATGCAAAGAAAGCCTTTTGGGATTTGCATTAAAAACAAAAGCATATTGACTCCAATGGCTGGGTCATTTGCATCGAATGATGGCCACATCCCCAAAAACATGCTTTGTGGCAAGCTTGCTATTGGCACAAGACCAACAGGTCGGCCACATCTGCAAAACAAGGACGTCTGTAAGCAAGTCTTCAAGTTGACCAGGATCAGAATCGATACATGGGAAGTCCTCGCTGCTGACCAGAGTGCCTGGAAACAAGCAGTCAGGAAGGGTGTGGAAAAAGCAAAAGACAAAAGAAATGACCAGATGGCAGAAAAGAGAGCCCGCCAACTGCCAAATTGGCCCCTACAGCCACAACTGACAATGTTCAATCCAGAAGTGCCAAACACCCTGAACACAGTCCATCATCTCCTGAGGCAGATGGATGCCAGAGATCGAAGTATCATTAAGAACTTTCCATAAGACCCACACTTCCCACTTACATCTTTACTTCTTGTCACATATTTTGGCCACAATGTCAACAGTTACCAAACAATTCACTGTCCAACTGTCATGATGTGATTGCAGGCTCTGCCTGCTAGGTGGCAGTGTGGGGACGTTTCTTCAGTTTTCTAACTCTATTACCTTCTTGTAAATTTAAAAAAGTACAATTATCAACTGACAGTGGACAGTACCATGGACAATTTCCCACTGATTTTATTCAGTTTAGTTTCCATGATATAGTAAAATGTATGGGGGTCATTTTGAGGAAAGGTGAAAACAGACGCTAGGTGAGTACTATGCTAATAAGACTATCTGTTCAAAAGTCTGGATTTTGTCCACAATTTGTCTGAGCAATTGCTGACTACATGCCTGGAGGCTCTAAAGCAAAGACCTACGCATGGAGCACTCAAATGCTGATTAGGAATAACTTTGGTGGAGCGGTCTATGTAGCCTCCATACACCCACTTCTATTAAAGGTATGAAGTCTGTTGACAGACAATGGCTTAGGGAATGAGGAAGGAGGCTCCGAGGAGGCACTGGAGGTCCTGGAAGAGGAGGTACAATGGAGGATTATCTTGTGCTCGCAAGGCGAAGGTGGGCGAAATGGAGGCCACAGCATTAACTAATGAAGCGAATATGAGAGGCGATCAGTAAGGAGGTCACAACCAGGAGCACTGGACACATGACCTGGCTCCAGTCCAGCAATCAAAATTGACAGTTTGACACTTCTCAATAAATTCACCATCACCATCACTCAACATACTCCAACCACTATCTGCCTATACATGCTGCCCTATAGTTATTGACTCTCTGCTAAGGGAAATAGGTCCTTCCTATCCATTCTATCCAGGCCCCTTGTAATTTTATGCACCTCAAGTAAATCTTCCCTCAGACTTCTCTGTTTCAAGCCGCAGCCTGTCCAATGTTTCCTCATTGCTAAAATTCTTCATTTCTGGTAGCTTCCTCATAAATCTCCTCTCTAATGCAATCACATCCTTCCTATAATGTGGTGACCAGAACTTATATATTTACAACTGTTCCTGATCCCTTATCCTCCAAAACTATCCTCATTCACAAGCTCCATCACACACATCCTCCTACAGTGGCCACACACCTTGCACACTAACTCTTCTGGGTTTTTTTCGTTGCATGTTCCCAGTGGTAAGA
The DNA here is from genome assembly GCF_017639515.1 of Carcharodon carcharias. NCBI lineage: Eukaryota > Metazoa > Chordata > Chondrichthyes > Lamniformes > Lamnidae > Carcharodon > Carcharodon carcharias. Next base: position 113,302,563 of record NC_054480.1, on the reverse strand, counting down.
TCCACTTTTTTCTTCCCAGAGGAATTGGAAAAGGAGGAAGGGCCACCTCATTAGCCCTCTCAGAGAATGGGAAGGAGAGTGAAGACGACGACACTGTCAGTGCCAGTAGTGACAATTGGCATTAGCTCAGAAACTGGCACCTCACATACGTAAGGGTTAGATTAGGGGATTAGGAATCAGGAATAATTGTAGGTATGTAAGGAATCCAGAGTGGTCACATACCTCTAGATGTTATTTCCCTTGCTTCGCTTCTGGCCATGGCATCTAGCACTTGTCTCATAATTACTGTCAGCATTGCCACTCCAAGGGGAGTGATCTTCTGGAGTTTGCATTTTTCTTCCCCCAATAAGGTCCCGCTGAGCAGGTGCCATCTTGTTCTGGAATTGCTGGGGTTAAGGTGGGTTAATAGTCCTGCTGTAGAGGGACAGGACTTTGGCTTTGGATCAGACCCTGATATCAGGGTCAAACGGTTGTCCCAGCCCTAGACTGTGTGGGAAACAGTCACCCAACAGTGATTTTCCCTCAATTGGCCAGCTGATGACCAGACTCACCATTAAATTAAGGATGCCAGACAGGCTTTCAAAGATGGGGAGCTAGCAGGAAGTTATTCAGCTTGGAAAGAGCAGCATCCAGCAGTTCAGGTAGGAGGGAGGGAAAGGGCCCCAACCCCCCAGGTAGGAGGGAGAGAAAGGGCCATCCCACCCCCTGGTCTTGCTGCTAAGGGGACCCCCAAGCTATGTTCTGTTAATAGGTCAGAAATAGGCTATTAATTTATCCATTGCTTGCTTCATCTTCCCCTCATCTTCCTCCTCCTAATTTTTTGTCCTCCTCCATGAGTGCCTCCTGATTTTGACCCTCTGGCACAATTACTAATGATTGATCTGGCCGATTTCTAATGATTGCCAAAGTGTGGAGCATGCAGCAGCTCACTACAAACCTGGAGTCCTCCAGTCCCTCCTCTTCCTCCCTCCTCCAGCAGCTGGTGCTGTTCTGCCTGGCCTCATCTCCTCCTCCTTTCTTCCCCCAGACTAAGTGCAAAATGCATAAGACTAGCTATTCCCTCTCTCCTGGTGACTCTGATAAGTTCTCCATTAAGGTACAGCACCCAGTTTCTTCAAGGTGAATTCCTCAGGGAATTTCCAGAATAAATGTTGCTCAAGTGTTGGTGAAGCCTTGACAAAATGTCCTAGAAGTCTCGATGTATATCAAAGTTTCTCTTCAAACACCGTGTAGTCAGTCAATCCCAATCAACAAGTGAACAGTGAAAGCTGAGCATGGCTTTAGATGGCGCTCGCAATCCGCACCAACAATTTCTTTACTCCTGATCAGCTGAATAGGTCAATAATAGCAGAACTATCCAGAAAATGGAAGGTAGCTTCTTTAATGGCAGGCGGAGCCAATTGGTAATCAGAGGCTTAATCATCCTTGGGCAGGCCATTTCTAGTGTGCACTTAAGCTCCTTTACTATTGTGCTTCCAAAGCAGGCTAACCAGGCAACTCAAGACCCCATCTTGGCCACCTCAAAGGCTCTCTAGTGCTTTAATTACAGACACTACACAAAGAAAATAGCCCCCATGGCGTGTGCTGGCAAATGTCAACACTGGAGTCTGAAATCAAAGTGTCACATTATAGAGAAGTTACAACGCGGAAGTAGGTCATTTGGCTCAACCAGTCTATTCCTGTTAATCATCCACACAAGCTATAAACCTATTCAACTGCCTTGTTAATATATGTTCCCTTTTCCCTCGACTACCTATCTAAGCCATTCTTTAAATGATGACGTAGCTTCTGCCTTAATCATTAACTCCAGTAGTATACCCTATGGTGTCACAACACTTTGTATAAACAACATTCTCCTTTTCCCTGTCCTAAAACATTTATATTTTATTTTAAATCTATGTCCCCTTGTTCTAAATCCCTCAATCAGTGAAAACAGTCTGTTTCTACTGACTGTATCCCAAACCTTCATTAATTTAAGCAGCTCGATCACATCCCATCCCTTAAAATTGTGTTCTAAAAATATCAAATTTTATTAGAGTGCTGTGGATGCTGGTGATATAACTTTGGTGATAGTAATATCTTCGCTAGTATGATGTACTTTCACATCTCTTCATCAAAACCAATGGTAAATGGATAATTGGATGTATAACCTAGCCTAACTTTCTTCAGCAGCAGTGGAAATCCACATTTCCTTAAGTGACCATTAACTGACCACAGGATTTACATCTCTATCTTGTGCATGAATGGATAGGGCTTTGTAGTTGTAATGCCAATCGCATCAATGCTGCTCAATCTCTAACCTACTCATTATAAAGGAACATGTCTCCGTATTTTCCACAAATGACATGAAGCAAAGTGGCATTGGATAGTAAAATAAAACAGTAATCACGCTTCAAAAAGCACTTGATTGGCTGAAAGCACTTTTGGAACACCCTGAGGTAATGAAATATCTTATATAATTACAAGTATTCCTTTTTCTTTCAGTCATTCTTTGGAACCAACACCATAAAAGCATCATGGAGACCTCCCTTAATGAGATATTTGTCTTTGCATTGTTTGATGCAAAGAGCTGACTCTGTCAAATACCAACGAGCACCACAGCCTTTATTTCCTCAAGTAATATTTGCCCAGCATCGCTGGCTCACAGAGCCTTTCTCCCAAAACCAGGGAAGGCCAGCAACAAACTTAAAGTGTCAATCACAACTTTTGAATAGTTGCTTACACTCTGTCATTTGAGTGTTGCTGCTGGGGCCCTGACCTTTTCCTGTTGTGTAAATGGGAATAGGCCTGAAGCACCAGGAGTATACGGACACAATGTAGAATCACAAGATAATTACAGATGAGGAAAGCTATTTCACCTAACTTAGTTTATCTATCCAGAAATATCCTCAACTGCCTTTATTTTAACATCAGTCTGGAGGGGCTGAATGGCTACGACGTTATTAAATGATGCTAGGGTTTTCAACTCCACTCCTCTATCTGAAACTCCATTG